>NC_064626.1:691661831-692291081 GCF_023864275.1 Schistocerca cancellata
TTTGACTCAATGCCCAGGCGTATCAAGACCTTTATTGCGGCCAGAGGTGGTTGTTCTGGGTACTGATTTCTCGGGATCTATGCACCCAAATTGCGTGAAAATGTAATCACATGTCAGTTCCAGTACACTCCTGGAAATTGAAATAAGAACACCGTGAATTCATTGTCCCAGGAAGGGGAAACTTTATTGACACATTCCTGGGGTCAGATACATCACATGATAACACTGACAGAACCACAGGCACATAGACACAGGCAACAGAGCATGCACAATGCCGGCACTAGTACAGTGTATATCCACCTTTCGCAGCAATGCAGGCTGCTATTCTCCCATGGAGACGATCGTAGAGATGCTGGATGTAGTCCTGTGGAACGGCTTGCCATGCCATTTCCACCTGGCGTCTCAGTTGGACCAGCGTTCGTGCTGGACGTGCAGACCGCGTGAGACGACGCTTCATCCAGTCCCAAACATGCTCAATGGGGGACAGATCCGGAGATCTTGCTGGCCAGGGTAGTTGACTTACACCTTCTAGAGCACGTTGGGTGGCACGGGATACATGCGGACGTGCATTGTCCTGTTGGAACAGCAAGTTCCCTTGCCGGTCTAGGAATGGTAGAACGATGGGTTCGATGACGGTTTGGATGTACCGTGCACTATTCAGTGTCCCCTCGACGATCACCAGTGGTGTACGGCCAGTGTAGGAGATCGCTCCCCACACCATGATGCCGGGTGTTGGCCCTGTGTGCCTCGGTCGTATGCAGTCCTGATTGTGGCGCTCACCTACAAGGCGCCAAACACGCATACGACCATCATTGGCACCAAGGCAGAAGCGACTCTCATCGCTGAAGACGACACGTCTCCATTCGTCCCTCCATTCACGCCTGTCGCGACACCACTGGAGGCGGGCTGCACGATGTTGGGGCGTGAGCGGAAGACGGCCTAACGGTGTGCGGGACCGTAGCCCAGCTTCATGGAGACGGTTGCGAATGGTCCTCGCCGATACCCCAGGAGCAACAGTGTCCCTAATTTGCTGGGAAGTGGCGGTGCGGTCCCCTACGGCACTGCGTAGGATCCTACGGTCTTGGCGTGCATCCGTGCGTCGCTGCGGTCCGGTCCCAGGTCGACGGGCACGTGCACCTTCCGCCGACCACTGGCGACAACATCGATGTACTGTGGAGACCTCACGCCCCACGTGTTGAGCAATTCGGCGGTACGTCCACCCGGCCTCCCGCATGCCCACTATACGCCCTCGCTCAAAGTCCGTCAACTGCACATACGGTTCACGTCCACGCTGTCGCGGCATGCTACCAGTGTTAAAGACTGCGATGGAGCTCCGTATGCCACGGCAAACTGGCTGACACTGACGGCGGCGGTGCACAAATGCTGCGCAGCTAGCGCCATTCCACGGCCAACGCCGCGGTTCCTGGTGTGTCCGCTGTGCCGTGCGTGTGATCATTGCTTGTACAGCCCTCTCGCAGTGTCCGGAGCAAGTATGGTGGGTCTGACACACCGGTGTCAATGTGTTCTTTTTTCCATTTCCAGGAGTGTATAATATATTTGTCATCTGCATTTCTTCTTGGTGTAGCAATTTTAATGGCCAGTAGTGTATAAGTTGCAGGATGGGAGCAGATAGCAATGGAATATGACAGAAATAATTTTGACAGATTCGTCTAGGGAAACTTTTATACAGAAACTGAAAAAAATGAAGACGCTGATAATGATTACATTTCAACCATTTTTGCTGAAGTAAGCGAAAAAGAAACAATGGGTCAAACAAAGAAAAATATTGTCATACTTCTTTTTCTCCCAGGGTATTTGTTGTCCGAACAGTCCACGGTATACTGCCGGTTCATAGTTTCCAACGGGCACAGTATTTCAGTGTGATCGCTGTCACCACCGTCAGGTGCGCTGATGAACTGAGATTCTTGGGGGGGGGGGGGGGGGGGGACCTTGCAGTCAACTTATATCCCCTCCCCACAGCAAGCCGTTCCCTACACAACGTACGCGAGGGCGCGCGTCGGTATTCGTGGAGGCGACTGCGTCTGCGTCTGCGGTAGCGTCGTTGTAGTTGCTCTGCCCATCCTGGTCACTCGATCGTTTTGCTTCTTACTTATAGAATACTAAAATTATTGGCCATAAATTTGACGGGAAGATCACTGACCTTTTGAGGCATGTCCTAATCTTCATATTTAATGAAGCATAATATGTGCAAACTGAGAGCGTTTGGTTGTGAATTTGTTTATTAAGCACTTCGTGGACGAAGCCCTGACGTCGTCAAAATGGCTCTGAGCACTATGCGACTTAACTTCTGAGGTCATCAGTCGCCTAGAACTTAGAACTAATTAAACCTAACTAACCTAAAGACATCACACACATCCATGCCCGAGGCAGGATTCGAACCTGCGACCGTAGCGGTCACGCGGTTCCAAACGGAAGCGCCTTTAACCGCACGGCCACACCGGCCGGCCCTGACGTCGTCCAAATGGAAACCCACCTGTCTTTACGTTACGTGGATGACACATTCGTCATGTAGCTCCATGAAAGAAACAAACTCCTTGGCTTCTTTGCACTTCTGAACTCCATACACCCCAACATCAAATTCACTATCGAGCCTGAATAAGAAGGGAGGTTACCTTTCGTGGACATCATGGTTAAGAGAAAAGATGGTGGCACCCTGGGCCACGGAGTGTATCAAAAGAAAATGCACACTGACCTGCGTTTGCACGCAGACAGCTACCACCACTGTGCAGAGGAATGTGCTACTAAAAACACTAGTACACAGGCGCACACCATATCAGACACAGATTGTCTTCCCCAGGAAATGGAACATCTCAGAGTTGTGTTCAGAAAGAAAAGGTTACTCGGAATGTCATATTAGGCACGCTTTTCGCCCCACCACTACAGTACGCCCGTGCAGATATCGTAGAGGAAGAGGTAGCCACTAGAGATCAGAAACGGAGAGAGCACGAGTGTAATGTCGCAGGTTGCATACTTCACAAATCAAGGTGTCGCTGTTACATCAGCGCTAACGGGCTTCCTTCGTTCCCGCTGTAGTTAACGTATGACGAGTCTGAGAACTGTAGCGCTACGATCGTTTCATACTCGTCGACTCGTTTTCTCTTACTGAAGCATGTAGGAGTGCAAGGCTAGTCGTGACTTATTATTAGTATGGAAGATGCTGTAAAGTAGCAGTGACAAGACGAAATAACTAATTCTCGGGATCAAATGGCCTATAACGAGGCCGTGTTTTGTGGGAATGTGGAGGGTGTGAGACGAAAATAAACTGATGCAAAGTAAGCAATTGCAAATCTGTTCCATTAGAGGAGGAGTGATATCTGGAATAAGTTTCACACTACAGCGCACGCTTCAGATAAGAAACATATAAATTTGTCCAGTGGAAACAAAATGGTTGTATTCACGAGAAAAAAAAGAAGTGCTGTGTCAAACGATAACTGTGCACAAAGGAACGTCACTGTTACAACGACGGGACGAAAAAACGCGCTATTTCTGTATTCATCGGGTCGTGGTAAATTTCATTCATGGGCTAACATCGAGTTGCGTAGCTTATAACTCATTCCTATAATTTATTTTAATAATTAATCATCATTTAGGAACTGCACTTCAGCCACATGTCATGGTATCTGATACTATCGCTACAGACTCATTAATGTCTCGAAAGTGTGTATATGACAAAGTAATTGTTAGACAATCTTTCAGTACGTATTAAATATTGAAATAAATATGTAGCAGTCTTCGAAAAGGTTTTATCTATATAAATTTATGTATAAACAGAACGATATTCGCTGCTAGTGGAAGAGTCGTTATAGTTGTAGGTAACGCGCTTCTGCCAGTTAGGAAGATTGGACAATTTGTAAGATTTCAGTTTGGACTTGAGAATGGCTATAAAACCGAAATCATGATTGATTGAAATAAATGAATAGTAATTTATAGTGTAATGTCGGAAATTTCTTTCAAAACGGTTGGATATGTAGAGGGAATGCTGCCATTTCCGTGGTTACACTTGCGAATTCGTGTTCTCGCAATTCTTTCTGAGCGAGTCGAGTCCACTTGCACCCTACAACAAGCTCAGATGACGAGTGGGTTTCGGCGGAGACTTCGGGTGGGGTCTAAGGGGACACGGAGACGGTGAGATCGTGGATGACGTCACAGGTCTCACTGGAGAGAGTAAAACTAGTATACGGAGCTAATTTCTGATCTGTAATAGCCACTGCCTTTATACCGTACACTGGTCCGCAATTGCGAAAAGTTGGGTGCACATCGAAAAGCCTCTGCGAAACAACTGCTCTTGTCCCACCAATAAAACGCGGACATTATTGGGGAGCATCAAACACGACCTCAGTTCGCGGAAGGCCGGCTTGTATCAGATTCCGTGCCATTCCGCAAGACTTACGTTGGACAAACAGTGCACAACATCGAAGATCGATGCCCAGAACGCCAACGGCTCACTCAACTAATCCATCCCAACAAGCCGGCGGTCGCAGAGCACTGCTTGTCAGAGAATCATGCGATGGAATACGAACGTACTAGTATTTTAGCACAAACTTCGAAGTAGTGGGACAGTGCTGTTATAGAAGCCATCGAAATTCGCTCCAGGGACAATGCTATTAACCGGGACTGTAGCTATTAAGTCGACTGCGCGCCCCCAAGAATTCATTTCGTCAAGGCACATGACAATGGCGAATGTATGTTCCCCAAAATACTAATTATGCCTTTTCGGCACAATGAACCGACAGTACGCCTATGGGCTGTTCGATCAAGAAAAGTATTTATAGGCACTAGGCAGATAGCTTGGAGTGGTAAGGTGTCAGACCCAGATTAAGCACAATTCATGACCAGGATACTTGCATAAACAATTTTACTGACAAAAATTAGCTTGGGCTTCTCAAAAGTAACAAAATTTCTCAACACAAGATGTATTGAAACAGTGGTATTAATGAGTAGAAGAACATTTACCCAGTTCATATGTCAGACAATATTTGTGAAATTAATAAGGAGTGAATTAATTAAATAACACTTACAAAGTACTTCTACACAATAAGAGAAATATTAATACTTGAGTAAAACTGACGGATTTATGAAATATGAGGGCATGCTGAAAAGTAATGACCCCGATTTTTGTACGTGAAAACTCTTAAAGCTTTCTAAGTAAAACAAACTTTATTAACATACTGCTTCTTTATTCTTCATATCTACTTATTTATTTCTCAAAGTACTCAACCTGGCGACAAACACATTTCATCCAACGAGAGACCAGGTAGCTGATATCTCCACTGTAGAATTTTTGACTTTGTTGAGGAGCCCTAGCCTCATTTCTGCGTGCGCCGCTTTATCATTATCAAAGTGAAGTCCTCGAGGCTGTTTTGCAAACAAATGGTAATCGGGTGGGCCAAGTTGGGACTGTTTAGATGACGATCGATGACACTGAAACCAAGACTTCGGATTGTTGCAGATGCAGCGCTCGCGTGTGATCTGGCACTGCCACGCTGAAGGAGAGGTGCTCCAAGTGTGCACAAACTGCTCGAATTCGTGCTTTCAATTTTTTGATGGATTAAGGCACGCTATTTCTCACACACGGACCCAGTTACACTTGCTACTGACCAGGAGGTTACACGCATTTTAGCCCAACCATCGCGCGACGACATTCGACATGCTAGTACAGCCGAAGTCTCCTGGGCTATAATGCATTCCGCTGCTAGGAAAGCCCTAGGTCATGATGGCATTCAAAACCGTGTCCTCCAGGAGTTCACGGATAAAGCCACTGAATACCTGACACACATAACGAATGACATACTAAAACACCAACACATCCCCACCTTTTGGAAGACGGCCAAGGTCTTGATGTTCAGGAAGCCGGGGAAAGACCACAGCCTCCCACAAAATTACCGACCCATCAGTCTCCTGAGCTCGCTCAGCAAGATTGTTGAGAAGGTGATTCTCAAATGCATCACTAGGCACTGCATAACAAATGACATGTTGAGACCGGAGCAATTCGGCTTCAGGAATCACCACTCCACAACACAACAACTCTTACGGGTCGTTGAACATATAACACATGGCTTCAACACAAACGAAGCAACAGGGGCGGTGTTCCTGGACACTGAAAAGGCTTTCGACCGTCTATGGCACAACGGCCTCATTCGCAAACTCAGCGACGCACGGTTCCCCGACGGGCTGGTGCGTCTCATACACTCATACCTCACAGAGTCTCAAAACTGACGTGCAGGGAAAACAATCAACACGACACGGCATACACGCGGGAGTACCCCCGGGGAAGCATCCTAGGGCCCCTACTGTTTAACCTCTACATAAACGATCTCCCAACCACACACAACACAATGGTGGCAATCTACGCGGATGACACAGCCATCCTCGCGCCAGATTGGAAACCATCAAACATTACGTCACGCTTATAGACCGCACTCAGTGTCTGAGCCTTGGTTAGAGAAATGGCGTGTTATAGGAAACGTCGACAAGTGCGAAGCCGTTCTGTTCACTAGAAGACCGAAGCAACTGCGCAAACACCGATACTGCAGACCAATAACTCTATATGCACGCCCAATACGTTTCCGCGAGAAAGTCAAATACCTCGGTGTCTGGCTGGACCGGAAATTACCCTGGGGGGACCAAATACAACACATGACCAACCGAGCAAGCGCGAGTCTCAAACAGCTCTACCCTAAGCTCAACAGACGTAGCACACTGAACAGAAGGGTGTCGAGGTCCATGTACATGACACTTATTCCACGCCTGATGACGTACGCAGCCCCTGTCTGGGGATACGCTGCGTCCACACGCCTGCGCCGTCTGCAGATCATACAAAACAAAGTACTCAAAATCATAAGCAATGCTTCACGATACACACGCATCGCGGACCTTCATCGGGAATACCGACTTGATACTCTCACGGAGGTAATCCACAAACTCACCACAAGACTATACAGAAACTCCAGACATTCGCAGAACCCGTTTATTCTGAATCTGGGGAACTACGACCATAACCATAGATGGAAACATAAATGACCAAAAGACATACTTGTAAGGACCTAACATCTATGGCAAAGTTCACGCAACACAACGGTATAGGTGAGCCCCCTGTTAAACAGCCACCATTACTGGATATCCAGTTGGAACACACTTGCCGAATAACTGGCACCACACAGGGAAGCCACACCGTACACTACATGCAGACAAGCTCCACACACCCCGCACACAGTGAGATGATCTATGGCCGATCTCCAACTAATATACAGGGTGTCACAAAAAGGTACGGCCAAACTTTCAGGAAACATTCCTCATACAAATAAAGAAAAGATGTTATGCAGACATGTGTCCGGAAACCCTTAATTTCCATGTTAGAGCTCATTTTAGTTTCGTCGTCCACTTACGCTCAATGGAGCACGTTATCACGATTTCATACGGGATACTCTACCTGTGCTGCTAGAACATGTGCCTTTACAAGTACGACACAACATGTGGTTCATGCACGATGGAGCACCTGCACATTTCAGTCGAAGTGTTCGTACGCTTCTCAACAACAGATTCGGTGACCGATGGATTGGTAGAGGCGGACCAATTCCATGGCTTCCACGCTCTCCTGACCTCAACCCTCTTGACTTTCATTTATGGGGGCATTTGAAAGTTCTTGTCTACGCAACCTCGGTACCAAATGTAGAGACTCTTCGTGCTCATATTGTGGACGGCTGTGATACAATACGCCATTCTCCAGGGCTGCAACAGCGCATCAGGGATTCCATGCGACGGATGGTGAATGCATGTATCCTCGCTAACGGAGGACATTTTGAACATTTCCTGTAACAAAGTGTTTGAAGTCACGCTGGTACTTTCTGTTTCTGTGTGTTTCCATTCCATGATTAATGTGATTTGAAGAGAAGTAATAAAATGAGCTCTAACATGGAAAGTAAGCGTTTCCGGACACATGTCCGCATAACATATTTTCTTTCTTTGTGTGTGAGGAATGTTTCCTGAAAGTTTGGCCGTACCTTTTTGTAACACCCTGTATAACGATCCTGATTGTTACAGGAATGCAGAGCTGCAGCAAACTCGGATACATCGCCATCGCCTGCCACGGTAATGACGCATGTTACCCATACTAACAAACCCAACCTTGCATGAACTATCGCAGCTAGTAAGCCACTACAGCTCTTGCTACCCATCCCACTGTCACAAAGGTTTTTTTCCCACGGCACGAGCCTTGGCACTTTCTTCCTTCTGCTTTTCAAATTGCTACCCTCATTCGCGTTTCGTCCACTATCTATCACCTGATGGACCGTGTTAATGTGTAGTCTTACCCAGACGCACGGATAACATCACAGCCCAGCATCCTGTGATCCACCTATTAGATAACTAACATGTTGACGGAGGTGACATTAGAACTTTTGGTTTGGTCACCACGTTGGTGAGGGCGTGGAGGGGCCCCATCTCTATATATACCCAGTTACGTTACACATCGCCTTGTTATACACTATAGGTCGAAGTCCACTAGCGACAGAGGATGGTGAGTTGGGTCAGCGAAGCGCAGAAGTCGATCGAGTAATATGCATGACATGTAAAATCTCAGCCGAGATTGAGAGCAGAATAAAAAATTCGGAGGTATTACTTTCGAGCAGCCCGTCTTAATTAGGTTCACAGGCGTTGACATGAGCATTAAACCAGGCAACATGACAATACGTTGCCTCATAAAAAGCAAATTGGGGCCTTGAAAAAGTAATAATAACCTTTACTTTAGTCAGGATAACAAATGATGCAGAACTATAACAGAGAGAGAGAGAAATACAATAAAAAAGAGCTTTTAAATCGTTAAGACATCAATTCAGTCAACATGGTCAACTAAAAAAAAAAAATACCAGTAGATGCCAGTTATACTTGCTTCAACAATACAAGGCTTATACGCCACATATACTCTGAAAAGATTTAAAAGGAGACGTCACAGGTGACGCTGGTTAAGTGCCCCTAAAATTATGCTCAGCTTGGCACTCCTTGTGGAAACACAATAACTTAAGGAAATAAAGGAAACAATTGTTACTGAAGTCGCTCAGCTGAGAAAACAGGTTAGAAACGTTAAAGACGGTACTCAGTCGTTAGCAACCGTACCAGAGAAAGCTTATCCGTATACAGCAAATATCGGTAAAATGTCACTACTCACAATAACATTCAAATGATATTCATAAACACACAGGTAAGATGCCATGGCAAGCAGAAAAGGTTAACTTTGAGTACCAATTTTTCGGTGACATCCCAAGCGAAGCGAGGACAACAAGTTAAACATAAAGTTCTCACCGCATAATTTTCCTCTGTTATCGTACTCTAGTTATGGATTCACAGCCTTCGATGTCGCTTGCCAGACTTAATCTACTCACAAGGGAAACTCCTCATCGCAACTCCCTCACGTTTTGTGGAAGATGGCTCAGTGGACAGCCCGTCAAAAACTGAACACAGATCAAGCATGAAAACAGGAAGAAGATGAACTGAACTGTGAAAAAACCAAAATAGAAACAGTGAATGGTGCAAGCATAACAAGTGCAATATTGAGCGAAAACACTCATCTGTGGCATCTCATATTCTATAACCAATGTGTAGTATGAAAATTGCCAAGACTACAGAAGGAGAACAAACACTTCAGCGACAGGACGGACAGTTCGTAATGCCATGAAAAAATAAATAAATAGGACGAAGGGGTTTTAATCACAGGCTGTTCGCTTTGCAGGCCAACACCCTGTCTACTTAACAAGGACGCCGTTGATTTTGACAGCTGCTTTATATTGCACTTGTTATTCTTGGAGCGTTCACTGTTTCTATTTTGCTTTGTTTTTGACAGTTCAGCACACCTTCCTCCCGTTTTCATGTTTGATCTGTGCTCAGTTCTTGACGGGCTGTCCATGGTACCCTCTTACCACTGGATCTTGCGGGTGGGGTGTGGGGGGGGGGGTGCGATAGGGAGTTTTGCTTTGTCAGGCTAACTTCCGCGTCAAGGCGCTTTACCAAGATAACACGCAGACCTGGACAGCAGAAAACACACTGTAACTAGAAAGGCACCAACAAAAACTTTCTCAGTAGACCGCACACATCACACAATGGCCATCACCGCTGATAACGTCACACCATACACCCCAGCACACGCCACAGTCGGAGAGCACGGCCGGCCTGCTAAGTCGACACCAGAACACAGTGGTGTAGTGAAAGCGTTTTACTACGTTATTTGTGGAAATACTTGTTATAGCTACGTATGCATCACAACATCTCAGCATGATGCGGAGAATGGAAGTGCTTGCCACACGAAAACATGACAAGCTACCTGTAATAATTAAAACGAAAGTGGTCCAGAAAATTCATGCTCACCAAATGTAAAGAATAAATAAAAACGAAAACCCACTGATGATGGCACAGTGGTGCAGAAGTATGTTTGGGTACTGAGAAAAACGGTGTTTTGCGTAACTGGCGGACCTCAAATCCCAAAAATTTTAACTGAAAACACTGTCAACACAAGGAGCTGCAAATCAAAAAAGGAGTATGTCCGATGTTCAGGCAATTCACCGTGCACTACACGTTTGCACACCATCACTTGTCTCCTCCTGCGTTGCTGTGGCCACTGCTTCCAGTGACGTAGAATCAATTCGTTTCCTCCCTCTACCAGGTTGTACACCAAAAGAACGCGTCTTTTCGAATTTCTGAATCATTTTCTCCAGACCTACGGCAGTCATCGGACCAACACCTTCTTTCAAACCCTTTAGTGTCCGGAACTTCTGCAGAGCGACGTGTGCACAGCTATCATTCTTGTAATACAGCGCCGGCCGGAGTGGCCGAGCAGTTCTAGGCGCTTCAGTCTGGAACCGCGCGACCGCTACGGTCGCAGGTTCGAATCCTGCCTCGGGCATTGATGTGTGTGATGTCCTTAGGTTAGTTAGGTTTAAGTAGTTCTAAGTTCTAGGGGACTGATGACCTCAGATGTTAAGTCCCATAGTGCTCAGAGCCATTTGAACCATTTTTGTAATACAGCTTTACAAGCACAGCGCCATCCTACATTGAGACAGTCGTGGCGAAAGTCACAGACTCGAAAGGAGGAAAAGCCGCGAGCCCAGCGGGTTTATGCCAACTTCAATGGGTCGTGGTGTTTTTATTTACGCAAATGGTTCAAATGGCTCTGAGCACTATGGGACTTAACTGCTGTGGTCATCAGTCCCCTAGAACTTAGAACTACTTAAACCTAACTAACCTAAGGACATCACACACATCCATGCCCGAGGTAGGATTCGAACCTGCGACCGTAGCGATCGCGCGGTTCCAGACTGTAGCGCCTAGAACCGCTCGGCCACTCTGGCCGGCTTTTATTTACGCATTCTGACTCATCCAGTGTCAGTATTGATCAATTTTCACCCTATTTCTTTCTTCTGTCATACGTTTCCCCCAGTCTCCGATAATATTCCGTTGCAATTTGACGTCATTCTGACCAATGGTGTTATTTCTATAGTGTTTTGAAAGTTTAAGCTTAATTATTATCACCCTGTGTTTCAGCAACAAATCTGTAGATGAAATAAGTGGTCTGGTGTCAAACAATGGATTTTCGTCTCACCAGCGCCATTAAATTCACTGAGATGCTAACAGAATGATAAATCATACTCTAATGATAGACTGGACTGTGTCGCTGAGCTTGGCTGATCCATTGCTTATGCTTTCTCATCTCTGTCAGAAAGAGAACAAATAGTACACAACAGTAAAGAGGTTTTTATGAAATTCATTTACACTGAGTTCTCGTGCGTACTATGGAACATGCCGAACTTTGCAAGAGATCACGAGACTACCTGTAAGGCTTCGTTGAAATTCCATCACATCACTACAAACAGTGATATGTTGTGGCCCATAAGTTGTATCACGTATACGTTGCTTTAGTAGAACTGTTAACTCATCTGCAAAAGGAGGAGGAGGAGATTTAGTGTTTAACGTCCCGTCGACAACGAGGTCATGAGAGACGGAGCGCAAGCTCGGGTTAGGGAAGGATGGGGAAGGAAATCGGCCGTGCCCTTTCAAAGGATCCATCCCGGCATTTTCCTGAAGCGATTTAGGGAAATCACGGAAAACCTAAATCAGGATGGCCGGAGACGGGATTGAACCGTCGTCCTCCCGAATGCGAGTCCAGTGTGCTAACCACTGCGCATCTGCAAAAATTTTGCGTTGTTAGAGTTATTAGTGAGATATTATATGCAGCATTTAGAGTATTTAGTTCAAATTAAAGCCTTTCCAGATATGTGCTCGCGTAATCATGTTTTTTCCAGATCATAGTTTCGGTCACATTGGCAAGTGATCTTCATCAGGGTGCTGCATACACTTGCAATCCAACGAGCTATTGTCATACATTCGGAAGTTTTCTTGAGGATAACAAAGGACGCGGGAGCCTGCGCCCGCAACTATTTAATTTTTTTAGAAACGCACTAGTTGGCAACACTTTTGTTGCGATCTGTCATTTACGACAATTTGCCTAATATTCTATCGCAGTTCTTTGTGCCATTCCCTACGCCCTTCTAAAACACCAATGTGTATGAAGGAGCAAGTGTTTTGGAGTAGCAAATGTTTCGGTATTAATGGAAGTCTGCGTTGGTCGGTGTGTTCAATGATGTTGACCTCCTGTGTCCAAATAACGCAAATAATTGCAGTTGGATCTTGTTGCGCCTGTAGGCAGACAGTAAGATGTAGAAGATCACCGCAAAACCACCAGAGATAAGACATCATAGAGCATAGAACCTTGTGGAAGCAGTTGCAATCCGCTTACGAGAGACTTAAGTCAGACAACAAACCAAACTACCGATGTGTACCAGAATGAAATTTTCACTCTGCAGCGGAGTGTGCGCTGATATGAAACTTCCTGGCAGATTAAAACTGTGTGCCCGACGGAGACTCAAACTCGGGACCATCGCCTTTCGCGGGCAAGTGCTCTACCATCTGAGCTACCGAAGCACGACTCACGTCCGGTACTCACAGCTTTACTTCTGCCAGTATCTCGTCTCCTACCTTCCAAACTTTACAGAAGCTCTCCTGCGAAACTTGCAGAACTCCGCTGCAGAGTGAAAATTTCATTCTGGAAACATCCCCCAGATTGTGGCTAAGCCATGTCTCCGCAATATCCTTTCTTTCAGGAATGTTAGTTCTGCAAGTTTCGCAGGAGAGCTTCTGTAAAGTTAGGAAGGTAGGAGACGAGATACTGGCAGAAGTAAAGCTGTGAGTACCGGACGTGAGTCGTGCTTCGGTAGCTCAGATGGTAGAGCACTTGCCCGCGCAAGGCAAAGGTCCCGAGTTCGAGTCTCGGTCGGGCACACAGTTTTAATCTGCCAGGAAGTTTCATATCAGCGCACACTCCGCTGCAGAGTGAAAATTTCGTTCTGGAAACATCCCGCAGGCTGTGGCTAAGCCATGTCTCCGCAATATCCTTTCTTTCAGGAGTGTAGTTCTGCAAGTTTCGCAGGAGAGCTTCTGTAAAGTTTGGAAGGTAGGAGACGAGATACTGGCAGAAGTAAAGCTGTGAGTACCGGACGCGAGTCGTGCTTCGGTAGCTCAGATGGTAGAGCACTTGCCCGCGAAAGACAAAGGTCCCGAGTTCGAGTCTCCGTCGGGCACACAGTTTTAATCTGCCAGGAAGTTACTGATGTGTACTTTAAGACGGACTGTAGACTACGAGTATTATTTTACTAAGGATTCATGTGTGAAATTTCATCTGTTGTGTCCTGTGCCTCTAACGGTGTACTTTTTTTGTTAAAAACTGTGTTTAAAAGCGTGTCAGGACCAAACTGTACTGTATATGGTCTGGGAAGGGGGGGGGGGGGGGAGGAGAAGGTTGTTACACATGCCTCGTGACTACAGTGTATAGGAGGTCGAGCGGTCAGCACTTGAGAGTGGGCATCCAGGGCTGCCATTAAATGACAAAACAGGAAATTAAGAACAATAAAGAGAATATATTTCAGTGTATGGCGCACAAGGGGCGCGCCTAGGGTCAGAAGTTACCAGGTTTAGGCCAGTCGAACAATTAATTGAAACGGGCAACGGAAGGGGAAGTGATTCATGTTAACTAATGTTGGTGGCCGGTCGTGAAAAGCAGAGCCAGGTGCTCTGCCTTCCGAAAAGACGTCTGTTCTGCTCGAGGTCTGGAGTACAAGAGAGGGAGGCAACTGCGTTCCCCACCGCAGAACACTCCAGCGTCCACGTACGTGACCTGTATCCCACGCACGGTATTGGTTAAAACCAGTGGCATGAATTCGCTAGCAGTTTCAGCAGAGGTCTCAGGGCGTCTCTTGTCAGCAGCTTCAACTGGACAGAACTGCCTCGATTTTAAAAGACAGGCAGCTTGTGTCACACTGGCACAGCGTAAGTTGCTCTAGGAGTAAACTTGTAAAGATTTCACTTGGCCTTTGAAATGAATTTTTGAAACCAATTCCTTAAAATATTCCTTGACTGACTGCCACCATGTACAAAACACTCGAATTTGATTTGAAGTTAGCCGGCCGCGGTGGTCTAGCGGTTCTAGGCGCTCAGTCCGGAGCCGCGCGACTGCTACGGTCGCAGGTTCGAATCCTGCCTCGGGCATGGATGTGTGTGATGTCCTTAGGTTAGTTAGGTTTAAGTAGTTCTAAGTTCTAGGGGACTGATGACCATAGATGTTAAGTCGCATAGTGCTCAGAGCCATTTGAACCATTTGAACTTAAAGTAATGAAATGACGACTTGCTGTACATTACAAATACGCAGTCGAGCAGTCGTCATTGTTAGAAGCGAAGATCTATGTTTATGGCATTAACCGGCTTATCCCATCCTGCACCTTTCGGAAACAGTTCAAAGCTTTTATTGTACAATGTGGTTTGCTACCAAACAACGCTCCGTAGAAGCTGTACAATTTAATTTCGATTTTGCTAATTAATATTCTACATGGACTATATCCCTATCGCCATCTTGCTCAAACTCAGCGATATTCACGAACAGCAGAGCGTCGTCTTCAGAGAACCATGACGCATCTGCACGAGGCAGGCCCGCTCTGAGACCTAGCTGCCAACAATCTGCCGCCATTTATGTATTGCAAAACTGGAACCACTACCTGAACATAATATTAAAGTTCATCGCATTTTAAGATCAGTATCAGTATTCTGTAAAGTGATAATTGATCGACAGTTTATTAATTATATTTGCGGTGCATCGATGTTTCCACTGACAGAACTTTACTAATCGTCAACATAAAGTAGCAGCCTTCGTATTGCAGTTAACAACAGACGTAGTTTTACGCTTCACCACAACCCCGCACTACCCGTTACGAAAATGTTTTAGAATTATTTTGTAAACGAGATTAAAGTGTACATTAATTTACTGGGACTTTCGATTTTAAATAGAAGAAAACATTGCACTCAGCTGTCTACTGCCTTTGAGACTTCATACGGTAGTTTTATTATTAAGCATATCGTAATGATTAGTTAGCCAGTAGGGGGAGTATTACTATTTCGATATTTTTGTATTTTATTTATTACCAATACTAATCTAATGAAAATAAGAGCACTGCACCTGCACTTTAAATCTTTGATTTCTGAACTCAGTCTTCAGCAGTTAGCCTTCAATGTATTGTATCATTAAACTGTGTTATGTTTTTAAGTTTCGTTAATTTAGAGTGACATTCGTTGAGATATAATCCATCAACAACTTCACTAACGTAGTGATAACTAGCACTGTGGTGGCTGGTTCGCATGTTGCTGGTGGAAGAGTTTTTCACAACTCAAAAATGCCAAGGATAGGGAAAGTGATGCGCAGGGATTCACTCCTACCTTCTCCTGCATAGGAGTCCATTGCACATGTCTATGTGCAACGTCGTCCACTTTAGTCACTGAATACATGGGTTCACAACACGTGGATGATACGGTATTCTTCGTAACAAAAGCGGCCACGGATATCAATGAACAGTTGACATTGTTATGCACTCCACAAATTTCAAAGGCGAGCCACTATAATTTTAAATTTCAATCGTTCCACCGCCAAAAACAGACGTCTTCAGTAAACAAAACAGGAGCAAACAGGACAGATATTGTCCGCAATGGCCTACTGGCCAAACCATTTCTTGGTGCTCATACAGGCTACCACCAAAGAACAGGAGCGGCGCTTAGGCCGGTTTCGCTTAGTCTACACAGATTCTCTCGAGAATTTGAAGGGCACTGGATACAGGTACACCGGCAGCACACAGGCAACCATCAGACTGCCACGGGACGCCAACACGAATCCATAGCAGGATGCACTTAGCTCCACTTCACTCAGCCTGAAATACATTTTTTTTGCCTGACGTACGGTTCCAAACTCCTACATATCGAGGGGGGGGGGGGAAGAGGAATTTCACCTGCAAAATTCCATACATTGTTCAGGGGTATTTTCAGTGTATTTTGGTATAAGTGATCAGCGGTCCCCGGTGACCCCTTACAAAGTAATTGCTTCTCATTGGTTTTGTTACCTCGGCTGATCCTTGCATCTCTACTTCATCGAAAATACATACACAACAGTGCAATTGCCGACGGTATGCGCGGTTTGTGTCTTTTGAAATAAACTTCTTCCATGAACTTACTTTACTTACTGCTGACAAGAATAATACGGACTTCGCTCACACGTTCCATTCAGTATTGGTCGGTTCGTACTCTGGTCTGTTTCTCCGACAGCGTTAGTTGTATGTGAAAAGCGATACACAGCAGTATGGATGGTTTTAGCTGTGTAAAGGAACAATTCTGCATTTGTTTCGTATTGTTGTGTTCACTGACAAAACAGATCGAACGCATCCTGTTAAAAGTAAATGTTTGGTCTGAAAGCTGTTGCGTTACTGTGTGTCTTGTACGTTTTGATGATTCTTTATTACAGGGTTTACTCTGTTGCGAAGGAATTTCCGCACAGACCAAGGAAATTAACGAAACAAACCAAATTAATCACCATTACATTATTATTGTGACGAGCTAGTGGAGGAGACTCTTATACCGAAACACTTAGAAAACAATCACTGAAAAACATATTAAATTTTGTTGGTGAAGTCCTGGTTCGTACCTCGCCAGCAAATGGCATTTTCTTTTAATTAATCATCAATTCCTCAATCATCAGCCTCACAATGTCTCAAACTTCCGAATACTATATCCGTCTTGGACAGTTGTTAATCTACAAGTCGTGTGCCGACAGAGAGCGACCTGTTTGTATGAATCCGTACGTAACTAAATAATTCCAAATCACTCAGTACAGACGAGAGGAAGCATGATCAGTGTTCAGTTTTTCGTTGATGACGGGCGTTGTTAGGATAGTACCAAAAGATCGGTTCAAGAATGGAACAGGGAATCGACCGCTTCTTAAAGAACTGCATCAGTACTCTTCCAAATTAACTTATGGAAACCGTCTAAAATGTAGATCCCTATGATGAGAGGGAGATTTCCTATAGAATTCGACTCCACTGCCAGACCGCTACACCATATCGCTCTGTCCCACCTCCTACAGTCGCCACCGTACGCGACTGCGGACATTCATTTTAGTCATCAGCTGACAAGACGTCATTAGTCATATTCTCAGCTCGCTCAACTTGAGAGGAAACAAATTGTAGCATCGTCCCTACAGTATAACAATACATGCGTGAGGTTCAACGGCCTGATGTATGTCCTTCGATTGTACGCCACTTCGGCAACTTTCGGATCCCCAAACAACCAGTAGTCCTATCAGGGAAACGGGGTCACTTGTAGATTTGCCGAATCACCGCATCATTGAGAGGCGAAGGCCGTTAGCTTTCAGTTTCCACGCACGCGCATTACCGCTAGACCAAGTCGGGTTTTTCCACTGAGCAGCTGAAGCTTTTCTCCGACTCTAGCGGTCGATACTGTTATCGGATGGATTCAGCGTGCCTGGTGCGAGACGCTCGCGGCTACCTGAGTAACAAGAGGCGACGCACGATTTCCGCCGACGCCGCCGTCGCGACGCCGTTTCCCGGTAGTAGCGGCGGACAAGAAACCGACCACAATAATCGGCCTGGAATCGACACATGCGGCCGCGCAGCACGCGACTGTCATGCGTAATTAGGCGGCGCGGCGCGCTTCTTGCCGGCCGCTCCGGAGTCATCGACCACGCGCCGCCTTATAAAGGCGGGACGGGCGGCAGCGGCTCGGGCCGCGCCATACAAAGGCGGCTAGAGCGGCCCCCGGCTAGCCTAGTCTAGGCTAGCCCAGCTAGGCGTGACCCCTCCGTTGCAGCGGGGACCTCTTCTTGCCCCGACGTCTTCCGCCGACGGTCATCGGCCTCCCCAGCTGTTCCGCCAGCCCCAGCCTCTTTGTTCATCTCCTGCCGTAGACAGCTGCAGCGCAGCCTGATTTAGTGCCCCGACCAATCGTGGGGGAAGAGCAGGAGCTAAGCGATCCCTTTACCTCTGCCGTAAGCGTGCAACGCCATGTTAGCTGCACTACAGCAAGAAGACTATGATGTCATCAGTGGTACATTCAACACTAGCTACCTCTTGCAGTACGTCATTTCCGTGCGTGCAGGGAATATGTTATTATGGTAGGGAACTATTCGATCTTGAAGTTTCGGGTGTGTCAGATACAAACCAGCTATGAATACAGCATGCAGAAAATGTCACAATGGCATGAAGTGTATGTACTACTTGCTTCGGTATGCAAATGGTTAGCATTTCAGCGAAACCGCACTACATAGGAGTACAGTTTACATTTAGTGGAAGATTATATAATGGGTTTCCCATTCAGTATGCGCATTTGAATGCTGGTGCTTGTGCGAAAGAGAAACATGCCATGTTCATGGTCTATCGAGGGTGCGGTTTATCGTTCGTAGTCCTGAAAAGACCACCTACATGCTGCTAAAAGTGAATTTTCAAAGGGACCAGATCATGAAATTAAGCAACAGGTGCATAAGGAGCAAGTTGGTTACCAGATTGTTAGGCGTCTTCGTGTAAGAACTACAAAATCAGTGTGCGCATATTGAAGAATTGAGCAGGAGAGCTAGGAACACGATAAACAAAATTATTAGTCTAGCCAGTTACGATCATAAGCTGCCAATGCAAACAATAAGAACGTATCATAACGCTATCTTAACTGCGATCACGGGATACTGTGCGAGTGCTTGAGCCCACAGACTTTTGCTCGTAATACGAGCGCGGGTAGGTAATAGGGTGCAACGTGGAATACTGCTTCGGTGACGGGAGCTTTTGATACTGTGTCAGTTGAGGCATTGCAAATAATACTTGGAATGTGTCCACTAGATCTCCAGATACGGAAAAAGGCATCTACGTATCGGGTGAGGAAAGAACATCATGAAGTGCTGAATTTAGTGGGAATACAGGCCACAAACAAGCAGGAAATTCGAAATGATAGCCTTCACCTATGGCTGAAGCGATGGGGCGATGTCCAAACAACGACGCACACCTATAGTTTTTCTTTTTTTTTGTCTGATATGATGAAAGGAGGCCTCACTCACTATTTGACTGGTCACGGGCACTACGCCGCCTGCTGGCATCAGATTGGCAGAACACAGACCTCCGATTTTGCCTATGGTGAAGTAGGTACGGCAGAACACCCCATCTGGGGATGTCCACTGTATACCGATGAAGCTGATACTGATTGGCAGCAACTGAATTGGAAAGGAAGACTCGAAGTCAAGGAGACATTGCATTGGGAAACAGGATGTCTGATCTTGGACGACATTGCTGACACTATTTCAGTAAAGGCTTGGGTAGCGCGTTATCTTATGAACAAACCCCCGTCTACTGTACTACGAGAGGTTGCGGCAGAAGATCGAGAAGCAATGCAGCGAAGGCAGTTGAAGTCAACATATGCGGCAGAAGAACTGCCAACACTAAATGCGCAGTCATCGCAACAACGCCAGGGAGAAACGCAGTCGTGGGACGTGTCTCGCCACCCAAAAAACCAGAACCAAACTGACGTGTTCCGGCTTGTGGAAGCTCTCGTAACCAGCAATAACGATGCTCCCTTGGAACAGGGGTATCCTTCCCTGCAACTAGGGAGCTAACAAAAGACAACGTCCTTCTAGTGGCCAAGGAACTGGCAGAGCATGCCTATGGACCGGGCGAACGATGGAGTACATTGTGGAATGTGACAGACAAAAACTGAAGTTATTAAAATAGTAGTAGACGCAGATAGGGTAGTAGGTGTAGTTCTTAATTCTTAGTGGAAATAGTTTCTTTTAATAATAACTATTATGATGATTATTATTGTTATAGTGGTAGGAGGTGGTATCGTGTAGGACAAAATTAAGTAATTAAGTATTAATGTTTATTGCATAATTTCTGTAAGAATCAATACAGCCTACGTTTTAATTATAGGTAACAGGCTACAATGTAATCTAATGGAATTTATCGCTTCGTGATGTTGCTGCTTTGATCGGTAACCCATGAGTGTTATGTGAATATGGAATCAATGGATTCGGTAGGGTCATAACGCCATGCAGAGTCTGAGCAGCAAGCGTCCTAGCGGAGAGACATATACACTGACAAGCCAAAACATTATGACCACCTACAAAATAGCAGGCGTGTCCACCTTTCGCACGAATGGCAGAAGCGACGTGTCGTGGCATGGAAGCAATGAGCCCTTGGTAGGTCGCTGGAGGGAGCTGGTACCACATCTGCACACAAAGTCATCTAATTTCCTTAATTTCCGTGGAGGGGTTCGATGAGCTCTAACGTCACGTTAGAACTAGCATCTGGTTCAGATCTAGCGAGATGGGCGGCCAGCACATCGACTGAAACTCGCCACTGTGTTCCTCGAACCACTCTGTCACACTCCTGGCCCGGTCGGAGTGCCCGTGCGGTTCTAGGCGCTACAGTCTGGAACCGAGCGACCGCTACGGTCGCAGGTTCGAATCCTGCCTCGGGCATGGATGTGTGTGATGTCATTAGGTTAGTTAGGTTTAATTAGTTCTGAGTTCTAGGTGACTGATGACCTCAGAAATTAAATCGCATAGTGCTCAGAGCCATTTTTGAACACTCCTGGCCTTGTGACATGGCGCATTATATTGCCGAAAAATGTCACTATCATCGGGAAACATGAGCGTCGTGAAGAAGTGTACGTGGTCTGCAACCACTGTAAGATACTCCTCCACTGGACCCATGGACGCCCACGTGAATGTTCCCCAAAGCATAATGGAGCCGCCGTCTCTGTCCTGCAGTACACTTACCAAGGAGCTTTCCCCTGGAAGACGACGGATTCATGTCTTCCCATCGGCATGATGAAGAAGATATCGGAATTCATTAGACAACGCAACGGTCCGCCAGTGCGCCAACGTCCAGTGCCGATTGTCACTTATCCATTTCAGTCGTAGTCGCCGATGTCTTGGTGTTAACACTGGCACATGCATGGGTCGCATGTTGCGGAGGCCCATCGTCAGGAGCGTTCGCTGCACTGTGAGTTCAGACACACTTGTACTCTGCCTAGCATTATAGGCTCAGGTTAGTTATCTCCGCCTGTCCTGTTTTACCAGTCTGCCCAGTCTACAACATCCGACATCTGTAATGAGGGATAGCTGCCCTATCCTACTACGTCTGGATGTGGTTTCACCTTCGTTTCGCCACGTGTTGAATACACTCGCCACAGCACTCCTCGAATATCCTAAAACTAGTGCAGTTTCCGAAATGCTTGCCCGAATTTCTGGGTCTTCACAATCTGCCCTGGTAGAACTCAGATCGATCGCGCGCCTTCCCTATTCTACATATGGACAGCACGCTCACTGATACTACTTGCGCTGTGAGTGCGTCAAACAGTCATTTCCGGCCAGTTGATACTGCTATCGCCTGAACGGAATTATATAGACAGTACGTCGGTGGTCGTAATGTTCTGGCTGATCAGTGTAGTTTGCTTGCCATGTAGGGTAACAGAGCCACGTCCCGTACTTTGAGTCAGGAACTGGGCATACGAGGCGCGTCTGGAAAATAAGCACCGCTTCTTTTGCCGTCACCGCAGCACTAGAGGCGCTGTTCCGCACCCGACTCTCTCGTTCTTGTCTTTTCACTGACACCACTACAGCCAGATTTTGTTGTGTTTACATTTGTTAGTATTCGTTCGAAATGTTTAATGCAATCTCTGAGCCTGCCGACACTGAAGTGCATATGTAGTATGATATTTGAACGCAAAGAATGTGAAGCCAACTAAAATTCATCGTCAACTTGTACAGATTTATGCTGAAAATATGACGACTGATAGAATAGTAATCCAGTAGGTGAGACACTTCAATGGTGGACGATCCTCTGTTCATGACGAATCACAGATTGGGCGGCCTTCTGTTGTCAGTGATGGTTTGGTTGAGAAAATGAATGAACAAATTCGTGAAAACAGAGGGTTGACAATAAGAATGATTTGTGATGAGTTTCCACAAATTTCGAAAACTATGTTGCACGAGATTGTCACAATCGCTTAAATCGTCGCAAACTGTGTTCTCTTTGGGTTCCGAAAACGTTTACGGATATCCACAAAAATGTCTGCTTAACAAAGCGACTCGGCAGTGCTTTGGCATATAGTGAAGAGGGAGATAAATTATTAAACAAAGTTATGAAAAAAAACTGTGAAATATCGAGAAAAGAGAAAACTTCTATACGCAGTTCAAAACAAAAGATGGGGAATGCTCAGTCAAGGTACTGTGTTGCTTCATGACAACGCACGTCCTCATTCTGCTAGTGTCTCGCAAAAGCCTTGTTCACCAGTTCGGTTGGGAGCAGTTCAAATGGTTCAAATGGCTCTAAGCAGTATGGGACTTAACGTCTATGGTCATCAGTCCCCTAGAACTTAGAACTACTTAAACCTAACTAACCTAAGGACATCACACACATCCATGCCCGAGGCAGGATTCGAACCTGCGACCGTAGCAGTCGCGCGGCTCCGGACTGAGCGCCTAGAACCGCTAGACCACCGCGGCCGGCGGGAGAAGTTCGATCATCCGCCGTACGGCTCCGATGTCGCACCTTCCGACTATCACCTGTTCTGGAACTTAAAACGTCATTTTGGAGGAAGGTGCTTTGACAGCGATGACGAGGCAAAAAACAGGGTTCAGCAGTGGCTGTCTATACGCCGGTGGCATCTTTCTACGAAGAGGGCATGGAAAAAGTCTCCCGCTATCACAAATGTACGACAATGGAAAAAACTTTGTAGAAAAATACTTTAAGAAATGCTCTTTCTTTTAAAACTAAATTTAGAGGGGGACTGTTTTATTTGTTATGTTGAATTTCAAAACGTTTTGGCCTTAAATGTGAATGAAGTTGTGAATTTGATAAATATACTCAACCTCCGTAGTATCTGTATAACCATATTCTTTGTCAGTCTGTTCGTGAGACCGCAAATCTTGGTCAGAGAGGTTACTTCTTTTGAAGAAGTAGCAGCAGTGTGTTGGACAAATTGGCTATGTATGTACTTGGTTTCACAAGGATGGAAACTGAACTGCCGTGCAATGGAGGCAGCATTATTTAAGAATGACTTTGTACTGATATGCTTTGAGTAACGAAAATGAGATTATATCAGTACAAGAATGTCAAAGGAGGATTTTTAAGATAATTTAGATTTTATGTATATTTGTAACTGTGTAATTTCTTATTGTCGCAATATTGCGTATGACTGAAGTTTGGTGTAGAAACTTTATAATGCAACATATGGTTTTGACTTATATTTGAAACAAGTATCAAAGAAAGTAATTGTACACAAGAAAGTTATTAAGAAGTATTTTGCTGATTTGTGTAGCTGTGAAAAATTTATGACAGCGTATATTGTTGTTATGGCTGAATGAAGTACAGTTGCACTTGGAGTGTTTTCTTATTTATCGGTCGTTAAATTTAGTTCCTCATTTTTCATTCCCTATCTTTATGAATGTATTGTATATTCGTCATCGTCATAACGTGCCCTGTACCGTGTGTGGTGGTATCGTGGTGCTGTGGATACACATACGAGCACATCTGATGCGCAAAGCTGGTAATTTAGACAGCAGCCGTTACATTTCTGTGTTGTGTGGCGTTGTCCTGTCTACGAGGTCTCCGTGAAGTCGTGTCTCAAAGCTGAAGTAGCATTGAATGAGTCTTCAGCACGTCAGCCTAGCTCAGTTCGACTCGAAGCCCTACCGGATTAGAAAATGGCTCTGAGCACTATAGGACTCAACATCTGAGGTCATCAGTCCCCTAGAACTTAGAACTACCTAAACCTAGATAACCTAAGGACATCACACACATCCATGCCCGAGGCAGGATTCGAACCTGCGACCGTAGCAGTCCCGCGGCTCCGGACTGAAGTGCCTAGAACTGCACAGCCACCGCGGCCGGCTACCGGATTAGAGCCGTTGTTGCTGCCCTGTGTATTTACATTTCCTCCCAGTGTGGCCACGTATCACCTGCGAATTTAATCACGTGTTCTTCCTGCTGTACTGTATATTTAATAACTAAAGTTTTAGTATTTGCTATTCTTCTAGGTGTTGCAATTGTAATGGCCAGTAACCGTAACGGCGTGTACGTGCAGTGACTTATGAATGTTTTCCATTACGTTTGCTGCATTTTTCTGAGTTTTAGCATGCAAGTATAATGTATGGTCCTGATAGGAGGCGGAACCACCTAGATAGGAATAGTTAGCGCAAGAGAGGCCAGAACCAATGTCATTAGCCATTAGTGGGGGTAAAGCCAGTCTGTCTATAAATATGGTATTGACTGACTAAAATGCTTAATGTTAAACAATTTTCTCTCGTTGGTCTGAATTCCGAATTTGAAGATGTCACGTACAGGTATTCACAGAGTACACAGTGCACGTTGGCGTCCAGCAGCATCCACAGAAAACATATGATTTTCAAAGACGACTGCTGCGATTCAGCCCAGTTATACGAGATTTTGCTATTTCCAAGAATGATTGTCTATCGAGTGAACGGGCCGCTAACGATATATATCGAACGTTCGCCTCTGTGTCGACCATACGACTCTGGTGGTGTGAGTTATGGATACTATTTACATCGTTCACTAGAACAACGACAATAAAACAAACTTGCATTACGTTACAATTAATTTTAAACGAAAATAATAACTCTACTCACTTTACTCGTCAGCTACGTGGTGTCACGCACTGTTTATCGTGTTGTATAAACCGCCAGCAGCAATCCTTTCTTCCCACAACTCAGGTATTCTCTTGCTATGTCAATCGGAAATATCGAATGAGTATTAAGAGGGTCTGTTTTCCACTCAACCTCAATTTGTGGGAATGTAGACTTTGGAAGCGGTAGAGTTCGTCCTCTCTGGTATTTCCTTGTAGCTGTATGCGATTCGTCTATTTCAACAACCTGGTTTTGTCCAGCGATTAGAACACTCTCGTTCGTGACTGTGACCTAACAGACTTCTCGGCAGAAACCTTAGCAGTCGCACACGGTGTTCGTGGACAATTGTGTTTGAGAAGCTATCGCCTGTAGCGTATAGTCTCTTATCCAACAAGAAACTAAACTGATGTTCTTTTCGATGGATAACATGGAACTTCCAAACCTTGCGTTCTTTCTTAAAAATGTTCTCTTTGACTGGGTGTAGTACACTTGCTAAGGAAAATCAGCATCTGCACTTTTCTTGTGACGTTTACATTTGTGTCCGTGACATTCTTCACAATTACTGCTGTACTCACTTGAAGAAAAAATCGAAACCCCAACAAAATTTCAAATAACTTTCCACATTACATGACCGAGGAATTAGATTTCGCCATGTGTCGCTGTCCGCACTCGAAACTGCAACTCTTACACTCACTGCTTTTCAAAACCGAAAACAATAAACTATAATCACCTGGTGACGTATTAAACATTTACCATAATTAGCACCACCAGAGTAGTGTGGGCCACATTGAGTCACTAGTTCGATATATATCGTTAGCTGCAGCAAGCTCGATAGCTAATCATTCTTGGAAATTACCTGAGATGTTGGCTGCACTTATTTGGTAGAGTGTAGAGGCGTAGCATCTTGCAGAAGAGTATAGTCGAAGAAACATAGCTGTCTACGTTTCTTTGAAGTAGAAATTAACTCTACTCTTTCCATGGATACATTAGAATCATTTGAGGATTGCCCAAATGAGTGAATACAACTGTTGATTGGATGTCGACTGTAGTTTTGAAAGATTACAGACAGTAATACCGATCCGATCGCATCTGTCCCAGTTGGTTATCCGCTAGTAAAATGATTTAAATCGCCTTTCCATTGTGTTGATTACACGGACGTCCAAAGTTAAGAAGTTCGTAGTCGTTATCGTCCGCGGTGCTGGTTCGGCAAATAAATAAAAAATAAAATCCATCAGATCTGGAAGAAACAGACTAGTGCGTAGCGAATAAATCTTTAGGGCATCAGTTATTCAGTTAATACTTTGTAACAGACTTAAAACCTGACGCATTCCAGTTGCTTTATAGCATTTCAGTCTCTATAAAATTCAGTTTGAGGCTGCGAAGTCTCGGTAACAAAAGAATAACTGAACTGTTACTGTTCCAACTTGACTCCCCATTTGTATGCACACATGTGGTTCCAGACTTTTTTAAGTCTGGAGACGGTGTTGAGGCGTTGCTTCTGTCAGTATTGCTACTTATCCAGCGAAATCGAAAAGTTTGGGATACATAGTGCCAGTACTGATCCAAAAATTACGATCAGTAATTAATTTTTGACGATTAAATAAATACAAAATTACGATCAGTAATTAATTTTTGACAAATAATTAGATGGTCAGTTGTTCCCGCTGGCTGCGTGAAGCTTGAGATACACAGTTGCAAGAAGCCGCTTGAATTCCGTGGCCATATCGCCATCTTTTGCACGGTAGTGGTTGGATTGAGCAACAACCACGTAGCTCCTGTAATTCCAGTACGTCATCATGAATAAACTGCCCCTAACGTAATTGTTTAACTGTTGGTCTCTATGCATAAACCAATTTAAACATCAAGTTACCGAAATTGCGAACACGACGTAGAATTTTAAATGAAAGAAAGGAAGTCCAATTAATTCTCATATATTCGAGTGCAAATTACGCACATTTCATTTGCAATACTATAGTCCAACACAGTCTCTATTAACTGCACAAAAATACGTCGGATCTAGTACAATACAGCTATCTATCTTTTATGTAGGGGACGCGGGATTGCAGATGACGAAAAGGATCATTGCATACTCGTAGCTTGATTAATATGAAACATTTTCATAGCGATAATTCCTCTGATCACTCTATAAGAAAAGGATGGATATGCAGGAGAATCTAATAGCACACTGCTGGCAATCTGTCCCTTGTGTGTGGCCATGCAAAGCAATTACTGCGAAAAGCGCATCGAAATTCTACAGAAATTTCTCGCGAACCGTATCTCACAAAAGAAAGAAACCTTACAAAAGAATCGAACAGCGACTCAGTCTTTATAAGCGATAAGCCTTGTAAATCTGTCTTACAAGCACGTCTACTGGAGGACAAAGAAATCTCAGTTAAATTTAAAATAACAGAAGAAAAGTATTCTAGCAATAAATATAAATTAGAATTTTAATCACTGTACGCACACAAAGCAGCGTTGGGGAAGCTACTGGGATCATGAGCGGGTTGAAATACTGTCCACTACCACATGTAACTCATTACAAAGAACTCAAGTAATTACGAGAGTACCCCAACCGAAAATTACAGTGACTGCTATATAGCGCCATTGATACGGTTTAAACGGAGGGAGGAGCACGATGGGATACTTAAACTCACTTGAAATAACGCGAGATTAGCTTAGCACCACGTGCACTCTTAAAGCAAAGGAAACTAAGCTTTAATAAAAAAAAATTGATCGCGGAATGTCAGAAATGAAAAAAAGACAACTAAACAAACATTGTTTATAGCCTTGTTTCACAGTTTATTATTAATGTTATTGCACAACTTAGGTTTCGGGTTATAAGCCCATTTCCAAGTACATTACTGATTCCCAAATATGATAATACTATAGGTACACATGACGACATGGTAGAGATAATCTCTACTTGTTACGTATCGATCAATAGCTTAATGTACACTTACATCAATGAATATTTTTCTACAAATTACATCCATTATTCCACATTCACCAATTACACGACAATGAACAGACTAAATTTATCCATAAGATAAGATATTTTTAACTACAATGGACCGGGGCCCAAAGTTTTGCCTTTATCCTAGGGTTTGTGATCTCATCTAAAAGAGGTGAATAATCGAATTGTGTCTGCTCGCTTAATAATAGATCCGGGGATATAAAAATCTGTTTTTTAATTTCTAAAATTTGTAATTGGTCGAGTTTGGGCCCACTTTTCACAGTGTGTGCAGGAGTTGTACATCTACGAGGTGCGGCTAGAAAAAAACCGGACTGATGCTGGAAAAAACATTTATTTACAATTATTTACAATTTCATGTTATCTCCTTCAATGTACTCTCCTCCTCGGTCTCTACACCGCTCCATACGAATTTTCCAGTGTTCATAGCAATGCTGCAGATCATTTTCGGTAAGTCCATACATTACTTCCGTCGCTTTTTCTTTTACTGCTTCAACAGTCTCAAATCTAGTTCCTTTCAAAGCTGACTTGACTTTAGGGAAAAGAAAAAAGTCACAGGGGGCCAAATCAGGTGAGTATGGTGGATGATCTAAGATGGGAATGTTGTGTTTTGCCAAAAACGTCTTCACTGACAACGCACTGGGGCATTGTCTTGGTGAAGGATCCATGACTTTTTTCTCCACAAATCGTTCCGTTTTCTCCGTACTCGCTCACGTAGGGTAGCCAGGACGCTAATGTAGTAATGCTGATTCACTGTTTGTCCCTCTGGTACCCAATCAATGTGCACAATCCCTTTGATGTCAAAAAAAAAAACAATCATCATTGCCTTGAATTTCGATTTTGACATTCGTGCTTTTTTTGTCGTGGAGAACCAGGAGTTTTCCAATGCATCGATTGGCGTTTAGTTTCGGGATCGTAAGTAAAAAACCACGATTCATCGCAAGTAATAACATTTTGTAAGAAGGTGGGATCACTTTCAATGTTTTCCAGGATGTCAGAACAAATCATTCTTCGGCATTCCTTCTGTTCAATTGTGAGACACTTTGGAACCATTTTTGAACACACTTTGTTCATGTTGAAACTTTCATGAAGAATCTGCCTAACACTTTCCTTGTCAACTCCTGTTAACTCAGACACAGCTCTGATTGTTAAACGGCGATCTTGTCGAACAAGTTTACCGATTTTTTCAATGTTTGCATCAGTTTTTGCTGACAATGGTCTGCCAGTGCGAGTGTCATCACTGGTGTCTTCGCGGACATCTTTAAATCGTTTAAACCACACAAACACTTGTGTTCGCGATAAACAATCATCGCCGTACACTTGTTGTAACATTACAAACGTTTCATTTGCAGATTTTCCTAGTTTGAAACAAAATTTGATGTTAACACGCTGTTCTTTCTGTACACTCAACATTTTCCGACGCACAGACAAAACGTCAACTGCTTAAAACAGACGCCACGGGCAGACTGAGTGCAGGAGGCAGATGAAACTCGAGCAGTAGGCGGAGCGAGAGTCACGTGACAGGCCACGCGACTTTCAGCCTTATTACATTCGTTTTATTGTTTCACCAGTACTAGTCCGGTTTTTTTCTAGCCACACCTCGTATTGTGTATTTGTGATTGTTGTTCAGGCAATGTTCCACAAAAGCTAAAGCAGGCTCCCTCAATCTGCAGCTTCTGATGAGATATTATGCACCCCACATTTTGTGATAGCTGGTTGTTTGTCTTTCGCATTGAACAAGAAACCAACTATTGTCAGAGGGACATAGAAAAACAGAGAGAAACCCTTTGCCTTCAAGATGTTACTTATGCTACTTGATGTTTTCCCTTTAAAAAGTAATCTGCTCCATTTATTTTCCTGTTTGACTGTTCAAAAATGGTTCAAATGACTCTGAGCACTATGCAACTTAACGTCTGAGGTCATCAGTCGCCTAGAACTTAGAACTAATTAAACCTAACTAACCTAAGGACATCACACACAGCCATGCCCGAGGCGGGATTCGAAGCTGCGACCGTAGCGGTCGCTAGGCTCCAGACTGTAGCACCTAGAACCGCACGGCCACTCCGGCCGGCCCTGTTTGTCTGTGTTTTACATTGGAGACAGTAGGTGCAGGGCTTGCCTCTTCATCTTTTTACGTAAAATTTTATCAATGGTGTTGGGGTAAAATTCATTAAGGCTATTGTTTTTATTGTGTTAAGTTCCTGCCCAAGTCTTCTTGGGACATATGGATAGAAAGGAGACTGTGGATCATGTGATGGAATGCGCAAGTTTATAGGTTATAGGATGTTGGGAGGAAACTGGGATTAAGTATCAGTGAAGGAATCTTTTTGGTAAATTTTAAATTTTATCGTTACTGCCTTCTGTCTTTCAGTTAATGTCCAGCAAATTTATGTTGTGTCCCCCCCTCCCCCCCCCCCCCCCCCAACACCATGCTGACCTTTATGTAAGTGTGGCACTGGTTCATATTTTCCACTAATTTATGGAGTTGTCTGTTGGAAACTTTGCACATACAAAGAATATCACCTACATATCTGTACCAATATACTGCATGCTTTGCCAGTGGTTCTCTCTTCAGAAAATCAGTCTCCCACTTGTCCATGAACAATTCTGATACTAAGGGGAATAAAGGTGAGCCTAGTGTCAGACCATCGGTTTGCTGGTAATAGCTCCGTTGAAAGAAGAATTAATTTTGATTTTAAGAACATTCTACTCTACTAACAATGCTCATCTGCTCTTCTAGATTTCTATTGTGTGAATACAATGAATGTGACACAATATCTATACAGTCCTGCACTGGAATACATGTGAACAAGCTATGCACATCAAAAGAGACTAATTTAGCATTTGTCGGAACCTTAACATCTGTTAACTTGTTAACTAAATTTAAACTGTTCTTAACGCTATATTTCCCTTTGAAGTTCAGCTTCTTCATGACGATGTTGATTCTCCCGGCAATTTTGTGTACTGGAGCATGTGTTGCAGATACCACTGGACGGATTGGTACTTCTGGTTTGTGGAGCTTCGGTGAACCATAGCTGTTAAAATCAAAATTATTTCTGCTTTCAAGGGAGCTACTATCAGCAAACAGATGGTCTGGCAATGGATTCACCTTTATGCCCCTTACTAGCAGAAATGTTCATGAACAAGTGGGAGACTGAGTTTCTGAAGAGAGAACCACTGGCAAAGCATATTGTGTATTGGTACAGATATGTAGATGATATTCTTTGTACGCGGAAAGTTTCCAACAGACAACTCCATAAATTAGTGGAAAATATAAACCAGTACCACATTAACGTAAAGGTCAGCATGGAGTTGGGGGGAGGGGACACAACATAAATTTGCTGGAAATTAGCTTAAAGATAGAAGACAGTAACGACAAATTTAAAATTTACCGAAAAGATCCCTTCACTGACACTTTCGTCCCAGTTTCTTCCCACCATCCTACAACCTACAAACTTGCAGCATTCCATCACATGATCTGACGTCTCCTTTCTATCCCTATGTCCCAGAAGACTTGGGCCAGGAACTTAACACAATAAAAACAATAGCCATAATGAATTTGACCCCAACACCATTGATAAAATTTAAGCTGAAAAGATGAAGAAGCAAGCCAGGCGCCTACTGTCCCCAACGGAAAACACAGACAAACAGTAAAAGAAATGGAGCAGATTACCTTTTATAGGGAAAACTTCAAGTAGAATAAGTAACATCTTGCAGGCAAAGGATATCTCTGTGTTTTTCTATGTCCCTCGGACAATAGAAAGTTTCCTGTTCAATGGAAAAGACAAACAACCAGCTATCACAGAAAGTGGGGTATATAAAATCATATGCCGGGAGTGTCAGTCTTGCTACATTGGACAAATGGGGAGATCAATCTGTACCAGGCTTAAGGAACACCACAGAAGCTAGAGATTGAGGAAGTCTGATTCAGCCATTGCAGAACATTGCCTGAACAATAATCACAGATACACAATAGATGTACAAGTCCTACACACAGAGGAAAAGCGGCCCAAACTCAATTAGAAATTTTTGAGATTAAAAAACAGATGTGTATATCCGAAGATCTATTATTAAACGAGCTAACACAATTCGATTGTCCTCCTCTTTTAGAAGAGATCACAACCCCAGCATAAAAGCAAAACTTTGGACCTCGGTCCTTTGTAGTTAAAAATATCTCTAGTCTGATCATTGTCGTATAATTGGTGAATGCGTAATAATGGATGTAATTTGTAGAAAAATATCCATTGATGTAAGTGTACATTAAGCTATGGATCGATACGTAAGAAGTTGAGATTATCTCTCGTTGTCATCATGTTTACCTATGTATTATCGACGTTGGGAATCAGCAATATACTTGAAAATCGTCCTATAACCCGAAACCTAGTTTGTGCAATAAGATTAATAATAAATTGTGAAACAAGGCAAAAACAGTGTTTGTTTAGTTAATTTACAATGTTTCACTAAGAACCCACATTTGATTCAATTAAAAAAAAAAAAAGAAGACAAGATTTATACAGAGGGAGGAACGTGAGATATATAAACTCACTTGAAATTACGCGAGACTAACTAGCACCAAATTAAACTATACGATAATAAAAAAAATTTAGATTGCGAATTGTGTTATACGAATGTTGGTTAAGCGAAACTATGGATTGCGAAGCCCTCAAAAGCCTATCTGAAACTACGAGACATAACGAAGCCTATCAGGACAAATGTGGTTGCAAACACAAAGGATCATTGAAAACTACGGAAAAATAAAATCTCATAACAGCGGAAAGTGTTCCAAAAACACACCGACTAAGCAAAATTAGAAAGAGAAAGGCTATGAAACAGCTAACTACGTCTATCTGACCTCACATCCTATTGTTCTCAACCCTGTTGAATCTTCCCAGCGGAGCGGCCACTTACTTGCTTGGTCTGGCCTCAATCAAGCTACGAGAAAAAGTGCCTCTTCCTTCTCTTGACCTGTCGGAACCCCCGCCCCAAGCGTGCGAATCTTTCTCTTTTCACAGCGATGACTGCGTGACCCCCACCAACTTCTGCTCATCAGAGAACGCCGCTTGATCCTTCTCACCAGTGAACTCTCTGCTTGCAGAACTAAACATCTCACGTGTGCTTATGCTCGTTGCACGATTTTCAAACTGCAAAAATGTTGGAAATTAAAGAGACGGGACCTGCATAAATTGAAGAAACCAGAAGCTGCGAGAATTTCAGAGGAAACATGAAGCAATGTTGGAGTGAAACAGAGGCAAGGAATACCGTATAAGACGAATGGGTAGCTTTTAGAGATGAAACAGGCAGCAGAGAATCACGTAGGATAAAAGATACGGTCTAGTACGAACCCCTAGACAGGTAAGAAAATGTTGAATTTAACTTCCGCAAGGACAAATTTAAAAATACAGCATACGAAAGAGGTGAAAGGAAATACAAACTTCTAAAAATGAGATTGAGAAGAAGTGCTCAATGGCTAGGCAAGAATAGCTAATGGACAAATTAAGCGCTGCAGGATCATTGATAACTAAGGGAAAAATGTATGTTACGAAAGGAAAATTAAACAGGCTTTTGGAGGGAACAGAAGCAGCTGTACGAATATCCAGAGCTCAAATGACAAGCCATTTCTCAGCAAAAAAGGAAAAGCTGAAAATTGGATGGAAGATACAGGGGCTGTATATATGGTGAACAAACTTGAGGAAAATGTTATAGAAAGAGAAGAGGAAGTATGCAACTGCGAGAATAATTCGATTGAGCATTGAGAAACCTAAGTGAAAACTAAGCCCAGCTGTATACAATGCTTCCTTAGAATTATTGAGCCCTTGGGTGAGTCATCCATGACAAAATTGTTCCACCTAGTATGCAAGATATATGGGAGAGGTGAAATAATTCCTGAATTCACCAATAATATAATATAACCAAATCCAGAGGAGGTAGTTACTGACAGGTGTGAATATTACCGATCTACCATTTTACTAAGCCATGGTTGCAAAAATTTGATAGGGGTGGATCGGTTTGTGTTCCAGAGATGTGCAGGGACATACGAGGCAATGCAGACTTCACAACTGGTCTTAAAACCTGCTGAGTACCCATTGTTTCGCTGGTATACTTGTATGTTACATAAAATGCATCCATCTCTTTCTCCCTTTTCTCTTCGTTCTCAACCCCCTGCCCATCTCCTCCTTTCCATTCCTTCTGTCCATCTCCTCATCTCCCTCTTTCACTCCCTCTGTCGACATCTCTCTTTCCATTTATTTCTGCGCCCTCTCTCTTGCCATCGCCCCCTCACCCTCTATGATCGTCTCCCCCTTCTCTCCTTCTGCCCTTCCCCTCCTTTCTCCTCTCAGTCCACCATCTCCTGCCCCACTCACCCTGTCGATTCAGTCCTGCACTATTCTTTTCCTATCCATCCCCTCCAACCCACACTCTCTGTCCATCCGCTCCCTACCCATCTCGACCCTCCCCCAGCCATGTCCTCGGCATGTGTGGACCCTGCAAGATAGGTCAATGGAGCAGCCTGATACTACTCCAACACGTCTGTCGTGCAGAGAAACCTATGGGGCAGAGTCTGAAAAAAAAAAACAACAGGTTTTTGGGCTGAGCTCCTATAACAGCTAAGACAATATAGATCGTACAGTACTTACACTAGTGAAGTTTGTTGTTTGTCAGCCAAATTTAGTTAAAATCAGTCCAAGGGTTTTGGAGGAGATCCTGGACATAAACATATGCTTTATAATGTATAATATTCTTAGAATATAAGTTGAAGGAAATCAGATTTACGTTTTTAGCATTTGCGAATTTAAATAAAGTTTCGAGAATTTAAGCTGAATATACTCTTTTAAAATCTGAATGTACTAGGGATAAAACACAGCGAAAGATTATTTACAACTTTTGTAGAAACCGTTACAAGATCGGAATGACAGGAAAGGGAAGCAGTGGTTGAGAAGGGAAGGAGACATGTTTGTAGCCTATCCCCAATTTTATTTATTCTGTATGTTGAGCAAGCTGTGAAGGATACCAAGGAGAAATTTAGAAAGGGAATTAAACTTCTGGAGAAGAAATAAAACTTTGCAATTTGCCAATGACATTGTAATTCTGTCAGTAGTGGGTAGCGATATGGAAGAGCATTTGAACGGAATGGATAGATACTTTCAGAAAAGACTTCCTGACACTTTCTTCAGAAGCGCTTTTCTTGCCATTGCCTGTCTACATTTCATATCCTTTCTACTTCGACCAACATCAGTTATTTTGCTCCACAAATAGCAAAACTCATCTACTACTTTAAGTGTCTCATTTTCTAATCTAATTCCCTCAGCATCACCTGATTTAATTAGACTACATTCCATTATCCTCGTTTTGTTTTTCTTCGATGTTCGTCTAATATCCTCTTTTCAAGACTGTCGATTCCGTTCAGTTTTTCTTCCAGGTCCTCTGCTGTGCCTGACAGAATTACAATGTCATCGGCAAACCTCGTAGTTTTAATTCTTCCCCTTGGACTTTAATACCTACTCTAATTTTTTTTGTATTTTCTTTACCGCTTTCTCAATATACAGATTGAATAACATTGAGGATAGGCTACTATCCTGTCTCACTCGCTTCTCAACCACTGCTTTCCCTTCGTGCCCCTCAATTGCTATAACTGCCATTTGGTTTCTGTACAAATTGTAAATAGTCTTTCGTTCCCTGTATTTTACCCCTGGCACATTCAGAATTTCAAACAGAGTAAGAGTATTCCATTCAACATTGTCAAAAGCTTTCTCTAGGCCTACAGTACTATTTGCATAAAAAAACACAGCCTGCACATATTCCTGTGATGTGCTGAACGACCCCAGGCGCTTTCACCTCTTTCTCCACCGCCGCCGCTTTTCTCGACAACCACAGCCTCACAAAGTTCTCAGCTCACTATTGATCGAGAATATCGATGAAGAATATTTTAAAGAAGTGGTGCCGAATAAACTGGGTAGGTGAGAACAGCCCTTTTAGGTATCGTGTGAGGAGGCTTTGCCTTGCAATTGTAAGTCGCTTGGGAGAAACTACAGTTAATACCATCGAGGGGAAAAGGTTAGCAGAAAGAATATTTGGTGATCGGGCGTTGACTGAGCATTACGATTGTCGTGTGGATTTATTACTGGGATGTTGCTCGGCGGTGGTGTTCTTGGATGCGGGCACAAAGAGGGCCCGGGCGCTGCGGGCGCAGCCAGCGGTGGGACGGGTCTGCAGGTCTGCTCACCTTTCCCTGACCTTCCGCAAAAGAAGGAATGCGCCGCCGCTCTGCCGCCACCTGTCTTCCTGTCTGGCAGCGCGCCGCAGCGCAGGGGACACGACAGGGACTCCCTCTGAAGTCACCGCCGGCCCGGAACAGGCGCGCTCCCACCTAGCCCTACTCACGTCGCCCCTTACGCCTTTCAGCGCCTACCGCCTGCATAAAAGCAAATGCAAGTCAGCGTTTGTTTCATGCGTACTCGCTCTGCAACAAAACGAAGCCCGCCACCGTCGGTACGACGCCTCGATTATTTTCCGTCCGGCTGCTTCACAGTTACTAGACACTTGATCCCTGCTAGCAGCTCGCACACACAATACCTTTCAATGACCACCGAGCAGCAGTGTTAAACACAAGTTGAAAATAATTGCTTCTTCAGATACAGGTATAGTCAACTGTCTTGATCCAAGAAAGCACGGACAAAAAGAGCCATCTTTCACACACTCGTGCAATATGGTAGCAGTAACATCCGTAGCTCGAAAGACAGCACACTTCTCTAGTTATAGACAGATATTCCCAAGGTAAGATATTATGCCCGTCAATGGTATCCAGTGTTCTGAAAGGGAGAAACAACATCGAGACACGGTACTGTCCGAGTAGAAACCAACTGTACTAAATTTAACTTTCAAAAGTAGCATAAAAAGGGCTTCACTTTCTATAGCAACACTTAGTTTTTTTCCAGCGAGATAGATGATAATGCCGCTCTAGTCTCCAACTAAATCACGTAATTGCAGCTAAGCTGTCAGGGAATTTCACACAGATGAAGTAGTGATTTTGAATTTGAAACTTACCCTCTGTCCCCCCTGCGGGTTGGGGGGTTAGAATAGGCCCGCAGTATTCCTGCCTGTCGTAAGAGGCGACTAAAAGGAGTCTCAAACGTTCCGTTCTTATGTGATGGTCCCCTCTCGGGTTTGACCTCTATCTTTCTAAATTCTTCCGAAAAGCGAGCCAATTGGGGAAGGGCGCCTTACATGGTGCACTGTATCCGTCGTGCAATGAGACCTTTAGCTGGCTTTCTTGTCGTCGCAATGCTGTCCCGCTCGTTTTCCACCTCTTGGGGGAGGATACGTTCCTGGGTGCGATTACAACTATGCACCGAGCAGTGTTGCTTTTTGCTGAGACGACGACCTTGGACATTTTAGCACCTAAGATCCAACACGGTAGCCAGTCCGCTGTGGTGGGGCAGCCATGTACCCTGTTGGTTAAAGCCTCCTGACAACACAGGGATCGCTCTGCTGATGCCTGCGCCGTTAACTCCCCACGTATGCCAAAGGAATAGATGCCTAAGCTCCTGGGGTATCGGGACTCCCGGCAGAGGCCATTCTGCCAGGTGGCCCTTGCTGAGGCTGGGTGGCGCCCGTGGGGAGGGCCCTTGGTCGGAGTAGGTGGCATCAGGGCGGATGACTCGCAATGAAGCGGGGTACGTCATCTCTCGCTGGTGGCCAGCAGTCTCTAAGCGTTCTCAGGCTCAATTTAATGCTCAGAAGTACGATCCAAAAACGTTCCCCTCCCTGGCCACACCGTGGGAGGAGCGTAAGTCTCAGGATGGCAGTAACAGTTATTCGCCTCGATTCTTAGTTTGTACGAGAGCTGATGGGGAGTCTTTTATATCCACAAAGCCTCAGTTCTTCGTCGAGAATTTAGAGGACACGTTTGGGGAGGTGAAGGGCTTGTCCAAAATGCGCTCTGGGTCAGTACTGATACAAACGGCATCCTCTGCCCAGTCACGACGGTTACGTGCCTGTGACAAGTTGGGGGATGTTGCCGTTACCATGACACCCCATAAGAGTTTAAACATGGTCCAGGGAGTTATTTACCATAGGTATCTTCTTTTGCAGTCTGATGACGAGCTGCGCGCCAATTTAGAGTGCCGAGGTGTACATTTCGCCTGGCGCGTTCATCGGGGTCCGAAGGATAATCAGATTGCTACCGGTGCCTTCATCTTGGGCTTCGAGAGCGATACCTTACTGGAGAAGGTCAAGGTGATGGTCTACTGATGTGACGTTAAGCCCTATATCCCTCCCCCGATGCTGTGCTTTAACTGCTGGAAGTTCGGCCATATGTCTTCCCGCTGCACTTAAAGCCTCACATGTCGAGATTGCGGACGCCCATCACATCCCGATGCTCCATGTGCCCCGCCTCCCATCTGTGTCAACTGCGGAGAGCATCATTCACCTTTCTCGCCAGACTGCATGATCTTCCAGAAAGATCGCAAAATCATGGAATATAAGACCCTGGTCAGACTGACCTATACTGAGGCCAAACAGAAATATGACCGACTACATCCTGTGAGAATGACATATTCCTACGCCGCTGCTACTATAACTGTGCTAGCTCCATCAGTTCCGAGAATTCCGGCCGGATCGACGAGCAGTACAACTCCTTCTGCCCCTCTTGCCCGTGGGGGGCTCTACCCACCCTGTTGCTCCTGCGCCTACCTCAGGAGCAACACCCTCCCACCCATCGGGGACGTCCATCCCCGCTCCTCAGCTGGAGAAGCGTCCAACTTCTTCGGCTAATCTCGCTTGTAAGGGTCCCTTGGGTCCCTCCCTTCCCAGGCTTCCACCAGCGGGAAGGATGACGCCAGACAGTGGCATAAGTTCCATCAGCGGCTGGTCGTAGGGCTTCGCGATCCTCCTCCGTCCCGGAGACTAAATCGGTGAAGCCCTCCTAGCCGGTCAAACCGAAGGTTCAGCGAGAGAAGTGCAAGAGAAAGACCTCTAAGGCCAAAGAACTTGCGGTGGCACCGACCCCACCGCAGTCTTTGAGCTCTGCGTCTGAGGATGAGGTCAAAATCCTGACGTCTGCTGAGGACCTTGATCTCGCCGGTCCCTCAGACACCATGGATAGCACTTGCACAGGTGCTCAATCGGTGGCAGCAGGTGATCCAGCGGCGTAATCTGCCTCCCCAGTCTCTTCACGCCTTTCTCAGCCATGGACAATATCATCCTCCAGTGGAACTGCAGCGGTTTCTTCCACCATCTTGCTGAGCTCCAAATCAACCTTCACCTTTTCATCTGTATTGTTCTACAAGAAACTTGGTTTCAGGCAATGCGAACCCCCGCTCTGCGTGGTTATTGGGGTTATTATAGGAACCAGGCAGCTTACGAAAGGGTATCTGGTGGCGTCTGCATCTATGTCCTTCACTCCCTTCATAGCGAGTCTGTCCCTCTGCAAACAACTTTAGAGGCTGTCGCTGTTCAGGTGTGGTCGCCACAGGATGCTACTGTCTGCAGTCTGTATCTTCCACCGGGTGGTGATGTCCCACAGCATGTCCTGGCTGCGCTGATAGCCCAATTGCCGCCACCTGTCTTGTTATTGGGCGACTTCAACCTCTGTGGGGTGAGTCAGTGGCAACAGGTCGAGGCGCCACCGTTGAGCATGTATTGGCAGAGCTCGAGCTTTCCATTTTAAATGATGGTGCCTTCCCACATTTCAGTGTGGCGCATGGCACTGAAACGCGTACGCAGCGATGGTGAGGCATAACAATCTTTGACCAGAGAGTAATAGCGAGCCGCGAGAGTAAGCAGTTTGTTGCGAGATGCAGTAGTAGTCAGTAGCGAGCCGCGAGAGGAGGCAGTCGGTTGCGAGTTTGCAGTGTAGTTGCATGTAAACCGTCAGTGCTAGTAGGGCGCGAGAGATAGTCGAGTTGTGTGACGAGTCGGCAGACGCGGACATGGCTCTGGTCAAGATTCAGGACGAGGTATAGTTTTAAATAAGGTAATCAGCTAATAATGTATTGTAATGAATCTTCAGTGTAATTAATTTGTTCAAGAAACGCCCCAATAATAATTTGTTTTCAAACTAAGCATTTTTAACAAACAATCCTTTTTGAAATAATATTTCCCTTGCATTTCCTTAAAGAAAAGTTTTTACTTAAATTCAAAGAATTTTTACGAAGCATTTCCTCCAAGCCGTGGCCAACAATAAGAGCAGAACTTTGACATGCAGTTTAGAATGAGGTAAGAAATTAATTATGATTTTTTTTGCACAGGGCCAAAGACCGATATTTCGGTTTAATGGAATTTTCATTATCACTGAGATTTTCTTATCACTGAATTGACTTTCATTTTTTTGTGAGGAACTTATACTTGGGTCAGATTGCTAGTTCTAACATTTAATTATTGTCATTTTAAGAAAATTTCTCTGGGGGGTTACACTATTGTCTTTCTTCTCTTACATTATTGTGGGAGGTTACATTTGGCTCCATTTATATTAAATAATTGTCATACGAAATTTCTGTGGGAAGGTTACACTTGGCGACATCCGGTCCAGGATCGTATTTCGTTGAGAATCTTCTGAAAAGTAGTCAGAAATCTGCTCTTATTTGCTTTAGTATAATTAACATTTGGCGCAACGCTTTTACTAATTTTGTGACCTTCTTTCCTCAGATCATCGGCAATTCGTTGCTCTGTTGTATTTGTGTGTTGTTTTTGCATTGTGCTTATTTCTTTTGTGAATAATTGTGACTATTGTAAGAATGCCGCGAAAGACTGTGAATAGTGTATCGCGAGGTATAATGAATGAAACTACCGAATTAAACAACTTGACCGATAGTAATTGCGACACGCAATATAATGATGACATTTCACCGTTTACTGACAATCATCCTAATGATGAACAAGCGAACTCAGTTGTGTCCTCTGTCAATTTGACGACAATTGATGACATGGGGTGCTCTGTTGCAATGAGTGCTGCCCAGATTAACACACCCGGTTTGCTGGATTTACGTGATGAACAGATAAATTTTTCCAATGAAAATGAACAGGATACTCAAAGTACGACTGATCTATTTAATTCCGAAATAGTGTCTGACAGTGTACATCCGACTGGCAAACCTTTTTGTAAGTCTCAGAATAACCAAATGGTTACAGAAAGCGAGACAATTCCAGATCCATCAATAAATAGTACAGGGAATAGAAATGCTAATTTTGTGTCGGATCCAATTAGGGCATTATTGCTACAAATTCTTGAATCAAACAAACAACAGAGGGAAGAATTAAAACAACAGAATGAAAGACAAGACAAAAATCACAAAGAACTTAGTGAACAGAACGAACAGTTAAATGAAAAATTAGACAACAATTCCAGACAGCTTAGCGAGCAGATTGCAGCCGTTGCTGCGCAGTGTCATGACACTAAGGAACAGTTACGCGAGGAAATTGAGGCTTGTTCAAAGAAAAGTAGAGAAGAAATTAGATCTGTTGCTCAAGAATTAAGGGATATGCAAACAGTTACAACAGAAACACTTAGAGAGGAAATTAGCGCAGTCGGTAAACAATGCTTTGAAAAGGCTACACAATTACGCGACGAGTTTAAAGCAATGACAGCAGAACTTTCGCGCACAATGGATGATTGACGCGAAATTCGACCAACAGAACACTCAGATTGACGAACGCTTTAATCACCACATAGAAAACAGTAATACGCGTTTCCGCAAATTCATTCAGGATCAAAATAAAGTAAAACGACAAGTAATGGAAACAATCACAGCACAAAGACAAGAAGACAAACGTAAAATGTTTGCGAAGGCAAAAACGTATGTAGACAATAATATTACTACAGTGTCCGACAAAATTAATACCATCGAACAGTTGAACGCGGAATTACGTGATGAAATTTCTGAGCTTAAATCAAAAACAGATACACACACAGTAAATATTCAAACAGTGACAGACAGATTCGAACAATTAGAACTAACACAGGATTGCGATGTCATCAAAGCTGATGTTAAAAAACTGAGCGAAACTACACGTAAGCTGCAAAAACAGATTAATGCGTCCGATTCTAAAACCGATGATCAGGCAAAAATACTGACTGAAAAATATGATGAATTAGCCAGTCGTATTGACGCTATTGAAAGTAATAATGACAATAAATCAGACGATACTGCACCGATTTCATTTAACCAAACACCTGAATTTCAAAATTTGCAGCAGACAATTAATGAGATCGATTCGTCTAACAACACGTTGCGTAGAAAATTGTCGAGTTTACAGCAAGAAGTAACAGAGATGAAAAATATTTCAGTTAATAACACATCACAGCAGGCGCCACTTTTCGAACATTTTTCAGACTCACGCAGCGCGTATAATTTGGGTAATCTACAGAGAGTACGGGACTTAGATTCCGAACAACCACAGTTCAACAGATTCTCTTACAATCCTGAACCTGTTCCATCACATAGAGACGATAATTTTGATTACAAACATTTTCTGTCAGTTAGAAAATTTAAAGTGTTTAAGAATGACAGAACACAGATTCACCCCCTGGATTGGATACAACAATTTAGCTTTGCTTTTCCACCGACTTGGCCCGTTACGCATAAACTTGAATTTATTTGCAGTTTTTTGGAAGGCGAACCGGCAACTCGTATGAGACCGATCGCGAGACAATGTTATTCAGTAGAAGAATTTCAGAATGCTTTTTTGTCAGCGTATTGGTCGAAGACGACACAGCGCGGAATTAAGGATCAACTAATTAGTTTGCCAAATTATGAGAACTCTAATTTTCCCAGTGTGACGCAATTTTTTGAGCATATGGTCCAACAAAACCAGTACTTAAGTGAACCATACAGTGAATCTGCACTCATTCAATTATGTATCTCTAAATTACCACGGTCATTAAGAGTGTCACTTCTAACAGGTCAGCAAAAGGAAAACATTTCGGCATTCAGAGATCTGTTACAGCTTTTGGAAGTACAACAATCTGATTATTCTTTTGTAAACAAAAATTTTTCATATAATAATCATGGCCAACAAACTTACAGTAATTACGATCAGTCACGTAATTTCAGTAGTAAAAGTAACAGACGCTTTAGGAATGACAACCACGAAAACTTTAATAACAGACAAAATCCAGATTATCAATATCGTCAAAATTTTCAGCAACAGGAAGCACATTTTGGTAACAATAGACGTTTTCCACCACAACAGCATGAAAGTCAGCCGGTTGGAATACATAACCAACAATGTAATGCACAAGGTCAACCAGGCTTTAATGTTCCGCCGCGTGCACGTATAGTCCCAGATCCAACAAATAGTAACGCACGGCAGCAAGGAAACAACTACGTACAGAGAAGACAGTATTTCAATTCCTATCGCAATGCACCGTATAGGAATGACTTTCACGACAGACGTAAAAACAATGAGCATAATTACCAACATACGTTTAATAACAGTCGGTCTTACCAGCAACAAAGTAATCAACAAGAACATATTCTCATGAATGAACCCGACAGTAGGTATCATCCAGAGCGTAACACGTCTGGAAGAAGTAATAGAACGGTTCAAATAGTCGAAATGCCACAGAATCGTTTGGAAAATAATAACACGTCAATATGACTAGATACTGTACAGGTCGCATCTTCCAGTAACACAAGCACTACCTTCGACACGCAAAATGTTGTTCACGAAAATGTTATTACTTTTGACGACATCAGAGACACTCTTTTACAGGAAAGACCAGTTGTTCAGAAAACTATTTCACACCCTGTCATTGAAATTAAAATTGGTTCATCGAAATTTTCAGCAGTAATCGATTCCGGATCACCTATGTCAGTAATAAATGAGGAAACTTTCAACGAGTGTAATAAAGAGAATACGTGTCCTACATTACCACTAGGTAAAACGAAAGTAAAAGGAGCAGTATCGAGTAAAGGAGTAGACGTTAAATTACAGACACATTTATCATTTTGTATTGCAGGTCACACATTTCACTCAAATTTTTGGATTGTTCCTTTATTGACAACAGACTAAGGTACTAATTTTCTCGTACAACACGACGCAGTGGTTGATTTTCAGAATTCCTATTTAATGCTAAAGGATGAAGATGTACAATTGGCTTTAGAATTTCAGCACTCACTATCTGCGGAAGAACAAACAATTAATTGCACAGAGGTCATTTCCGTATCACGTGGCATAGACTGTAATTCCACATTGTTCACGGATACGTACGTACATAACTATAACACCCCAGACGAAGCTGACTATGATGTAATACAGATGATTTCTGATAAGGTTAAACAGAGTTGTGCAAATACAGACGACGAATGCACGCAACTACACAAAATTCTTTTTCAGCAAGCTCCCGTTTTTGACAACATTCCTGGTACTATGTCCGGTTTTATGTATGAATTTCAAGTCAAACCGCATGATACATTTAAAGCAAAGCATTATTCCATTCCGTATATTCACAGAGAAAAAGTTAAAAAAGAATTGCAGGATATGCTTGACCAAGGAATTATTGAACCAGAAGTTAGTCCATACATAAACCCGCTGCATATTGTTAAGAAAAAAGATGGCTCACTTCGCCTTGTACTTGATTCGCGTCACATTAATGACATAATTGTTAATGAAACAGATCGACCACAGACACTAGAAGAACTACTACAGAAATTTCACGGTACTGCTATTTATTCTACACTAGATCTAAAATCGGGGTTTTGGCAAATTCAGCTTCATCCAAATTGCAGAAAGTATACAGCTTTTCTCTGCTTTGGCGACTGTTATCAATTTTGTAAATTACCATTCGGTTTAACTATTTCATCTGCAGCTTTTATTCGCGGTTTGAACACAATACTTCCGACAGAACTTAAAGACAGAATCACGACGTACGTAGACGACATTCTTATCGCAGAAGCTAACTGGACTGAACACAATCTGATTCTAGAACGACTGTTGCAAACTTTTCATGCGCAAGGACTCACAGTTAACCTAAGTAAATCGCACTTTGGCAAAACTTCTATAAAATTTCTTGGACACGTAATTTCAGCGGAAGGCATTGCGCCTGATCCGGAAAAACTTCAAGCTCTACGTGACATTACGGTTCCTACGACAAAGAAACAATTACGCAGCTTTTTGGGCTTAATTAACTTTTTTCGTAAATTTATTCATCACTCTGCTTTAGACACACCTAGATTATGTCAACTGACAGGTAAAAACAGTATTTGGTCTTGGGATAAGCAAGCACATTCTGAATTTGTGAACCTGAGAGAAACCTTGTTGAATGCTCCACTTTTATCGCACCCAGATCTTACCAGAAATTTTTCCATTGCCACTGACAGTTCCAACACAGCTTTAGGCGTACATATTTTTCAGGAAATTGAAGAAGATGGCTCTACAGTAATCAAAAACATCGCATTTGCAAGCCGCATTTTGTCACCAGCTGAACGAAATTATTCCGTTACTGAACTTGAAACATTATGTGTTGTTTGGGCTTTCACGAGATTTCGGCACTTTCTTTACGGAAGACATACCACCGTCTATACAGACCACAGAGCTATACAATTTTTACTTTCAGCTAAATTCACTCACGACAGGTTAAGCAGATGGAAACTTTACTTGCAGGAATTTAATTTTACAATTGTTCATATTCCCGGCACACAAAATGTTGTAGCAGACGCACTATCTCGTTCTCATTGCAACAATCAGCAAGACGTCGCAACCAACTTCTGCAAAGCAAATTTCAGCGTCATGTACATTCAACAAGTTGCATTTGAAAATTTTATTTCGTCGTCATTACAGGACATAGCAAAAGAGCAGAATAAAGACAATGTGTGGAAAGAAATTAAACACCTTTGGCAAGATAATAATGTTACGATTAGACACCATTACACTGTACGCAATAACATTCTATTTCGCCGCTCTCACCCTGACAGCAACAATTGGTTATTATGCATTCCCGACGAACTTGTTAACAAACTAATCTGGTACACTCATTTAAGTTACGCACATTACGGAGCAAGAAAATGTTTTCTTATACTGAGACAGAACTGTTATTTTAACAACATGGAGAAACGTATTCGACGAGTTTTAGCGTCATGTAAAATTTGCCAGAAAGCTAAGTCAGACACAACTTCACATATTCCTCCATTATATCCCATTATACCTGTTAAATTAAGACATATGGTCGCAGTAGACATTTTTGGTCCGATTCCTAGAACTAATAGAGGTTTTTGCTACATTTTTGTCGCTGTTGAACTCACTTCAAAATTTGTTACCTTCACTCCGTTACGCAAAGCTACTGCTAAAACTGTTTCAAAAGCATTTGTAAAGCATTTTCTATTTCATGTAGGGCATGTGATGAAAGTAATTTCCGACAATGGACCACAGTTTCGATCTGCAATATGGACACGTATGTTACGAGCTAGAAACATTTCTCCGATCTATATATCCAAGTACCATGCTTCTTCGAATCCTTGTGAACGATTAATGAAAGAAATTGGTAAACTGTGTAGAATTTACTGCCATAAAAGACATATTGATTGGGACACACACATACACTCATTCCAGGATGTAATTAACTCCATTCCAAATGAATCCACTATGCTATCTCCGTCTGTTATACTGAAAAATGTTGAACCACCTAACAAGATTAAAGAATTAGTAAATTTTCCGAGACATCGTCGACTAAGACACCACGAAATAATTGACATTGCGCTGAACAACATCAAACGTGCCGCAGAGCGCCGGAGAAGACAGCAAAAACAGGTTTGTACACGCCGAGACTTTCACGTTGCACAGAAGATATTAGTACGTACACACTATTTATCCAGCAGAATAAAAGGTAAGTGCAGTAAATGTGAACTTCTATACGCAGGTCCATATCGGATTCGCAGCATTCCTCACCCCAATGTTGTACACGTCGAAACTTTGAGAACAAAAAAAAGTAAAGGCAATCACCACGTCTCCAACATCAAACCGTTTATTGAATAAACATACTTTATGATTTATCGCACAGTAATGCCATTTCCTAATTTTTTTATGACCACTTATGCAATTATACTCACATGACTACTTACTGATGATTATCGTATTTTTTCTTGGCAAGTGCCTGGCAAGGTATGGTTAGCAGGTCGCTCCTCTTGTCGATTACACATCAGACTGTGCATATTTTTCCAGACGAACTTACACATTTTATGACCACTTATGCAATTATATTTATGTGATTACCTACTGATGACTGTCGTATTTTTCTTGGCAAGTGCTCGGCAAGATAAGGTTAGCAGGTCGCTTTTCTTGTCGTTACACATCAGACTGTGCACATTTTTCATTTTTTATGTATGTACGATTATTTTCCTGTTTTGTTTGTATGCATTATGAAATAGCTAAGATATAGCAAACACCAGTTGACTTTGTCATTTTGCTTTGTGATATCTCAACATCGTGACAACTTTAATTTTTTTGCTGCTGCATTGTGATATTCCGTGTACATTTTTTGCCTTTGAACACTGTCTATGCTTTTGACATATTACGTTTTCTGTCATGTTATGCTGTATGCTTAATTCTGTTACCGTTAATCAGTAATTATTTAGTGGGTATAGGATTTGAATGCAAGACATTAATCTTTGTTCATCATTTTCAGAAAGAAATAACGTGTAAAGGAAATAAATTAAACAGAAATGGGAATTTCACGTACGGAATAAACGAAAGAAGATGCAAAAACTTTATGAGGAAGAGTAAATGGATCAGGATTAACAAGCATTAACAAGAATATGCAATACACATCGAAGAATAGCAGTCTAAACTAATTTTTTCTTTCAGAATACGAAGCGATTGATGCAGGCTGTCAGACAGAACTACACATCTTAGTTTTAGTGATGAAATATGATAGAGATAAGGAATAATTGTATAATGAATAATGAAGTGATATTTTTTGCAGATGATAATGAATGCTGATGAATAATGATGAAGAATATGCTACTATGAATAATGAAGTTTTTCTTTATGGGTGATCATAATGATGGAGTTATGAATAACGAAGTGATGAATAATGAAGTTTTTTCTTTACAGATGAGGATGATGTTGAAGTTTATGTATTTATGCTATGTAGTTATTTAAGTATTTGTTGCAGTTTGCTTTGACAGCAGGTGTTATATTGCATAGTAGGATGACTGAAGGTTTTGGAAAGGACAGCTATGGAACATATTTTTTATACACATTTCACTACCTGTTAATTCGAAGTTCACTACTTTTCAGCATAGTATGCGTTTCTTCTTTCAGCTCAATAATCCATTTTGTATTTTTTTCCAGCAGAAGCTTTTCATGATACTTACTAAACCTGTTACGTATTATATGTGTACTAGCACTTACATTTTTTACCCATTTGTGTCTATCATTTATAAATGTGATCACATATACTGCCTTGTTTCACAACCTTGCTACAGCTGACTCATGACGAATGACGTTACACACATTTCATTTACAGGAACAACCCAGAACCAATTTTTTTTCTTTCTTTTTTCTCTTCTTGCTTTCACTTATAATTACCTCCCAAATAATGACTTAAGAGATTTCTGAGTAATACTGATTATTAATGCTATGACTGTAATTAACTGATTTTTAATAATGACTTAAGAGATTTCTGAGTAATACTGATTATTAATGCTATGACTGTAATTAACTGATTTTTAATAATGGATTAAGAGATTTCTGAGTACTAATTATGCCATTAATTAGCTTCTGTTTTCAATGATGACTTATGATGATAATACTGAATAATTAAAAATGTTTTGTACTATTCAATACTTGCTGGCCACTGAGTGCCGATAATTAGTGTAATGTTTTGTACTATTCAATACTTGCTAGACCACTGAGTGCCAATAATTAGTGTAATGTTTTGTACTATTCAATACTTGCTGGCCACTGAGTGCAAATAATTAGTGTACTGTTTTGTACTATTCAATACTTGCTGGCCACTGAGTGCCAATAATTAGTGTAATGTTTTGTACTATTCAATACTTGCTGGACACTGAGTGCCGATAATTAGTGTAATGTTTTGTACTATTCAATACTTGCTAGGCCACTGAGTGCCAATAATTAGTGTAATGTTTTGCACTATTCAATACTTGCTGGCCACTGAGTGCCAATAATTAACATTATTCTGTCATACTAAATATGCTTTGTAACTGGCCAAGGACTGCCACTGTTTATTGTAATACGATTACCCATGATGCCAATAATTTAATTTTATGAACATTTTTCTGTAATACTACATTCATGGTACAGAAATGTTCAATAGTTGGGCTATGAATGCCGCAAACTACTAAGGTAATTACTAATGACGAATTGTAGTGAGCTAACTACCCTGAATTACGGTAATATCCATTTGTCCTGTCTATCCTCATGATCATGGAGCATTATATTTGGTTTTGCACTAATTCTACGTTGGTGTGCCTTGTAAAAGCGTGGTGTTGACACGACATGCTGTCCACCACCATGAGCGATGAAGACGTTATTATGGTCCCACTGTTTGGTGTACCTGATGTACTGCTAAAATGATAACTGGGAATATTACTACGTCATTTCAGTGTCTTGGATACGCTGATAAATACTTCTGGGGAAAGAACTGCAAATGGTCTCACTTGGTGTTGTATTTCTGTGGAAAGATATGGACTTTCAGTGCAGCTGCGTGCAACCTAAGTGCTACAACCATGACGCAATCCTTCCTGTTCCTTCCCTAATTATTGTAAAATGAAAAAGTCATATACAGTGCGTGTGCACTTCTTTTCTTTTGTTAATGAGATCAGTTATCCTGAAATTACTAAAGACTTCTATAGTGCATGTGCACTTTATTACACTTCTTGATTTGTTTGTTTGTTGTAGAAAAACATCTTCTGTACTACAGTATGTGTGCACTTTTACCATTTATTAATACATTTTGTGATTTGATGATATGTTTTAAACTGCAGTGCATGTGCACTTGTCAACATGATTTTTTGCCATTGTTTATTTGTTGTGAAAATGCTAAAGAATTTTTCAGTGCGTGTGCACATTGTTATCTATCAAATAATTTGTATATACATTTTCCTGATATGTTTTGTACTTATATTTTGCCTTTGTCTGAAATGTTTTGTACGCGGTGCATGTGCACCACATTTAATTCATGTACTACATCTGAATATTCTGTAAATTGTAAAGTTAATTAGTTAGAAAAAATTTTGCCGCGATTGGCAAGTCCAAATGACTCACCATCGCTGCCAAATTTTTGCCCCCCCAGTGGAGGGTTATGAAACGCGTATGCAGCGATGGTGAGGCATAACAATCTTTGACCAGAGAGTAATAGCGAGCCGCGAGAGTAAGCAGTTTGTTGCGAGATGCAGTAGTAGTCAGTAGCGAGCCGCGAGAGGAGGCAGTCGGTTGCGAGTTTGCAGTGCAGTTGCATGTAAACCGTCAGTGCTAGTAGGGCGCGAGAGATAGTCGAGTTGTGTGACGAGTCGGCAGACGCGGACATGGCTCTGGTCAAGATTCAGGACGAGGTATAGTTTTAAATAAGGTAATCAGCTAATAATGTATTGTAATGGATCTTCAGTGTAATTAATTTGTTCAAGAAACGCCCCAATAATAATTTGTTTTCAAACTAAGCATTTTTAACAAACAATCCTTTTTGAAATAATATTTCCCTTGCATTTCCTTAAAGAAAAGTTTTTACTTAAATTCAAAGAATTTTTACGAAGCATTTCCTCCAAGCCGTGGCCAACAATAAGAGCAGAACTTTGACATGCAGTTTCGAATGAGGTAAGAAATTAATTATGATTTTTTTGCACAATGCCAAAGACCGATATTTCGGTTTAATGGAATTTTCATTATCACTGAGATTTTCTTATCACTGAATTGACTTTCATTTTTTTGTGAGGAACTTATACTTGGGTCAGATTGCTAGTTCTAACATTTAATTATTGTCATTTTAAGAAAATTTCTCTGGGGGGTTACACTATTGTCTTTCTTCTCTTACATTATTGTGGGAGGTTACATTTGGCTCCATTTATATTAAATAATTGTCATACGAAATTTCTGTGGGAAGGTTACAGCATGTACTCCGCCATCGACCTTTCGATCTGCAGCCCTAGCCTCTTACCGTCTGTCCAACGGAGTGTGCATGACGACCTCTGTGGTAGTGACCACTTTCCGATCTTTCTGTCACTGTCACAGCGTCAGTCTTCTGGGCGCCCTTGCAGGTGGGCTATGAATAAGGCTGACTGGGACTTGTTCTCCACTGCCGCTATTGAACCTGTTTCTCATGAAGCCATTGATGCGGTGGTTCACTCAGTCACCACCGGCATCGTTACTGCGGCAGAATTTGCCATTCCCAGTTCTTCTGGTTCCCCTCAGCGGAGGACTGTGCCTTGGTGGTCGCCAGTGATCGCCGAGGCGATTAAAGGTCGCAGGCGGGCGCTCCAGCGTCACAAACGGCATCCATCTTTCGAAAACCTGTTCGCCTTTAAACGGCTCCGTGCGCGGGCCCGCTGCATCATTCGCCAACTCAGGCAGGAGTGCTGGGAACGGTATGTTTCCACCATTGGCCTCCATGTCTCTTCATCGCTGGTCTCGGCGAAGATTAGACGCTTCTATGGCTATCGGACCCCTGTCAGCATCCCTGGGCTGTCACTGAATGGGACAATTTGTACTGACTCCGATATAATTGCCAACCACTTAGCAGACCATTTTGCTCTCATTTCCGCGTCTGTGAATTACCCACTGGCTTTCCGCTCCATTAAAGAGCAGTTCGAACATCGGAGCCTTTCCTTTCACACGCTCCATCCTGAATCCTACAGTGTCCCATTCACTGAGTGGGAATTCCACAGTAACCTAGCCGCTTGCCCTGATACAGCTCCCGGGCCAGATTGAATCCACTGTCAGATGCTGCAACACCTCTCAGTGGACTGCCAGCGACGCCTCCTCGACCTTTACAACTGTATTTGGATCGAGGGGGAGTTTCCGTCGCAATGGCGGGAAATATTGTTATCCCCGTTTTGAAACCTGGCAAGAACCCATTGGAGGTGGACAGCTACCGCCCCATTAGCCTCACCAACGTTCTGTGCAAGTTGCTCGAACGCATGGTGAGCCGGCGGTTGAGTTGGGTACTCGAGTCTCGGGGCCTTCTAGCTCCGTCTCAGGGTGGGTTCCGTAAAGGACGCTCTGCCGCCAACGATCTGGTGAGCCTGGAGTCAGTTATCCGTACGACCTTTGCCCGCCGTCAGCACCTGGTCGCTGTCTTTTTCGACATGCGGAAGGCGTACGATACGATATGGCGCCATCACATCCTCTCTACGCTTCATGGTTGGCGTCTTCGGGGTCCACTGCCGATTTTCATCCGAAATTTTCTGTCGCATCGAACCTTCCGAGTGCAAGTCGCGGCCTCCCATAGTCCCTCCCGCGTTCAGGAGAATGGGGTGCCACAGGGATCTGTTTTAAGTGTCTGCCTGTTTTTTATTGCAATTAACGGGCTCGCTGTGGCGGTGGAAACGTCTGTCACAGCGTCCTTGTATGCTGACGACTTCTGCCTCTAATATAGCTCCATTGTCATTGCCGCTGCTGAACGTCAGCTGCAGGGCGCTATCCGTAAGGCGCAGTCTTGGGCTGTCGCGCATGGCTTCCACTTTTCGGCTGCCAAGACCTGCGTAATGCATTTCTGCCGGCGACGAACAGTTCCCCTGAGCCGCAGCTTTATCTTGCTGGCGAACTTCTTGCTGTGGTGAAGACACATCGTTTTTTGGGTGTGGTTTTTGATGCCCGGATGACTTGGCTCACACATATTCGGCAGCTTAAACAGATGTGTTGGCGGCATCTTAACGCTCTGCGATGCTTGAGCCACACCAGCTGGGGCGACCAATCTACCCTCTTACGGCTCTACCAGGCGTTAATCCAGTCCCATCTGGATTATGGGAGCCTGGCTTATGGTTCAGCATCCCCATCTGTATTGCAGGTGCTGGACCCAATCCTTCACAGCGGGATACGACTTGCCACTGGTGCTTTCCGGACCAGTCCTGTGGACAGCATACTTGTGGAGGCAGGTGTCCCTCCACTGTGGTTACGGCGCCAACGTTTACTGGCTGCTTATGCTACGCATGTTTGTAGCTTGCCCGGGCATCCTAACTGTCGTCTTCTGTTCCCACAGTCGGTCGTCCATGTCCCAGAACAAAGGCCCCAGTCGGGTTGTATGATCGCAGTCCACGTCAGAGAGCTTCTCTCCGGGCTTGGGGTTTCCCCTCTTCCACCTCCTTTTCGGGCCCCTCTGCGTACACCCCTGTGGTATGTACCTCGACCTTGCCTTCGGTTCGAATTGGCACAGGGCCCGAAGGACTCAGTCCCTCCGGAGGCCTTCTGCCGCCGCTTTTTTTCCATCCTTGCCACGTATCAGGGCTCTGGCGTTGCATACACTGGCGGTTCGATGGTTGCTGGTCGTGTCGGTTATGCTCTGACTCAAGGGGACCACTACGAACAACATTCATTGCCGACTGGCTGCAGCGGTTTCACTGCTGAGCTGGTCGCCATCTTTCATGCCCTAGAGTATATCCGCTCCTGCTCAGGTGAGTCCTTCGTTATCTGTACCGACTCCCTGAGCAGTTTACGATCTATCGACCAGTGTCTCCCTCGCTCTCGTCTGGTGATGGCTGTCCAGGAGTCCCTCCATGCTCTTGCCCGTTGCGGCCGCTCTGTGGTCTTTGTGTGGACCCGCGCCCATGTTGGGATACCAGGCAATGAACATGTTGACCGCCTGGCCAAACAGGCCACCAGTGAACCAACTCTGGACATTGGCCTCCCGGAGACTGATTTTCGAGCTGTCTTACGCCGCAAAAGTTTTCGAACTTTGGGACACTGAATGGCGCGCCCTGCCTTCACCAAACAAACATCGGGCCATCAAGGAGGATACCGGTGTGTGGCGCTCCTCCTTGCGGGTCTCTCGCAAGGAGTCTGTTGTCCTCTGCCGGCTGCGCATCGGGCATACATGGATGACGCACGGCCACTTATTGCGACGTGAGGACCCACCTTTATGTCACTGCCAATCAGTTTTGACGGTGGTCCACATTTTGTTGGAGTGTCCACTTTTAGCTGTGCTCAGGCAGACATTCGCACTGCCTGACACGCTCCCTGCCCTTTTAACAAATGACACTGCCATGGCAGGCTTAGTTTTGCGTTTTATTCGGGCAGGGGGTTTGTATCACTTAATCTGAGTGTTTGTTATGTTTCTTTTGTGTTGAGTCTGGCCTTTGGCCTACGATTTTAGATTGAGTTTTTAATGTGTTTCTCGGTGGTTGGCTTTCCCTATTTTTTTGTCTCTATGGTCGGCCAATCACTGTCACACACTGTGTGATTTTAATTCCTTTTGTCTGGTCTCTGTCTGTCTTTCTTGTCCTGTGTCGTCTGTCGTCTTTTCCGTTGTTCGTTTTTATTCTATGTGGATGTTTGTAAGTTTTGGAAAAAGGGGCCGATGACCGTAGCAGTCTGGTCCCTTTAATTCAACAAACCAACCAATCCTTACCCTCTGTATGCAAAGAATGACACTGCTGGAAAAACTCTTACGTTATTTGATACTGAAACAGCTGAGTAAAACTGAACGTACTCAGACAGTTTTCTCTTTACTTATTCTGATCATCACTAAACTGACACACAATATTTTAGCTCAACGCAATCTCAGTTTCAGTAATCCCTACAAAAGAATAGCCCTGACTAACAATAACTTATACCTTTCATGAATCACTTACCTCACAAAAATCTTTATTACTCGAACCACTGCAATACAGCCAGCGCCAATACATCCCGCTAAATAAAAGATTCTAACTTCTGAAGGCACTAACTACTGATAAGCATAGTTAGCAAATGAAAGATTTTGATAGAGAACAAACAACGTATTTACCTTAAAAGTATTCAAAAGTCATAATATGTATATCAGTTCATGACAAATTTCCTTTTTCTGACGGAAACAAGTCCAGATCGAGCGTTCTCAAAATTCTGGCATCTCTCTCCCCACATCCACCGCTGCTGGCGGCTCACCTCCAACTGCCCAATGCTACGAGCTGTTCACATCCAACTGCCCAACACTACTACACTAGCGAATATTCCAACAATTAGTCCAACCAGCTACAGATTGCACACAGCACAGTCAGCGATTTTCATACAGAGCGCTACGTGGCGTCACCAGCATAAAAACCTAAACAGCTGGGGCAGTTGGAGGTGAGCTGGAGCAGTGGTGGATGTGGAGAGAGAGAGATGCCAGAGTTCTGAGATGTTAATATGAGCGGACGATCTGGACGTGTGTCCGTCAGAAAAAGGATGTCACGAATATATATATATAAACAGCTGGGGCAGTTGGAGGTGAGCTGGAGCAGTGGTGGATGTGGAGAGAGAGAGATGCCAGAGTTCTGAGATGTTAATATGAGCGGACGATCTGGACGTGTGTCCGTCAGAAAAAGGATGTCACGAATATATATATATAAACAGCTGGGGCAGTTGGAGGTGAGCTGGAGCAGTGGTGGATGTGGAGAGAGAGAGATGCCAGAGTTCTGAGATGTTAATATGAGCGGACGATCTGGACGTGTGTCCGTCAGAAAAAGGATGTCACGAATATATATATATAAACAGCTGGGGCAGTTGGAGGTGAGCTGGAGCAGTGGTGGATGTGGAGAGAGAGAGATGCCAGAGTTCTGAGATGTTAATATGAGCGGACGATCTGGACGTGTGTCCGTCAGAAAAAGGATGTCACGAATATATATATATAAACAGCTGGGGCAGTTGGAGGTGAGCTGGAGCAGTGGTGGATGTGGAGAGAGAGAGATGCCAGAGTTCTGAGATGTTAATATGAGCGGACGATCTGGACGTGTGTCCGTCAGAAAAAGGATGTCACGAATATATATATATATATATATATATATATATATATATATATATATATATATAAAACTTTTGAACACTATTAATGTAAATACAATGTTGGTTCTCTATCAAAATCTTTCATTAGCTAACTATATGCCTATCAGTAGTTAGTGCCTTCAGTAGTAAGAATCGTTTATTTAGCTGGCAGTATTGGCACTCACTGTCTTGCAGTAGTTCGAGGAACGAAGATTTTTGTGAGGTCGGTGATTCATAAAGGGTATAGGTTATTGTTAGTCAGGGCTATTCTTTTGTAGGGATTATTGAAAGTCAGATTGCGTTGCGCTAAAAATATTGTGTGTCAGTGTAGTGATGATCAGAATAAGTAAAGAGAGAACTGTCTGAGTACGTTCAGTTTTACTCAGCTGTTTCAGTATCAAATAACGTAGAAGTTTACCAGCACAGTCATTTTTAATTTTCGAATGGGACGTTTCAAATTAAAAGTAAATACGAAGGGACTTCCGAAAAGTGAGTTGCACATTGTGACTTTTATTGAATACTACACTACACTTCAAAGTGACATAGATACATTATACAATTTTCAGACACAGTCAAAACGTCTTTGTAAACAGCGCCCTTCTACCAACTGTTCAATTCCCCTACGACAGAAATCCACTCCTTGGTCACGAAACCATTCGAAAATCGCTGTGTGAATGTCCTCACAGCTGGTAAATCTCCACCCCACCACCCCTCCCTCTGGATGTTCTTTCAGTTTGCCGAAAAGATGGAAATCGCATAATGCAAGATCTGGGCTTTTCGATCAGCAGCACCCACGTCTGTGCAGCTTTGGTCAAATTGTTGGGACCATTTCATTACCATTGGACGCGACTTCGTATGTGGTCCATATACCACCAGAATTTCACACTGAATCTGTGAGTAATTTAGACGTTTTCCACACGAGAATCGTACTATTCTTAATATCTGAACTTCGGGGCACATTTCTAGTTGCCACACCATTTCCCTCCTACACTGTGATGCACCTGTTATCCGTACCGCAGCATAATTGTGTCTACACGAAATCCGGATCATCTAGGAGAGGGTGTTGATCCGTGGAATGTTTTTCAGATTTTCACCTCTAGCCAGCCCTGTAAAAGATGTTTAGTATATTTTCTTATCCCATTTTGAAATGATAGTATTTACTTTACGTGTTCTTCACGTGTGCATTCACTTCATTCTTTCCGGAGCATGCAAGTGATATTATCTGCTATACCTGAAACACTGAACGGATACTGGTTGATTACGTCGCTTCTTACGTGGGTATGTTTTGTGGAGAGATGGATAAATTACAGTAGAAATTTACAACTTGGCTTCCTTTTTGAGCACCAAAAATTAATATACAAAACTAGTACCGATTACACGACTTCGTTTAATCACGATGAAACAGTTGACGGGTGAAAGAAAGTCACCACATTGCCATCGTCAGGTGCGCTGATGAAGTGACTACTTACGGGTTGGAACGGCGGTTGGTCATTGGACGCAGTCATCTGGCTTTTCACCCATGAACTATTTCGTCATGAATTACGCCGGGAGAAGCTGAAGAATCACATTTGATTGCTCATGTTAGACAGTTCACCGAACATTGACATCACTTTTGTACTTGCTTCATTATTTTGGTTGCAATACTCGCGTCTTTCTTCCGCCCTCGACAGTCCTTCCAAATGTTGATTTTATCAATACTTTGCACGCACTAACACGTCATATGTCGTCGCTCGCTTCACTGCTGCTATCTGGTTCACACTGACTTTGCACTCCTTTTCCGGGAGAGTCTCGTTGCGTCGTACGCTGATGACTTGAAATACATTCAGAAGTTGACGGCAGGAAGACATTTGCCTCTCACGTTATCTTCATAGAAGTGCAATACTGTTCTGGACAATTCCTTTCCTTTTAGCTGTTTTATAATAAAACAGCTACATCATACCGGCACTGAGCTCAGGGGCATACATTTATATCTAACAATTTTTTATCATCTTTGCATTAATAAAAGTGTGAGGTGACTTGTCAGATATTCAAGGATATGGAAAATTCACAGCTTCTTCGGTAAATTTTCAGTTCTTCAAGGAAGGGAGGAAAATAAAAATTATGCGTCCCGTCGACATCGACAACATTAGAGACGGAGTACAAGCTCGGATTGTTTCAAGGGTGGAGAAGGAACCATTCCGTCATTTGCCTGAAAGAATTTATGGATTTTAACCGTTGTCTTCTGGATTGCGAGTCCAGTGTGCTAGCCACTGCGTCACCTCGCTCGGTTTTACTTCCTGACGCATAACTCACCTACGTCCAGTACATTTTCAGTTGTTCTTTCTACTGCTCTGCGTTTTACTATGATTAACAGGTTAAGCACGACTTCTCCGACTGCCCCATAGTATTCATATTAATCTGCAAGTACTTTATTTGGTAATGCGACGCTAATGCTTTTAAGGAAACAAATAGAACCTCCTCCCCGTTTAGAACTGTGACACAAACTCAAATGTCCTGATTCCTGTAACTCCCAAACATTTCAGTAACTACGACGATACATCAGTGACCCCTCCTAGCTTGTTAGAGCTCACGACATTCAACGCTTAGTCGAACTCGGACCACACTACTGGATCACTTATTTCTTTCCGCGTCAACATCATTCTCGTCTTCTGTCATACGTTTTGACAGTTGTCTTTATCGTGTATACGTTTTATATACACCTGCAACCTGTCTGTCCTTTCTTCTGCATTATAACTAATTTAATGTCTGAACCATGTAGGTTAGATCCTTAAAATTTAAGTTCTCTAAAGTTACAACTCATCCTGTAGGCCGTGTCCATTTTTCCTACAACTGTATCTTTCTCAACATCTTTCCGCGTTTCTCTTGTCTATTTTGATGTAGTACCATTTTGTTAATTTCATCTCTAAGTAAGCTATACCACTGTATTTCTGTCTCATATTAAGCACGTTAGGGGCATCGGCCTTGTCGCCGTCGATGCACCGGTTCCCGGCAGATCACCGAAGCTAAGCGCTGTTGGGAGTGGCCGGCACTGGGATGGGTGACCGTCCGGGCCGCCATGCGCTGTTGCCATTTTTCGGGGTGAACTCAGCCTCGTTATGCCCATTGAGGTGCTACTCGACCGAATAGTAGCGGCTCTGGTCACAGAAAACCATCATAACGACCGGGAGAGCGGTGTGCTGACCACACGCCCCTCCTATCCGCATCCTCAGCTGAGGATGATACGGCGGTCACATGGTCCCGATGGGCCACTTGTGGCCTGAAGACGGAGTGTTGCTATTAAGCACGTTACGTTTCTTTGATCGGTCTATAAACAGAAGTTCCTAAGTCATTCATGGCTTCTTCGCCTCTGCTGAGGATGCGGATAGGAGGGGCGTGTGGTCAGCACACCGCTCTCCCGGTCGTTATGATGGTTTTCTGTGACCAGAGCCGCTACTATTCGGTCGAGTAGCACCTCAATGGGCATAACGAGGCTGAGTTCACCCCGAAAAATGGCAACAGCGGATGGCGGCCCGGACGGTCACCCATCCCAGTGCCGGCCACTCCCAACAGCGCTTAGCTTCGGTGATCTGCCGGGAACCGGTGCATCGACGGTCGCATGTTCGATTCCTGCCTCGGGCATGGATGTGTGTGATGTCCTTAGGTTAGTTAGGTTTAATTAGTTCTAAGTTCTAGGCGACTGATGACCTCAGAAGTTAAGTCGCATAGTGCTCAGAGCCATTTAGATTGTTGTACATGAAAGTAATCGGTTCAAATTTTTGCTGAGTGATCTGTATACATAATGAAATTAAATCTGAAATGCGGGACAACACCATAGTCTCCGTTTTCACTTAAAAAAAAAATCCAAAGAAACCCCAAACAACTGTCTGCATTGCACTCTCATTTGTTGATTCAAAATAGCCTACATTTTAAATCTATTTTCCTTGTCATTTTACATTACATCCCACCTTTGTATTTCCGTTGTTTTTTTTTTTTTTCACTGGTTTCGATACGTACTCTCAATCTACATTTTGATCTCTTAACCTGTCTCGACAATCGTACGCAGTTAAAGTGATTTGAGACCCAATTGCAGTAGTGGAAAAAAAATCGATAAATTACTGTGCTACAATGTCCTTGAATTTTACGAGAAAAATTGTAAAACTTGCTACACTCCAGCCAGAGGGCATTAGCATGAGGGAAAAATTTTCGAATCTGGCAAAAAAACTTGGTTTATCATATTTTGGCTCTTCTCGTCATAAAAAATATCCCTGATGGATACGTTACTCAGGTGAAATCCGGTGACTAATCGAAGTTCGAAGTGAGCGTTCTCCCCTAACCGATCGATTTTTCTGTTACTGATTTTCTACTGACAACACAGCCTTAGTTAATACTGGCGACTACGATTCTATGATATCTAACGGTGACTTCCACAATACAAAGGAGTGTTCGGACAATTTTGATCAGATAGTGCATATTACAGAGGGACTGAGCGGAGACACCTCTGCATCAAGTCAGAACAGCAGTTGGGTACCTGCGAAGCGTCTCTGACGCTAGTGTAAAACATTGTCAGAACTCAATCATTTGTTGACCATGTTTACAGTCGACTTGTTCCATACTGGCCTTGTAGCTGATGCCTCATTCACCCGCGTGCTGGATTCCCGCTGACCGCTGCTGAGTCAGCTCCTCATCTTCAGTCCCAAGTGAAGCGTGAGTGACCTCGCGCCACGGCGCTCTGCCGTCATGGCTACGGTCCGGCACAAATGATGTCGTACTAGGTGCTGGAGTGTGCTCGATCCCACTCCGAATTCTATGTTAACCGTTGATGACCCATCCGCGGAGTGGTGTCGTCGGAAGTCGTGTGGTCGGTCGATCTTGCTCCTACCAGCCATGCAGGTTTCACCAGCCGAAGGTGCCGAAGTGTTAAACAGAAACGTAGACCTCGCGAGACCCTGCTGCCAGTGTCCTAGCTGAAGTTCGGTGCTATCAACACTCGGCGATGTGGTGTTGTTGAAGGCAGTCAGCTTCTCCATAAGCAATGTTAGATGGCAAACAGTATGAAATTTATCAGGGGTAGTCCATCGTCTGGTTCGTAGACAGTTCTCGCGCATCTAGGACATAGATTCGCAACAGAATCGTAATCATGGAATCGAGTTCTATTACTGTGAACGCCATCGATCCTAGTAATCAATTTCTTGACAGTTGGAGCTAACATGAGGCTATGACGTGATGCTCGGTTCGTAATGACCACATGTGTCCTTCTTATTCTGCTATATTCGCATAACAGGCTTTTAATTGCTGGGTGGATTCTCTGGAAATGAATCTTATGAAATAGGTGCAGTTTCTTTTGGCATCTCTTAGGAGGTAACGAATATGCCTGTCACGTTGCTGTTGGTTTTCTGTCCCGTGCTATTTTCTGCTAAGCTCGCTCTCTCTATCGGCGCTGTGTTGTAACTTGCTGAGGCCTGACCGACTTGCGATATACCGCTTATTTCCTGGTTCTGTCTCTGCCTCTGGCGTGGCCGAACATTTATTGTATCAAGGTGAATGACTTTTTATAAAATTTTCTAATTTACAACCCCTTCCTGTTCTGACCTTTAACAATATTGCGCTATATTCTCTTCAGAACTACACACATAAAGCACAGCCATCAGCAACAGCGGTACACAGTTCGAAATGTTTCTCTACGTAACAGTACTCGGAAAACAGCTTCAGAAGTGCAACGTAAGCTTTCACGGCTGGTACTGACATCACTTAAAACTTCTCGGCTAATAGGCAGTGGTCGATACATAAAACTTTCTCCTAACGATTCCTCTCCGACTGCGGGAGACATCTTTAGTGTAGAGGGCACCTCAGTCCATCACGTGACGTCGGCTACCAGATTATCTCTGGAAGTGACAACATCCTCGACTGAAAGTAATCGAGCGTCATTCTTTTCTGTTAACACTATTACGTTGTTTATAAATCTCAATGTTCTCATACAACACTCAACTCAGTGAATCTTGTTTCATGATTACCATCATGGTAAAGATATTCCGCTACGCCGATTTATCCTTACGTCCCAGACGGCAATTCCTCTTGTGTTCGACCAGACTGTTGTTAACACTTCTTTTTGTGATATCTACGTAAAACCTGACCACAAGTACAACGAATTTTATATACAACCGGTGTAGCCAAAGGATGTATATCTTTCGCCTATCTCAAACATTCTTTTATCTTCCTGATGAATCTGAATGTAGTTTCCAAACTATATTTGCTCAACACTTCCCCAATTCAGCCTTTAATCGTACTGGTGAATGGAAGGAAAACTTTCCCTTTGGGTGACGGTCATTCTTTATCGATCCCGATTCTCATCCGAGGTTGAAGTACTCGATCTGCAGTATCTCCTTGTGCGAATAAACATTGTTCTTGAATCTTTTAAATAATTCGATTCACAAATTTTGTGCACCCTGTCCACCAAGTTTTTAATTACATCTCTTTTTTGTCTCGGGTGGTATTTTTGGACTGAAACTGTTAAGATGTATCAGGAAGGTATTCTATACCACGATAGTATGTTCGTCGCAGCGGTACCATCTCGCTTGTCTTTTACTGGCAGTGTGCGAAGCCCGTTGTTCAGAGTTCTAGAGAAACAAATTTGCCAGAGCCGGACTAAGAGTGCTGCCCATAGCCAACCCGTCACTTTGTTTATAAAAATAATTATTGCATTAAAAGCGGGTCGTCGTGAGGCAGTGTGTGGATAAGTCCACTACATCTGTAATTTGTCGCAGGCATAAAGGAAGGCACTGACGGATATTAGTGCAGATAAAAATATATCGATCTTACTGCAGACAAGAGTCCTGATGAGGAGGGACTACTATCATAAAAAGATCAATAATATTTTTGATCCCACCACTTATAAAAAAACTTCAGAAGGATTCGACTACGAAGATCTTCGATAATCGCTAATCGACTGGTGAAAGCATCTTCACTCTCCTTTGACGATAAGAAGCTACTCTGCAAAACGGAAACGTACCCGCCTAGGTTCTACGGATTACCCAAGTTGCACAAACTACAGATTCCTTTGAGGTCTATTGTGTGTGCTGTAGAGTCTCCCGCCCACAAATTAGGTAGACACGTCGCCTCATTGCTGCAACCTCCTGTTGATGGAATTGACAGTCACATTAAAAATTCATATCTTATCATTCACAAATTAAAAGAAATGCACGTGGACCAAGGTGATAGTTTCGTAAGTTTTGATGTTGTGTCGTTATTTACCATGATTCTTGTGAACAAAGCTGTCTCATGTCTAGCGGATATTTTTTTCCAGCAAATATTGTGGTTCAGACACTGTCTCACAACGGCCTATTTTCAATGCAATAATGACTTTTATGGCTATATTGACGGCCTGGATATGGGCAGTCCTCTTAGTCCAGCTCTGGCCAATTTTTTTATGGAGACCTTCGAACAACGGGTGTTGCACACTACCAGTAAAAGACAAGCCAGCTGGTACCGCTATGTTGATGATACTTTCTTAGCATGGACACACTGTGCAGAGGAACTGGATACCTTCCTGATACATCTCGTGAGTTTCAGTCGAAAAACACAATTTACTATGGAGACGGAGAATAATGGCCAACTGAATTTCTTTGATGTGCCTGTTATCAAGCGAGGGGACTGGACATTGGACCATAGAATATACAAAAAAGCCACGCATACTGACCGTTACCTGCGCAGAGAGTCTGACCACCACTCCAAACGAAAAAGAGGTGTGATTAAAACCTTGGTGGACAGGGTGCACAAAATTTGTGAACCGAATTATTTAAAAGATTCAAGAAGAATGGTTATTCGAACAAAGATATACTGTAGATCTAGCACTTCGCCCTAGATTGAGAATCAGGATCGACGAGGAACGACGGTCTCCCAAAGGGAGAGTTTTCCTTCAATTCACCAGTACGATTACAGACCGCCTTGGGAAAGTGTTGAGCAAGCATGATGTGGAAACTACCTTCAGACCCATCAGGAAGATAAAAGAATGTTTAAGATAGGCGAAAGATATACAACATACCCTGGCTACCCCGGTTGTATATAAAATTCGTTGTACTTGTGGTCAGGTCTATATAGATGGCACAAAAAGAAGTGTTAACACCCGTCTAGTCGAACACAAGAGGAATTGCCGTCTGGGACGTAAGGACAAATCAGCCGTGGCGGAACATGAAATAATATTCATTAAGACGAGTATTATATCGAAAACATCGCATTATGGTGCTCTTATGTATAGAAAGGCTATTGAGATTTATAAACACCGTAATAATCTTAACAGAAAAGAGGAAGGTGTTAAATTATATAAAATTTGGATGTTTAACATTGCAACATTGCAAGAATGACTCTCGATTACAGTCGAGGATGTTGGCACCACCAGAGATAATCTCGTAGCCGACGTCACACTGCCCATATATTCGGCGCTCCCTCGAGTTCTGGTTGCAGTTCGCCATTTCACCTCAAAACATGTCTCCCGCAGTCGGAAAGGAATCTTTAGGTGAAAGTTTTATACGTCGACAACTGTCCATTAGCCTGGCTGTTTTAAGTGGCTTCAGAAGTGATTTTTTTCGAGTCTTTTGAGAATTACGTCGCACGGCCTTACGGAAATTGTTTCAGGGCACTGACCTTCAATTCCTACAAATATGAAGAAATTCTAAGATGGTCAGTCGATAAGGTGCCCACGTCAGTCAAAAACCGTTTGATGATATAGGTGCGCTCAGGACCATTTTACAAAGGGCACCCCTAAGACACGAGTTGCTGCGGTCTTCACTTTCTTCGACTTTTTAACTGACTAACCCATCTAGTTGCAAGGAGGCCTACAGTCCATTACAGATGATTAGGTCGCAAATCCCAGGGGACGTGATAATTCCCACATCAAAAATTCATTGCGAGGAGAAAAAGAAACGATACATGAACTTCAACTTTCCTGGGTGGGTACCACAGCCACAATAAATGTGACGAGATAAATCGTTGTAACAGACTATATTTTCATAACTTTACTTTATTTAGCACCCGTAGTTTCGAGAGTTGCTCATTCTCAAGTGCATATAAAAACATAACAACGCACCTTAATTACATAAAAAGTCAACTTATAAAAGCCTAAAGAGACTGTATTATGTTTGTGTTTTCTCAACAACAATGATTACCAACTGCAGGTGACTTAAAAAATTGTAACGTATGACGAATGGCAGCTTGCTCTAAATGTAACAAAAGCAAGTTAGTGGAGACGAGTTGTAAAAACAATAACGTGAAGGCGTTGGTAGTTTCCCGCTTGACTCAGACACGTCAATTAACTGTCTATTCGTAACGTTATAAAGTGATCTGAAACGTAAGGGGCACGTGGAGGCAGTAGTACGGATGATGAATGATCGACTTCGATCTATTGGAAGAATTTTAGGAAAGTGTAGTTTACCTACAAATGAGACAGCGTATAGAACACTAGTGCGACCCACTCTTGAGTACTACTCGTGTGTCTGGGATCTCTATCAGGCCAGATTAAAGGAAAACATCGAAGCATTTCAGAAGCTGGCCGCTATATATGCTGCCGGTAGGTTCGATCAACACGCGAATATAACTAAGATGCTTCGTGAACTCAAAAGGGAATCCCTGGAGAGAAGTCGAGGTTATTTTCGCGAAACACTCCTGAAAACCTTTAGAGAACGAGAACACTTGGCGAGAACAGCAGTTACCATGTACACATAATTTAATAGGAAAAATGTGATGACGGCTTGCCTTCAAACGGCTTAGTGCAGATTGTGAAAGTAATAATGAAAATGTTGATTGTCAGATCAAAGGGCCTTCATTCAGATGAATATACGGGCGTTGCAGTGTACATACAAACTATTGTGAGTATCAAATTCCAACTTTCCTATTTTTATTGAAAAAAATCGTTAATATTGTCTTCAGTTGAAACTTCCGGGCTGAGAGACCGTGGTCGATGTCTACATTGTATGATCGTTAATATTGATTCTGAATTTAGCAACTACGTATAAAAATAGAAATAGGCTGCATACTCCAAGCCTAGAAGTCTGTCCTTAATGCAGTAAAAAAACATCTATACTGAGCAGACTGTGTGGACTCGACTTACTGTGAATGCAAAGATTAAGAGGCTAGTAAACACATGCTGCCCGCCTGCCATCGACGGAAGTGTGTGACTGATAACCTACTTTGTCCACTGCTGAAAGAGAGATACGGAGACCCCATAACGTCACTTCCTTAACGTATAACAACGAACCTCTGAACAAAAAACTTTTAAACGCTTCATGTGATTTCAACCTGTTATCGCAGATTACAGCATTGCACTATAACTATCACCCTTGAAAGCTACATTTCTATATCTGTTTTATTTCTTGGTTTATTATTTTTTCATACCTTTGCACCATGAAAATATTTGGTAGAACATTATTTCTTCGGCAACTATGCAGCAAATGGCTTCAGTATCAGTACCTCGCATATTGTCTCAGTTGTGTCGTTATTTAATGAACAGTTTATTTTTCTGCCAGAAACTATATTTAGATGTTGAATGCAAGATTTGTCAAAAACAGTGCTGTTTTAAAAGTGGTCACCATAATTGAAAAGAGAACCAGAAGACACTTCTGTCAACAGGGCATAAATAATGGATTGAATAATATTTAACGACAATTTGTTGTCATTTAACTTGAGTGCACTAGCGCAAGAACACTAACTTATATATTTACATTATATAGATTTATTGCAAATGACCTTAATGTAAACGAATGTTTATAACATTTCTTTTATTTCAGTATTGTCGTGATACATTAGTTTAGTCTGAATAGTGGTCAAAGTAGAGTCAAATAATGTCTGTAGCATATCTGAACGGTGTGTTTTTGGTGGGGATGGCCTTCAACTAAAAGAAAAGCGGACAGTAGCGGAACACTACGAGAGTCAAGTGGGGACTGGGACCGTTATGAGTTACTATCCTTCGTAGTGTGTTAATCTGTAAATCATCATGCTGAACTCTGGACTATTTCGAACTGATGAATCTTTTGTGTGTTGTGGTCACAAAATGGACATAGTTTTCGCTTGTCTTTGATTATTATTTTGGTTGGAGATTTCGCTACCATTCTCGTAGCACTTTCGACGTAACTTTACTGCAATTGATTGGGCAATTTTCTGTCTGTACTTCAGTTGAATATCGTAAGACTACTTCCCGTTTATTTGAGAAGTCTTATCTTGAATAAACATTATTCAACATAATTCTCTGTCGTCTACATCAGTTAAAGACGTTATTCTTTTAACTGTAATTTTGTATTTCTGTGTGATTTATTAACTCTCAATTCTAGCCAATGCATAGACTATTTCACTGCAGGATCATAGCTACAACTTATTACTTCCAGTGAATTAGCTGTAGGGCATGAAAGCAGAGTGCGCGACTCCACCCTACACCACACCGAGCTATTCTTTTTAAACAGAGTCGCACATAGCCCAAGTACCTCAAGTACGAGTAAACACAGGTAAAGACGCAACTGCTCGTATGGATACTGTTAAGGAGAGCAGCTACTCAGCACTAACAGTTTGGCAACGTGGCACTGCGCCTAAGTCTGCTAGCGATTCAGACTAACAAAACTACTGCCGAGCTTCCTTACAGCAGTAGGTGGAGAGATATCATGGCTGAACGTCTTTAGACAAGCAAGGCAAACAAGTCACAAACATCATAACACTAAACGCCTATACAGAGTGCTAAACATGCAAGTAATTTTAATCGAGAGGAGGAGGGTGCAAAGCTAAATACACTCCTGGAAATTGAAATAAGAACACCGTGAATTCATTGTCCCAGGAAGGGGAAACTTTATTGACACATTCCTGGGGTCAGATACATCACATGATCACACTGATAGAACCACAGGCACATAGACACAGGCAACAGAGCATGCACAATGTCGGCACTAGTACAGTGTACATCCACCTTTCGCAGCAATGCAGGCTGCTATTCTCCCATGGAGACGATCGTAGAGATGCTGGATGTAGTCCTGGGGAACGGCTTGCCATGCCATTTCCACCTGGCGCCTCAGTTGGACCAGCGTTCGTGCTGGACGTGCAGACCGCGTGAGACGACGCTTCATCCAGTCCCAAACATGCTCAATGGGGGACAGATCCGGAGATCTTGCTGGCCAGGGTAGTTGACTTACACCTTCTAGAGCACGTTGGGTGGCACGGGATACATGCGGACGTGCATTGTCCTGTTGGAACAGCAAGTTCCCTTGCCGGTCTAGGAATGGTAGAACGATGGGTTCGATGACGGTTTGGATGTACCGTGCACTATTCAGTGTCCCCTCGACGATCACCAGTGGTGTACGGCCAGTGTAGGAGATCGCTCCCCACACCATGATGCCGGGTGTTGGCCCTGTGTGCCTCGGTCGTATGCAGTCCTGATTGTGGCGCTCACCTGCACGGCGCCAAACACGCATACGACCATCACTGGCACCAAGGCAGAAGCGACTCTCATCGCTGAAGACGACACGTCTCCATTCGTCCCTCCATTCACGCCTGTCGCGACACCACTGGAGGCGGGCTGCACGATGTTGGGGCGTGAGCGGAAGACGGCCTAACGGTGTGCGGGACCGTAGCCCAGCTTCATGGAGACGGTTGCGAATGGTCCTCGCCGATACCCCAGGAGCAACAGTGTCCCTAATTTGCTGGGAAGTGGCGGTGCGGTCCCCTACGGCACTGCGTAGGATCCTACGGTCTTGGCGTGCATCCGTGCGTCGCTGCGGTCCGGTTCCAGGTCGACGGCACGTGCACCTTCCGCCGACCACTGGCGACAACATCTATGTACTGTGGAGACCTCACGCCCCACGTGTTGAGCAATTCGGCGGTACGTCCACCCGGCCTCCCGCATGCCCACTATACGCCCTCGCTCAAAGTCCGTCAACTGCACATACGGTTCACGTCCACGCTGTCGCGGCATGCTACCAGTGTTAAAGACTGCGATGGAGCTCCGTATGCCACGGCAAACTGGCTGACACTGACGGCGGCGGTGCACAAATGCTGCGCAGCTAGCGCCATTCGACGGCCAACACCGCGGTTCCTGGTGTGTCCGCTGTGCCGTGCGTGTGATCATTGCTTGTACAGCCCTCTCGCAGTGTCCGGAGCAAGTATGGTGGGTCTGACACACCGGTGTCAATGTGTTCTTTTTTCCATTTCCAGGAGTGTAGTATCAGGAGTCTGGTGCTAAGGAAGATGTACACTAGCCTTGCGCTGTGGAATTACAATAATAACGAACGACAGTAGCCGAAAATTGTCAGTCTCTCTCGAATTTTGAAAACGTCTCGCTCTGCACTGGAGTACGCGGAACGATCTTTCACTATAGTCAGCAGCGAGCTTCGGTGTGAATCGGACGGTTCATAGAAGCTACAAGTTCCCTTGAAAATGTTCTCCACAGATGGGAACAAAACTTTCGCTTATTCAAAGAAATTCATTCGACTAGGAATAACAGCCCGGGATATTTTAATAAGTGTGTAAAGTGGATGTACACAAGTTACCCAAAAAAAGCGGTGGTATGGATCGTTGCTTCAGGAATGTTTGCCCCGAAGAATAATAGGAATCGTAAACTACATGGTTGTTGATGCCAAAATGAAACAAAATCAGAATAGGCCATATGCTGCAAAATCAGTGTAGATCTTTGAAATTGTGCGCCTCTTCAAAGCTAAATCACGTTTCAGACTGTCCGATGTGCACGTATTCCCTGAGAATGTAATGGACATTCCGTCCATTCGTACTGTTGCTGAGCAAAGTGCAGCTAACACACGCCACACAAAGTAAGGAATATTAAACAGGTTAGACGTTGCAGAATATCTGTTGAAAAGACATAATAAGATCTTGAGAAGGTAAGAATTCTGGGTTTTAGTGGTCTCGTAGTACTAGTAATCTTCTGTAAACGGGGCGTTTGAGGTCTAATTTCAAATACGTCACAATAATCTGAAAAGAGATCAGAGTAGTCGCTAAGTGTGGACTGGTAGTGGGCGTCGGACACAGCAGAAATAAACTAAGGTGCCCGACAACGAGCAGGATGGACGGGACGGTAGTGCTCAATAAGCCGCTACCTTTTCCGGTTGTTTGCAGGTGCCACCGGTCATCATGCTGAAAAGGAACGGCTCCTTATTACGCTAGGTGCCTTTCTCCTCATGTTAGTAAGATTTAGTTAGTTTGTTAGATTCAAGTACATTTTAATGATTATTTTATCGAAAAGGTGTAGAACAAATCAGCTTACAGGATATGTATACATGATTGATGTCAGTATTAATGAACACGTTATTTTAGTACTTCTCATGCAACTACACTTGTTTTTACTTGCTACCAGCTTATAAATAGAATAGAAGTTGTTCTGGAGAAGTAATTTAAGTTTAGATCTAAAATTTGTCTTGCTACCTGTCAGACATATAATGTTCTTCAGCAAATGATCAAAAATATTTGTTGCTGCGCATTAAATTCCTTTAGGAGCCGCTGACACCTATAATAATGGGTAATAATGTTAACTTTTCCATCTAGTATTGTAGGTATGGACATCACTATTCTTCTTAAATTGTGATGGACCATTTACCTACGACGCGTTTCACTAGCGATTATACGTATTGTAATAGGGCAGTTAAAAAGTTAAGATGCCTAAACCTTTGAAGAGGTACTTAAATGAGGGGAACGTCACACATTATTCTCCCTTCTCGCTTTTCTGCAGTCAATACTCTATTTTTAACTTATGAGTTCCCACAGACAATTATTCCATAAGGCACAGTTGAGTGGAAACAGGCAGAATGTGTCGGGGGGTCGATTCGTCTGCTTCGAAGACTAACAATTATAAGAACAAAAAAAGTAGCTAACTTAATTGTTTAAGAAGCACAATAATTTGCTTCTCTAAGTTTTGATCAATACGTCCACCCAAAAATCTGGAATATTGTACCCCATTTACTGACTCCTGTTCATGTGCCACATAAATTGTTAACATTTGTTGTACAGAACAAATAAACGTGGAGTCCATTTTCAGAGAACCATTAATAATTATTTGGAAAACATCATTAACAATCTTTTCTGTTGCTTTCTCTCTGATGGGATTTATTATAACACTAGTATCGTCTGCAAGAAGTACCATTTCTGCTTGTAGAACTGTAAGTGGAAGATCATTGACATATATAGGGAATTGGAACCGACCCAAAATTCAGCTCTGTGCGACTAGCCATGTGATATCTCCCTAATCACTAAAATTTTCCACCTTTCTCCATTGCTATCGTGCAGAGAAGACATTGATTGTTTCTTGCCGCCAACTTACTTCACATACTACCAGAAACTCTTTGGATTTGCGTATTATAATACAGATCAACGTCTACCATCTCCCGAAACAACTATCTTTAATGTTGTTTCATATCTAAAACTACACGGCCGTCAGATTGTATCACTGACGTTTGCTGTTTAAAAGAAAATATTGAACGTAGTACAATGTAGGAAAAAATGTTTCCGGTATTACCCATAGATGTATCAGTTTCCTCGTACTTATAATGTACAATGAGCTTGAAATAATTTTGTTTTAGCAGATGAATTAACGTTTTACAAAACAACAAGCTGTTGTCACGATTCGTTCCAGTATCAGATAAGTGCTTAATTTCTGTCTATGTATCTGTCACGAAACATCGTTACCATACAGTTTCCGTCTCTTTCAACTAATGCATATTCAGTGGCCTGAAAAACAAGTAGGCTAATTAATATTTATTACCGGTATGAATATATTGCCACATTATCGGATGATAATGATTAAAAAAAGAAAAAGCCGCTTAGCCAACTATTCAACTTTACTGGAATCTACACATTTTTGGACAAACGCACATTGCCACACTTATTACAGTGGTGAACAATTACTGCTTGTAAATAGCAGTTTGCTCAATCTCGCATTTTGTACGTGCATTTCAGTCACGGAATAACTTGCACTTTGTGTTAAGAGCGCGTGTTCAGATACTCGCCCCGCGCTACGTGCTCGGCCTCAGCAGGTTTCGCTCTATTCTCATCAGCTGCGAATACCCTTCGCGCTTAATTGGATCGTTTGGAGAGCAGCTAAGAGGGTAATAAATATACGAGGAACATGGCGTCGGGATCGCAGCTGTTAACATTGAAGGTATTCCGATTTGCAAACTGGTTAGCTACTAGTCAGTTGGGCACTGAGTATACGTACAGTCTGCTAAAACCTGTTTCTTTACTTCCTCGTACTGCTTCCTTTCATGTGTTTTATGGATGCATTATTTTACTCGATACATTATTGTTTTAAAAAGTGTTAACATTTAAATAGATGTAAAAACGTATGAAAAGTGACGCTTCTATAGAATGATGAGGTGGAAGTAAGAGCGAAACTGATCCAACAAGTGTCGTTAACTGTAAATCAGCTAAAAAAAGCGAATAATGCTTTGCATTCAAACGTAATTCAGCTTTTTAATATATAACGTTTTGTACTTACACCAAGTAGCTACAGTGTGCCTCATAATGTCATAAGTGCTGCTAATTATTCTCCCATGTGAAATGAAGAGCGATGCATGTACCTATATCTTGCACCCCCTATACGAATCATAAACTTTTTTTTGTTCCACATTTCAGTTAACATTTCTGAGAAACTTTAAAATCATAGATCGACATTAGTAACATCACTGCTTAAGAATCTCCATCTCCGAAGGGCGGTGCAAATTTAACCTGCGTAAATCCGAACCCTTTCTTCTGCAGTACGTTTCTTCGGTAATCATATCTAGCAAGCTTTGCGAAATTCACTCGTGTCTGGGGCCATCTTTTGGAAAGGGGACTATTCAGTTGTCACGTCTTACTGAGTACGCTTTAACATTCTGTTAGCTACTATTCGACTTCTCTCAACCATGAATCAAAAAAATGGCTCTGAGCACTATGGGACTCAACTGCTGAGGTCATTAGTCCCCTAGAACTTAGAACTAGTTAAACCTAACTAACCTAAGGACATCACAAACATCCATGCCCGAGGCAGGATTCGAACCTGCGACCGTAGCGGTCTTGCGGTTCCAGACTGCAGCGCCTTTAACCGCACGGCCACTTCGGCCGGCCAACCATGAATCACACGTTGGGGATTTCGCCTCCTTCCTGTAACACACTTGCTTCAGGTTCCTGAGAGTTCTCGGCCGGTTCGTATACAAAGTACGGATATCGTGCGGAGTATGATAAATACTGGGTGGTGTCGTTGCACACAGCGTTACAGTGTGGGTTGAAATTATCGTAAGGCAGTGAAACTTGGTAATATGCTAATGCGTTTGTATGGAACAGATTTACGCTGGAAAAAAATTTGTTCCAGTTTCAACCAATAGATGCAAATCTGGCGCTGTGAATGCAAGAAGACGTATAGAAATGTTTCCACGTGTAATGGATTAGAAATGGGATGTGGGCAGAAAAGGTCAAAGAAGTGAGAAGGCATAATGTGGATTTTATTATTAACCTCTGCTGACTCAATTTGTTCCGTACGAGTATGAGCACTGGAAATGTCGACGAGATGCTGAATCCGTAAAATGATGTGATCAACAATTGTTCTGGGCGGTTCCAGTGGAATCTTTGTAACGTGCTCCTGTAAAATTTCCTTCGGATCAGGTACAGACCAAACTTGTGCATGGTGAAAGCGTTCTTCTAGATATCCCCACAGTTAAAAGCCACATGGATTCAGATCAGGTGATCTTTCAGGCGATGCATCTGTATTACCTCTGGAGAACACATCCATGGAAGGTAGTATTAAGCAGATCCATCAGTGGGGAAGCGGTATGACGCGTTGCACCATCTCGTGTGTAAACAGCGGTTTCCACACAGTTGAGCTCTTCCAGATCAGAAATCAGAAGCTGTACAAGGAGGTCTCGATAATGTACAGGCGTCACTGTACGCTTGACAAGCCATCTGGGCGTATTCTCTTCAAAGAAGAATGTACCGAGTTTACAGATGCCTGGGTATCTACACCACACGTCACATACGGCGAGGGCAATGGCTCTTTTTGCATGACACGCTGTTTAACAGTACCCCGAATTCAACAGTTCTGTGTATTCACTGAACCTTCTAGTGTAATATGTGCTCGTCACTCCATTGACTGCTGCCCGACCACATGTCGTCAACTTCTATCCGTGCCAGAAACCGAAGAACAAATTCAGAACTTTGCTGCGGATCGTCAGGTTTCAGTTGCTGCACCGCCTGGATCTTATACGGATACCAGTGTAAAAAAAAAAAGAAAACCGCAAAACTTTCCGTACTGTTGACCCTGGGATGGACAATTCTCGCGACACTGCACGAGTACTAGCCCTACCAGGGTCACGTGCTGCATTGTCAATTACAGCAACAGCAACCTTGTCAAGACCTTCCACCATAAGAGGACGACTTGTCCTTTCAGGTGCCACACCAAGTTGGCCCAAGTTTTCGAATTTCGATATCTCCTTTAAACCATTTAACGATATTGGACTCCTCCTCATATCTTACAGTTGTTGATACTGTCTCTGTACAGCACTGCAATTGCCGCCGCTCATGTAAAACAGGTACACTAACAGCGCACAGTCTCTCTTCTCGATAGCAATATTGTTCACTAACGTTATGGCTTGTCAAATGACAGTGTGGATGTCACACAAAGATTGTGTAGCACCAGATTTGCACCTGGAGGCCAAAATTGTAACTAATGTTTTCAGCATAAATTGGTTCTGCATTACCGCATTAGCATATTTACCGCGTTTCGCTACTCTTCCGTAATCACAGCCACACTGGACCTCCGTGAGTCTCTGCCCTTTATTGTAACTACCCGGTAAGTATGGGCAGACCGTGCGCACCTCGACCCCGATATGGAATTATATTGCATTTTAGTTTTACAAGAAGGGCTGCAGAAGTTGTACGCACCGTACTGGGAACTGAAATGAAAGACAGTGCCGTAATATACAGTGATGAGACAAAACATTATGATTACCACGTTAATAGCTTGTTTGTCGGCCTTGGGAACGAAATAAGTCACCGATTCTTCGTATCACGGATCCGACAATTTGTTGGTAGTTTGTGTAGGTATGTGGCATTGGATGTCTATGCGCACCTCATGTAATTCCCGTAAATAACTGGTCGCTGAATCGTGGATGCGGTGATGACGCCCAATAGCGACCCAGCTGGGTTCCATAGGATTTACATCAAGCGAATTTGGTCGCCGAGACATCAACGCGATTTCGCTACAACGCTCCTCAGACCACTGTTACACGGTTCTGGCTGCGAGATACGGACAATTATACTGCTGGAAGATAATATCGCCGTCGGAGAAGATATAAAGCTCGAAGGGCTGCAGGAGGTTCGCATCCGTCACTGTGTCTCCGATTACTACCACAGGCCCCATGAAAGCACATGAGGATGTCTCCCATAGCATAATACTGCTCCCATTAGCCTGCGTCCTTAGCGCAGTGCACGTTTCGAGCCACTCGATGACGGCATTTTTGGAGACGACCGTCGACCTACTGTAGCAAAAATGTGATTCACACGAAGAGCCGAAACGTTTCCATCGATCGACGGTCGAATCCCGATGATACCGTACCACTGCAGTCGTCACTGACGATGTCGGAGCCGTGTCGGGTTATTTTACCTTCCGCTATCGATAACTTTTAACTGGTGTCTCGTCAGGGACGCGGATTATACCATTGTGCACTTACTGCTGCTTCGCCTAGTCTTCGAAAGAGGACACCAGTATCGCGTCTGGGGAGAGAGGAGGAGGATATTCGTGTTTAACGTCCCGTCGACAACGAGGTCATTAGAGACGGAGCACAAGCTCGGATTAGGGAAGGATGGGGAAGGAAGTCGGCCGTGCCATTTCAAAGGAACCATCCCGGCATTTGCCTGGAGTGATCTAGGGAAATCACGGAAAACCTAAATCAGGATGGCCGGACGCAGGATAGAACCGTCGTCCTCCCGAATGCGAGTCCAGTGTGCTAACCACTGCGCCACCTCGCTCGGTCTGGGGAGAGATCTCCGAAGGGTACGGCGCAGGTAGGTGAGGGATAGTTTCCGCATAGTCTCGAGCTGGGGACAGCAGCAGCGCTTGGAGCAACGTACACGGGGCGCAGATCGGCTCGACGTTTTTTCCGGGTCGCCGTTCATTCTTCTTCGTCAGGACTGGTCAGAAGGCAAAGATGTGGTTCGCTTAGCTTGTGTGCAACTACACTACTGGCCATTAAAATTGCTACACCACGAAGATGACGTGCTACAGACGCGAAATTTAACCGACAGTAATAAGGTGCTATGATATGCAAATGATTAGCTTTTCAGAGCATTCACACAAGGTTAGCTCCGGTGGCGACACTTACAACGTACTGACATGAGGAAAGTTTCCAACCGATTTCTCATACACAAACAGCAGTAGACCGGCGTTGCCTGGTGAAACGTTGTTGCGATGCCTCGTGTAAGGAGGAGAAATGCGTAGCATCACGTTCCCCCCGATTTTGCGGTTTATCGTATCGCGACACTACTGCTCGCGTTGGTCGAGATGCGGTGACTGTTAGCAGAATATGGAGTCGGTGGGTTCAGGAGAGTAATACGGAACGCCATGCTGCATCCCAACGGCCTCGTATCACTATCAGTCGAGATCACAGGCATCTTATCCGCATGACTGTAACGGATCGTGCAGCCACGTCTCGATCCGTGAGTCAGCAGATGGGGACGTTTGTAAGACAACAGCCATCTTCACGAACAGTTCAACGACGTTTGCAGCAGCACGGACTATCAGCTCGGAGACCATGGCTGCGGATACACATGAAGCTGCATCACAGATAAGAGCGCCTGCGATGGTGTACTCAACGTCGAACCTGGGTGCACGAATGGCAAAACGTTATTTTTTTCGGATGAATCCAGGTTCTGTTTACAGCATCATGATGGTCGCATCCGTGTGTGGCGACTTCGCAGTGCACGCACATTGGAAGCGTGTATTCGTCATCGCCATACTGGCGTATCACCCGGCGTGATGGTATAGGGTGCCATTGGTTACACGTCTCGGTCACCTCTTGTTCGCATTGACGGCACTTTGAATAGTGGACGTTACATTTAAGATTTGTTACGACCCGTGGCTCTTCCCTTCATTCGATCCCTGCGAAACCCTACATTTCAGCTGAATAATGCACGACCTCATGTTGCAGGTCTTGTACGGGTTTCTCTGGATACAGAAAATGTTCGACTGCTGGCCTGGCGAGCACATTCGCCAGATCTCTCACCAACTGAAAACGTCTGGTCAATGGTGGCCGAGCAACTGGCTCGTTACAATACGCCAGTCACTACTCTTGATGAACTGTGGTATCGTGTCGAAGCTGCATGGGCAGCTGTACCTGTACACGCCATCCAAGCTCTGTTTGACTCAATGCCCAGGCGTATTAAAGCCGTTATTACGGCCAGAGGTGGTTGTTCTGGGTACGGATTTCTCAGGATCTATGCACCCAAATTGCGTGAAAATGTAATCACATGTCAGTTCTAGTATAATATATCTGTCCAATGAATACCCGTTTATCATCTGCATTTCTTCGTGGTGTAGCAATTATAATGACCAGTGGTGTAGTTGTTCATCTATGTACACCCATATCCCGCTCCGCAAGCAGTTTGAACAAATTTACGCGTTTACGTTCATTGGGTCGTCTTGCAGGCCTTATTACTTGGCTCCGTGATTCTAGGAATGTGTATTACCCTGTCTTCTCTGTGATTTTGAAGTAACTTGTGTTAAATCTGATAGCCAGCGTTCTCCCTCAAAAAAATTTGCCATGGTTAATGTTGTTGTGATTTTGTAATATCCCCGCTGTCACGTGTAGCTAAATTAAGGGTCTACGCTTTATCTAATTTGCTTTTGAAAAACAATTGTGTTTTAAAATTCTCATGCAAGAGAACCAGTTGTTCTATATTTTAATATTTGTTTTCACGATGTTTTAGAAGTTGGTGGGCTCTCTGGTATCACTATTATCCAGCGCTTTAAGCATGTTGTGAGCTCCATTTAAGATCCTAGGCAGTTGTTATTTATAGTCCTTTCTGGAAGAAATTACAGCTCCCTTTCAGCAGTTCTGTATTAGCGTACTTTATTTCCTAGAGCTATCAAAATATTGCAAAGGGTCGAGAAGTGCAATCATGGTTAAACCTTAACTTTAATTTGTAGTATAATACAGTCAGACATTTTTCTTGTTTGTTTCTTAAGGAGGGTAGGACGTGAAACGGGCCGACTTGGAGCAGGAGAGGCACCACAGGACATTTTAATTTACACTGCTATACTTTTACAAATAAATTCATAAAACTTTGTTGGCACGACCAGGAAGGATTCAGGATTCACACTCACAGCAGAGGAAGTTCAATAAAGATCACAAAACAAATTTTTTTACATGTGAAATTTCGTCATTTTTCACTTGGTATTGGCTGTATTTGTTGGGTACACTTTTCTTTATAAGTAAGAGAGTTTCTTCGATGAATATTGCACAGCATACAAACCATACTTACAGATGTATGAAACTTTAGAATTTCCCAAATCTGTTAAAAACTGTGGTAAAAATTGAGATAATTAACTATAAAATTCGAGTTTTCTCTAAACACGAAGTTTAAAAAGTAACAGCCCATTCATTTTTCCATAGATTAAATAAATTCTAGAGTTTCATACACCTGTAAGTATGGTATGTAAGCAGTGCAAAATTTAGCGAAGAATCTCTCTTACTTATGAAGAAAAGTGTACCTATAGCAACAAATGCAGCCAACAGTAAGTGAAAAAAAAATCATGAAATTTCACATTTTAAAAATATTATTTTTTCGTGTTTTTGAACTTCCACTGCTATGAGTGTGAATCCTGAATCCCTGCTGGTCATGCTGACAAAGTTCTATGAATTTATTTGTAGAAGTATAGACAGTGCAAATTAAAGTGTCCTGTGGCGCCTCTCCTTCTCGAAGTCGGCCCGTTTGACGTCCTACCCCCTTAACATCTCTTACTAACTTGCTGGGAGAGTGTTCCGTGTGGGTGGCTTCTCGCCGCGTGGGACAGGCTCACTTGCGGCCGTGTGCAAGGCTTTGGAGCAATTCCTAGCGCGGCTTCTTATTTGTTTATAGTCGCACGTTCTATCTGTCTGTGCTGAAGGTGAATATCTTATATCATATGACTTGCAATGTGAACCAAATTTTACTGTCGGCCAAGAGGCATTTGATTAACTGACTTCGCACTAGAAATTTTCTTTTTATATTTAATACATATTGTACTCTTGTTTTATGTTTTATTGTAAGTTTTTTTGTGTAAAATTTTTGGGTTATACCTAAAGGCCAATTGTTATTTTTGTTAATATCTATCTTTTAGGGGGTCTGCCTTATGTCTTGGATTTGAATTCGCTTGATGAAATTTATCTAGAACTGTTTTAAGTATTTTAATTAGTTGGTTTATTTAAAATTGTTTAATTTAAGAATTTTTAAATAGGCCAATATTGATAATGTCTCATTTTCTTGAATTTCTTTGAGGTTATTATAATTGTAATCAGACGGTTGTCACATGCACCAGTTTGAACGCCTCCATATCTTTAATGGCAAATTAACTTCAGTTTTCCAATCTGTTTTTCAAAGGGAACCTGTTGTTACCCCAAAAAATATATGTAAAAATAAATGCTATTGAAGTATAAATCATGTTAGTTAAAGAGGCTTAGTCTTTCCATGTCGTTTCCTAGATCCTGGTAACTCCCAACATGTGAACACGAAGGTGTGGTCTGCTCTGGAGCTACATGTTCAAAAACGTTCTATGAAGGGTGGGCTCCGAAACACTTGCGCATGCACCAATATTGCGCTCTTTCGGCAGAGATGCCACAGATCACCATCCAATGTACTTTACAGAGCAGACAAGCCTCCGAACCCCACGCTCTGTGAAGAGTCGTGGACGTCCAACCATTTAGCGTTTAGTCGTAGTGTCACTGTCCTACCTCATTTTGTGAAATGTCGTGTGGCGAGGGCCTCCCGCCGGCTAGACTGCTCGCCTGGCGCAAGTCTTTTTAGTTGACGCCACTTCGGCGACTTGCGCGTCGATTGGGATGATATGATGATGATGAAGACAACACAACACCCTGAGCAGAGAAACACCCCCCCCCCCCCCCGACCCAGCCAGGAATTGAAGCCAGGCCCCTTTGCACAGCATTCCAACGCACAGACCACTGAGCTATTCAGGTGGACTCACGATAGTAGCACATGAACATTGACCACCTTCGCTGTTGTCGAGATACTAGTTCACAGCTTCTGTCGCTTATCTCAAAAGATTTCCCCATATGCAGCCCATATCTTCGCTAGGCTGATCCCCCATCCATCTCAGCTCTGCTTACACATTTTTTTACCTCATTGCATGCCCGCTACGCCACCAGGTGGCAGTAGTAGGGCAAAAACAGCATGACTCCACTCTCCATTGTTGCCAAATTTATTCAAGATAGCGGATCCAAGATGGCGGCCGTCGTGGTGGGAAGTCCACATTTTGATGGGTAAATAAGTCAATTGAGCTACCTCCACTAACCTAACACCTGTCCCCTCTTCCCCTCACTCCACCCCCCCATCCCTCCCCTCCCCTCCCCCATTTGGAAACTGGCAGGAAGAGGACTCAGTCTGTGCTGGGCTGCTGGATAGGATGGATTTAAGTCTTTTTTCTGCATGCATTGTTTATTTAAACAATTTGAGTTGTCATAGGCAGTAGCTCTATCCAGTGTGTTCACCATGAGGTCCGGAGTCCAACTGACCTAATTCACAACACCGCCAATAGAGGTCACTGTAGGACCTCCCAATTTCCCCTCCTGTGATGCAGTCCCAGATGGCGGTCTTAGGAAAAAGGGCAGGAAGAGGACTCAGTCTGTGTCTAGCAGCTGGCCAGCCGAAGTGGCCGTGCGGTTAAAGGCGCTGCAGTCTGGAACCGCAAGACGGCTACGGTCGCAGGTTCGAATCCTGCCTCGGGCATGGATGTTTGTGATGTCTTTAGGTTAGTTAGGTTTGACTAGTTCTAAGTTCTAGGGGACTAATGACCTCAGCAGTTGAGTCCCCTAGTGCTCAGAGCCATTTTTTCTAGCAGCTGGACTGGGAGGACAGACGTTATTGTTTACTGTGCCCAATGCATGAGTGTCTATGTTGGAGCAGGAGGAGTACATTAACTGTAATCGTGAATCTGACGGCTGCGTCAATAGCAAAGATATTTGGTGAAGAAGAATATGCTTCATAAAGTAACGAAGATTCAGCAGGATGCGGCTAAGTTATGCTTCGCAACCCTTAATGATAAATGTATGTGCTGTAACTTAGAGCATTCGATTACAACCCAGTCAGTCAGTCTTCAAAAGTGCAAAAGGCAAGATGTTCACCCATTCCAGCACATGGCCTCTTCCAACAGGCGCGATGACTCAGGCAGGGAGCTTACCAGCTCGTGGCTCGGCCACGCAGTAGCCACAGAAGGGGCCTCATGCTTCCCACTGCATTGTAAATGCCCGAGCGTTCCTCCTCCTCCACATCCCTGGCACATGGATACCCATTTAAGCGGCAGTTATCGATATCGATCACATAGCAGTACTCTAACGATCGCTTGTGTAGAATAATTCCGAAGATGAAGAGTGGAAATTATTTCTCTAGAAACCCAAAACTTTAGCAAGGTGCAGCGAGGTGGAACCTACTGTAAACTACTGTGTAACTAGAAACTTATCTCGTCTGTGAAAATCTTTACGTGAAAACTCGAAAAAATAGAGGAAACTGGTAGATCCACCGTCGAATACTGATGTCAGTGATATACCAGATTCCAAATCATCCGCCGGCCGCTGTGGCTGAGCGGTTCTAGGCGCTTCAGACCAGAACCGCGCTGCTGCTACGGTCACAGGCTCAAATCCTGCCTCAGGTATGGATGTGTGTGTGATGTCCTTAGGTTAGTTAGGTTTAAATAGTTCTCAGATGTTAAGTCCCATAGTGCTTAGAGCCATTTGAACCACTTTTGGACCAAATCATCCTTCTACTTTACAAGTCAATTAAGTTGTATCTCGTGTCTAGACAAGAAGCAAAAATCTCTTCCACCTATCTTTCACCATCTAGATGCACGCAACACACACCACAATCGAAGTTCTTTCAACCAAATAAAGACAGGAAATGTGTAGAATCAGTCAACAGGACATTTTACATGGGAGGGAATAACTGTCCAGCACAAACACACGCCCATATTGAGTCTTCTCAAATTTCCATGGAGAACACACGTGATCATGAAGGCTACCCAACACATACTGAGTGTTAGTTCGCTATTCATCTGCCTAGAGGACTTCAGGGTCAGCTACATTATTGTACTCCAGCCAACCTCTCCATTCAGACAGCTCCCACTGAAAGCTGGAACTGTCAGTCGTTCCAGCCACAGGCTACCACCACAATGCTTGCTCCTGCACTGCTAGACGGAATCGTTCAAGGAAACACCCACATATATTTTATCACTGTACTTACAATTAAATATTACAATTGCAGCCTCAATCTGCCGACATTCGATAATGAGCGAAGTATAGGAAATACTCCATTCTGACGACTGTGGCACTGGAAACTGAAACACCTATAGCATTTTTATGTCTGCACATAATTTTTCACATATAAAGTCTTTCATTCCCCTACATCTGTTGTAATTTTCCACATCAAATCCATATCTTCTTTACGACGTGACATAGTCATTTGCTTTGCACATATCGGAACACACATATACTTTGTACGCCCACTGGTAACAACTAATCTGTCACGCATGCTCTACTGCTAAGTATAATACTGCACCAATAACTGAATACTGGCGATACCAAATAATACTCAGCAAAAATCTGTGATGGATGGATATGTCTCATTTGTTTTTTCTTGCGAGTGGTATCAGTGTGTCTTAGGAAGAGAAACATAACTGTCTTACTAGTCACCAATTGTTAAAACACGATCGCACCGGCTATGTTACTTTTACTATCTGTCTTGGTTCTACAGGCACACACAAGTTTCGCTATCAGTACCCATATTAAAAACTATACAAACTTTATAAATCAAGATATGGTATTGCTTCCGACTGAAGTGATCTTGCACACAAATACTGCAACATTAAATATAGACAGTGATCGCAGGGTGTGTATTAACAGACCGAAAGTGCGGATGTAGGTCGCCAGCAGTGTAAGCTCATACTGATATCACCAAATATAGAATGTAATTAGGCTAAGGAATGTGGTGTTAAGCCAGTATTTGCAACTCCCTCATGCTACCACTAGATATTTCTCCAGTATTTGTAATGCATTGTATCTTGATGTCATGTCACGGGTTCTGCAATATATCCACTGGGTTGTAGGTGATGACTGAATGAAATTGATCACATACAATAGATGGTGTGGTATGTGACAAATCACCTAAAAATTCAGTGTTAGATTGAATTTGTAGGAAATTCACACAGATATCTCAGATCTATAGTGTATCACTTTCTGGTAGAAATGCTGTCTGCTATTTGGAATCAGGTCTTTCCATTCAACCACATACCTGCGTTGAATCCTGTACAGATGTATTTTAGTGATTACTGCCAATAGTGATTCATATAAGATTCATATTGGTGCCACTCTCATATCTTGAAAGAAGTCACCTTTTTTGAACTTATCTGCTACAGTAAATCTCCATTATTGTTTCTTAGGCAGGCCCTATGCGTCCTGTAACTGTCCCTCAGTCTACGCCGCCCACGCTGCAGCTTTGTGCATGCGATCGTTCCAATTTAAGTCGGAACTGAGCAGACGTCGGAGAATGCCATATCTGCCACCTTCTGCAACCCATGTAGAAACAGGCTGAGCTGAGTCAATGTGACAGGACCATGTGTTGACCATTTTGTGGAAATGAGAACATGTTGTCGTCACTTCATCAACAGTGTACGATGTGTAAGACCAACACCAAACGAAACTTTCCCCTGCTACATGAGGTATTAGTTGACAAAGACGGTATGGGAATTGGAAGAAGCATGAGGATTTTGCTACCGCATTGCAGTGTATCTCCAGACTACATGTACTGCAGTCCAAAGAAGATCTGCATCCCTCAGGATGCATTCACGCCTGTCTTCAAACATTCTATCACCTCTATTTCGTACCATCCAACAGAGAATATAAAACTATGAACTGTAAAGGCTCCGCTGACATCATCCAGTAGAGAAACCGATAAGATTATACTGCATCCCTGTCTTCCAATATACCGGGTGATCAAAAAGTCGGTATAAATTTGAAAACTGAATAAATCACGGAATAATGTAGATATAGAGGTACAAATTAACACACATGCTTGGAATGACATGGGGTTTTATTATAAACAAAAAAATACAAAAGTTCAAGAAATGTCCGACAGATGGCACTTTATCTGATCAGAATAGCAATAATTAGCATAACAAAGTAAGACAAAGCAAAGATGATGTTCTTTACAGGAAATGCTCAATATGTCCACCATCATTCCTCACCAATAACTGTAGTCGAGGAATATTGTTGTGAACAGCACTGTAAAGCATGTCCGGAGTTATGGTGAGGCATTGGCGTCGGATGTTGTCTTTCAGCATCCCTAGAGATGACGGTCGATCACGATACACTTGCGACTTCAGGTAACCTCAAAGCCAATAATCGCATAGACTGAGCTGTGGGGATCTGGGAGGCCAAGCATGACGAAAGTGGCGGCTGAGCACACGATCATCACCAAACGACGCGTGCAAGAGATCTTTCACGGGTCTAGCAATATGGGATTGAGCACCATCTTGCCCAAACATCGTACGTTCCAGCAGGTGTTTATCAGCCAGGCTGGGGATGATGCGATTCTGTAACATATCGGCATACATCTCACCCGTCACGGTAGCAGTTACAAAACCAGAATCACGCATTTCCTCGAAGAAAAAAGGCCCGATAACGGTAGATGTGGTAAATCCAACCCATACCGTGACTTTCTCGTCGTGCTATGGAGTTTCCACGACAGTTCTAGGATTTTCGGTAGCCCAAGTTCTGCAGTTGTGGACGTTGACAGACCCTCGGAGCGTGAAATGAGCTTCGTCGGTCCACACGTTACTCAACCAATCGTCATCTTCCGCCATCTTTTGAAACGCCCACACCGCAAATGCTCTCCGATTCACTAAATCGCCAGGTAACAGTTCATGATGCCGATGGATTTTGTACGGGTGGTATCGGAGGGTACGCCTAAGTTCCAACCAAACAGTAGTGTATGGAATTCCGGTGCGACGTGCGACTGCACGAGCTCTGACTTAAACCCCGTGCATAGACGAACCCGCTACAGTCTCCATTTCTTCCTGAACTGTCTCAACAGCATTACGCTCTCTGCTCGGTCGGCCACTACGGGATCTATCGTCTAAAAAACCCCTGGCTTCCAACTTCGAAATCATTCTCACCACAGCTGCATTTGTCAACGGACCTTTACCCATTCGAGTCCCCTTCGTATGGCGATAGGATCGTAACGCTGAACTAGCACATTCCCCATTCTGATAATACAGCTTCACTAAAAGCGCCTTTTCAGGTAACGTCAACATGCTGCGACTGCTGGCGCATCTGATTCTCTCTCTCATTACAGCTCCTTTTATACACGATTGTCATGCGGTCACTGAATGTTTTGCTGTCCAGCGCCATCTGTCGGACATTTTGTGAACTTTGTTTTTTTTTTTGTTCTAATAAAACCCCATGTCATTCCAAGCATGTGTGTCAATTTTTACCTCTATATCTACATTATACCGTGGGTCATTAAGTTTTCAAATTTATACTGACTTTTTGATCACCCGGTATACATATCGAAAACAAATATCGTCTGTTTGCTGGCATCGAGCATATGCGGTGACCTCCATTAATTACACGGGAATTGATCCACTGAATGATCAATGTGGCCTGCACAGACGAGTGTAAAGTGTCATCACCTCTATTGTAGGAGTGCCATATCCCAAAGACTATCTGTACCAAGAGAGGGACCCTTTGTTGTTGTTTGATGCATTTTTTTCTGCTGCAACATGTCCAAGCAGCGTATGGCACAGCTTTGTACACTACTATACATTTTTCTTTTTGCATCACGACTTCGAGACCCGTGTCAGGTTCTAAACTGACATTAACACATTTCAATCCATTGGCTCTGACTGAAAGCTGGACATCACTCTATGTAAATTATGCTGCTGCTCCCACAACACGGTGTCTGAAGGTGATTGACAGCCTCTACATTTAAACTCATCTTTCACAGAATGGGATAGCAGATAGCTCAGTGTTCCGTTTCGATTGATTCCTCACATTTCATTCATGAACAGGATCACTGTTTCGGTGCTTGTCACCTCCAGAGGGTGTTGCTGCGCCACCAAAACTCTTTCTCCATCTCAAACAAGCGATGTCAGTCGATCATTATGTGGTAATCAACAGTGTACCATTGGACGGATGGGATGGAAAAAACACCGTCGATGCACTGTAATAAGCGTTACAATTGGTAGTGTGATAAATTTCAGCAATTTTACCACTTTTTCCGTTATTTCAACGCCGAACAATGACGTGGCAGCATGCTTCCCAGTTTCTCTATCATCGCTAAAATCGCCCATCTTCCACTTAGCGAGTACCATATACTAGATTGCGAATTTAGAATGATGACTGCCAGTACGTCCATTCATTGTTAATTCTCGAACATATTCATCAAAGTATACCAGACACTATCCTACATATTTCTAGCACTTCGATCATAGGGCGTAATTTACGATCTTTCGTTACGTGGATGGGAGTCACAGGGTATTCTACCATTCTCAGGATAAAGTTAGAGATCCTGGAATTGTCTTTGACCAACTCTCTCTTCATATCTCGTGAAGCAGCAAAGTGAGCCGAGTCTGTAACTGCCGTTCCGTTCCAATCTTACTCATGGCACCTAACTAAGAGTACAAAATCTCTCCAGATGCGTGCATGTCGAGGACATTGTCACCCCTTATCAGTGTATAGTATATGTGAAAGTGCTGAGATGATATAGCAGACAGTTAAGAGGAAGAAGAAACGGGTGGTTTTTATACATGATCGAGCTCCAGTCCGACGGAATTTGAAGCATTTTACGTAAATCAACTGCGCTATCAATTCAAAAGTATTGTTCTAGTGTCTGAGGTCAGTACCAAGAAGGTACTGATAAGAGAGAACATAAACACATGCTCTCCTAAGGCTACATGGTTCTGTACTTAAAACAGCCTATAATGTTAGAGCGGTGCGGTTTCCAAACTATTTCTTGTGTGGAGTGCAACGCTGCTAACATTCCAATGTAAGAAATATTTTTCCAGCGTATGACATAGTTTCTCCTTGCAAGTTTCATTACGATAAATTATGGTAATCAACTGTAGAATGAAAAAAAACTACTTCCTTAAAACACACGCACAATAGATCTTTCCACAGGTGTATAGTGCCCACTGTTCACATCCGATCACGGTTCAGAAATTACACTCTGGTTGCATCAGTCTTATAAAATAATCGTTAGTAACAGAGAATGTCACTTACAAGGAAAGAGACAAACGCATAGTAGCAGTGTTAGAAATATGAAATTACAAGTCATGTTGCCTCTAACTCCGTAAACAAGACATATGCTAAGCAGATGTATAGACAGGAATTGCAGTACCTCACAAACACCTGCCGCTAAGTTAGAATCATCGTAGCTATGAAACTGAGGACTAGATTTTAAACCAGAAAGGTGGCTGGGGAATGCAGTACATCGCATAAATCTTGATTTGTGTAGAGGAAAGTGTCGAAACATGATGGACATTTTTCATCATTATTATACATGAGATGGAAGTCCTCTGATGACTGAGATGTTTGCTGCTCTAAGTCATACAAATAACACCCAGTTCCATACGAGTCGAATACAGGTTATGCCACACAACTGATGCACTGCGACAGAACAACGGAAAAAAATGGTTAAATGACCTACAGCAACATCTCCCTCTTTCTCTAGAATGCATCATAAGTCAACCATTAAATCATAACTTGTTACAACTCCAGCCCAACCGACCGATCACTCTATCCACTTTCTGTTCTCCTTTGACGCAGATGCAAGTTATTTTAGTTGCAGATGCTTCTTTCTTGTCCAGAAAAGCAACAAAGACAGCAGTCAACTCTTGTGTATCACTATGACCTCAATAGAAATAAAGTAGAAAGTTGCCATGCAGCAACTCTTTATTACATAACATTACAAGGCTGTAATTGGCGGAGAGTAGAGAGAAGCACATTGTAAATACTGTCTGTTAGGGTTCAAAACACTTAATTAGGCCTGCACAGGGTCAAACATGCGATCTATCCTGTAGTTGTATATTGCAGTCACCCCAGCTCGTAATACAACGCTCTTTAGCTAAGGACACGTAGCGTCTTGCAGTCTGCCAGCCTGTAACATGCATCTTCTGCGAGGTCACGCAGCACCGGTCAGGGTGAGTGCTGGGGCCACAAGTAATCCTAGGCACAATTGTCTCTTGGGAAATACCTCAGCCTTCCTTCTTTGAGACCACGTGCAGCTGACATCAGACCTGAAGTGCATTGCCTTCCTCCCTGAGTCATCCGTGACACACAGATATACAGAAAACAGAGCAAATGCACTGCAACTGTGTTCGACCACAGTGCTGTACTATACCATCTGACCAAAAAAACAGCTCATTTCCGCTAGGTGTTGATGAATGTACCAACACATTTATAAGCAATTTTTGTATCATGACACAAAGTGATGTCCTGACAGCGCCAGAGGAAGTGACATAAAATTACGGAAAATTGATGAAGAATACGCATAAATTGAGGAGGAAATACGACAAAATATGAAACTACATGCATATGGAGTGTGTACGTGGAATTTAGCTGCCTACTTCTGGTAAGCTGCAGATTAAACTGGTAACAGTGTTGCAGGGAGGCTTGGTCTAACTCAACGCGATTATCTCTGTCCTAAGAATGGGAGAATACACCGTGACTCCCACCTGCATAGGGAAAGATCGTAAATTACGCCCAATGATCGAAGTGCTAGAAATATGTAGGATACTGTGTGGTATACTTTGGTATATATGGTCGAGAATTAACAATGAATCGATCCCCTAACAGTCATCTATCTAATACACAAATTAGTGTATGGTATTTGCAAAGTAGAGGATGGGCGATGTTAGCGATGATAAGGAAACTGAGAAGCTTATAATATTACTTGAAAATACAGCTCTTCGGTTGCACAGGTAAGAAATTTTCAACTTTACCTAGGTTTCAACTGCTCTAAGGCAGCCTTCATCAGAAGTAAAAAATTTTTACATTACCTATAACAGAGTTTTGGAATAAAATAAAAATTATTAAATTAAACATATGTAATAAAATTACATCATAGCTAACTGCTACGGTACAGTAGACAAAGAAAGCATACTTACATAGAGTAAATAATTATGAAATGGTTTAGAGCAACAGTGCTCACGTTAAAGATAAAAATATATTTGTACATTATAAAATTTTCCTAGGAATGCACAACTTGATTAAGACGCGCCGCTAAGGGTCGCGTGTGCGGCCGGCACTGTAAGCAGCATCAGATTGACAGGCGCGCGCGCCGTCGATGTTAGCAAGTCGGCACCTTGTATCGCGCCATCTAGTATTGAATGCTTGTAATTTACAGTGACAACAGCTGTCAGAAGCATTGGAACAGGAGTGCACGTAATGTGCTGATTACATTATGTCAGATAGTATGTAACAGATCGAAAGTTGAACAAAATATTATACTGTAAAACAGGGAGAGAGAGAACAATATTTAAGGCTACAGTACGGGAAGCATAATAGCATTATACCGCGTTAAGTGATTTTAAGCAAGGGCTTTACACCATCAAAGAAATTTTTATCACGCAATTGTAATTGCTCATTGAGGATTAAATGGTCGATACGGGAAAAATGTTTGAAAATTTCCCACTGTTCAAGAATATCAAGTCTGAAGCCTTTCTTTTCCGTATGTAAGATACTAATATCATGAACATCTTTAGGTTTGATCTTGAGGAGCGTGCTACCACGTCATTGCTCGGCGTTGAAAGTACGGAAAGAGTGGTAAAATTATTAAAATTGATCGCACTATCAACAGTGATGCTTATTATAATACATCGATGGTGTCTTTTCCATTCCATCCGTCCACTGGTACACTGTTGATTACCACATAATGATTGACTGACATCGATTTTTAAGATGGAGAAAGAGTTTTGGTAAAGTGGCAACACCTTCCAGGGATGCCATGCACCGAAACAATGATTGCGTACATGACTGCAATATGAGAAATCAATCAAAATGGACCACAGAACCACCTGGCACTCTCATATCCATCCAACACAGGTATGTGGTTACATGGAAAGACTTGATTCCAAATCTCAGGCAGCACTTGTGCCAAAATGTGTTCCACAACAGATCTAAAAAGCCTGTGCACATTTCTTACGACTTCAATCTAGCGTTGCATTTTTATGTGAAAAATAATGTCCAGTCATAATAATGCTGCCGGCCATTGTGGCTGAGCGATTGTAGGCGCTTCAGTCTGGACCTGCGCTGCTGCTACAGTTGCAGGTTCGAATTGTGCCTTGGGCATGGATGTGTGTGTTGTCCTTCGGTTAGTTAGGTTTAAGTAGTTCTAAGTCTAGGGGACTGATAACCTCAGATGTTAAGTCCCATAGTGCTCAGAGCCATTTGAACCATTTGAACCATCATAAGAATGCTACAAGCATTTATGTTTCCCTGGCCACAGTCGTCAGGAGGGGGTATTTCCGATACTTTGGTGATTTTCGATAGCTGTCAGATTGAGGCTGCAATCGCAATATCTTATTGAAAGTATAGTCATAAAATACATACATCCTAAAAAGTCTTGCATCACCTCAGTTCCGAGAGTTCGGTAACATGTACAGAAAATTGGAATGGAGATCAACATAAACATCATTTCTGCCCTCTTTATTGTTCATCAAAACCACACATTGCATTTTGTACCACCATAGAGCTAGACATTCACAAGTGGTGGTAGAGACTTACATTCATCCTATGTGGCAGCCCAGCATATATGAAGTCCTTTTCCCATCAATTTCCTGATGCGGAGGGGAGGGGAGGGAGCAATGCACACAAAATAAAGACTTACGTCCATACTATCTGGCAACCCCACACTGACTGAGTTCTTTCCCTGCAAATTTCCAAATGGTAGAGGGGAGCAGAGGTGAGTGGTGGGAGGCAGGAGGGGGGAGGGGAGGGGGGTTAGGTTGGTGGAGTTAGTCCAGTGGACTTATTTTCCCTCCAAAATTTGAACTCCCACCTTGATGACACTGCAATGTTGGCACATCTATGGCTGCCATTTTGGACCCGCCATTTTGAATAAATTTGGCAACAATGCAGAGTGATGTCATGCTGTCTTTGCCCTACTACTGGTGACATCCAGTGTCATGGTGGGCAGTGGTCATAATATTTTGACTTATCGGTGTACAATCTAATATCAAGAGAACAGTGCTGAGTAAATGGGAAGACACTTTGATACATACAGAATGATTAGGAAAATCATGCTGATAATAATAAAACCAATCTCAAACAATTTTTGTATACATTCATGAATATTTGCCTCCAACACACATCATAAATTTACTCGATTATTTCGAGATACTGCAGCTGAAAATTAATTTGTACAACCGCGTTGGTGGTATAATTAACGTGCCTTCGTGGCGAAGTCACTAATCTGCATGTCCGCAAGGCTGGTGGTTTTCGACTAGGTGGTATAAGAATTTTTATGGCTGGTATTTGGCCGGCTATGGGAGATGAAAGTTCGCTGTTACTAATACACCGAGCTATGTGCAAATACTCTGAAATTTTTTTGACAGTAGCAGGTAGCAAAACAAAAGCCGAATTTTTAAATTTCATGTTTAATAAATCATTAAACCAGGAGAATCGTACAAACATACCGTCGTTTGATCATCGAGCAGACTCCCGTGGGGGCGACATACGCTGACATAAAAAAATCTCAAAACCAAGTAATAGAGTAATGAAATTTCGGGAATGTATTAGTCAAGGTAACATATTTAACTGATTAACATTGCAAGGCCACAGGTAAGAGCAAGATAAGCCATTGGATACGTGACACTAGTACATTAATAACCGATATATCCACCAGGTGTTGAATGCAAGCATACAAACGTGCAAGCATTGTGTTATACAGGTGCCGGATGTCAGTTTGTGGGATGGAGTTCCATGCCTGTTGCAATTGGTCAGTCGATACGGCGACATTTAATGCTGGGTGTGGATAATGCTAGAGTGTTGTCCGATGATGTCCCATATGTGTTCGACTGGAGACAGACCTGGTGATCAAGCAGGTCAAGGCAACATGTCGACATTCTGTAGAGCATGTTGGGTTACAATAGCGATATGGGAGCGAGCGTTATCCTGTCGGAATACACCTCCTGAAATACTGTCCATGAATGGCAGAACAATAGGTCGAATCAACAGATTGATGTACAAATTGAAGTTATGGTGCATGGGATAACCACGACGGGGCTCCTGCTGTGACAGGAAATCGCACTCCAGACCATAACTCCCAGTGTAGGTCGAATGTGACTAGCACGCAGACGGGTTGGGTGCAGAATGAAATTTTCATTCTGCAGCGGAATGTGAGCTAATATGAAACTTTCTGGCAGATTAAAACTGTGTGCCAGATCGAGACTCGAACTCGGAACCTTTGCCTTTCGCGAGCAAGTGCTCTACTATCTGAGCTACATCTACATCTACATCTACATTTATACTCCGCAAGCCACCCAACGGTGTGTGGCGGAGGGCACTTTACGTGCCACTGTCATTATCTCCCTTTCCTGTTCCAGTCGCGTATGGTTCGCGGGAAGAACGACTGTCTGAAAGCCTCTGTGCGCGCTCTAATCTCTCTAATTTTACATTCGTGATCTCCTCGGGAGGTATAAGTAGGGGGAAGCAATATATTCGATACCTCATCCAGAAACGCACCCTCTCGAAACCTGGCGAGCAAGCTACACCGCGATGCAGAGCGCCTCTCTTGCAGAGTCTGCCACTTGAGTTTGTTAAACATCTCCGTAACGCTATCACGGTTACCAAATAACCCTGTGACGAAACGCGCCGCTCTTCTTTGGATCTTCTCTATCTCCTCCGTCAACCCGATCTGGTACGGATCCCACACTGATGAGCAATACTCAAGTATAGGTCGAACGAGTGTTTTGTAAGCCACCTCCTTTGTTGATGGACTACATTTTCTAAGGACTCTCCCAATGAATCTCAACCTGGTACCCGCCTTACCAACAATTAATTTTATATGATCATTCCACTTCAAATCGTTCCGCACGCATACTCCCAGATATTTTACAGAAGTAACTGCTACCAGTGTTTGTTCCGCTATCATATAATCATACAATAAAGGATCCTTCTTTCTATGTATTCGCAATACATTACATTTGTCTATGTTAAGGGTCAGTTGCCACTCGCTGCACCAAGTGCCTATCCGCTGCAGATCTTCCTGCATTTCGCTACAATTTTCTAATGCTGCAACTTCTCTGTATACTACAGCATCATCCGCGAAAAGCCGCATGGAACTTCCGACACTATCTACTAGGTCATTTATATATATTGTGAAAAGCAATGGTCCCATAACACTCCCCTGTGGCACGCCAGAGGTTACTTTAACGTCTGTAGATGTCTCTCCATTGAGAACAACATGCTGTGTTCTGTTTGCTAAAAACTCTTCAATCCAGCCACACAGCTGGTCTGATATTCCGTAGGCTCTTACTTTGTTTATCAGACGACAGTGCGGAACTGTATCGAACGCCTTCCGGAAGTCAAGGAAAATGGCATCTACCTGGGAGCCTGTATCTAATATTTTCTGGGTTTCATGAACAAATAATGCGAGTTGGGTTTCACACGATCGCTGTTTCCGGAATCCATGTTGATTCCTACATAGTAGATTCTGAGTTTCCAAAAACGACATGATACTCGAGCAAAAGACATGTTCTAAAATTCTACAACAGATCGACGTCAGAGAGATAGGTCTTTAGTTTTGCGCATCTGCTCGACGACCCTTCTTGAAGACTGGGACTACCTGTGCTCTTTTCCAATCATTTGGAACCTTCTGTTCCTCTAGAGACTTGCGGTACACGGCTGTTAGAAGGGGGGCAAGTTCTTTCGCGTACTCTGTGTAGAATCGAATTGGTATCCCGTCAGGTCCAGTGGACTTTCCTCTGTTGAGTGATTCCAGTTGCTTTTCTATTCCTTGGACACTTATTTCAATGTCAGCCATTTTTTCGTTGGTGCGAGGATTTAGAGAAGGAACTGCAGTGCGGTCTTCCTCTGTGAAACAGCTTTGGAAAAAGGTGTTTAGTATTTCAGCTTTACGCTTGTCATCCTCTGTTTCAATGCCATCATCATCCCAGAGTGTCTGGACATGATGTTTCGAGCCACTTACTGATTTAACGTAAGACCAGAACTTCCTAGGATTTTCTGTCAAGTCGGTACCTAGTATTTTACTTTCGAATTCACTGAACGCTTCACGCATAGCCCTCCTTACGCTAACTTTGACATCGTTTAGCTTCTGTTTGTCTGAGAGGTTTTGGCTGCGTTTAAACTTGGAGTGAAGCTCTCTTTGCTTTCGCAGTAGTTTCCTAACTTTGTTGTTGTACCACGGTGGGTTTTTCCCGTCCCTCACAGTTTTGCTCGGCACGTACCTGTCTAAAACGCATTTAACGGTTGCCTTGAACTTTTTCCATAAACACTCAACATTGTCAGTGTCGGAACAGAAATTTTCGTTTTGATCTGTTAGGTAGTCTGAAATCTGCCTTCTATTACTCTTGCTAAACAGATAAACCTTCCTCCCTTTTTTTATATTCCTATTAACTTCCATATTCAGGGATGCTGCAACGGCCTTATGATCACTGATTCCCTGTTCTGCACTTACAGAGTCGAAAAGTTCGGGTCTGTTTGTTATCAGTAGGTCCAAGATGTTATCTCCACGAGTCGGTTCTCTGTTTAATTGCTCGAGGTAATTTTCGGATAGTGCACTCAGTATAATGTCACTCGATGCTCTGTCCCTACCACCCGTCCTAAACATCTGAGTGTCCCAGTCTATATCTGGTAAATTGAAATCACCACCTAAGACCATAACATGCTGAGAAAATTTATGTGAAATGTATTCCAAATTTTCTCTCAGTTGTTCTGCCACTAATGCTCCTGAGTCGGGGGGTCGGTAAAAGGAGCCAATTATTAACCTTGCTCGGTTGTTGAGTGTAACCTCCACCCATAATAATTCACAGGAACTATCCACTTCTACTTCACTACAGGATAAACTACTACTAACAGCGACGAACACTCCGCCACCGGTTGCATGCAATCTATCCTTTCTAAACACCGTCTGTGCCTTTGTAAAAATTTCGGCAGAATTTATCTCTGGCTTCAGCCAGCTTTCTGTACCTATAACGATTTCAGCTTCGGTGCTTTCTATCAGCGCTTGAAGTTCCGGTACTTTACCAACGCAGCTTCGACAGTTTACAATTACAATACCGATTGCTGCTTGGTCCCCGCATGTCCTGACTTTGCCCCGCACCCGTTGAGGCTGTTGCCCTTTCTGCACTTGCCCGAGGCCATCTAACCTAAAAAACCGCCCAGCCCACGCCACACAACCCCTGCTACCCGTGTAGCCGCTTGTTGCGTGTAGTGGACTCCTGACCTATCCAGCGGAACCCGAAACCCCACCACCCTATGGCGCAAGTCGAGGAATCTGCAGCCCACATGGTCGCAGAACCGTCTCAACCTCTGATTCAGACCCTCCACTCGGCTCTGTACCAAAGGTCCGCAGTCAGTCCTGTCGACGATGCTGCAGATGGTGAGCTCTGCTTTCATCCCGCTAGCGAGACTGGCAGTCTTCACCAAATCAGATAGCCGCCGGAAGCCAGAGAGGATTTCCTCCGATCCATAGCGACACACATCATTGGTGCCGACATGAGCGACCACCTGCAGATGGGTGCACCCTGTACCCTTCATGGCATCCGGAAGGACCCTTTCCACATCTGGAATGACTCCCCCCGGTATGCACACGGAGTGCACTTTGGTTTTCTTCCCCTCCCTTGCTGCCATATCCCTAAGGGGCCCCATTACGCGCCTGACGTTGGAGCTCCCAACTACCAGTAAGCCCACCCTCTGCGACTGCCCGGATCTTGCAGACTGAGGGGCAACCTCTGGAACAGGACAAGCAGCCATGTCAGGCTGAAGATCAGTATCAGCCTGAGACAGAGCCTGAAACCGGTTCGTCAGACAAACTGGAGAGGCCTTCCGTTCAGCCCTCCGGAATGTCTTTCGCCCCCTGCCACACCTTGAGACGACCTCCCACTCTACCACAGGTGAGGGATCAGCCTCAATGCGGGCAGTATCCCGGGCAACCACAGTCGTAGTCCGATCGGGGGATGCGTGGGACGAGCTGGCCGTCCCCGACAAACCCCCATCCGGACCCCCACAGTGATGCCCATTGGCAACAGCCTCAAGCTGTGTGACCGAAGCCAACACTGCCTGAAGCTGGGAGCGAAGGGATGCCAACTCAGCCTGCATCCGAACACAGCAGTTGCAGTCCCTATCCATGCTAAAAACTGTGCAAAGAACGTCTGAACTAATCTACAGAGAGCGCAAACAAAACGACACAAAATTGAAGCGGTTATTAAAATACAAGATTGCCTAGTAAATGCAGTAATGCTGCCACTTGTGCACTGCTGACACACTGCTCGGCGGCGGAAGGAGACTACGCGATTTAACACTATTCGAGTACTAAAACGTGATGCTACAACTCTCAAATACTATAATACGCCCGAAATTTATGAATTAAACAATGCAAGTACCAAAAACACGCAAAGAAATTAAGAATTAAACTATGTAACAAATGAGTGAGCTAGGAGTATACGACTTGCTGCTGCAGCTGCTTATCCAACGGCGGCAGGGAGCACACTGACTGTGACCAACCGACACTGGCCGTTCAAAACAAAAACAGTTGACAGACGACTACGCGAATTTACACTATTCAGGTACTAAAACGCGATGCTACAACTCTCAAATACTATAATACGCCCGAAATTTATGAATTAAACAATGCAAGTACCAAAAACACGCAAAGAAATTAAGAATTAAACTATGTAACAAATGAGTGAGCTAGGAGTATACGACTTGCTGCTGCAGCTGCTTATCCAACGGCGGCAGGGAGCACACTACCCAAGCACGACTCAGGACCCGTCCTCACAGCTTTACTTCCGCCAGTACCTCGTCTCCTACCTTCCAGATTTCACAGAAGCTCTCCTGAGAAGGCCCTCAACTGGCCTCTTTCTAATTAATTCACGGTCATCACTGGCACCGAGGCAGAATCAGCTTTCACCAGAAAACACAACAGACCTCCATCCTGCTCTCCAACGAGCTCTCGCTTGACACCACCGAAGCCGAGAATGGTGGTGCTTCGGGGTCAGCAGAATGCACGCTACAATGCATCTGGCTCGGAGCTGTCCTTGAAGTAACCGATTTGTAACCAGTTCGTTGTGTCACTGTGGTGCCAACTGCTACTCCGATTGCTGTTACAGATGCAATACGATGTGACAGAGCCATACGCCGAATACGATGTTCTTCTCTTTCGTTAGTGCCACGTGGCTGTCTGGAGCCAGGTATCTAGTGACCGTACATACTCGTGATCACTGCTGCCAGCAATCTTGAACAGTCACCACATTCATGCCATGTCTTTCTGCAGTATAGCGGGTGGAACATCCAGCTTCTCGTAGCCCTCTTACCTAAACTCGTTCAGACTCAATGTAGTGTTGATGGCGGCGCATTTCTCAACTTAAAGACATTCTTGTTTAATATTACCACGTTCAATCTCAAAGGTAACTAACGCTCACAAGCAATACAGTGTTTATTTAAAGGAAACCCGATTTTCATTCTCAGTGTCACTAAGAGCGCCACTCTTACGCGACTGGCGCTAAATTTGAGTAGACATCATCTTTCATATGCAGAAACACGCCTGCCAACTTTCGTTTATTTTGTAAAACTCCTCGGTGCCGCGATTTTTTTTTCCTCCAGGGAAGTAATAACCATCCCTGGCGTAGAGGAACAGCTGAAGGAGTCGAAAATAATGAAGTCGCCAGGTCCGTACGGAATCCCAGTTCTCTACGGAACTGGGCCCTCGCTTAGCTTGCTTGCATTTATCGCGGACCTCTCGCCCAGCGCGAAGTCCACAGGGACTGGAAAGAAGCGAAGATGACTCCTGTATGTAAGAAAGTTAAAAGAACTGAAACTCAGCTCGTCCTTTTCTCACACTCCATACTACATGTCATGGATGAAGGACAGCACAAAGATTCCATATTTCTAAATTTACGAAAATCATTTGACACAGTGCCCCGCTGCAAACTGTTAACGAAGGTATGACCATAAGAAACAGTTTCGCAGGTATGTGAGTGGCTTGAAAACTTCTTAATTAATGGAACCACATGTACTGTTCTCCTCGGCGAGTGTTCATCAGAGATAAAAGTATCGTCAAGACTGTCCCAGGGAAGTGTGATAGGACCGCCATCATTTTCTGTAAGTTGTTCATAAATGATCTGGCGAGCAGGACGGGCAGCAAAGTGCGATTGTTTGCTGATGATGCTGTGTGTACGGGAAGGTGTAGAATTCGTATGTCTGTAGTAGGATACAAGATGACTTAGACAAATTTTTTAGTTGGTGTGTTGAATTGCATCCAGCTTTAAGAATAAGAAACCGTAAGCCAACGCGTATTAGTAGGAAAGAAAACTCGTAACTGCTTGACATAGTCACCTTGTTTAAATATCTGGGCGTAACGCAGAGCGATATGAAATAGATCGAACATGTGAGGTTTATGTTAGGGAAAGCTCACGGTCGACGTAAGTTTATTGGGAGAATGTTGGAAAAGTGTGATCATCCGTAAAGGTAACCGCATACGGGACACCAGTGAAACCTAGTCTTGAATAGTGGATCCTCACCAGATCGGATTAAAGGAATACATCGAAATAATTCAGCGGTTACCGATAAATTCGATCAACACGCAAGTAATACAGAGATGCTTCGGGAGCTCACTAAGAATTTCTGAAGAGAAGTCGATGTTGATCTCGAAGATCACTATTAATCAAATTTGCATTTGAAGCTGACTGCATAACGATTCAACTGCAAGAAATATAACTTTTGCGTAAGGACCATGAAGGTAAGAGAAACTGATTCTCGTAGGGAGGCATATACGAGCAGACAGTCGTTTTTTCCTCGCTCAGTTTGCAATTGGAACAGGGAAGGATGTGGCTAGTAGTGGTGCAGGGTACCCTCTGCTACGCACCGTACGATGGCTTGCGGAGTATGAATGCAGATGTAGAATTAAACTTCTTGTCTCTCCGCATTGTATTCTGGGATGACAGGCAGTGGCAGAATTAGCTGTAGTTTCCCCGTTGGATAAGAACGTTAATCCCTTTGTCCTCTGTTTATGTTCCCGTGACAATACTTGCGACTTCTGCTTTCTCGAAAACCTTCATCAACAATAAGAAAAACTGCAGTGACCTACACGAACTCAGTTCATCTAACATATGCGAGCTTGCGCTCCTCCTACAAAGACGAGGACACGGCTGGATCCAGAGACGTTGGTGATGTAACGGGCTACTCGCTAGGGGAGATAGCGGGGGAACCGGAACAAGATAAGCCGAGAGCGGGAATCGGCTGTCAACCTGGCTAAAACTACGTCCGCTGATGTTGCATTATGGGGTCGCGTTTCACGTCACAGTGACTGACTACTGCATTCGTGAGGTATTTATTTTGTTTCATCAGACTAATCAGAAATTAAAACTAAATACGTGCATATTATACAAACTTATATATGCATGTTTCGCAACTCCTCAAACTACCCGATCGATTCCAACAAATCTTGGTGCACATACACTGATCGTCTGAAAAGAATCGCTGTGCAGGTTAAGAACCTCCTATCTATCAAAGAGGTGTACCCTAAGACTCAGTGATACACACACTTTATTCATCCAGTATTTGAGAATGAGGGCAATTAGTGACATGCAACAGACTTTACACATAATTTCAAACCCTTACGAAAATTTTATTCGCTGCCAACTCCTAGGGAATGGTGGAAAGAAAAAAGTTTATCACCTATTACGTTGTCGATGTTCACGCAGCAAAACTGCCCCATCAGGCATGACGTTCTACTTTATTACTTCTTTGTTACTAAATGTATTCGTAACATTTTGCGGACAGTATTCGGGTATACTACTGTAGGTATGTACGAAATTATATCTTTATATGACACATAGTTCAGAAGATATGACGTCATAAACCAAAGATGCGTGAAGAACAACAGCGTCATACATGACGTTTAAATTTATTACTTCTTTCTTACTTATTCTATTAGTAACACGTTTCGCAGACCGTATCTACACATACCTCTGAATGAACCTATAAGATTATATTTTACGCACGTAGTTTAGGAGATATAACGTCATAAACATTGAGCTGCTCGAAAACGAAACTACAGGGCGAATTTCGCTAGAGCCGGCGGAGTGGCCGAGCGGTTAAAGGCGCTACAGTCTGGAACCGCAAGACCGCTGCGGTCGCAGGTTCGAATCCTGCCTCGGGCATGGATGTGTGTGATGTCCTTAGGTTAGTTAGGTTTAAGTAGTTCTAAGTTCTAGGGGACTTATGACCACAGCAGTTGAGTCCCATAGTGCTCAGAGCCATTTGAACAATTTTTTTTAATTTCGCTAGAGATACAGACGAAATATTTGTAGAAATATGTGTGAAGGATATTAAACATATGTGACATGTGCGTATGCGGGCGAAGCCGTGGTTAAAAAGCTCCTCCTGGACTGCTGGATCTATTTCAACCGAAATCGGTGCAGGTATTACTTACTACCTTCAAAAAAATTCTGTGGGGCAGCAAGATCCTGTTGGTGTGAGATGATAACGTGGAGGAGAACGTAGGGAGTTTGAAATGGACAGAGAGAAGCGGAAGGAGAAGATGGACACAGATATGGAGAAAGAAACGGAGATGAGAGGGGTGAAGTTGGAACAGGACGGAAAATGGCAAGAGGAAGACATTGACAGAGAGAGAGAAAGGGGGAAGGAGGACAGAGGAAGGAAAGAGGATGTCACTGCGGTTCAGTTGGGTGCATCACTAACGACAGTTCTGTTCCAGTCAATGAGATTCCAGGACGAAGAGGGATCTCATTGTAATCTCATTGGCATACCAACCTGCCTGACGCCTGCCATGCGGCCCGGCAGACAGAAGTGAGGGTCTAGGATGCCATTTCTTTGCATAGTAGGTTTCCTTTGCTTCTCATCCCCAGCATCCTTACAGAATAACGATACGTCAACGATATTCTACGTCCTGGTTTTATTTTTTTTCCCTTAATGGCAAGCCATCCTGGGCTTACAGTGAAGCGAGATAAAGCTCGCCCGCACACGGCGAGAGTTTCTACTGCCTGTTTTCGGGCTTGTCAAACCAAACGTAGCCAGCAAGGTCGCCCGATCTGAACCCAATTCTGAAACCTTTCTGGTACTATTGGTAGGGTCATAAAATCTGCTTGAAATTTTCACAACGTAACACACCAGTTGGGTACTACTGGGCACAATATAATGCCGGAGGACATAATCAACACTATCAGTCAATGCCAAGCGTAACGCCCAGAGATGGACCGACGTGTTATTGACTTGCTCAACTTGTGAACTCTTTCTGTTGAATAAATCATCCAATTTTTCTGAAATTATAACCATTAGTTTGCCTGTACATGCACATCACATTTATCAATTTCCGCTCCATTCGAATAATTCCTTAGCGTTGCTTCTTTTTTTCCTTAGAGTGTATTACACACGTTCACTTCAGTTGCTAAGGATTTGTAAACTTTATATTTCGTCCTTAGTTAAGACACAGAAATGTCACATTTTTAGGTAACAAAATAAGGAAAAATTTTATAGTACAATAGATGGAAATAAGAGGATATGCATTTCCAGCGTTACAACTCCCGTAAGCTATCCTAACTGTCACTTGGTCGCACCCACCAGTCTACGGCTGTAAGTTCCTCATACCCAGCCATTCCCATTTCTCCACTCTCACTCAGTCATTCAGCCCAGCCGGCCGTCGTGGCCGAGCGATTCTAGGCGCTTCAGTTCGGAACCGCGCTGCTGCTACGGTCGCAGGTTCGAATTCTGCCTCGGGCATGGATGTGTGTGATGTCCTTAGGTTAGTTAGGTTTAAGTAGTTCTAAGTTCTAGGGGACTGATGACGTCAGATGTTAAGTCCCATTGTGCTCAGAGCCATTTCAACCATTCAGCCCAAATTACTGTCATTATTTGTCTCTGTATCTCTGCCACCGCTCTCACAGCCACAGTCTGCTTTGGTGTTTACTACTGATACTGGTGTTCTCTCACTGCCACTGTCTCCCTCTTGCCCTCTCTTACTGCTAGCATCTCATTCGTTCCTTCCCACTGCTGTTGTCTCTGCTCTGTGACATTCTCTCTCCCTTCCTCGTATTCATTGTCATAGATACTGTCCCTCATTATCACTGACTCTCATCCAGTTCCACTACCTCCTTCTCTTTAATACTCTCCAACTGGCACTGTCTCCTTCATTCTTTTCCTCGTACTGTTCTGTCATTGTGGATGGTGTTCCAATGCCACTGTGTCCCTATTTTTCTCTCATACTACATTGTCTCCCATGCTGTTTCTATACCACAATCACTGTCTCCTATCTTCCAGTATTTATCACTTTGCTATCTCTCTCCCACTGCCACTGTCTCCTCTCCCAGAATAAAAACCGCTATCTTGTTTGCACCCCAAAATTTTTGAGAAAAGTTTTAAAAGTGTTGGAACTCCACTTTTCAGTTAGAGTCTTCTAAAGAGGAGCATATTCGCCTATTTTGTGCTCCGATAGGACCATTTCTCCGCAGTTTCCTTTCTTTTCCCTAGTTCAATAGCGAACGTGAGTCATATGAGTCACTCACGTAAGACCACTAATACAGGGGAGAGTCCTAAAGTACCGACCGTCCTACAGCACCGGCCATCGTTAGTTCTCGTTTCTACTAACAGGTGGCAGCATAACATACAAGCCGTGAGCTGAAAGACGCCGTCATCCCACTGATGATACGTTTGGCATTTTGCCCTGCGTTCAGCTGTTTGTAAGTTGTGAGCGTTTAATGTTGTTTGTGTGATGAGCGCGCAAGAAGTTAGTTTCAACACTGTGGTACACCTTTACGAGGTGTAATTGAAATTATTTTTACATTTATTTTAATTGTATTGTTTAAGGATACTGTAGCCGCAAAAATTTCAAGACACCGTGTATTAAACAATACACAGTCAGTATGGATTGCGAGCCGGCCAGTTGTGTTCCAGTACCGATCAGTTAGAACGTTAGGGGAAAAATAATAATAATAACTCTTGCTTTTCACTTTTCAGAGTGAAATGGCAGAGAAAATGAAAGAAAAATGGACTGAAGAGAATATGAGGACGGCAGTAAATGAAGTAATTTAGGGGATTACGACAGCAAGGCAGGCCGCTGATTTTTTTCGTGTCCTGAGGAGCAATTTCGATAATCGAACAAAAGACAAAGAGCAGAGAAAAGGGTGTCAGAAAGAACATGACATCAGGTCAAGTGCTCCATATGGAAACGTCAGGTGTATCTGGCAGATGAAAACAAATTAGTAGCTCAAATAGTGATGCAACAAATAGGAAGCGTCAAAAGGAGTTGGAATTTGGTGCGGCACTCTGACAAGCGATGAGAACACAATATGTGTAATGTGCTGTTAATAGCTTGAAAATGAGTGGGTACAATGCACTTCATGTACAGACCGTGTGCATGTTAATTGTAATTCATCTGTGTGTATTGCAATAACTGAACAATTGTTTTTGAAATTACTAAATTCTGTTCATATAATAATGTGATTAATGCTTTTCTTTACAAATGTAAATGTTATTTATCAATAATGCCCGAAAATATTCCTATAGAGGCACTGGCCATCACCGGAAAACATTTTTTGTACTGACTGAAAAACCACCTCTTTTTACTTCTACTTGACTTGGCACCTCTGTAAAATTTCTGGCAAGTCATACCTGTACATCCATAAGGCATTAGTTTAAGTACTAAACTACTGAATAAAATCCCAAAATTTTTAAATATTTGACGTTTTGCCAGTGAAACCGCCCTCTCTCTCCCCCCTCCCCCCCGCCTACGAACCATGGACCTTGCCGTTGGTGGGGAGGCTTGTTGTGTGCCTCAGCGATACAGATAGCCGTACCATACGTGCAACCACAATGGAGGGGTATCTGTCGAGAGACCAGGCAAACGCGTGGTTCCTGAAGAGAGGTAGCAGCCTTTTCAGTAGTTGCAGGGGCAACAGTCTGGATAATTGACTGTTTGGCCTTGTAACATTAACCGAAACGGTCTTGCTGTGCTGGTACTGCGAACGGCTGAAAGCAAAGGGAAAATACATCTGTAATTTTTCCCAAGGGCATACAGCTTTACTGTATGGTTGAATGATGACGGCGTCCTCTTGGGTAAAATATTCCGGAGGTAAAGTAGTCCTCTATTCGGATCTCTGGGTGGGAATTACTCAGGAGGACGTTGTTATCAGGAGAAAGAAAACTGGCACTCTACGTATCAGAGTGGGGAATGTCACATCCCTTAATCGGGCAGGTAGGTTAGAAAATTTAAAAAGGGAAATGGATCGATTAAAGTTAACTATAGTGGGAATTAGTGAAGTTCGGTGGCTGGAGAACAAGACTTCTGGTCAGGTGAATGCAGGATTATAAGTACCAAATCTAATAGGGGTAACGCAGGAGTTGGTTTAATAACGAATAAAAAAATAGGTGTGCGGGTTAGCTACTACGAACAGCATAGTGAACGCATTATTGTAGCCAAGATAGACACATTGACCATTCCGACCACACTAGTACAAGCTTATACGCCAACAAGGTCCGCAGATGACAAAGAGATTGATGAAATGTATGATGAGATAAAATAAATTATTACAGACAGTGAAGGGAGACGAAAATTTAATAGTCATGGGTTAGTGGAATTCGATAGTAAGAGAACGAAGAGAAGAAAAAGCAGAAGGTGAGTATGGAATGGGGATAAGGAGTCAAAGAGAAAGCAGCCCGGTAGTATTTTGCACAGAGCATAACTTAATCATAGCTAACACTTGATTCAAGAACCATGAAAGGAGGCTGTATACATGGAAGAGACCTGGAGACACTGGAAGGTTTCAGAACGATTATATAATGGTAAGACAGAGATTTAGGAACAAGGTTTTGATTTGTAAGACATTTCCTGGGGCAGATGATGATTCTGACCACAATCTATTGGTTATGAACTGAAGATTAAAACAGAAGAAACTGCAAACAGGTGGGAATTTAAGGAGATGGGACTTGGATAAACTGAAGGAACCAGAGGTTGTACAGAGTTTCAGGGAGAGCATTTGGAAACGATTGACAAGAATGGGGGAAAGAAATACGGCAGAAGAAGAATGGGTAGCTTTGAGAGATGAAATACTGAAGGCAGCAGAGGATCAAGTAGGTAAAAAGACGAGGGATAGTAGAAATCGTTGGGTAACAGAAGAAATGTTGAATTTAATTAATGAAAGGAGAAAATATAAAAATGCAGTAAATAAAGCAGGCAAAAAGGAATACAAACGTCTCAAAAATGAGATCGACACAAAGTGCAAAATGGCTAAGCAGGGTTGGCTAGAGGACAAATGTAAGGATGTAGAGGCTTATCTCACTAGGGGTAAGATAGATACTGCCTACAGGAAAATTAGAGAGACCTTTGGAGATAAGAGAACCACTTGTATGAATATCAAGAGCTCAGATGGAAACCCAGTTCTAAGCAAAGAAGGAAAGCAGGAAGGTGGAAGGAGTACATAGAGGGCCTATACATGAGCGATGTACTTGAGAACGTATTATGAAAATGGAAGAGGACTTAGATGAAGATGAAATGGGAAATATGATACTGCGTGAACAATTAGATAGAGCAACAAGGCTCCGGGAGTAGACAACATTCCATTAGAACTGCTGATAGCCTTGGGAGAGCCAGCCAAGACAGAACTCTACCATCTGCTGAGCAAGATGTATGAGACAGGTGAAATAACCTAAGACTTCAAGAAGAATATAATAATTCCAATCTCAAAGAAAGCAGGTGTTGACAGATGTGAAAATTACCGAACTATCAGTTTAGTAAGTCACTGCTGCAAAATACTAACACCAATTCCTTACAGACGAATGGAAAAACTGGTGGAAGCCGACCTCGGGGAAGATCAGTTTGGATACGTTAGAAATGTTGGAACACGTAATGCAATACTGCCCCTACGACTTATCTTAGAAGATAGTATAAGGAAAGGCAAACCTACGTTTCTAGCATTTGTAGACTTAGAGAAAGCTTTTGACAATGTTGACTGGAATACTCTCCTTCAAATTTTGAAGGTGGCGGGGATAAAATACAGGGAGCGAAAGGCTATTTACAGTTTGTGTAGAAACCAAAAGTGGGGTAGGAATTAAAGTCCAGGGAGAAGAAATAAAAACTTCAAAGTTTCCCGATGACATTGTAATTCTGTCACAGACAGCAAAGGACCTGAAAGAGCAGTTGAACGGAATGGACAGCGTCTTCAACGGAGGATATAAGATGAAAACCATCAAAAAGAAAACGAGGGTAATGGATTGTGCTTGAATTAAATTGGGTGATGCTGAGGAAATTAGATTAGGAAATGAGACACTTAAAGTAGTAGATGAGTTTTGCTATTTGGGGAGCAAAATAAAAAAGATGATGTTCGAAGTACAGAGGATATAAAATGTAGACTGGCAATGATAAGGAAAGCATTTCTGAAGAAGAGAAATTTGTTAGCATCGAGTATAGATTTAAGTGTCAGGAAGTCGTTTCTGAAACTATTTGCATGGAGTGCACCCATGTATGGAAGTGAAACGTGGACGATAAATAGTTAAGACAAGAAGAGAATAGAAGCTTTCGATATGTGGTGCTACAGAAGAATGCTCAAGATTTGATGGGTAGATCACATAACTAATGAGGAGGTACTGAATAGAATTGGTGAGAAGAGAAATTTGTGGCACAAATATAGTAGCGGGAGACGAAGAGATGAATTCACTAAGCAGATTCAGAAGGATGTAGGTTGCAGTAGGTACTGGGAGATGAAGAAGCTTGCACGGGATAGAGTAGCTTGGAGAGCTGCATCAAACCAGTTTCTGGACTGAAGACGACAATAACAACAACTACCAGTGAAAAAGATTAAGGCTACAAGTACTGTGGGGCTCTCCCCTATGCACCGTCCGTCATGGGCCACTTTGCTTCAAAAGCAATTCCAGAATTCGTAATCCCTAATTTTGATAATTTCTTCGCTATCCTCGTTTATGCTACATCTCAATACCTCTGTCTTTTCTCTTAACTCTCAATCCATATTTTGTACTCGTTACACTGTTCATTCCATTCAACAGATTCTCTTCTTCACATTCGCTGAAGTTAGTACTGTCATCATCGAATCTTATCATTGGTATCCGTTCAACCTAAATTTTAATCCCATTCCTGCACCTTTCCATTATTTTTGTCATTGCTTCTTCGATGCAGATTTAACAGTAGATGCAAAGGCTCTATCCCTCTCTTACATTTTATTTAATCCGACCACTTAGCTCTTTGCCTTCCAGTCTCATTGTTCCCTCTGGATTCTTGTACATATTGTGTATTACTAGTCTTCCCTGTTGCCTACTAATATGTTTCACAGAATGTTGAACGTCTTGCACCATTTACATTATCGTAAGCTTTTTCTAGGTCTCGATTTTTCTTCAGCCTTGCTTCCATTATCATGCGCGACATGGGAACTACATCTTTGTTGCTGTACCTTTCCTAAAGCCAAACTGATCGTCGTGTTATAGATCCTCAGTTTTGTTTTACATCTTCTATATATTGTTTTTGCCAGCAGTTTGGATGCATGAGATGCTTAGCTGACTCTGTGATAGTTTGCACTCCAATTTGACCTTGTTATCTTGCTGTCTTCGGAATTGTCTGGATATTTTTCCAACTGTCTAATGGTGCGTCGTCAGACTCATAGATTCTACACACCAACTTGAATAGTCATTTGGTTGCCACTTACCCCAATAATTTTAGAAACTCTGATGGAAGCTTATCTACAACTTCTGGCTGATGTGATCGTCAGTATTCCAGAGCTCTTTTATGACACTCGTACTGGAATCCCTGCATCATCCCTATCGACTCCAATTTCTTCTTCTAACACATCGGACAAGTTGTCCCATTCATAGTGGCATTCGATGTACTCGTTCCACATGTGTACTTTCTCTTCTGCGTTTAGCAGTGAACTTTACGTTGCACTCTTAATGTTCCCACCATTATTATTAACTTCATCGAAAGTCATTTTGACTATTCTAGATTCTGAAACAGTCCTTCCGACGACTATTTCTTTTTCGATTTCTTCAAATCTTTTCTTCAGCCATTTCGTCTTTGCTGTCCTGGAGATGCTATTTATATCGCTGTATTCCTGTCTTTCCCTGAAAAGTTTTGTACTTCCTCCTTTCTTCGATCGGTCGATGTATTTCATCTGTCACTCAGGATTTCTTCGCAGTCACTTTCCTTGTACCTACGTTTGCCTATCCATCATCTGTGATTGCCGTTCCTCAGTACTTCAGTATCCCACTTCGGATGACTCTCTTAATCTTCTGTCTACTTTCCAACATTATTGAATTGTGATCTGAGTCTATATCTCTACGTGGATATGCCTTACGTTTTCAGAACCCCTGACAATGATTTAATCCAACTGTAACATTCCTATGTCTCCGAGACTTTTCCAAGTACATCTCATCCTCTTGTGATTTTTGTGCTCTGTATGCGTTATTACTGTCTGAACTCAACTGAAGAATTCAATTAGTCTTTCTTCTCTCATCCCTAATCCACACACTTATTCTCCCGTAACCCTGTCTTCTATTCCTTCCCCTTACAGCCACGTTCCAGTCCCCAATGATTATTAGACTTTCATCTCCGTTTACGTACTGAATTACCCGATCAATATCCTCATATACTTTCTCCATCTCTTCATCTTCTGCTTGCGTTGCTGACATGTATACCTGCACTATCGTCATATTGTCACCAGAGACGCCGAAACTGCATAATTTTTAAAATATTATTACAACAGCCTCTGTTGCAGTTTGTGATATGTTTCACTACTTTTCCTTGATACTGTCCATAAATCCGTAAGAGGACGAGGGCATGGAGACCTTTTCTGAACAGCACGTCGCAAGGCATCCCAGATATGCTCAATAATGTTCATGTCTGGGGAGTTTGGTGGCCAGCGGAGTGTTTAAACTCAGAAGAGTGTTCCTGGAGCCACTCTGTAGCAATTCTGGACGTGTGGGGCGTCGCATTGTCCTGCTGGAACTGCCCATGTCTGTCGGGATGCACAGTGGACATGAATGGATGCAGGTGATCAGACAGAATGCTTACGTACGTGTCACCTGTCAGAGTCTAATATAGACGTATCAGGAGTCCACACCATTACAGAGTCTCCACCAGCTTGAACAGACCCTGCTGACATGCAGGTTGTCTCCAGACCCGTACACGTCCATCAGTTCGGTACAATTTGAAACGATACTCGTCCGACCCGGCAACATGTCTCCAGTCCAATGCCAGTGTTGACGGGCCCAGGCGAGGCGTGAAGCTGTATGTCGTGCAGTCATCAAGGGTACTCGAATGGGCCTTCGGCTCTGAAACCCCATATCGATGATGTTCTGTTGAATGGTTCGCATGCTGACATTTGTTGATTACCCAGCACTGAAATGTGTAGCAATTTGCGGAAGGGTTGCTCTTATTTATTCATTTACAAGTCAAGTTTCTTAGGACCAAATTGAGGAGCAAATCTCCAACGTCATGGAACGTGTAAGTGCATGATATTACAACATACAAGTAATAACAGATTGTAAGTAGGCTGTTTAGGTTTTTATATTGGTAACGCCACGTAGCGCTCCGCATGAAAATCACTGGCTGTGCTGTGTGCAGTCTGTGGCTAGTTTGCATTTTTGTCTGCCATTGTAGTGTTGGGCAGCTGGATGTGAACAGCGCGTAGCCTTGCGCAGTTGGAGGTGAGCCGCCAGCAGTGGTGGATGTGGGGAGAGAAATGGCGGAGTTTAGAAATTTGTAAGACTGGATGTCATGAACTGCTATGTATATTATGATTTTTCAACACTATTAAGGTAAATACATTGTTTGTTCTCTATCAAAATCTTTCATTTGCTAACTATGCCTATCAGTAGTTAGTGCCTTCAGTAGTTTGAATTTTTTATTTAGCTGGAAGTAGTGGCGCTCGCTGTATTGCAGTACTTCGAGTAACGAAGATTTTTGGTGAAGTAAGTGATTTGTGAAAGGTATAGGTTAATGTTAGTCAGGGCCATTCTTTTGTAGGGAGTTTTGAAAATCAGATTGCGTTGCGCTAAAAATATTGTGTGTCACTTTAGTGAATGTTTGAGTACGTTCAGTTTTGCTCAGCTGTTTGAAAAGCAAACAATGTAAGAGGTTTATCAGCACAGTAATTCATAAATTTTTCTAAGGGGACGATTCATATGTCGACCCTTAGCCTAGGATACCTCACTGGAATCTTCTGAATTTTTCTTGCAGTTTGTGCAATTAGTGCAGCCTTTGTTTATTGCTAGCGCGTAATTGTAGAGAGAATTTCCTTTGTAGTTGTAATTTTTCATTCTTGTATAGTAAAACAGTTGTGGCATGCATGTAGGTTTGCACCAAGTATTTCGCAGCTGCGCTTGCAATTAACAAGATATTATTTTCAGTGCAATGTTAATGTGTTTTCTTATTTTGCTCTTCAAATTGTGATTTTGTGTTATCGTGTGAAATATTGTGTCATTAATGGCGTGTGAAAAACTTAACACTAGGCTCCAAAGTAAACTGAGAAATAATAGTGACGACGAGCGTAGCTTATCAGCACCACTGTGTAATGAATTAACGGACATTCAAAGTAGTAATTTGGTAATTGTGCATAGGGAAATGGAGCGGGTGGCAAATAATGGCGTAGACAGTGAAACAATTAGTGAACAGGGAAGCATTATCGATCGATCGGTCGGCAATAGCTCGCCTCAGGAATCCGAAATGACAGGACACAATCTCGCAAATATTGTAGATTCAGGTTTTGGGTCCTCACCGTTTTCTCAAATAAGTCAAGACACATTTTCTGCTTGTCAAAATGTGAATGTTGCCGGTGCAAATTCACTGCCGAAAAGCACTGAAGGACGTGTTTCAGACACCAGTGCATTGTTATTACAATTAATACAACAAATGGGACAAACACAGCAAAAGCTTCAAAAGTTAGACACAATGGAACAAAATCTTCGAAAGTTAGACACAATTGAACAAACTCTTCAAAAGTTAGACATAATGGAACAAAATCAGAGACAAACACAGCAAAAGCTTCAAAACTTAGACACGATGGAACAAAATCTTCGGAAGTTAGACACCAAGCTTGAACAAACACGTGAAGACTTAACTACTGAGTTACATAACATTGAATCGAAATGTCAAAAAGTCTGTAATGACGTAAAAACACAAATTTGTGAGCATTTTCAACCTATTTTTTCGCGGCATGAAAATGCATTACAGAATCACAAAGCAGCCATAAAAGAACTGCAAACTATTGTTCATGAAAATCATGAGACCTTGCAAGCTAAAATTGACTCAGTTGCATCTACCGATTCGGTTACGCTACTTGCAAAAACTCAGGAAAACTTAAAGGACACAGTAGATACTCTGAAAATTGGTTCAGAAAGACACATGGAGGAAATTATTTCATTATCAGAGAAAGTAGTTGAACTTTCGGATCAGCTAAATAATTTATCTACGAAGGCAGATGATAATCTGAATGACACAAAACCGGTAGTCTTTAATGACACAGAAGAGTGCGAACAAATTAGGAAATTCAAACAAAATCAGAATCAAATTAATACGCAACACCAAAGAGAAATCCGAGAAGTACAGGATCAGCTGACACAGGTAATACAAGAATTACGTATTTCGGAGGACACTCGCGCCCCAAAACGGGAAGAGGGGCATAGAAATACGGAACAGCCACAAAATAATAACACAGCGTATTTCGGAAATTATGAAAGAAATTTGCAAGGTGCACCGAATTTTGAAATGGAACCGCCGAAACGACGTAACAATGACCGATATGCGACTCGCCGATATGATGATTTTGACTATAATCTGTTCATTACTACACATAAATTTAAAACATTTAAGAATTCTGGCAACGACACTCATCCGCAAGCGTGGTTTCATCAATTCTCTCATTGTTTTCCTCCCAACTGGTCATTAGAGCAGAGATTAGAATTTATGTGTGGCTATTTAGAGAATGAACCAGCTGTAAAAATGCGATCGGTCATTCACGATTGTCACAGCGAAGGAGACTTTTACCATGCCTTCCTCTCAGCATATTGGTCACAAACTACACAAGACCGAGTAAAACATAGCATCATAATGATAAACATTTCGAACAAACTGAATTTTCCAGTCTTGTGAAATATTTTGAAGACATGTTGCACAAGAATCAGTACCTGTCAAACCCATACAGCCCCTCAGAACTCATCCACATTTGCTTAATCAAATTACCTTAACATTTACGACATATTATTTTGGCAGGACGTTGCAAAGACGACATTGAAGCTTTTCAGGGACTCTTACAAGAATTATAAATTTACACTGACAATCGCGGGACACGAAAACAGGAGCACAACACTTACAGGTCACATCCGTCACAATTCTGCGATGAAATAAATAATAACTGGACACGACAAGGCTATTCTCACAAGACAAATCGTGACCAAAACAGACACCACCCGTATGACATCCGTAGGCAGAGTAGTAATAATTACAGGGAAAGATCACCTCTCCGCAGTAGTGACTATCACAGAGACAATCAAAGAAACAGATAATATGGGAACCAAAATAATTATCATCAAGGGAGACAGAACTTAGGACGCAATGGTCCAGCGCGCAGTTACGATTCAGGGAGAAATTCTCCACCACGTGACCGACAAGAAAGAAACTATGGAATCTACCGACATGACGACAGACGATATGATCGTAACGACAGACCTGAATTGCATCAGAACTAGCGGGATTCAAACGGGACGGGGCCCTCTCGACAAGGTGAATTTGTAGAAGTTAGGTCTCCAAATCCCAATAACGACGCGCGCCGACAAAGAGACAATAGGCAATGACTCATACCGCTGGCAGCCACAAAACGTACTTATGAAACTGACGACGCAGCTGCCGTAGCTAGTAATTACGTAAAAATGGAAGACATTAGGGACATATTACTCCAGGAGCACGACGTAAAATATGACAACATTGCATATCCTGTGATTCACATTACAGTAAATGACGTAAAATTTACGGCAGTACTTGACTCTGGCAGTCCCATTTCAGTAATTAGTGAAACAGCCTTTAGCAAATGCAACAAATCGAACGATTGTCCCACACTTCCATTACGTAAGATTAAATAACAAGGTGCAATCTTTGGAAAAAGTGTAGATGAACGCCAACAAAGCAACTTAGAATTCTTTTGTGAAAGCCACAGATTCTCTATGAACTTTCTTATTGTTCTATTATTGTCGACGGAAATTATATTGGGAGTAGACTTTTTGAATGAATACAAAGCAATCTTAAACTTTCACGATGCTGAAATAAGTTTAGAGAAAGAAGATAGGTCAATAGTTTTGAAATTTGAAGATTGGCTCTCAAACCATGACGAAGAAATTAATCGGCTTTACCTCCTGTTAGACAACAGTTCGGAATTTTCGACGGAACTTGACACTAACAATCACTCTGCAAGTACTGACAGGGATGATATCGACGGCGCATTTGATACTAATGTGTTAATTCAGAATAAAATTCAAACAATTGAGAATTGTAATGACAGTGATAGGCAAGACCTTTTTGAGATTTTACAAGCACATTCCACAGTTTTTACTCACAAAACAGGAACAATTAAAGGATTTCAATACCAATTTCGTGTTCGTGAGCATACTAAATTTTGTGTTAGACCATACGTAATTCCAGCACATTATAGGGACCGTGTTAGAACAGAAATAAAATCTATGCTTGACGAGGGCATTATTGAGCCTGCAGTAAGCTCATACTACAATCCATTACATGTTGCTGAGAAGAAAAATGGATCGATCAGGCTCATCTTAGATTCCAGACAAATCAATACTATCACCATTCCTGAAACAGACAGGCCGCAAATGTTAGAAGAACTTCTTCAAAATTCTAATGGTGTAAAAGTGTTGTCTTCTATTGATCTCAGCTGTTATCAGTTCGAACCTCACCCAGAATGTAGAAAATACACAGCTTTCCTTTTTTCGGCGTTTGTTATCAGTTTCGGAAACTTCCTTTTGATTTGAACATTTCTTCGACAGCATACATTCGCGGGCTAAATTCCATATTACCTGAGTTCTTAAAACGTCACATCACCTTATATATGGACGATATTCTGATAGCAGAAGCCTCAAGGGAACAACACAATCGCATCCTCAACAGCGTGTTACATATTTTTGCAGAATCTGGAATTACAGTTAACTTGGAAAAGTCTAAATTCCGTAGGACAAAGGTGAAGTTTTTGGGACATATTATTTCTTCTGAAAGCATTCAGCCGGTTCCTGAAAAGTTAGAAGCAATCAGAGCCATTCCAGTTCCATCCACAAAAAAACAAGTCCGCAGTTTTCTAGGTCTCGTAAATTTTTACAGTCGTTTCCTGAATATGCAAATTCTAGTTACACCAAAACTTTGTTCTCTCATGGGAAAAAATACTATTTGGAACTGGGACGAACAAGCACAGTTGGAATTCAATTCTTTGAAAGAATCGCTATTTAATGCGCCAATACTAGCTCATCCAGATCTGTCACAATATTTCTGCCTTAGCACGGATTCTTCTAGTCGGTCTTGGTGCCTATTTATTTCAAGAAGCCACAGAAAATGACACTACTGTTCAGAAAACCATTGCTTTTGCTAGCCGAGTGCTAACAAAATCTGAAAAATTATCCCGTTACTGAATTAGAAGCTTTAGCTATCGTTTGGGCATTTAACAAATTCCGTTTCCTTCTTCCTGGTAAGAACGTCAAAAGTATACATTGATCATCGTGCATTACGATTTCTTATGTCTTCAAAATTAAATCATGGGAGGTTAAGACGTTGGGCATTGTTTCTGCAAGAATTCCACTTCACAATAGTCTACATTCCCAGCAACGAGAACATTGTTGTGGACGCACTGTCATGCGCACCGGCTGGGCTTTCGGAGGACAATAACTATTACACTTCCACAGAGATTATCTTACAGCAAGACGCACATTTAGCGCTACAGGACACGCATTTGAGTGATTAATTTTGTACTTGAACCATTTATTTTTCAAGATTTTTGAATTACAAAGAAAGTTTTCCATGATACATTTCATTCCACTGCTGTAATCTGTAACACCTGAGGGTATAATTACATTAATCCTCAGGGGGGGGGGTACATGCTTACTTTGTGTACCATGTGTTTGGTAAACACAAGGAGCCCTAGCTAATATTGTATTTGCTTATACAACTTTACACATCGGTACCATATTTCTCTAACACATAAATTACACAGCTATCTGATCATTTAACTGGGGAGACAAACATTTATTTTACTACATCAGTGACAGATGTTTACGTAAATACACAGTTGGATAACTTCGCACTTATGAAATTGAATTTTGTCTGTACTTTGTGAACTGTTCATATTTTTTTGGAACCATTGTGATACTATGAGAGCTTTGAATGATGTATTTGGTAAGGGATCATAATTTTGAAGTACGTTTGAGGTAGATGACTTTATTGAAGGTTTTGAAATTATTGAAAGAAGCTACGACGTTTTTGAGATTTGACTGAGGTCTTATGATGTTATTTTTACGACGACAATGTGTATTATGCTGTTGAGGTATGTTTATGATCAATAAGCTGAGAATCGTACTTTAAGGGTTATGAAATGTGTGTAAATGTGTGAATGTATCACAATGGAGGCGAAAATTTTTTGCACACTCTTATATTCATAGGATTTTGTTTCTACACATTTGCAACGTAAATTCTCGACCTGCGAAATTTTTTATATGACACTGTCACTGTAGTGCAAGCTGGTGTAGTAAATATTTTGGTAAGAAAGTTAAGTGCCATTCACGTAATGCGTCGTGGGCACCCAGCTGCGCGACAGTCACCTGGAAAAAAGTCATTAGTGTGTGCCTTTCAGAGGCACAAGTGGAGTAAAAAAAAAAGAGGCCATTATCTTCGCTATTGACATTTCTTTGTTGAAATCATCGCAAATACGACACGCTCAAACTTGAAAACATATGATTACACTGTGGAGCTCTTAATTTATGATATTTACTAAAATGCCTAATGAAATGATGAGAAACATTTTACATCTATTGTCTTTCTAGTTGAGAGATTGCTCATTTTGTTTAATGTCTGGTTTCCAGCTGTGTGCAGCATTGGCTTTATAAAATAAAATTAAGTGCATTTGCTAATGTGAACACTTTCTGCCAACAGATCTATTAAATAATAATTTTATGATCCATATTCTTCGAAAAAGGAGCACTTGAAATGGAAAGAACAATAAGAAGGGATTAATAACAGTAACTGCATACATAATTTTCTTTTCAACTACTTGGTAATTTTTTGGTAGAGTAAGTTATCGTGATGCATCACTCTAGTGTTCAGATGTGACATAGGTGTTAAACATGGCCATTTGTACTGTAATATTTTCTCTGCTTAAGGTTTGTCATGTTTAGATATAAGTTATTGCATTTGCTGGTGCTGTTTGCCAGGCATAGTGCTACTAAATTTCACTTTGTATTACTCTGTTAAGCTAATTTTACTACTGATTTATTTTTCTTGTTGCTGCACATTGGCTCATATTAGTTGTAATATTGCAATTACTCCATTAATTTAGATTTACTGTTGCTTGCTTCGCCAATTTGCATTTTTTTGTCATTGCTGTTTGTGTTAATTGTTTTGTGCTGCTGCATTGCCTTGTCCCTTAGTTTAGCATCTGAGCTCAGTAGATTTAAGTTAGCTTAAGAGGGGTAGACTATATAAGAGAATGAGTTGCGATGAATTGGAAGAAATGCATTGAGAAGTTTTACGAAACAAGTACAGAAAGCAGGTATAGATAGCACTTTTTGTAATAGTGAAGAACGAAGTGAGATCTTCAAGAATTAAAGAAAGTTTTGTTTGCAAGATACTGCAGTAAAACAAATCCTGTCCTTTCCCTTTCTGTTATTCCGCTATGTGTTTGTGTACTCTTGTATATTTGTGTTCTTCCTGTCTTTATGTGTTTATCTGATGAGAGTTACATTGTAGAATTTTTCTGATAATATGTTATTTACTTTGTAAAGATGTTTAGACATTATTTATTCTGTTTTGTTGCTGATATGTGAAGGTGATGTTTCAGAAGTTATTCTGATCTTTATGTATTTACTTCTATAATTCTTGTAACACTGATGTATATGTTTATTTCTATTATTTTGTAAAGCCTGTGTTACTACAAATGTTATCTGTACTGTTATGTTCTTTAATGATGTATTTTGTACCTTTGTAATTGTATTCTTATGTTATAAAATTGTAATTGACACCAGTTCATCATATTATTAACTTGTAAGTTACAGTTCACTGCACACGTTTCTGTTGGTCATAGTATATGGACAATATGTGAGAAGTAGGGACTGTTAGTGTTTGCACTTGTGTTAATAATTCAGCAAGGGACATGATAACAGCATTGCTGGTTCTAAGGACAATTCCAAAAACTTTGTGAGTGCACAAGTGGTGGTTATGGATTTGCTATATTATCCGCAAGACTCTTCAATGGTGATTGTGCACCTGCACAGTCACAACAGACGGCTGCTGGCCATCTCTACAAGGACTAAAGTGGGTCTGCATCTTTGACGACCCACCAATACCATTATTTCTACAAGGACTACAGTGGGTCTACACCTTTGCTGACTCACCAGTACCATTATTTCTACAAGGACTGCAGTGGGTCTGCACCTCTGGTGGCCCACCAATACCACTATCTCTACCAGGACAACAGTGGGTCTGCACCTCTGGTGGCCCACCAATACCGTAATCTCTACCAGGACTACAGTGGGTCTACTCTGTGATGACCTACCTACAAATATTCTTCAAATCTTCGATGACTCCGCTGTGGGTTTGCTCTGTTGTGGCCCATTACCTGTCTGCATGTCGAGAGTCAGCACTGTCTTTCCGTTGGAAGGACAACACTACTTCTTTAAGACTGCATGGAAATCCACTACTTCCATGTGCATTTTCTTTTACTGCTCAGACTTTGAGAAAAACACTGCAATTTTACTGTGATGAATGATCAGGACTGTCTTTATGGACTGTGAGAAAATTATAGCTTTTGACCAACATTGTATCAATAAGTGTGTGCATTTGATTTCTTTGTTATTGTAATTATGAAATTTTTTTTCAAATCTGTATTGGCCACTGCCCAAAACAATTTGTAAATTTTTTTTGTGGGGAGCATGGGGGCTATGTAAGTAGGCTGTTTAGGTTTTTATATTGGTAACGCCACGTAGCGCTCTGTATGAAAATCACTGGCTGTGCTGTGTGCAGTCTGTGGCTAGTTTGCATTTTTGTCTGCCATTGTAGTGTTGGGCAGCTGGATGTGAACAGCGCGTAGCCTTGCACAGTTGGAGGTGAGCTACCAGCAGTGGTGGATGTGGGGAGAGAAATGGCGGAGTTTAGAAATTTGTAAGACTGGATGTCATGAACTGCTATGTATATTATGATTTTTCAACACTATTAAGGTAAATACATTGTTTGTTCTCTATCAAAATCTTTCATTTGCTAACTATACCTATCAGTAGTTAGTGCCTTCAGTAGTTTGAATCTTTTATTTAGCTGGCAGTAGTGGCGCTCACTGAATTGCAGTAGTTCGAGTAACGAAGATTTTTGGTGAAGTAAGTGATTTGTGAAAGGTATAGGTTAATGTTAGTCAGGGCCATTCTTTTGTAGGGAGTTTTGAAAGTCAGATTGCGTTGCGCTAAAAATATTGTGTGTCACTTTAGTGAATGCTTGAGTACGTTCAGTTTTGCTCAGCTGTTTGAAAAGCAAATAATGTAAGAGGTTTATCAGCACAGTAATTCATAAATTTTTCTAAAGGGACGTTTCAAGATAAAAAAAATATTTATCAACTCAAAAAATGTCAAGCCATAAGTTACAGTAAATTCAGTCAACAAGATAACATAAGAATCAGCTTAATTTTTCAAGGAACTTCTCTACAAAATAGAAGGAGTGACCCATGAGGAAACTCTTGAGTTTCGATTTCAAAGAGCGTGCAATACTACTAAGAGTTTTGAATTCGAGTGGTAGCTTATTGAAAATAGATGCAGCAGTAATACCCTGTCCAAGTGCGGGTTTGATTTCTGCCAAGTATTAACTGAGTGAAAGCTGCTTATTCTTAGGAATAAACTGATATTGTCAACATAAAACGACAGTAAACAGCTATTACAAATGATTGAAGCGATTTCATAAATTCACTGTAGCTCCATTCATTGACACATGGTCACGACACACTACAGATACGTAGAAAAACTCATAAAGTTTTGTTCGGCTGAAGCCGCACTTCAGGTTTCTGCCGCCAGAGCGCTCGAGCGCAGTGAGACAAAATGGCGACAGGAGCCGAGAAAGCGTATGTCGTGCTTGAAATGCACTCACATCAGTCAGTCATAACAGTGCAACGACACTTCAGGACGAAATTCAACAAAGATCCACCAACTTCTAACTCCATTCGGCGATGGTATGCGCAGTTTAAAGCTTCTGGATGCCTCTGTAAGGGGAAATCAACCGGTCGGCCTGCAGTGAGCGAAGAAACGGTTGAACGCGTGCGGTCAAGTTTCAGGCGTAGCCCGCGGAAGTCGACGAATAAAGCAAGCAGGGAGCTAAACGTACCACAGCCGACGGTTTGGAAAATCTTACGGAAAAGGCTAAAGCAGAAGCCTTACCGTTTACATTTACTACAAGCCCTGACACTCGATGACAAAGTCAAACGCTTTGAATTTTCGGCGCGGTTGCAACAGCTCATGGAAGAGGATGCGTTCAGTGCGAAACTTGTTTTCATTGATGAAGCAACATTTTTTCTTAATGGTGAAGTGAACAGACACAATGTGCGAATCTGGGCGGTAGAGAATCCTCACGCATTCGTGCAGCAAATTCGCAATTCACCAAAAGTTAACGTGTTTTGTGCAATCTCACGGTTTAAAGTTTACGGCCCCTTTTTCTTCTGCGAAAAAAACGTTACAGGACATGTGTATCTGGACATGCTGGAAAATTGGCTCATGCCACAACTGTAGACCGACAGCGCCGACTTCATCTTTCAACAGGGTGGTGCTCCACCGCACTTCCATCATGATGTTCGGCATTTTTTAAACAGGAGGTTGGAAAACCGATGAATCGGTCGTGGTGGAGATCATGATCAGCAATTCATGTCATGGCCTCCATGCTCTCCCGACTTAACCCCATGCGATTTCTTTCTGTGGGGTTATGTGAAAGATTCAGTGTTTAAACCTCCTCTACCAAGAAATGTGCCAGAACTGCAAGCTCGCATCAACGATGCTTTCGAACTCATTAATGGGGACATGCTGCGCCGAGTGTAGGAGGAACTTGATTATCGGCTTGATGTCTGCCGAATCACTAAAGGGGCACATATCGAACATTTGTGAATACCTAAAAAAACTTTTTGAGTTTTTGTATGTGTGTGCAAAGCATTGTGAAAATATCTCAAATAATAAAGTTATTGTAGAGCTGTGAAATCGCTTCAATCATTTGTAATAACCCTGTATATATATATTGAGATGCCGATGAATGGAAAGAGTTGCACCAAAATGTAATACCATATGACATAAACGAATGAAAATAAGGAAGGTAGACCAATTTTCGCGTCGAACGATCACTTACTTCAGATACCGTTCGAAAAATAAAAATGCCAGCATTAAGTCACTGAACATGACCCTGAACGTGGACTCTCTATGACAGTTTATTGGCTACCTGAACACATGGAAATTTGAACTGTTCAGTTTCACTAATCAAACGCCCATTCTGTGAAATTAAAATGTCGGGATTTGTTGAATTACGTGTTAGAAAATGTAAAAACTGAGTCTTATTGTGATTTAGCGTTAGTTTATTATCTACAAGCTATGAAAATATGTCATGAACTGCATTGTTTGAAACCGAACCGATGTTTCACACAACATCCTTTACTACCAAGCTAGTGTCATCAGCAAACAGAAATATTTTAAAGTTACCTGTAATGCTAGAGGACACATCATTTATATAAATAAGGACCAGGAGAGGCCCAGCACTGATTCCTGGGGCACCCCCCATTTGACCATACCCCACTCAGAGCCCACATCATAGCGATTCTCACCAGTGTTAACAATGACCTTTTCCTGTCTGTTGTTAACGTAGGAAGTGAACCAATTGTGAGCTTCTCCCCGTATTCTGTAATGGTCCAACTTCTGGAGCAATGTTTTTGATCAATACAATCAAACGCCTTAATTAAACCAAAAAATATGCCTAACGTTCGAAACATTTTGTTTAACCCCTCCAGTACCTCACAGAGAAAATAGAATGTAGCATTTTCAGCCGTCAAACGACTTCTGAAGCAAATTCTGTGATATAAAATGATCAATTATCCTTGCATACAAAGCCTTGGCAAACATTGATGTCATAGGAATAGGTCTAAAATTGTCTACATTATCCCTTTCTTCATTTTTATAAAGCGATTTTACAACTGAGTGTATTAACCTTTCAGAAAACTGACCATTCCTAAGGGAAAAATTACAAATATAGCTAAATACAGGGCTAACATGTGCAGCAAAGTACTTAATAATCTGCCAGGCACTCCATCACATACATGAGAGTAATTAGTCTTCAGTGATTTAATTATTGACTCAATTTCGCCCTTGTCAGTATCAGAGGAGTATTTCTAACATAATTCTCGGAAAGGTATTTTCCAAGTGAGTTATACAGGGTGTTTCCAAAATGACCGGTATATTTGAAACGGCAATAAAAGTTATACAGGGTGTTTCCAAAATGACCGGTATATTTGAAACGGCAATAAAAACTGAACCGTTTGTTGCAATATGCTTGGGACAACAGTACATTTTCAGGCAGACAAACTTTCGAAATTACAGTAGTTACAATTTTCAACAACAGATGGCGCTGTGGTCTGGGAAACTCTATAGTATGATATTTTCCACATATCCACCATGCGTAGCAATAATATGGCGTAGTCTCTGAATGAAATTACCCGAAACCTTTGACAACGTGTCTGGCGGAATGGCTTCACATGCAGATGAGATGTACTGCTTCAGCTGTTCAATTGTTTCTGGATTCTGGCGGTACACCTGGTCTTTCAAGTGTCCCCACAGAAAGAAGTCACAGGGGTTCATGTCTGGCGAATAGGGAGGCCAATCCACGCCGCCAACTGTATTTTTCGGATAGCCCAAAGCAATCACACGGTCATCGAAATATTCATTCAGGAAATTAAAGACGTCGGCCGTGCGATGTGGCCGGGCACCATCCTGCATAAACCACGAGGTGTTCGCAGCGTCGTCTAAGGCAGTTTGTACCGCCACAAATTCACGAAGAATGTCCAGATAGCGTGATGCAGTAATCGTTTCGGATCTGAAAAATGGGCCAATGATTCCTTTGGAAGAAATGGCGGCCCAGACCAGTACTTTTTGAGGATGCAGGGAAGATGGGACTGCAACATGAGGCTTTTCGGTTCCCCATATGCGCCAGTTCTGTTTATTGACGAAGCCGTCCAGGTAAAAATAAGCTTCGTCAGTAAACCAAATGCTGCCCACATGCATATCGCCGTCATCAATTCTGTGCACTATATCGTTAGCGAATGTCTCTCGTGCAGCAATGGTAGCGGCGCTGAGGGGTTGCCGCGTTTGAATTTTGTATGGATAGAGGTGTAAACTCTGGCGCATGAGACGATACGTGGACGTTGGCGTCATTTGGACCGCAGCTGCAACACGGCGAACGGAAACCCGAGGCCGCTGTTGGATCACCTGCTGCACTAGCTGCGCGTTGCCCTCTGTGGTTGCCGTATGCGGTCGCCCTACGTTTCCAGCACGTTCATCCGTCACGTTCCCAGTCCGTTGAAATTTTTCAAACAGATCCTTTATTGTATCGCTTTTCGGTCCTTTGGTTACATTAAACCTCCGTTGAAAACTTCGTCTTGTTGCAACAACACTGTGTTCTAGGCGGTGGAATTCCAACACCAGAAAAATTCTCTGTTCTAAGGAATAAACCATGTTGTCTACAGCACACTTGCACGTTGTGAACAGCACACGCTTACAGCAGAAAGACGACGTACAGAATGGCGCACCCACAGACTGCGTTGTCTTCTATATCTTTCACATCACTTGCAGCGCCATCTGTTGTTGAAAATTGTAACTACTGTAATTTCGAAAGTTTGTCCGCCTGAAAATGTACTGTTGTCCCAAGCATATTGCAACAAACGGTGTATTTCTATCGCTGCTCGTTTAGTTTTTATTGCCGTTTCAAATATACGGTCATTTTTGAAACACCCTGTATGATTCCCTGTAGAAACTAAATTTTTATTTAATTCACCAGCAATATTCATAAAATGTATATGATTTATCAATAACAGAAATATTTATATGTACTGTCTTGATATCTTCGACCTTGTGCTGCTGACAAGACATTTGCTTCACAACTGACCATATGGTTTTAATTCTATCCTGGGAATTAGCTATATTGTTTGTGCACCACATACTCTTTGGTTTCCTAATAACATTCTTAAGTACCTTACAGTACTGTTTGTAATGGGCAACTGTGACTACTTCTAACATTTTGATATAATTTCCGCTTTTTTCTACATGATATCCCGCTAGTCAGCCACCTAGGCTGCCTTTTACTGCTAGTACCCCGTTTATAACATTCTAATGGAAAGTTACTTTCAAAGAGAATGAGAAATGTGCTATAAAAGCATTATATTTGTCATTTATGTTATTGGCACTATAAACATCCTGCCACTCTTGTTCCTTGATGAGTTTTAAAACCTCTCTGTTGCTGTTGGATTAACTTTCCTACTTATTTCTTAATTATATGTGACATTTGCTTGAGGACAAAAGCCTTTTAGCGTTAGAATGTGTCCATCATGGTCTGAAAGGCCATTCACCCTTTTACTAACGGAAAGCCCATCTAGTAATGAAGAATGAATAAAAATATTGTCTATGGCTGGTCTATACTGTTCCCCTGCACCCTAGTTGGAAAAAAGACTGTCTGCATCAGATCATATGAATTTAGGAGATCTACCTACATCCTGTTCCTTGCACCGTCATATATAACCAATATCTGGTACTTCCAAAAGAGTGACTCAAGAACCCTTTCTAGCTTGAGCAAAAATGCTCTGACAAGCTAGGGGACCTAAAAACAACAAAAATTATACGCTTAGTGTCATTAAATTCAAGTGCCACTGCTCAACGTTCAAGTGTCTGTTCACTGCAGTGCCGTGATATGTCTGTGAACTCAAATGGAATATTGTTCTTTTTACGTACATGAGCACTCCGCCAACCCACAAGGAACTCCTTGAAGAACAGGCAGCTAATCTGTATCCTGGTAAAAGAAGCTTCTGATTTGTCAAATATACCAATAATTTCACATACAATGTAGACTTTCACGGCCGGTGTTGCCTTCAGTAAAAACTTTCGGACTGAGAGGCCGTGGTCGATGTATAAAATTTCCACCTGACGTTTCGTCTCCATCTGCAGGAGACATCTTCTGAGGTCGTCCGGCTACTGCTACTGAGGCTCCAGGTACTCTCGCATTTATAGAGCACATAGAAGGCACCACCATTCGTCACGTGATACCGACGGTATGCCTATCTTTGGAAGGCGTCATCATTCTTGATTAAGAATAATCGATTTTCATTCTGCTGGCGCAACGTCGACAACCATATTTTGTCTAACTTTAAAACTGCCTCTTTTCTATTAAAATTGTTATGGTATTTGTGAATCTCTATTGCTTCTCTATACATGAGTGCATGATAATGGGATGTTCGTGCTAGAACGCTTGTCCCACCTCGAAAAACATGCTCAGCTACGGCCGATTTTTCGATGTGTCCTAAGCAACAATTTCTTTTATGTTCGGCCAAGCGGGTGTTTACACTTCTTTTTGTTGTTCCAATATACAGGGTAATTCAAAAAGAATACCACAACTTTAAAAATGTGTATTTAATGAAAGAAACATAATATAACCTTCTGTTGTACATTATTGCAAAGAGTATTTAAAAAGGTTTTTTTTTAATTTAAAAACAAGTTCAAAGATGTTCAATATGGCCCCCTCCAGACACTCGAGCAATATCAACCCGATACTCCAACTCGTTCCACACTCTCTGTAGCATATCAGGCGTAACAGTTTGGATAGCTGCTGTTATTTCTCGTTTCAAATCGTCAATGGTGGCTGGGAGAGGTGGCCGAAACACCATATCCTTAACATACCCCCATAAGAAGATCAGGGCTTCTTGGAGGCCAGTGATGAAGTGCTCTGTCACGGGCTGCCTGGCCGTCCAGAACTTTTCTCTTTGCACAAACACCCATTCTCTGTAAACTGTTTATACCAACGTTTAATACACCACCTATCAGGAGGTTTAACACCATACTTCGTTCGAAATGCACGCTGAACAACTGTCGTCGATTCACTTCTGCCGTACTCAATAACACAAAAAGCTTTCTGTTGAGCGGTCGCCATCTTAGCATCAACTGACGCTGACGCCTAGTCAACAGCGCCTCAAGCGAACAAATGTACAACTAAATGAAACTTTATAGCTCCCTTAATTCGCCGACAGATAGTGCTTAGCTCTGCCTTTTGTCCTTGCAGAGTTTTAAATTCCTAAAGTTGTGGTATTCTTTTTGAGTCACCCTGTATACTTGTCCACAGCTGCATGGAATTTTGTACACCCCAAGTGTTGCTAGGGGGTGTCGGGGTCTTTTGTAGTTCTTAAGCGTTCCTTAATCTTCTTGGTGGGTCTGAAGATTGTTTCGATACCATACTTGGCCAGAACTTTCCCGATACGGCCCTTGACTTTATTAATGAACGGTAGGAAAACTTTTCCAGTAGGTGACCGTTGTTCTCTGGACTTCTGGCTTTTTAAAGTTAGACAAAATATGGATGTCGACGTTGCGCCAGCAGAATGAAAATCGATTATTCTTAATAGAGAATGATGACGCCTTCCAAAGATAGGCATACCGTCGGCATCACGTGACGAATGGTGGTGCCTTCTATGCGCTCTATACAGGGTGTTGCAAAAAGGTACGGCCAAACTTTCAGGAAACATTCCTCACACACAAATAAAGAAAAGATGTTATGTGGACATGTGTCCAGAAACGCTTAATTTCCATGTTACAGCTCATTTTAGTTTCGTCAGTATGTACTGTACTTCCTCGATTCACCGTCAGTTGGCCCAATTGACAGAAGGTAATGTTGACTTCGATGATTGTGTTGACATGCGACTGATTGCTCTACAGTACTAGCATCAAGCACATCAGTACGTAGCATCAAAAGGTTAGTGTTCATCACGAACGTGGTTTTGCAGTCAGTGCAATGTTTACAAATGCAGAGTTGGCAGATGCCCATTTGATGTATGGATTAGCACGGGACAATAGCCGTGGCGTGGTACGTTTGTATCGAGACAGATTTCCAGAACGAAGGTGTCCCGACAGGAAGACGTTTGCAGCAATTGATCGGCGTCTTAGAAAGCACGGAACATTCCAGCCTATGACTCGCGACTAGGGAAGACCTAGAACGACGAGGACACCTGCAATGGACGAGGCAATTCTTCGTGCAGTTGACGAGTTAATGTCAGCGTGAGAGAAGTTGCTGCTGTACAAGGTAACGTTGACCACGTCACTGTATGGAGAGTCCTACGGGAGAACCAGTTGTTTCCGTACCATGTACAGCGTGTGCAGGCACTGTCAGCAGCTGATTGGCCTCCACGGGTACACTTCTGCGAATGTTTCATCCAACAATGTGTCAATCCTCATTTCAGTGCAAATGTTCTCTTTACGGATGAGGCTTCATTCCAACGAGATCAAATTGTAAATTTTCACAATCAACATGTGTGTGGTGACGAGAATCCGCACGCAATTGTGCAATCATGTCATCAACACAGATTTTCTGTGAACGTTTGGGCAGGCATTGTTGGTGATGTCTTGATTGGGCCCCATGTTCTTCCACCTACGCTCAATGGAACACGTTAGCATGATTCCATACGGGATATTCTACCTGTGCTGCTAGAACATGTGCCTTTACAAGTACGACACAACATGTGGTTCATGCATGATGGAGCTCCTGCACATTTCTTCTCAACAGCAGATTCGGTGACCGATGGATTGCTAGAGGCGGACCAATTCCATGGCCTCCACGCTCTCCTGACCTCAACCCTCTTTTCATTTATGGGGGCATTTGAAAGCTCTTGTCTACGCAACCCCGGTACCAAATGTAGAGACTCTTTATACTCGTATTGTGGACGGCTGTGATACAATACGCCATTCTCCAGGGCTGCATCAGCGCATCAGGGATTCCATGCGACGGAGGGTGGATGCATGTATCCTCGCTAACGGAGGACATTTTGAACATTTCCTGTAACAAAGTGTTTGAAGTCACGCTGGTACGTTCTGTTGCTGTGTGTTTCCATTCCATGATTAATGTGATTTGAAGAGAAGTAATAAAATGAGCTCTAACATGGAAAGTAAGCGTTTCCGACGTCCACGTAACATATTTTCTTTCTTTGTGTGTGAGGAATGTTTCCTGAAAGTTGTCCGTACCTTTTTGTAACACCCTGTAAATGCGAGAGTACCTGGAGCCTCAGTAGCAGTAGCCGGACGACCTCAGAAGATGTCTCCCGCAGATGGAGACGAAACGTTAGGTGAAACTTTTATACATCGACCACGGCCTCTCAACCCGGAAGTTTTAACTGAAAAATAATTTCACAGTCAACATCTGATACCTCTTATATTTTGATGAAACATGCTAATTTCTTCTCAACTTTTAAACATGACGTCTTCTGAAGGTGATTCCTTAGTTAGAGGGACTTCCTTTAAGCACGTGTACCTATCAGCTTTCAATCTTTAAATGGTACAGCTGTAACACCAACTACTACACGAATTTTCCATGAGTGAGCCCATCACCCAACACTTCACTGTCGCCTATAAGCTTTGCCAGCCTCCCCTTCCCGTACCCATTGAAGTGCAGGCCATGCCTAAGTGAAACCCGATCTACTGATAGGCAACTGGCACCACTGCAATGTGCCCCATGCCCTCTGCCATGAGTGCCTCCTCCATGCCCCTGTTAACGCACCTAACAGCAGCGTTAAGATGAGGCCGATCATGACGCTGAAACACTTGCACGAAATGCACATTAGTGCCACCAGTTTAAGTAGATATCTTTACCTGTTCACCAAGTACGTTATATTCCCCTACCCTATTGCTACCTGATCCTCCTTCGTAAAATTCCTACATAGCCCCTCTGTGCTGTCAGTCAGCTGAGCCAACCGTGCACTAGGCTTCATAATGCTGGAGACCTGGTACTCGCTCCCCAACACTTCCTGCAACTGCTGGCCCACACCTCTGCCGTGTAAAATACCTAGCGGCAGAATCTTCTTCTTTACGTTAGACTTTGCAACTGACTTAGTCCTCCAAACTGCTGAGGATTGCTGCATGTTTCCTAAACCTACAGCTACAAGAGGTTCCTCTCCACTAAACTCTGACATTTGGTGAAATCTATTGCTTATACGCAAAGTACAACTGTCTGACCTCCTAGCTGCCTTCTTATCAACTGCCAGTTCCCGTTTTCCAGCACCCTTCACCCTCCTCAAACTACACTCCTGGAAATGGAAAAAAGAACACATTGACACCGGTGTGTCAGACCCACCATACTTGCTCCGGACACTGCGAGAGGGCTGTACAAGCAATGATCACACGCACGGCACAGCGGAAACACCAGGAACCGCGGTGTTGGCCGTCGAATGGCGCTAGCTGCGCAGCATTTGTGCACCGCCGCCGTCAGTGTCAGCCAGTTTGCCGTGGCATACGGAGCTCCATCGCAGTCTTTAACAATGGTAGCATGCCGCGACAGCGTGGACGTGAACCGTATGTGCAGTTGACGGACTTTGAGCGAGGGCGTATAGTGGGCATGCGGGAGGTCCGGTGGACGTACCGCCGAATTGCTCAACACGTGGGGCGTGAGGTCTCCACAGTACATCGATGTTGTCGCCAGTGGTCGGCGGAAGGTGCACGTGCCCGTCGACCTGGGACCGGACCGCAGCGACGCACGGATGCACGCCAAGACCGTAGGATCCTACGCAGTGCCGTAGGGGACCGCACCGCCACTTGCCAGCAAATTAGGGACACTGTTGCTCCTGGGGTATCGGCGAGGACCATTCGCAACCGTCTCCATGAAGCTGGGCTACGGTCCCGCACACCTTTAGGCCGTCTTCCGCTCACGCCCCAACATCGTGCAGCCCGTCTCCAGTGGTGTCGCGACAGGCGTGAATGGAGGGACGAATGGAGACGTGTCGTCTTCAGCGATGAGAGTCGCTTCTGCCTTGGTGCCAATGATGGTCGTATGCGTGTTTGGCGCCGTGCAGGTGAGCGCCACAATCAGGACTGCATACGATCGAGACACACAGGGCCAACACCCGGCATCATGGTGTGGGGAGCGATCTCCTACACTGGCCGTACACCACTGGTGATCGTCGAGGGGACACTGAATAGTGCACGGTACATCCAAACCGTCATCGAACCCATCGTTCTACCATTCCTAGACCGGCAAGGGAACTTGCTGTTCCAACAGGACAATACACGTCCGCATGTATCCCGTGCCACCCAACGTGCTCTAGAAGGTGTAAGTCAACTACCCTGGCCAGCAAGATCTCCGGATCTGTCCCCCATTGAGCATGTTTGGGACTGGATGAAGCGTCGTCTCACGCGGTCTGCACGTCCAGCACGAACGCTGGTCCAACTGAGGCGCCAGGTGGAAATGGCATGGCAAGCCGTTCCACAGAACTACATCCAGCATCTCTACGATCGTCTCCATGGGAGAATAGCAGCCTGCATTGCTGCGAAAGGTGGATATACACTGTACTAGTGCCGACATTGTGCATGCTCTGTTGCCTGTGTCTATGTGCCTGTGGTTCTGTCAGTGTGATCATGTGATGTATCTGACCCCAGGAATGTGTCAATAAAGTTTCCCCTTCCTGGGACAATGAATTCACGGTGTTCTTATTTCAATTTCCAGGAGTGTATTTAGTTCCTCCTTTGCGTTCTCTAACTGCACCTGAAGGGCACAGATTTACGTCCTGCTCATCTTATTAGTACTATAGATTCTGCGTTCCCAGGAGAGGATCTCACTAGAATGCTCACTGGCTTGCCCACTGTATTCCCCCCTACGAAAATACTTTGACCAAATCCCACACCGTAACCCACTATGACAGAGCCCACACTTCTCACTCTCGGTAAAATTTTACAGTTACTGAAAAAAACTAAACCTCTACGTTACCTAAGTTCAGTTACACCACTAGAGCTATTTATAGAACTAACATTAGCGGTCTCGAAATTCTCTCTCCATTAATAAAGGAGCAACTTCTATTAAACTACTAAACCACAACTAATACCAATACCAACGAAACTTCACAAAATGTATTAGCTAAAATCAAACATTCAAGTGGCTGCTGGAACATTGAACAAAGTTAAAACAGTGAATGAAGATTTTACTGAAGTATTTCACCAGGAACAATAGGAAATGTCAGCTGAAAACTAAAGCACGAATTTCCTAAACGACTTCAGTGCACAGAAAACTCTTTTAACATATCAGCAAACGTTTCAAAAAGTTTATTAATCGCTGTTTCATCACAAACAGCATGAAACACCGTTGAAAACTATTAATTTTAATAACTGTATAACAGTGCACAAACAACTTTGTCAGAACTTAGCTTTATAATTGCTACATTTGCAACCGCACACCGCGAAATGTGAACACTCTACTGCGGCGTGAGATTTGGATGAACGACGCAAGAACACTCACGAATAACAAACCACTTGGGTCAATAACACAGAAAGAAAGACTGAGATTAATGAAAATCTACTAATAAGTTACTTTTACAGCAAAATTAACACAAATAAACTTTGAAATAAGTAACTGAGGACTAAAACTCTATAAAATACTGATGAGCAATTTCAACAGCAGTCCAGCATACGTAACGTCACACCAAAGAAATTACGTAAAGTGTAGCGATTCTATTAAGTCGTCGTTGGTCCCCTTCTTGCAGGATCTTTTCCCTGCAGCAGCAAAGTCGGATTCCTGATATTCACGGGACACTCGTCAAATTGTCCGGAAAACCCCCACTTCATCGCTACCTCGGAGATGCAGTGTCCCATTGCTCGTGCGCCGACTATAACACCACGTTCAAACTCACTTATATCTTGATAACCTGCCATTGTAGTTGCACAAACCGATCTAACAACTGAGCCAGACACTTGTTCTCTTATATAGGCGTACTGAACCGCAGTTAAGTATCTGCCTGTTTCTACATCTCTGTATTTGAATACGCATGCCTATAATAGTTTCTTTGGCGCTTCAGGGTATTTAGTACTATTTCGTCGGATATGACATGTTCTCATTCATCCCCATTACGGTCGGAGGAAGGCAATGGCAAACCACCTCCGCTAGGACCTTGCTTAGTCAGGGTTGCAGGTCTCCCTCATCGACCCTTACGCTCCACGGAGTTTGGGACCTGATCAGCATCATCATCACATGTTCTATGTGGTTCACAGATATATTTACTATGGATCAAGACACTATGGTTCCCACTGATAGTCGTTCAGTTTGCAAATAAAATTTATTGTCGAAATGGAAATACACTCCTGGAAATTGAAATAAGAACACCGTGAATTCATTGTCCCAGGAAGGGGAAACTTTATTGACACATTCCTGGGGTCAGATACATCACATGATCACACTGACAGAACCACAGGCACATAGACACAGGCAACAGAGCATGCACAATGTCGGCACTAGTACAGTGTATATCCACCTTTCGCAGCAATGCAGGCTGCTATTCTCCCATGGAGACGATCGTAGAGATGCTGGATGTAGTCCTGTGGAACGGCTTGCCATGCCATTTCCACCTGGCGCCTCAGTTGGACCAGCGTTCGTGCTGGACGTGCAGACCGCGTAAGACGACGCTTCATCCAGTCCCAAACATGCTCAATGGGGGACAGATCTGGAGATCTTGCTGGCCAGGGTAGTTGACTTACACCTTCTAGAGCACGTTGGGTGGCACGGGATACATGCGGACGTGCATTGTCCTGTTGGAACAGCAAGTTCCCTTGCCGGTCTAGGAATGGTAGAACGATGGGTTCGATGACGGTTTGGATGTACCGTGCACTATTCAGTGTCCCCTCGACGATCACCAGTGGTGTACGGCCAGTGTAGGAGATCGCTCCCCACACCATGATGCCGGGTGTTGGCCCTGTGTGCCTCGGTCGTATGCAGTCCTGATTGTGGCGCTCACCTGCACGGCGCCAAACACGCATACGACCATCATTGGCACCAAGGCAGAAGCGACTCTCATCGCTGAAGACGACACGTCTCCATTCGTCCCTCCATTCACGCCTGTCGCGACACCACTGGAGGCGGGCTGCACGATGTTGGGGCGTGAGCGGAAGACGGCCTAACGGTGTGCGGGACCGTAGCCCAGCTTCATGGAGACGGTTGCGAATGGTCCTCGCCGATACCCCAGGAGCAACAGTGTCCCTAATTTGCTGGGAGGTGGCGGTGCGGTCCCCTACGGCACTGCGTAGGATCCTACGGTCTTGGCGTGCATCCGTGCGTCGCTGCGGTCCGGTCCCAGGTCGACGGGCACGTGCACCTTCCGCCGACCACTGGCGACAACATCGATGTACTGTGGAGACCTCACGCCCCACGTGTTGAGCAATTCGGCGGTACGTCCACCCGGCCTCCCGCATGCCCACTATACGCCCTCGCTCAAAGTCCGTCAACTGCACATACGGTTCACGTCCACGCTGTCGCGGCATGCTACCACTGTTAAAGACTGCGATGGAGCTCCGTATGCCACGGCAAACTGGCTGACACTGACGGCGGCGGTGCACAAATGCTGCGCAGCTAGCGCCATTCGACGGCCAACACCGCGGTTCCTGGTGTGTCCGCTGTGCCGTGCGTGTGATCATTGCTTGTACAGCCCTCTCGCAGTGTCCGGAGCAAGTATGGTGGGTCTGACACACCGGTGTCAATGTGTTCTTTTTTCCATTTCCAGGAGTGTAGTTACATTTCGTCATTAACGCTAACAAGTTGACTCTGTCTTGGATGTACTCATGCGGAAGTGTATAGTGAGTTTTAAGGTTTTCTTTTATGATGTTTGTTGTTCTGTTATTGCTATTTTAAGCTAAAGACTGCATCAAATGGGAATAGGGTGCGTATGACTATAATTTGTATGCCTTCTATGAATTTAGTCATTTGTTATACACTACTGGCCATTAAAATTGCTAAGCCAAGAAGAAAAGCCGATGATAAACGGGTATTCATTGGACAAATATATTATACTACAACTGACATGTGATTACATTTACACAATTTGGGTGCATAGATCCTGAGGAATCAGTACCCAGAACAACCACCTCTGGCCGTAATAACGGCCTTGATACGCCTAGGAATTGAGTCAGACAGAGCTTGGATGGCGTGTACAGGTACAGCTGCCCATGCAGCTTCAACACGATACCACAGTTCATGCAGAGTAGTGACTGGCGTATTGTGACGAGCAAGTTGCTCAGCCTCCATTGACTAGACATTTTCAAATGGTTATAGATCTGGAGAATGTACTGGCCAGGGCAGCAGTCGAACATTTTCTGAATCCAAAAAGGCCCGTACAGGACCTGCAACATGCGGTCGTGCATTATCCTGCTGAAATGTAGGGTTTCGCAGGGATCGAATGAAGGGTAGAGCCACGGGTCATAACACATCTGAAATGTAACGTCCACTGTTCAAAGTGTCGTCAATGGGAACAAGAGGTGACCGAGACGTTTAACCAATGGCACCCCATACCATCACGCTGGGTGATACGCCAGTATGGCGATGACGAATACACGCTTCCAATGTGCGTTCACCGTAATGTCGCTAAACACGGATGCGACCATCATGATGCTGTAAACAGAACCTGGATTCATCCGAAAAAAGGACGTTTTGCCATTCGTGCACCCAGGTTCGTCGTTGAGTACACCATCGCAGGCACTCCTGTTTGTGATGCAGCGTCAAGGGTAACCGCAGCCATGGTCTCCGAGTTGATAGTCCACGCCGCTGCAAACGTCGTCGAACTGTTCGTGCAGATGGTTGTTGTCTTGCAAACGTCCCCAACTGTTGACTCAGGGAACGAGACGTGGCTGCACGATCCGTAACAGCCATGCGGATAAGATGTCTGTCATCTCTAGCGCTAGTGATACGAGGCCGTTGGGATCCAGCACGGCGTTCCGTGTTACCCTCCTGAACCCACCGATTCCATATTCTGCTTACAGTCATTGGATCTCGACCAACGCGAGCAGTAATGTCGCGAGACGATAAACCGCAATCGCGATAGCCTACAATCCGACCTTTATCAGAGTCGGAAACGTGATGGTACGCATTTCTCCTCCTTACACGAGGCATTACAACAACGTTTCACCAGGCAACGTCGGTCAACTGCTGTTTGTGTATGAGAAACTGGTTGGAAACTTTCCTCATGTCAGCACGTTGTAGGTGTCGCCACCGGCGTCAGCCATGTGTGAATGCTCTGAGAAGCTTATCATTTGCATATCACAGCATCTTCTTCCTGTCGGTTAAATTTCGCGTCTATAGCACGTAATCTTCGTGGCGTAGCAATTTTAATGGCCAGTAGTGTAAATTCTTAACATTTCAGTCTGGGGGCGACTTCCATTGTATGATGACTGAAGATAACTTCACAAGCCAAGATTGCTAAAAAACATTTTATTGGATGAATAAAAACTTCACAAACCAAGATTGCTAAAAATGCATTTTATTGGATGACAGTTTCCGACAGAGCTATGCTGCCACCATCGAATTATAGGCTTTAAAATTTTACAATGTACTGTACATCAGTGCTGCAAGTGAAGTGACTAGCTACACTGATTGATAATATGTTGTAAAAATTTTAAAGTATAGGATTCGATTATGACACCGTAGCTCTGTCGATACCAATCATTCAATAAAATGCTTTTTTGATGATCGTGGCTTGAGAAATTTTCTTCAGTTATCATGAATCAATTATGTTAGGTTTACTGTTCTACCCATTTGTAATTTGTACTTTCGTGATAACATTTTAAATCCAGAATGAGATTTTCACTCTGCAGCGGAGAGTGTGCTGATATGAAACTTCCTGGCAGATTAAAACTGTGTGCCCGACCGAGACTCGAACTCGGGACCTTTGCCTTTCGCGGGCAAGAGCTTCTGTAAAGTTTGGAAGGTAGGAGACGAGGTACTGGCAGAAGTAAAGCTGTGAGTACCGGGCGTCAGTCGTGCTTCGGTAGCTCAGTTGGTAGAGCACTTGCCCGCGAAAGGCGAAGGTCCCGAGTTCGAGTCTCGGTCGGGCACACAGTTTTAATCTGCCAGGAAGTTTAACATTTTAAATATTTGTCTTGCAAGTAGTCTGATTGGGAAATAATTCTTGGAAAACTTAGGTTAGCAGAGAAAGGAGAGTTTAGTGAGATTTGTTTTCTTTTTTATTTATTTATTTTTCCTTTCTTCTTGTGTCCTAGTAAATGTTCAACGTCTTTCAGAGCGTTTCTCAAATTTCTCTGAAACTTGTTAGTTGTTTCTGCTTGAAGTTCGCAGTTTTCCCTCTTACAATGAACTCTTGCATATTATTGATTTATTGATTTTTATCGACTGATACCATTACATTTCGAATATCTGCCTCTGAAATGTCTGTGTTGTGTTCCTATAGTTTCTTTTTGAGTTTTGCCACAGCTATGGAGTTTGTGTATTTGTTTTCCAGTATTTTGTTCCACCACTGTTATCATTTTTTATTTTCTATTTTTTAAATTTATTTTATTTTATTTTTTTATTTTTTATTTTGCTTTCTGGTTCTTTTGTAAGATCAATTCTTACCTTACTTGTTTCATTTTTCCAATGTGTATGACACTTTGATTCAACTATTATAATAACATAAAAATTAGTTTAAAATTTTTCGATTAGTCACAGAAAATAAGTGTAATGCAAAAAGATGTGTCTATATGCTGCAAAACACACATTGGAAAAGAGTACTTATTTTATAGATTTATGGCATATAACAGGCACAAATTATGAGACCTTTTCAGTTTAGAAGTTACTATCTTGATTATGTTTTACATAAAACCAGGTAATCAAGCATACTGTCTTGTCAGCTACTGTTATTTTGAATGTACAGGTTTCCATGTAACTGTTGTTCGTCTGCTTTACAGCGCCAGCATAGGTACACGACCCTAATTGTTTGTGCTGATAACGTGTGTCACTAACTGTATTTCCTGCTTGCTTATAACGACGGAAGTGTACGTGTTGTGACTCAGTGCCAGCAATTTTTACCTCGAAGATAGTAAGAATATTATTGTAACAACCAAAGAATATCACACGTTTCGGTACAATTTTCTCATGCTACTAAAATTTTTGAATGGGATGGTTTAAGAATGTTTGAGTGAAAGCTATAAAACAAACATTTTATTTTTTCATTCCGGTCGATAGCATGGAATTTTGTAAACTGTGTTATGCAATGACATTTAAAGGGTTGAAGGAAGATCAGAGTTGAACTTCCCGTAGGCAAAGAAGCTGTTGTTAGAGACGAAGCACAAACTCGGACTGGAGAAGGAATCACCCCAGCATTCGCCTTATGTGATTTAAGGAAATCATGGAAAAATTAAAATACATCTCCAGTGTCTTACGCTGCGCCATCTCCCACGGTACTGACATACGTTTCTTCTCATTTTCGAGTTGGGCAGCTGATGTACAATGCTTGACAACTCGAGCAGTATAACATACAAGACATTTTACTGTGACAGGTGCCGTAGAGAACGCAAGAACTGCGTGTGGCATTTCACACTTGACTAAACATGTCTGCTCATGTTCGAGTAAATGGCAGTCGTAAAGAGACCGATCAGAACTTGAACTCACAGCTTTTTATATACGTGGAGTCAGGTGCACCGAGCGTCGCAACTTCAAAAAAGTGCAGTCACTGATCTTCTTAAAGATCTCTGCATCAAGCGTCTTCCTTGAGTACCTCAACCCCATTAAAATCCTCAGCAGCGTCTGAAGCACTAAATAAACCAGCCTTACTGCGCCAAAGGACTCGTCATTTCAACGCCTTGTGGCATCGTTATGAGTACAGTCACGCAACGCAGAATCCTATCGTCACTTTGGCGTATAGAAGCCGCAGTTGTACAAACATAACTCCGCTAACAGCGCTGCACAAGGCAGAGAAATTAGTAAAAGTCTTGATATAGGGTATGTCCAGAAACAAAAATGAGGCTCTTAACACGTGTGCCAGTTTTCCTAACAGGAGAAAGACGAATCTTATGTATTTACTAAACTAAGCTCTCAAGCTATGTCGAAGTGTTTCGATAACAAATTTACGAGCTATAAGCCATTTGTCCTGTTCCCGATGGATCAGACCTCCTACGGCTTACATATCGAATACAGTCGTTTTGGACTTGCGCCATCAAGGACCGCCAGCGCTTTCGATGTCTTGCGGAGGTACACACAAAGGTGGGGTGCGAGTGTATCTACACTCCTGGAAATTGAAATACGAACACCGTGAACTCATTGTCCCAGGAAGGGGAAACTTTATTGACACATTCCTGGGGTCAGATACATGATCACACTGACAGAACCACAGGCACATAGACACAGGCAACAGAGCATGCACACTGTCGGCACTAGTACAGTGTATATCCACCTTTCGCAGCAATGCAGGCTGCTATTCTCCCATGGAGACGATCGTTGAGATGCTGGATGTAGTCCTGTGGAACGGCTTGCCATGCCATTTCCACCTGGCGCCTCAGTTGGACCAGCGTTCGTGCTGGACGTGCAGACCGCGTGAGACGACGCTTCATCCAGTCCCAAACATGCTCAATGGGGGACAGATCCGGAGATCTTGCTGGCCAGGGTAGTTGACTTACACCTTCTAGAGCACGTTGGGTGGCACGGGATACATGCGGACGTGCATTGTCCTGTTGGAACAGCAAGTTCCCTTGCCGGTCTAGGAATGGTAGAACGATGGGTTCGATGACGGTTTGGATGTACCGTGCACTATTCAGTGTCCCCTCGACGATCACCAGTGGTGTACGGCCAGTGTAGGAGATCGCTCCCCACACCATGATGCCGGGTGTTGGCCCTGTGTGCCTCGGTCGTATGCAGTCCTGATTGTGGCGCTCACCTGCACGGCGCCAAACACGCATACGACCATCATTGGCACCAAGGCAGAAGCGACTCTCATCGCTGAAGACGACACGTCTCCATTCGTCCCTCCATTCACGCCTGTCGCGACACCACTGGAGGCGGGCTGCACGATGTTGGGGCGTGAGCGGAAGACGGCCTAACGGTGTGCGGGACCGTAGCCCAGCTTCATGGAGACGGTTGCGAATGGTCCTCGCCGATACCCCAGGAGCAACAGTGTCCCTAATTTGCTGGGAAGTGGCGGTGCGGTCCCCTACGGCACTGCGTAGGATCCTACGGTCTTGGCGTGCATCCGTGCGTCGCTGCGGTCCGGTCCCAGGTCGACGGGCACGTGCACCTTCCGCCGACCACTGGCGACAACATCGATGTACTGTGGAGACCTCACGCCCCACGTGTTGAGCAATTCGGCGGTACGTCCACCCGGCCTCCCGCATGCCCACTATACGCCCTCGCTCAAAGTCCGTCAACTGCACATACGGTTCACGTCCACGCTGTCGCGGCATGCTACCAGTGTTAAAGACTACGATGGAGCTCCGTATGCCACGGCAAACTGGCTGACACTGACGGCGGCGGTGCACAAATGCTGCGCAGCTAGCGCCATTCGACGGCCAACACCGCGGTTCCTGCTGTGTCCGCTGTGCCGTGCGTGTGATAATTGCTTGTACAGCCCTCTCGCAGTGTCCGGAGCAAGTACGGTGGGTCTGACACACCGGTGTCAATGTGTTCTTTTTTCCATTTCCAGGAGTGTACTACGATAAAGTGTTTGTCTGTTTATCAGCGTAAAAGATATTTGAAATTATTCACAATTATGATTTGCTATTTTCAATGTTTTGTCACTAACGTTTTGTCAGCATCAAAATGGCTCTTGTGAAAAACATCTTAATGGCCATGGAATGTTGCTAATAACTTAAACTGCCTAAACCCTGAATATCTCTTGCGCAGTGTTCCCAGAACATATAGTTCGCACTGTATACACACGAAATATTTGTACATCGTTGATTTAATATTATTCGGGTGAGATCACGAGAATCTTCCCCAAATAGCTTAACTGGTTTGGAAAGTATGCTCACATTTATCTACATACAACTGAAGTATCACCTGAAATGTCGGTTGCTGTTTGGTCATAAAAGAACAGCGCTGACTCAAATACCTTTGTTTTTCGTTTGTGTGTTGAAAATATCACAACAAAGATAAAAGCCCCAATGGAATTTGATTCCAACATAGTAACCAAAATTCGTGTGTAGATAATCCGTCAACAATATTTGGCATTATGTGTATATCTGTAGTAAAAACACATCACTAATATAACATATGAAAGTTAATTCCAAATATGGACAAGAAACTGAAAATTATACCACGTTACTGGAAAAATTGTTGTGTTCTTGGGTCAATCTGTGTAAACGATGATTCTGTAGTTTGCTGTGTACATCATTAGCTCTGATGTGTTAGGAATAAATTATTGTGTATAGAATAACATAAAGTGCTCCGGTAGTCTAGCATTCGTCTTGACAGGGCTAGCAGTTAGTGATATGATGTGAAGTGCACCCTTCCACACACTGCAGGTGAAACGTCCCTCTGGGCCGTCGGTGATTTATCGAAGCACACGACACGTCTCCATTCTGCAACTGTACACTTTATATGTTGCATGGTCCACCAAGAAATACAAATTTAGAAGCCTCAACGAGCAATTGTTTTCTGCTAGGTAACCGACGGTATGTGTCCGTTGTATGCCGTTCCGTTCTCATTTCCGATGGGGAAGTGGTCAAGATGGACACGCATTCACTGACAACACCAATTCCTCATGGATTTGTGGTACACGATTCCTTGTGGACAAGTCGGACAATACGCTGTGGTACACCAACAAAACGGACAACTCTGCTCACTGTGTGTTCATCAGCACGTCCAAGCAGCATAGCTCCTTTCTGGAATTCTGTCACACCTCCACGTCGACCCTAGTGCGACTTACGTCTGCGTGAGAGGGGTGAAAGGGCGCTTCACCTGACAGTCTGGTACTAGTTCTACTCCATCTACTGTTCCAAAGCAACCAGTGCGTTCTTTGTAGAGGGCAGCTAATATTTTGTCCAGTGACTTTACTTGCTAATCTCTAAGTGTATGGACTGCTAATAATACAGAGGTTGACCGATAAGTCACTAACCATTTCTGGGACAGTGCTAATTTTTGTCTCCTTATTGGAACAATGAATCAGTGTCGTAGAGCGGAGACTCAATGGACTACTGAAAAAGCTATAGTGAACTGGGAATTTTTTTTTGACGAGAAACGTTCTGGGCGGCCGTCGACATCCCAGGAAACTGTGGAGACCATATAAAAACCTATCGAGCAAAGACCAAAAGCGTCGACACATCGTCTCAGCCGGGAACACGAAATCGCTGAGTCCAAAGTGTAGCAAACAATGCGCTTCGTACTGGAGGAAAAGGCTTACACATCTAGGTGCTGCATCATCTTGAAGATGAGGACTATGCAGCACACATGGCCATTTGCGACGACTTGAACCAGCAAACAATTAACACTTGTTGACGCACTTCCTGTTCAGTGAGGAGGCTATCTTCCATACCTTTAGCCTCGTCAATCGCCACAACAGCAGGACATGGGACGGTGAACGACCACACATCGCCATGGAATTAGAACACCGTGAGTTAACGAGCATTGCGCCCTTATTTAAAGGGCCGAAAGAGTCAGCCTACAGGAATTGCGAAACGAGCCCTGTCGTCCAGGACCGTGTGCCACAAAGGGCGCAGATTCACCACAAGATGGCGAAACTCACAGGCGTCTATTGTCTATTGATGCCTAACCCTGTAGTGTGCTAGTGAGACAGACGAGAACCTATGTAATAGGAAAACCCAGTAGAAGGCGTTTGTGGCCAGGGAGACGTACCAGTGTTAAATATGGCAGACCTAAGATCGACCATAACGGGAAACATTTATGGAAACTATTTAATTCTGTAGAAATGCAGGGAATCAAGCCACAGTAATTTTATATAAAGATGGTATCTGATGTGGTTTACCAACACAAGTAAAAGGATAGCGTACCAATAGGGACAAGAAAGGAGGCATGAAGGGTGCCAAAAGCAGAAATAAAAATCATCCATTTATTGCACCATTATACACGCACATCATGATATATGAGACATTATAATTGCCATACTCAAATCTATTATGAGAAACAATATGTATCACGAAGGGCACACACAATGGAGTTTAAGAAATTACAATGGCACATCAACTCCGCTATGACAAACAGTGTGCATAATGAAGGCCGCACAATTTTACCAATGTAAGAAATTAAAATAATACTAGCATAAAATTAACTAAAATGCCTTGAAGGAAATGTTCATGAGAAGAACACGACGGGGCCGCAAGGGAGGAGGCAACACAATACTTAACTCAGGTGCACCAAAACAAACAACGGACACCAAGCCGCGCCAACAACGGACACATAAGGCACGCAACTACTCTCTCCATTGCGGTTCTGCGCGTTCCACCCAAGTAATAGTTACCTGAAACGATCAGCAAATTAAAAAAAAAACAATAACATGATATAAAAATACAATAATTTAAGAAAATCACATCATATGACTATGAGCTTAAGGTCTTTCGGTAATTAACAGATTACGAAACAGGTAAAGGGGCATGTGCCACTATTAAATCTTCCGTAATTACACGACTAAATTTCTCAGTACCCAAGTTGCAATTAACGCAACAAGAATTAAATCATTTAAGTGATAATGTTACTTTAAAATAATAGTATAGTCATTTCATACAGCAGAGGACCAAGAATGGCCCTACCAGTACTCCCCAGTGAAGCAGTTCACACAAATGGTACTCCACGGCTCCGAGCGCACAGCCCCGTACAAAATGCAACACAACCACAGCGACCTAGCGTACTACCAGAACCACCAGGCAGTAAACCAAAATCGTACTAAGCCAAAACAAGGACCGACTTTTAAAATAACGAGACCTAGCCCGGGCCGTACAACAGACAAAATGCCGGGAAATCCATAACAAACCTCAGCCAACTTAATCCCAAAACAACAATTTATGAACAATATGCAAAACACAAGACCTCTCAGTCCAAAGGCTTCCGTTTAGCCGCGAAGTTGGCTCCGACCCGCCTGCTGAGGTGCCAAGCGTCGTACGGAGTGCTGAGTCAAGCCTAACCTTCGTTAACGGAAAGCGGAAGCACCACAAGACAAAATAAACTCCAATCCAACTGCGCAAGGCAAACTCTAAGGAGTGCCACTGGAAGACTACGCACTTGAAGATCAAACATAAAGCACCCAGACTAACGTGCCTTTGAACGACGCTCTTCCATCACCAGCGTCTAGTAGAGTACGGAGAGCAGCGTACCCCAGCGATATACATCCATGGGACGGTAAAGGAGGATAGCAATCCCAGCGACGGAAAGACAGGAGGATGAAATGACATCCTGCCGCACATAGAAGGTATTTCAAACTCAGGCTCGACAAACTACAACAGGCGAGATTTTGCTCCCCTTGCGAATCAAGTTAAATGGCACACCACGCCGCTGTCCACACTATTAACCGTAAAATCACGGTCTGGTCTTCCCATCGGGCCCCACTCGGCGTCCAGACGCGAACAACCACCAGCCGAGCCGAACTGTCTCCACGCCAAGGCAGCCACCTCTTTTCTCCTCATACGCCTCCAGCTAAGCTGCAGCCAGCGATCACACACGGAAACAACCGCCTAACGCCAAAGCGCCGTCTGAGTGAAAACTCAGCACTCGATACGGACTTGGAAATAAGCGAGCACCGTAACAGTATCTGTTCTTTCGGACATGGTGTTGTCAGTGAATGCGGGTCCATGCAGCTCTATTAGAATGAAATGATAACAAAATCAAGACCCTAGGCTGTCGACGGGCGTTGATATACATCAAAGGGGACAGTTGATAATGGGTGCCCCGACCAGGACTCCCACCTGTGATCTCCTGCTTACATACCAGACGCTCTATCCATCTGAACCACAGAGAGCGCAAAGGAGAGTGCGACTGCAGGGATTTATCCCTTGCACGCTCCTCGTGAGACCCACATTCCCAACTTCATGTCCACACAATACATTCGTAGTGCCCCCGTCCATTACACTCAATACTCGCGGCACACAATCGTACCGAGCCCCGTAAGAGTTCGGGCAATGCGTGTGCATCCAGCACAGAAGAAGAAGGTCAATGGCCGGTATTCTTAACTATATGAAGATGGTATCTGTTTATTTGGACATGTCCGCCCCACAGCACACTGCGCACATTACCCTTAGGAGACGTTCCAAGGATTTGACGAACTCACTACTGTTCTGGGCAGAACCTTCTTCTTCCGTGCTGGATGCACATACATTATGCCCGAACTCTTACGGGACTCGGTAAGATTGTGAAGTTCACAAGTTTTGTAACAAAGACCTGAATGGTAAAATCTGAACGTTTTAGTCGATCTTAACGATCGACGTTTCTTATAGAAGCGCACAATTAAAATGACAAATGTAAATATCAACTCTGTAATTTTATTTGTTTAAAAGATGTAGTAAATTTAAATTATCAGTATTTTCAGTTACGCATCAGATCGTCATTTCCTTCAGACAAAACACATTGAACGATGCCAGCGTGACACATTATTGAATCATTAGGTTTGTTGTAAAATTCAGTGCATAATAGTTACTTTTGTTCTTTATTTATTCATCAGAAATCGCATTGGTGCAAGGCTATTGTATTGGCTTTATGTAAAAGATGGTTCAAATGGCGCTGAGCACTATGGGACTTAATATCTGAGGTCATCAGTCCCCTAGAACTTAGAACTACTTAAACCTAATTAACTTAAGGACATCACAAACATCCATGCCCGAGGCAGGATACGACCTGCGACCGTAGCGGTCGCGCGGTTCCAGATTGATGCGCCTAGAACCACTCGGCCACAACGGCCGGCTATGTAAAACAATTTAACGTTTATAATATAATGGATATTATTGTTACTTTATTTAGAACTCGAAAGTAGTCAAACTTTGATTATTCAAATATGTTAAAATGTAAAATAATGTAGGACAATTTGTAGCCAATCAGATGGATGGCTTCAGGAAAGGGAACTGCACTAGAAAGTTGAAACGCGGCTGTGGACGGGCACAGACAGTGCTGGTGCAGACGAGAAAGCGGACAGTGGTGGTCTAGACACCAAAGACACGGATTGAGACGCGAAAGCGGACAGTCGGTCTTAAGGTACATAGGAAGTGAAACGACTTAGAAAATTTTTCGCGTTTTGTGGTATCGCGGGTCTTAGTCTCTGAGCGGTGAGCAGCCGCGCGCCTGGTGTGAATAACTTTTCGTGCTAGTATCGAGGTGGAGTATTGGATTTGTGATTCGCGATGAGATTGTAAATAATCGAGCTGTGTCGAATGGATGTGCTTTCGAGCGTAACAGTAACTCTAAATAGACCACTTTCGTTATTAGTTTGCTTTCTGAATGAACATTATTCTAACCAAATCGCAACTGTGTGGCCTACGCCATTTATGGGTCGTTAATTTAGTTCCCGATAATATTATTACTGTTATTATATGTTATTCAATCTGTATATTGAGCAAGCAGTAAAGGAAACAAAAGAAAAATTCGGAGTAGTTATTAAAATCCATGGAGAAGAAATAAAAACTTTGACGTTCGCCGATGACATTGTAATTCTGTCAGAGACAGCAAAGGACTTGGAAGAGCAATTGAACGGAATGGACATTGTCTTGAAAGGAGGATATAAGATGGACATCAACAAAAGAAAAAGGAGGATAATGGAATGTAGTCGAATTAAGTCGGGTGATGCTGAGGGAATTAGATCAGGAAATTAGTTTTGCTATTTGGGGAGCAAAATAACTAATGATGGTCGAAGTAAGTAGAGAGGATATAAAATGTAGACTGGCAATGGCAAGGATAGCGTTTCTGAAGAAGAGAAATTTGGTAACATCGAGTATAGATTTAAGGGTCAGGAAGTCGTTTCTGGAAGTATTTGCATGGATTGTAGCCATGTAAGGAAGTGATACATGGACAATAAATAGTTTGGACAGGAAGAGAATAGAAGCTTTCGAAATGTGGTGCTACAGAAGAATGCTGAAGATTAGATGGATATATCACATAACTAATGAGGAGGCATTGAATAGAATTGGAGTAAAGAGTAGTTAGTGGCACAACTTAGCTAGAAGAAGGGACCGGTTGGCAGGACATGTTCTGAGGCATCAAGGGATCACCAATTTAGTATTGGAGGGCAGCGGGGAGGGTAAAAATCGTAGAGGGAGACCAGGAGATGAATACACTAAGCAGATTCAGAAGGATGTAGGTTGCAGTAGGTACTGGGAGATGAAGAATCTTGCACAGGGTAGAGTAGCATGGAGAGCTGCATCAAACCAGTCTCAGGACTGAAGACCACCACAACAACAACATATGTTATACACTCCTGGAAATGGAAAAATGAACACATTGACACCGGTGTGTCAGACCCACCATACTTGCTCCGGACACTGCGAGAGGGCTGTACAAGCAATGATCACACGCACGGCACAGCGGACACACCAGGAACCGCGGTGTTGGCCGTCGAATGGCGCTAGCTGCGCAGCATTTGTGCACCGCCGCCGTCAGTGTCAGCCAGTTTGCCGTGGCATACGGAGCTCCATCGCAGTCTTTAACACTGGTAGCATGCCGCGACAGCGTGGACGTGAACCGTATGTGCAGTTGACGGACTTTGAGCGAGGGCGTATAGTGGGCATGCGGGAGGCCGGGTGAACGTACCGCCGAATTGCTCAACACGTGGGGCGTGAGGTCTCCACAGTACATCGATGTTGTCGCCAGTGGTCGGCGGAAGGTGCACGTGCCCGTCGACCTGGGACCGGACCGCAGCGACGCACGGATGCACGCCAAGACCGTAGGATCCTACGCAGTGCCGTAGGGGACGGCACCGCCACTTCCCAGCAAATTAGGGACACTGTTGCTCCTGGGGTATCGGCGACGACCATTCGCAACCGTCTCCATGAAGCTGGGCTACGGTCCCGCACACCGTTAGGCCGTCTTCCGCTCACGCCACAACATCGTTCTGCCCGCCTCCAGTGGTGTCGCGACAGGCGTGAATGGAGGGACGAATGGAGACGTGTCGTCTTCAGCGATGAGAGTCGCTTCTGCCTTGGTACCAATGACGGTCGTATGCGTGTTTGGCGCCGTGCAGGTGAGCGCCACAATCAGGACTGCATACGACCGAGGCACACAGGGCCAACACCCGGCATCATGGTGTGTGGAGCGATCTCCTACACTGGCCGTACACCACTGGTGATCGTCGAGGGGACACTGAATAGTGCACGGTACATCCAAACCGTCATCGAACCCATCGTTCCACCATTCCTAGACCGGCAAGGGAACTTGCTGTTCCAACAGGACAATGCACGTCCGCATGTATCCCGTGCCACCCAACGTGCTCTAGAAGGTGTAAGTCAACTACCCTGGCCAGCAAGATCTCCGGATCTGTCCCCCATTGAGCATGTTTGGGACTGGATGAAGCGTCGTCTCACGCGGTCTGCACGTCCAGCACGAACGCTGGTCCAACTGAGGCGCCAGGTGGAAATGACATGGCAAGCCGTTCCACAGGACTACATCCAGAATGTCTACGATCGTCTCCATGGGAGAATAGCAGCCTACATTGCTGCGAAAGGTGAATATACACTGTATTAGTGCCGACATTGTGCATGCTCTGTTGCCTGTGTCTATGTGCCTGTGGTTCTGTCAGTGTAATCATGTGATGTATCTGACCCCATGAATGTGTCAATAAAGTTTCCCCTTCCTGGGACAATGAATTCACGGTTTTCTTATTTCAATTTCCAGGAGTGTATTAACTTTGTATTTCGCAAACTTGCCATCAGCCAGACAATTTAACCAAAGGGTCACAAGTGTCTAATTTAGGGTGTGTAATGCGGGACGTGCGGTTCAAGCACTAGACGAGTTTGAGCCAAGACATTTCGATGAAGGGGAACTGCATGTGAGCCCGAATATCTTGGGGATGTTAACTCGCAACTTAACACTCCAGTGGTAAATATGCGGTTGGGTCTCGCCCAACACAGCGTTTAAGGTCCATTCCGTTTTGCCGAAGCAACAAACACGCCATCACCTCAACACCGAACTTGGACGTGCTTGAGACTTTTCTGCAGCCCCAATTGTTTTCCGACAACATTCCGGATTCGTCGGTGTTTCTATAGGATGGCGCCCTGCAGCACACTACCCACGTTACCTCAAGGGGACGTTCCCAGGACACTGGATCTGACGAAGTCACTACGGATCTGGGCAGAACGCTCGTCTGATGTAGCGCCCTTGGACATCTTTCCATGGGGTCACATTACAGTCAGCTATACAAGGAGAAGACTATGGATTTGCACCACATGCGTTCGGGGGGGTAGGACGTCAAACGGGCCGACTTGGAGCAGGCACCACAGATCTTAATTTCCTCTGTCTATACTTTTACAAATAAATTCATAAAACTTTGTAAGCATCACCAGGAAGGATTCAGAATTCACACTTATAGCAGTGGAAGTTCGAAAACATAACGAAGTAATTTTTTTACATGTGAAATTTCATCATATTTTTCACTTACAAATGGCAGCATTTGTTGCTATAGGTACACTTTTCTTCAGAAGTAAGAGAGATTCTTCAATGAATTTTGCACAGAATACAAACCATACTTAAAGGTGTATGAAACTCTAGAATTTTCCACATCTATTAAAAATTGTGGTAAAAATTGAGGTAATTAACTATAAAATTTGCGTTTTTCCTAAACATGAAGTTTAAAATATAACAGCTCATTCGTTTTTTCATAAATAAATTCTAGAGTTTCGTACACCTGTAAGTATGGTATGTATGCTGTGCAAAATTCATCGAAGAATCTCTCTAACTTATGAAGAAAAGTGTACCAATAGCAACAGAGCCAGCCATAAGTGAAAAAATGATGAGATTTCACATGTAAAAAAAAAATATTTTGTTATGTTTTCGAACTTCCACTTCTATGAGTGTGAATTCTGAATCCTTCCTGGTCATGCTGACAAAGTTTTATGAATTTATTTGTAAAAGTATAGACAGTGGAAATTAAAATGTCCTGTGGTGCCTCTCCTACTCCAAGTTGGCCCGTTTGACGTCCTACCCCCCTTAAAGCAGTTGGCCAGAGATGTGTACAGTTACCCCATCAATGTTGAGGTGTGTGTTCAGATGATAACTCTGCTTGGATATGGAGGAACAGCAGCGCTTCCATTTACTTACAGTGTCTTCTTCCATGTTATATTCGTATACTTTCATACTGTAAACATTTCGTTCGAATTAAACTGCTAACCAGAACCGGTTAGCGACTTCTCGGACACTTCGCTGGTACTAGCTTCGTGAGGCGTGTGCGGTCGGGGCCCTGCTGTCGCGAGGTGCTGGCACCAAGGTGAGCGATGTGCGCCGTACTGCTCGGCGGCCGTGCCTGCTGGCCGCGCTGCGTGCTGGCGTCCACGTGTGGCGGATCGGCGCGGCGCGGCGCGGCGCGGACACAAGGCCGCGCGTCAGGTGGCTGGTCTCTGACCTTCCTCCGATCTCCCAAATTCAGCGGGCGTCGCCTCATGAATATGGAGGCCTAGGGGCCGGGCTGGCAGGGCCCGGCCGCCGGCAGATAAGGCGCCACCGCCGGCTAGGAAGCCGACGGCGCCTCGCCTAATACCTCACCCCGACTGACGCGCCGCTGATAGCTGCGACGGTGGCGGCTACAACACTCGCAGGAAAATTTTGCACGCTGCTCCTGCGGCCCCGCATACGTATCCTCGTACGAAGTTGGCGTCCCCAGCGTTAAGTCTTCGTCTGAAAGGAACACCGCCTCCACAGAAGACGTCGTCAAATCCCGATGACGCTAAAGAATTCAAGAGGTAAAAGAAATATACATTTTGAGACAAAAAACCGACGCACCACGAAGGAACTATCTCATTAGGACGGAAAGCGGTATATTTGATGTACATATACAGATAAACAAATGATTACAGTTTCAGAAAAATTGGATGATTATTCAAGAGAATGAGCTCACAAATTGAGAAAGTCAATAACGCGTCGGTCCTCTCGCCCTTATGTGAGCTATTACTTGGCTTGACGTTGATTGATGGAGCTTTTGGATGTCCCATTATGGGCAGTGTGCCAAATTTTGTTCAGTTGGCAAGTTAGATCGTCAGAATCCCGAGTTGGTTGGAGGGCCCAAGCTATTACTTGGCTCGGTGTGGATTGATGGAGCTTTTGGATGTCCCATTACGGGCATTGTGCCAAATTTTGTTCAGTTGGCAAGTTAGATCGTCAGAATCCCGAGTTGGTTGGAGGGCCCAAGCTATTACTTGGCTTGATGTTGATTGATGGAGCTTTTGGATGTCCCATTACGGGCAGTGTGCCAAATTTTGTTCAGTTGGCAAGTTAGATCGTCAGAATCCCGAGATGGTTGGAGGGCCCAGGCTATTACTTGGCTTGATGTTGATTGATGGAGCTTTTGGATGTCCCATTACGGGCATCGTGCCAAATTTTGTTCAGTTGGGAAGTTAGATCGTCAGAATCCCGAGATGGCTGGAGGGCCCAAGCTATTACTTGGCTTGATGTTGATTGATGGAGCTTTTGGATGTCCCATTATGGTCATCGTGCCAAATTTTGTTCAGTTGGCAAGTTAGATCGTCAGAATCCCGAGTTGGTTGGAGGGCCCAAGCTATTACTTGGCTTGATGTTGATTGATGGAGCTTTTGGATGTCCCATTACGGGCAGTGTGCCAAATTTTGTTCAGTTGGCAAGTTAGATCGTCAGAATCCCGAGATGGTTGGAGGGCCCAGGCTATTACTTGGCTTGATGTTGATTGATGGAGCTTTTGGATGTCCCATTACGGGCATCGTGCCAAATTTTGTTCAGTTGGGAAGTTAGATCGTCAGAATCCCGAGATGGTTGGAGGGCCCAAGCTATTACTTGGCTTGATGTTGATTGATGGAGCTTTTGGATGTCCCATTATGGTCATCGTGCCAAATTTTGTTCAGTTGGCAAGTTAGATCGTCAGAATCCCGAGTTGGTTGGAGGGCCCAAGCTATTACTTGGCTTGATGTTGATTGATGGAGCTTTTGGATGTCCCATTACGGGCAGTGTGCCAAATTTTGTTCAGTTGGCAAGTTAGATCGTCAGAATCCCGAGATGGTTGGAGGGCCCAGGCTATTACTTGGCTTGATGTTGATTGATGGAGCTTTTGGATGTCCCATTACGGGCATCGTGCCAAATTTTGTTCAGTTGGGAAGTTAGATCGTCAGAATCCCGAGATGGTTGGAGGGCCCAAGCTATTACTTGGCTTGATGTTGATTGATGGAGCTTTTGGATGTCCCATTATGGTCATCGTGCCAAATTTTGTTCAGTTGGCAAGTTAGATCGTCAGAATCCCGAGTTGGTTGGAGGGCCCTGTCCTTAATGTTCCAAACGTTCTCAATTAAGGATAGATCTGGCAACCTTGCTGACGAAGCTAAGGTTTGGCAAGCACGAAGACAAGTAGCATTAACACTTGTCGCTTCCGGGCAGGCATTATCTTGCAGAAATGTAAGTTCAGGATTACTTGCCATGAAGGGCAACAAAACGGGTCGTGCAATATCGTTAACGTGCCGCTGTGCTGTGAGCGTGCCGGCGATGACAACCAAATTGGTCCTTCTAAGAAAAGAAATGCCATCCCAGACCATTACTCCTGGTTGTCACGCTGTATTACATTATAGTAGGTTAGATTCAGTTTGCATTCCATAAAAATAAAAAATGAGACGACTTTCGTGGGTGCAGAACATGTTAGCAAATATCACATAAAATACATAGAACATCAGAATGTAATACTCACTTTCCTGATCATTTGTTATGACATTGTCAAGATATGTGCATACCGGAACTGCTAATATTTACAGAATTACTACACTGTCAGAATGAAACATACTTATGCACTTTTAAAAAGGTTATTGTACACAAAATACCTAATTTTGACTGTTGTGATCAAGTACTGTCAAAACTGAAATCTAACAGAGATTTTTACTTAAGCTGGTCCATCAGTCCATGTTTAGATATTCATCTCGAGTAGAATGAGTTGCTTACCAAAAAGTCTTTCGAACTCTCTTTATACTGTCCTTCATCTGAAACCAACTTTTTAATGGTTGTTGGCAGTTTATTGAAAATGTGTGTTCCTGATAATGGACCCATTTTTAGACAAAAGTAAGTGATTTTAAGTCTTTACGTAAATTTTTATTTTTGGGATTGATGCTATGTATTGAGCAATTGGTTGGAACTAAGATGTATTATTTGCAACAAATTTCATCAAGGAATAAATATTCTGAGAATATTCGTACTGGTTAGAATATCCAGTTCCTTGAAAAGATACCTTCATGATGTTCTCGATTTTTCATCACAGATGAGTCTCCTTACACGCATTTGCATTCTATAAACTTTTGTTCGACTTGACGAGCTACCCCAGAATATGATCGCATATGACATAATAGTTTGAAAATAAGCCAAGTGTGCCACTTTTTTATACTCGTATCTCCTACAGCTGATATCATTTGCGTTGCAAATACAGACTTGTTTAGGCGCTTCGTCAGTTCTGTGGTGTGCCCGTCCCAACTGAATGTCTTATCGAGTTGTAATCCCAGAAATTTCACTCTGTCAAGCTCTACTATCTGCATGTCTTCTTATTTTCTACATATGCTGGAAGAAAATCTCTTATACGTTCTGAACTGCATATAGTGGGTCGTTTCAAATGAATGAGAGTGAATTATCTTTAAACCATTTATTAATAATGTCAGTGAAAATTTGAGTAGCAGCGTTTTATAAATCTGTACTTGGCTTGGTATTTATTGGAATGTTTGTGATATTTGCAAACATAATGAACTTAATGTCTAGCAATGTAACAGACTAGAAGTCAATAATGTACACAAGAAAAAGCATCAGACCCTAAATGGAACCTTGAGGAACACCACATGTAATTAATTCTCAGTCAGATGAAGACTGATTTCTTACTCCACAGGTATTTCACAACGATACCCTTTGATTCCTATTAGTTAGATAAGACTAGAACCATTTTACAGGACTGCCACTGACAATACAGTATTATAATTTACTTAATAAAATGCTGTGATTCACACAGTCAAAGGGTTTTGACAGATCATAGAAAATGCCAGTGTCCTCTAATTTGTTATCTAATGAATTACATACATTTTCACTGTACATGTAAATATTCTTCTCTGTATCGGAACCGTTAAGGAAACCACTGTGACTTGGACAGCGTATTATATGCAGTCAGATGATTAAGAAGACACTTGAACACAACCTTTTCAAATATTTTTGAAAAAACTGGCAAAAGTGAAATTCGGCCATAGTTTGACGGTATCACTTTATCACCCTTCTTATAAAGAGGCTTAACTTCAGCATATTTCAGACAGTCTGGAAATGTTCAACTGATAAGAGATTAATTACACAAATAACTTAAGCTGGAACTCAACTCACATTAATGCTCCTTCATTTACTTTGTTGATATGTTATCATAACCACCACAGTACTATTATTTGCAGGACTTTATGATGTATGCTACTTCTTTGGGAGAAGTGAGTGTCATTTCCATTTTATTGAAGTTATTTGTAGAGAGTGGTCTCAGATATGCCATTGCACTTTTTATTCAACTCATAACCCCAAGCTGTCAGTAACAGAATGATCGTACTCGTTTAAGAGGTTTACAGCACTAAATGCACTTGTTACCAATTTCTCATTCATTTTTAGAGCTATCTGTCTCTCTTCCTTTCTGGCCCAAGCTCTCTGTCTACAGTGTATCACATATAGTTTTCATTTTGTTGCCCAAAGTAACTGTCTTTTTCTCATAATAAAGCTGCTTAGATTTATGGATTACTTGCTTCAATAATTTGCAGTATTCTTTTCAGAGTATTACAACGTTAACATCACAGCTGTTCCTAGATAGTATATACAGTTCCTTTTTTGTCTCACAAGATACCTCTATTCCTTTTGTAACCCATGGTTTACTTTTAGAGTTACCTTTAGGGGAAAACAATTTTCAAATGAGGAAGTAGTTTTATTAATGAATGCTTTGCGATTTCCATTTGAGTCAGAAGTATTGTAAACATCTATCCATTTCATGTCTTTGAACAACCATCGAAAAATTCATCTTTGGCTGATTTATTACCCTCCTGTACTCAGATCTAATAGATTTTTTATCTTGGCGAGTTTCAACATTTAACATAAGATCTCCATGTCATGATCAGATAGCCCATTTATTATTAGTTTTCCGACATGACTTCTTTCGCTAGATTTGTCTACAAAAGTAGTATCAATAGCAGTCACAGAACATTTATATATTCTAATTGCAAAGTTCACACTAAAAATTAAATTGAATGACAGTATTGCTGATTGCTATAATTGTTTACTGAAAGAGCGTTTCAATAAATCCACATTAAAATCACAATCAACCACTGTTTCCTTGCTTTTTACTGTAATATGGGACCCGAAGACTTTTTATGAAGTGATTAAAGTTTCCTCAAGGTGCCTTGTATACATTGCCTATTATAAAGGACTGTCCGCCCCCGGTAGCTGAGTGGTCAGCGTGACAGACTGTCAATCCAAAGGGCCCGGGTTCGATTCCCGGCTGGGTCGGAGATTTTCTCCGCTCAGGGACTGGGTGTTGTGTTGTCCTAATCATCATCATTTCATCTCCATCGACGCGCAGGTCGCCGAAGTGGCGTCAAATCGAAAGACCTGCACCCGGCGAACGGTCTACCCGACGGGAGGCCCTAGCCACACGACATTTCATAAAGGACTTATTATGGAATGCTAATTCTGTTGCAATACCTTCAAAGTGCTGCTCTCAACAATATTTATTAATATCAACATCCTCCATATTAAAACAGTTTCTGACGAATGTGCCAACTGTTCCTTTCTCCCTTTTTTCTCTAATACGTAAGAAGCTAACTTAAATCCTATAACATGTAACGTATTTACACCAGTGCTCGCGTGATGTTCAGAGAGGCAGATTGTATCAACTGGTTTGCTCAACTCTGCGTCTTTAACACAAATAAGCAACTCATTAAACTTAACCCACAGTCGTCAAATATTCTTATGCAATAACTGATTTTGTGCACTGGCTGAATTACAACTGGATGGACCTAATTTTTCTGTCAGTTTCTGAACATCTCCAGTTTCAATTAGGACTGTGTGCGTGAACTGTGTATATTAAAATTTGCTTTCTGGTTGCCTGTTTTATTCATATGAATGCCAATTTCAACCTGTCTCTGAGCATCTTTTGTTTCTGCCCTCTCTACCCTGTCAGGGTGGGAGACAGCAAGGTATCCCACCATTGTCCAGTGCATCTCCGGACACGTATTCGACTGGAATCTCTTTGACTGGAGTAGAATTGATGAGTCCCCCATCGAACTGAGTTCCGATGACGAGCGAAGACGTGTCTGGAGACGCTCGGGACAGTGGTTGGATACCAACCTGATTGTCGCCTGACACTCTGTCCGACAACGAGGAGTGACGTTCTGGCGTGCCATTCCTTTTCACCTGGTTGCCATCCACAGCCCCTTACAGCACAGCAGTACGTCTTCTATGCTCTACGCCCCGCTTCGTTGCCCTTCATGGCAAGTCATCCTGGGCTTACATTTAAGCAAGATAATGCCAGCCCGTACACGGCGAGAGTTTCTGCTGCTTGTCTCCATGCTTTCCATACCCTGCTTAGGCCAGCAAGTCGCTGAATATTTTCCCAATTGCTAACATTTGGAGCATTACGGTCATGGTCCTCCAACCAACTCGGGATTGTGACGATCTAAAGCGCCTGCCTATTGTACGGAATTTGGTACAGTATCCCTCAGGAGGACATGCAACAACTCTATCAATCAAAGCCAAGTAGAATAACTGCTTGCACAAGGGCCAGTCGTGGACCGACGCGGTGTTGACTTGCTCTGTTTGTGAAGCTCTTTCTCTTGAATAAATCGTCCGATTTTCCAGAAATTGTAATTATTTGTTAGTTTGCACACGTGCATCATAATTACCGATTTCAGTCCCATTCGGGTAATTTTTTCTTTCTACATCCCTTTTTTTGTCTTAGCGTCCCCCATCCTACAGCGACAGGATACTTTCGTAGCAAAGTCCCTTCCTGGTGTCTGAGTGGTCAGCGCGACGGAGTTTCGTACCTAACGGCCCGGGTTCCATTTCCGTCTGGGTCGGAGATTTTCTCCACTCAGGGACTGGGTGTTGTGTTGTCCTTACGATACGATACGCAAGTCGCCAAAGTGGCGTCAACTCGAAAGACTTGCACTAGGCGAACGGTCTCCCCGACGGGAGGTCCATTTATCGTAGCAAAAATATCTAAACACAAATTAGTAGACATTAATAAGGGGTATGTACATCCATCGCCTTTTCGACGGCTTGAACTCTGCAAGCTCTTTTTTAATGAGATGTCTGAATGTATTAGGAGAAATGGCAGCCTAATCTTCATCAAGAGCCGAAACCAGAGAGAGTAGTGACATATTTCTTTGTTCCTCGAAATTACAGCCTATTATCTTAGAGTCTAAAATAGGTCACAAAATTCATGTTTCCGAGGATAATAATAAATGTATATATTAATTATTTATTCCTGAAACTCATTAAAAGTGCTGATAATACAAAAATTCTTTTACTGAAACTACTTCCTCTCACTGCAGAACTATAATAAAACCTCATCTCGTTACACAACTAGTAACACTACTGTTAGTACTACGAACTGTTCTGTCTTTGTTCATTTATTAGAGTGGATTTAAACTGTAGCTGGTTGTTTCCGCTACTGGATTCTTCCTTATTCTGCCTGTCAAATTCCATTGTAGGTTATACCCTCTTAAGCATAGAACAGCACATCAGCATTGTTTTCACTGTGACAAGCTATTCCACGATTTACTGTAACGTCCTAGAATTCAAGCTCCCGTGATTGATTGCACCAATGGAAGCTAAACTCTTGAAAAACCATTTCATTCAGTTGTCGCTAACTTCAGCTGTCTTCCCTCCACCTGTAGAGTATATTTCCTTGCCTGGATGGCAGCGGGCTGAAGTGTGGTGGAATGTCTCGCAAAGACTTCTTTGCGATTCCTGGTCACTGTGGCTGCAGCATCGTCCAGGACGCATCAGGTTGACTCTCTCCTCACTGATCCAATATCCTTGGCAGTCATGAGGTGTCAGACATTCTGAGGGATACTTAGCGTCGTTCATGCACAATATTTCTACAGGGCGACTCGTTACCTTTATCAGGTGCGCATAACAAGAAAGCTTCAAGAATTACATCCAATATCCTTAATGCCTGACGACCATTACCTTCTGCGTCTTCGTAGTGCGCACAGTCCCACAATGTTTGCTATGGGGTCCCCAAGCATCATTGAAAGCATCATTCAACAGACTTTTGATTTTGTACAGATTCGCAGCATGTGGACCATGACCAACCAAGTAATATATTATTACACTCGACGGGATAATTCATTTTGCCGGAATTGTTATATGCGATCTTGTACTGGCCTGTTTCGAGCACCCTTCGTACTTCCGTTTGATTGCCTTTCTTCAAACAATAAAATCTTTTGCGATTTCCAAGTCCCTGGGACATATCCTACAATTACTAACAATGCATCATTTGGTGTAGCGTAGTAGGCGCACATTAATCTTATTAGTACTCATTCAAATTTATGGATCGCTTCATTGTCTTCTACAGTTCTTCTGGCTTCATAGCTTACGACGAACAACAAGTCATCTGCAAATGCTACAAGCCCGCTTACTTTGCCACTGTCCCGTAACTTGTGTAGTATGGCATCTACTGCTACATCCCAAAAACGCTGGACGACAAACTGATCTCCGCGGACAGACTTTTGATATGGTCTTCCTCATTTCCTATTCTAAGCATATGAAGGAAGCATATCACCCACGACAATAGTCACTGCACAGCTCCTATGGACACTCCAGCTCCTTAAGGCGACCAAAGAAGAATAGCCATCATAGGTTACCGAAAGCGCCAGTAAAGTATATCATCGTCGCTAGAGCTTACTATAATGAATGAAATCGCCTTATTAATTGCATCTTCAATTGACTTGTCTCTTCCAAACTTGTACTAGTGAGGGCTCATCCCGTGTAACAGTCTACGATCTTGTAATCTTTGGCATAATAGTTTTTCAAATACCTTACCGAGAACGATCAAGAGACAAAGTGTGCTGCAGGATTTGGGTAACATGGGATCCTTGCCTCCACCTCTGAGTTCTTCTACGGTGCAGGGACACTTCCTTGAAAAGGACACTCATTGTATAGTTCACACAAGTAAATATCGAACTGGTCACAGAAATCTTCTGTTACTTTGGCAGGGATCCCATCATGTCCTGGAGATTTTTCTCGTCTTGAAGTCATATGCCTAAATTCTTCTTGTGTGCCGGACGTGATGGCCGAGCGGTTCTAGGCGCTACAGTCTGGAACCGCGCGACCGCTACGGTCGCAGGTTCGAATCCTGCCTCGGGCATGGGTGTGTGATGTCCCTAGGTTAGTTAGGTTTAAGTAGTTCTAGGTTCTAGGGGACTGATGACCTCAGAAGTTAAGTCCCATAGTGCTCAGAGACATTTGAACCATTTTCTTCTTGTGTAAAGGAGTGCACATGTTTATTGTTTCTGTAGTATTTCCACAGCATTGTTCGTAACTATGCTGTTCTTGTGTCTCGTCTTCTTCTTCGTCGTCAGAAAGCAGTGTTTCCATTAATAAGGCATCTGACAGTTCCCAACTTTTGCTACCGTTACACCATTTCTTGTGTTTGGACAAGACTGTTGGCGATCGTATTTTCTCACAGGCTATTTTATTTGGTAGTACCCAGAGATAGACTTCGAGTTTAGCCTCCACTAATTGTTTACATCATTCCAATTTCGTTTTTTGCAATTCTTCCTTAAAACGTTGTTAAACATACCAGTGTCTATACAGAACTCGGACTTGTTTTGCGTCTTAATTTCTGCAGCGCCTCGGCCCAGACGCAGGGTACTTCTCTAGAAGGACCTCTTCTAATAGGTATCGTTGTCTCCATTACCCTACAGCCACAGTCAGTTCTTGCACTGTAACATCTACGCCGTCACCCAGCGATGGACTTCACGTTCACGGGAACGTCCTTCTCATTTCTTCCCAGTTAGCCTCCTTGATATTGTTTTTGGGCTTTATGTGCACGTGTCCTTCAGTGTCTTGGATTTTGCTTCCGTTGATGGTGTAGTGTATGATACTGTGTTCACTCAGTGTCACTCCTCTCTCAACCTTCCAGCCTTCCACACGGCACGTCTCTGCCGTATTTGCTGGAGTGACTAGATTTGGCGTCGCTCCCACCCTCCCTTCGTATGATGGCGGTTTGCGTGCTGTATTCAATAACTGTAGGTTGAGCTCCATGATGGATTCTTAGAGCTGATTTCCACGGTCATCAGTCATGCAGTTATGACACAATATTGGCTTCATATTTGCATCAGTTCACAGAAGGCTTCATTCGTCCTAGGTGACGTCCTTTAGGCTTTAAAGATACTCTTCGATCTGAAAAATAAACTGAAAATACAGGGAAACCAGGGTGCAACTCTACTCTCCGGCAATCATTTCCTCACAGATTGCGTTTTCAGAGCAATACGTGATATTTCTGCCACTGTCATAGCCTTTTTAAATATTGCTGCGTATGTTGGGGATCTTTCTTGCCTTTGTATATGGTTTTCGGAGAAACAATATAAGTTTTCTGCTCACCTTTACGGATAGCCATTTTCGTCTGTAATCCCATGCTATACAACCATGCGCCATCGCGAGGTGCTTGTATAACCTTCTAAAAAAAAAAAAAGAATTCGTTCCCTCTGACAGAAATCTGTTTCAATGAATTTCTCGGTTTTCCCACTTCTGTTGACACACTGTTCACTTTGACATGGATTTTATCTACTAAATCAGTACATGAAAAGTAATATGCATTCCTTTTGGGTGCATATTCCTTATCAGATGTCTTGATACTGTAGCTGTTTTCATCGGCTCTTCCAGCCTATTGACATGCATTACGTTCTCTACGCTTTCTTAAATCCGTCGAGAATCTGTTCCGGCTTTTTTTTTTTAGTAGGTGGTCTTTTCCCGTGCGAATTTGCTCCGAGTCTCATACTGTTTTGTAGCAGATTGATATATTGATGATGGATGCTGGTGTCTGGAGCAAAGTCGATGTTCAAGCTCTGCCAAAAGTATTCTATTGTGCTCGTGTAGGGGCTGTGGGCACGCCAGTCCATTTCAGGAACGTTGTTGTCCACTTACCATTGCCTCACAGATGCTACTTTATGACAGAGTATACTGTCATGCTGATACAAAATAGAATCATCTCCGAACTGTATCTCTACATTACGCAGTACGCAATACTGTAAAACGTGTTCATGTCCTTTCGTATTTAGCGTTTTTCTTAAGCCCTATCCACGAAACACACCCACATACCGTAACGCCATCTCCTCCGTGTGTCACTGTTTGGCACCACACATGATGCCAATTAACATTCTCCAGGTATTCACCAAACCCAAACTCTTCCATCGGATTGCCACAGGGTATAGCGTTATTAATTATTCCATATCAGTCGTTCGATTCAGCCACTGTCCAGTGGCGTCGATACCAGCCCAAGTGACCAATAGATTTGACTACAGAAATATGTGGCTTGTGAGGAGCTGCTCGACCGGTGTATCCCATTCTTTTTAACTCCCTATGCACTGTTGTGCTATATAGACTGCTGGTAGCGCTTTGACACTCATGAGTGATCCCTTCTGCTGATTTCAAGCGATTTCTTACACTCATCCTCCGCAGTGTTCGATTGTCGCTGTCCGAGAATACATAAGGTCTGCCTGCCCTAGGTTTAGCGATGATTTTTCCTTCGCGTTTCCACTTCACAGTCGTATCACCAACACTCTACATTGGCAGCTTTAGGGTTCAGAATGAGATTTTCACTCTGCAGCGGAGTGTGCACTGATATGAAACTTTCTGGCAGAGTAAAACTGTGTGCCGGACCAAGACTCGAACTCGGGACCTTTGCCTTTCGCGGGCAAGTGCTCTACCAAGCACGACTCACGCCCCGTCCTCACAGCCTTACATCTGCCAGTACCTCGTCTCCTACCTTCCAAACTTTACAGATCTCCCGCGAAAGGCAAACGTCCTGAGTTCGAGTCTCGGTCCGGCACACAGTTTTAATCTGCCAGAACGCTTCAGCTTTAGGATTGTTTTGAAAAGACCCAGCTGTACTTATTACTTAGATGACATCCAATGACTAGTTCACCTCCAAAGTCACTGAACTCTCATGACCGACGTATTCTGACGTCACTGCTTCTCTTGTGACAAAACAATATTCCGCGCCTCTTTTTACGCGCGCGGATCAGTCTCTCGTGATATCTGCTCGTGAATTCCACTTACATATGAGTGTCCGAATACTTTTGATCAGATAGCGTATAAGGGGTGCAGGTGCAAACTGTCACTCCTGCGCGCCTACATCCACACAACCCCATTAGCAAGTCAGCAAAACGTCGTCCAGATGTTGTTTCTCACAGCAAGCCGCACTGCCCCTCCCACTTCCTTCAAACACACACACACACACACACACACACACACACACACACACACACACACACAAATCCGTCTGAAGATGAACCTAACGGTTCGTAACCAGTAACGGCGCTCTTTAAATAAATAAATGGCATTGTAAAAAGCGGCTGGTTGTTGTTATCTTCTATGTAAGAGTTATCCTACATACTGCTGGCCGGAGTGGCCGAGAGGTTCTAGGCGCTTCAGTCCGGAACCGCACTGCTGCTACGGCCGCAGGTTCGAATCCTACCTCGGGCATGGATGTGTGTGATATCCTTATGTTAGTTAGGTTTAAGTAGTTCTAAGTTCTAGGGGACTGATGACCTCAGATGTTGAGTCCCACAGTGCTCGGAGCCATTTGAACCATTTTTTCCTCCATACTGTACACAGCCACGGGCTCAGAATGTAAGTTTTCGACAAAATAAAATAAGTAAGAAAAGCTTTAAAAATCAGTGGAATTTCTTTTAAAGATTTATGAGAGTGCTATTTGCCGCTACATTGTTTCACATAACAAACACTGCAAACTATTCAAAATGCATTTTGATTAAGCACAAAATAAAAGTGTATTTATGATATTTTTATTTGATAAGAAACAAAATTACATGCAGAAGAAAAATATTAAAATTAACTAATTACAACACAAAAAGATCAGAAAACGTGAAGTAATTTGTAATACAGTGTTTCTTTAAGACAGTTTGTAAGACAAAAAAGGACCAAACATATCTTTTCAAAGAAGATTGTGCATGGGAACACCATGTAAAAATGTGAACTGGTAATGAAATGTATTTTCTTAGTGAACTAAATTCTTCTCTTACTTAAATGAGCTTCCTCCTTCTTGTATATACAACATGGTCCATGATTGTAGAGAAATTAGTATTTCATGTTCTTTCATTTCTAAGGACATACATCTTCATCTGTGCTCTGTAAACCATGTGGCAGGGGATACTCTTTATTGAATGACCTATTGAAGTCTGTTCCTGTTACATTCGAAGATACAGAGTGGGAAGCACGACTGCTTATAAGCCTCAACGCAAGCCGTTATTTGCCTCATGTTAACTGCAACATCTCTATAGATACGCAGAAGACTAAAGAACATTCGTGGTTCCTTCGATAAAAGATGTGTCTTTGAGCGATACAAGCATGTTCTCCAGAGAAGTATTGCACCTTGCTTCACGTGTCTATCAGTTAAGCTTCTCCAACATTTCTGTTACACTCTCTCGCCAGTGAAACAAGTCTGCAACCTCTAGTTCCATCCTTCTCCTATTGGTAGTATTACCAAACCGGATAACCATTCATAACTCAGTGCTGAAAGTCAGTATTTTTTCAAATAATTTTAGCATAGAGAAAGAACGCTCAACTTTTGCAACACTCATAGGTTCTACTAGATACAGATTCTACTTGAGACGGCAGAACGGCTGTCCTGATCTAGGAGTAACCCGATATTAGCATTATGAAGTCTTCCACACCAAATTTTTTCATATATACTTTAAATATTCTTATGAATATCAGTTGCGTTGGAAATTATGGACATTATTCATGAGGAAATGCTGTAAAACTTAACTATTTCATTTTTAAGTTCTACGTCATTGAGGCTAGATATGAAAACAGGTTGTATACCTACGTACACGTCTGCTGTGTATTAAAAAAGTCAGTGAACAGTCTAGGAGATATTACGAAGAAGCCAACAACAAATATATCTTTTAACGCAAACAGGTGTCGTAAACACAAATTGAGCGAGCACTGAGCATTTTAAGTGCCATTCGGCCAAAGGAGACAAAAAGAATATATTTTCTCGAAACATTGTTACCAAAAAAATGGTTCAAATGGCTCTGAGCACTATGGGACTTAACATCTGAGGTCATCAGTCCCCTAGAACTTAGAACTACTTAAACCTAACTAACCTAAGGACATCACACACTTCCATCCCCGAGGCAGGATTCGGACCTGCGACCGTAGCAGTCCCGCGGTTCCGGACTGCAGCGCTTAGAACCGCACGGCCACCGCGGCCGGCACATTTGTTAGGTACGCAGAGTTGTGTCGTTCTGATGTTCTCTTTGAGCTGAAAAACAGCGTGTAGCGCTGTAGTTCCTCCTAGACTATCACAGTTTGTACCAGTAATAGTGAGAACGTAGTTTAGTGGTCAGCGTAGTTAGTCACCAATCGGAGGACCCTGGTTCGATTCCAGATACTGCCAACGATTTTTCCTTGTTGGAAGGACTGGTACGGGATGCACTCGCCTTCGCGATGTCAATCGAGGAGCTGCTTTAATAGTAGCGACTCCTCGGTCTGGAAGTCCGCAAAACGGTCGGAAGAGCAGTGTGCAGACCACATTCCCCTTCATACAGCTTCCACATGATCCCGGCATACATCCCTTGAACCTTCACGGCCTGCACAAGAAGCTCGTTAATATGGAGAGTTGCACATGGAGAAAACTGCGTCACATCCACCTTGTTTACTGTGGATCCGAAGGAAATGTTCGAAGACCTAAGCGAATGTATCGCAAATGTCCGTATTAACGCACATTTACTACAATCCACGATCTAACGGGCAATTCCCGCACATTAATGGCACGCAGGCCAATGCAGGCGGACCACGGTACGTAAGGACACTTACCTTTGACGAAAACGTGTTTCCACTCTTTGAGGCCGGCCGGAGTGGCCGAGCGGTTCTAGGCGCTACAGTCTGGAACCGCGCGACCGCTACGGTCGCAGGTTCGAATCCTGTCTCGGGCATGGATGTATGTGATGTCCTTAGGTTAGTTAGGTTTAAGTAGTTCTACGCTATAGGGGACTGATGATCCCAGCAGTTAAGTCCCATAGTGCTCAGAGCCATTTGAACCATTTGAGCCATCATTCTTTGAGAACAGGTCCGAGGCAAGTTCGTTGTTTACCATAGTTTAAAAGGAATGTGCTGCGTAAACAGCTGCTGTTTACGGATGAAGCTTGATTTAATCTGAAAGGCATTTACAAATGGCATTCGTCGGATGTACTGGCGGATGAAAACACACAAACAGCAGTTATGAGAGGTCACCAGAGACAGTCTGCAGTAAACAGGTCGGCCGGTATCGTGGGCGTCTACTCGCTTGAGCGCTAAATGTCGCCTCTTCGATTAAAACCGTCAATGTACAGATTGTTCTTGCAACGGCACCTTCCGATGTCATTGGAGGAGATACCAATGCGTATCAGAGGGAGAATGGGGCCACGGCACACTTTTCGAAACCGGTACGTGCAACATTAACCGGTAACTTCAGTAGTCGGTGGATCGGCAAGGGAGACCCTGTGTATTAGAGCGCAAGATGCCCGAACCTCACCTCACTGTAATTCTTTCCCTAGGGATTTATGAATACTGATGTGTATTCTAGCACTGTGCTCTCAGAGAAGGAATTAATTGTAATTATTATTTCCGAGACCATACAGACCACGCCACACGTTTTCAATCGAATACAGGATGCCCTTTTAAGTCAATAACGGCTCTGAGCTGAAAAAAAATGGTGCCCATTTTGACCATTATTGTAACACTGATGAGTGCAATTAGGAACTGAAATACATTTAACGCTGTTTTATTCTCAATCACACCTCTTGACCGCGACGATACTCCATACTCAAAATGCATTTCGAGCATTTTGTTGCTCAACGAAATCTACAGTATCTTGTTGTTCTGTCGTAATATTTGTTAGTTTGAGCAGTGAATTTTTGAACACCCTAATAATTTAGTTCATTTCTTCCAACCAGATATTTAGTTGTGTACAAATGTTAATCTCCTATAAACAGAAGTGTTCCTTTAAGTCTAGTTACTGGCTCTGTCAGTCTCCGTTCGTCGAAAAGCTTGTCTAAATGCTTCTTTACTGCTTTAATTTGCCTGTTAAAGAATTTCCACTTGATGTATCATGTTTCAGAGATGTTGAAGCTTTCCTCAGGTCGTTTGTTGGATGAAAGCTGTTTCTGACAGCAATCGAACGAGAAGTCGCAGTGATAAGACGTGGGACTCGCATTTGGAAGAAAGGCGGTTCAAATCCCCTTCCGATCACCGAGACTTAGGTTTTCCGTGGTTTCCCCAAGGCTTTATCGTTTGACGTTTCCTCCGAAAAGGACGCAGCCTATTTCACTCTCCGTTCTCCCCCTATCCGAGTTTGCACTCCATCTTCAATGTCCTTGTCGTCGATGGGACGTTAAATGCTGATATTTTCTTTATTCCTGACTCCGTCGTTCCTAAATGGTCATACGAATACCCAGCTGAAGCGTCCATTTTATTAGATATGTGAAGATGGTACCATCTTCATATAGATACGGCTTACTGGCCAACGATCTACTTCAGTGCGGATGCACTCATATTGCTCAAACTCGTACTGGAATCGGTAGATTGATGCCGCGAGTAATGAGTATAGTGGGCAGCGACACTACAAATGTAGTGTGTAGACAGTAAGTAGGAAATATGGGTCTCACGTGGAGTGTACCTGCAGTCGCACTGTCCCCTGTGTCCTCGATGGCGCGCTCAGTCAGCCAGCCTTCAGCGGCGTAGCGGTTTGGACGGTGTTTACGTCCCTGCCACACGTCTGCGCGAGAGGTGTGTACATAAAGTGTGTAGCGGTGTGCCGCGGTAATACATAAATCGAATCATGACCTTGTCTTTCCGCAAATCGACACTGAAATTTAATTTTGTTAACGAATATGCTCGACCGAAGGCTTACGAGATAGAACATTACTCACGGGAGAGGTAAAAATCGAACCTGACCTTCTAGTTGGAATACACTTAGCTATAGTCAGCAGCGTGGTCTATGTCAAGCTCATCAATGAAGCGGCATGTGACGAACTACTACTCTGACACCGACAAGGAATTCGTTTCTGTCATTCGGAAGGGAATGTTGCGGCGGTTACAGTTGAACACTCTGGCACAGGATCCGCGTCTTTGCGCTTCCATTCGAAGTGCCAGAAGAATTGGTGACAGACGCCCTACGTCCTTACGGAACGGTCCTATCCCATGTGCCTGAAAATTGGGCGAATTTCAAAACGTATTCTGTCCTCAATGGCGTGAGACAAATACGAATAGAGCTCCGAAAACACGTTCCGTCGTACTTTTACATCGCTGGTTGTAGGGCGATTGTCATCTACGACGGACAACCAAGGACGTGCTCTGGATGTGGGAAGGAGGGACACCTATGTTCTGAGTGTACTCAGCGAAGGTTGTTACAGCTTCCACGGGATGATCTACCACTCACACCGCATGTCTTACCGGGATCTCCCCGCGGCATCTATTATTCAAATGTAGAGCATATGCGGATGACATTGTGTTCCTCGTTCGGAATGAGGGGGAGATTCAATCAGCACTGGATTGGCTACAGACGTATGGAATGGCAGTTGGCAGCGAGGTCAACTTCCGAAAATCACAATTCATGCACGTGGGGCATGGACTAGAACCAGGATCGGAGGGAGCCTTACCTGTGGTGGAAACCCTCTGATGTTTGGGTATCACCTTTCATAAGGAGACGGCGGGAACGGCTGCTTCTCCGAGTCCGCACGGCAGTACGACTAAACGCCATACGGTCGATGGATATGCTGCAGCGAGTGTAACTTGTCAACCTTTACCTCGCTCCCATGATGTGCCACCTGACACACCTTCTCCCCTTGACGCGCACGGTGGCTATGAGGATTCAGGCGACTTTTGGGTATTATGTACGCCTGGGACAGCTCTTTAAGGTACAGTACAACATGCTTACCCTCCCAGGGGCGTTGGTACAGTGAAGGTGCCCGAGAAGGCACGTGCTATGTATATAAATATTATGCTAAAACGTCGAAGAAGTAGTACCAACATCGCATATCCCTCGCTCAGTGCCGGCCATATATCGCCCTCGTTAACGTATGCTCGCACGTTCATCGTTGGACACAGTTACGTTCAAGAGCGTTTACCGACGGCCCGACAATCGACATCGAAAGACGAGTACCATCTGCTTCTTCGACAGATCGCCCGGAACAGGGTTGAACGGAAGCATCCAGCCGTTAATTGGCACATAGTGTGGCGCATAGTACACCACCCACACCTACCTACAACAGTCAGGTTAACATGTTACATTGTAGTGAACCGGAAATACCCAACGAATGACAAAAAGCGAATGACAAAAAGTACGCAATACATTTGGCGGATTCGCCCATGTGTCAGCAATGTGGCATTCTGGATGCGGATGACCACCGGCTTGTCTGCGGTGAGGCGTTGACTGTCTGGACTCTAGCGAGGAAGAAAATAGCGCTCATGCGGCGCACTATATACACTCCTGGAAATGGAAAAAAGAACACATTGACACCAGTGTGTCAGACCCACCATACTTGCTCCGGACACTGCGAGAGGGCTGTACAAGCAATGATCACACGCACGGCACAGCGGACACACCAGGAACCGCGGTGTTGGCCGTCGAATGGCGCTAGCTGCGCAGCATTTGTGCACCGCCGCCGTCAGTGTCAGCCAGTTTGCCGTGGCATACGGAGCTCCATCGCAGTCTTTAACACTGGTAGCATGCCGCGACAGCGTGGACGTGAACCGTATGTGCAGTTGACGGACTTTGAGCGAGGGCGTATAGTGGGCATGCGGGAGGCCGGGTGGACGTACCGCCGAATTGCTCAACACGTGGGGCGTGAGGTCTCCACAGTACATCGATGTTGTCGCCAGTGGTCGGCGGAAGGTGCACGTGCCCGTCGACCTGGGACCGGACCGCAGCGACGCACGGATGCACGCCAAGACCGTAGGATCCTACGCAGTGCCGTAGGGGACCGCACCGCCACTTCCCAGCAAATTACGGACACTGTTGCTCCTGGGGTATCGGCGAGGGCCATTCGCAACCGTCTCCATGAAGCTGGGCTACGGTCCCGCACACCGTTAGGCCGTCTTCCGCTCACGCCCCAACATCGTGCAGCCCGCCTCCAGTGGTGTCGCGACAGGCGTGAATGGAGGAACGAATGGAGACGTGTCGTCTTCAGCGATGAGAGTCGCTTCTGCCTTGGTGCCAATGATGGTCGTATGCGTGTTTGGCGCCGTGCAGGTGAGCGCCACAATCAGGACTGCATACGACCGAGGCACACAGGGCCAACACCCGGCATCATGGTGTGGGGAGCGATCTCCTACACTGGCCGTACACCACTGGTGATCGTTCTACCATTCCTAGACCGGCAAGGGAACTTGCTGTTCCAACAGGACAATGCACGTCCGCATGTATCCCGTGCCACCCAACGTGCTCTAGAAGGTGTAAGTCAACTACCCTGGCCAGCAAGATCTCCGGATCTGTCCCCCATTGAGCATGTTTGGGACTGGATGAAGCGTCGTCTCACGCGGTCTGCACGTCCAGCACGAACGCTGGTCCAACTGAGGCGCCAGGTGAAAATGGCATGGCAAGCCGTTCCACAGGACTACATCCAGCATCTCTACGATCGTCTCCATGGGAGAATAGCAGCCTGCATTGCTGCGAAAGGTGGATATACACTGTACTAGTGCCGACATTGTGCATGATCTGTTGCCTGTGTCTATGTGCCTGTGGTTCTGTCAGTGTGATCATGTGATGTATCTGACCCCAGGAATGTGTCAATAAAGTTTCACCTTCCTGGGACAATGAATTCACGGTGTTCTTATTTCAATTTCCAGGAGTGTATACAGCAATATCTTCCGACATAGTATTTTTTTCCAGAGAAAACGTATTTTCCGCTTGATAAGACGAACGCAGTGGCGTGGATCACAGGTATGACGGTACATTACATATACAAAGACACACGTCTGAACGTACTAGATTACTGGCGATACTCGCAAGGTGGACAGTCAAAACTGTTACGGCTACGAAACTACAAGGACTGGAATGCCAATTTGCTAGGAAAGGTTTTTGCGGACCTGATATATACTTGGGGTGTGCCAGGTGTGCAAAATGAGCGGCGGAGCTGTCGTTGTGAAGCCGACCAAGTAAAGTTATCAGCTAAGGACAACTACGCGTGTACGTAACCCAGGAAGAACTAACACCTGCACAGTTAGCAATGGAATTTGGTTTTAATATCTATAAATAATTTTTTGAGGGTGGTTTCCGTTTCTCTTACCTTCCTTAAAAAAAGAGTTGGTAGGAAAAAAATCGGGTAGAACGTCTGCCATGTAAGCAAGAGATCCCGGGTTAGAGTCCCGGTCGGGGCACACATTTTCAAGTGTCCCCGTTGATGTTTATCAATGGTCTGGATTTCATTGTAATTTCATATTATTAGATTGCTAGACATTAGGTGCTATATTAGTTATTTGTAGTACTTTGCAATGAAGCTTAAAAAGATAACGAAGTGCAGGTTTGAATTATGTTCTTAAGATGTATTCTTACCCACACGAATTATGTTTTTGAGGTTCTTGACAGTGTTAATGAATTTGTCTTTAAGTATGTTGATGGTGTCGTAGTAGCCCAGCGAGTTTCATTCAGTGTCTTCAGCGTTACTTGTATGAGCTGACTGTACAATATTTTAAAATCTACTGTTGTCAAAAACTTGTACATGTTCTCAACTCTTTCGAAATACGAGGCTGTCTGTTGATAAGCGACCTTAAGAATTTAATTTAAATTGTAACCTAATTATTTTTGCACACTAGTGTAAACGCCACTCAGGGTGGGTACTGAGTCACAGCTTTTGCTGTATCCCTTTCGTTCTATGGATTCAATTAAAAGGTTCAAGTGTAATGCATTTTAAATTTGACTTGCGTGAATGATTTCCATATCTTTGTTTCAGAACAATTTCCAAGACAGTATCTGATTTTTTAAAAGTAGAGTAATACTTCTCTTGAGTGATCGACTTTACTATTTTATCCACTTAATCTTCCTATTTTATTTTTGTGTCTTTTTTTCCTTACTTCCCTCGGGCGTCATGGTACCTTATCCTCAGGGTCATTGCTCCGGTCACCCGATCTTAGTTACGCTGCTGCTGTTATCCCTTGGGTGATTTCCTTAATTGTTGGTGAATATTTAACTGCACATCATCCTGGAGCAAGCAACAAATAGAGACGTGACGCAGTCCTCAACAATACACGTGTCTCTACACGTAGTTGCCTATCATCAGCTCAAGAGGAGTCGAACGGAAAGCAACAGGGATATTTCTGTCACTATCCAGCAAAATCTTAAGGAAAGCATGAAACGTAATAAGAGTGTAGATGTACAATAGCAGTCAGAAGGTAAGCCATCAGCAAACTCCCGAGTTCTGGAAATCCGTGGCAACCAAAACATAGGCGTCAGATTGATGGCCGTTTTAGGCGGACGCACAACATAGGCTGTTGAGCCAAAACGTTATGACCACCCGTTTAACAGCTTGTTTGTCCTGCATATCACGGATCCGACAGTTTGTTTGTAGGTTTGTGGAGGTATGTGGCATTAGATGTCTACTAACAGGTCATATTCTGAGGCCTATGGTTCCCATTTCTAAGGTAAGTGATTATTTTCGTTGCTATATTTCGATAATCTGTTTTATGTAAGAAATGACATCTAATAAACGTTTCTTGATAATGTCTACAGTAGAATGTATAACGTGAGTAGACGTTACTGGGTATTTGTCGTGCAGTATCGGCTACCCGACTGTGTGTCAGTATCGGCCAGAAGTATTTTTTTTAATTTTTAAATTATAGTTTCTTCTTACTTTTTTTTCAGATTGGAGTGGTAGAAATTCAGAAAAAAGTAAGAGAAAAATAGAATGAAGAGTGCATGAAAATGGCTCTGAGCAAGGTTATGTCTAACAAAATGACCTCAACGGAAGCAGTTGAAGCGTTTTCTACAACTAGAAAAGAAAACCATCACTATCTAAGAGAAGAGATTAAAAACAGAAAAAAGGTCAAAAAGGAGTTGAAGAAAGTTGAACTTAAGTCGGGTGTTCCAAAATGAAATAAACGAGCAAAGTGTAGCCATGGAAAGCCAATTACAAAACTGCAAAAAACTGGAATTTACTGGAGAGTTTGGAGTCGTTTGAACACGACTGGGTGCTGTGTACTAAGTGTAGGTGTGTTCGAAGTATGAATCAAAATAATGTTTTTGTTTTATTTGCGATCCTTGTAAACTGTAAGCTAAACATTGGTGAGCTGACCCTCAATGGTACCGATAAGTTCCCATGCTTATATGTGTTCTATTTTTATTCATTAATAGCCGATATTATCACAGAAAAGACAAGAACCGATACTGTAAACCACTTTCTGCAATCCTTGTGATTGTAGCTATTTTACTTTGGATGTAACTTTGTACTATAAATAAAAAATAACTATCAGTGCACTCTGATAATCACAGAACATTTCTTGCCGTAAGAGAATAGTGTGTTAATATTCCAATTAACCACTACAGTTGCACCATAAAGTAATAAAATTAAGCTGGTCGATACCGCACGACTCTTCGATACCGCACGACTCTTCCCTATCCTCCTTCGAAGTTTCCGTGCCAGCGGAACTTTTGTAGTCGCTCGTATAGGTAATGTTCAAAGTCGCGTCTATCATCTTGCTGTATTGAAACAGACGTTTCTTGTTCATACAGTGATAAATAGCACGTTTTTGTAATAATTTAGAAGGATTCATCGCATTGAGCTATATTTTTGTTACAATTTTCCTTTCCATTTACAAGCGATTTCCTAACGGAATGAAATGCGATGTGAAACTTTTGATCCAGTTCACTTATTATGAAATAAGGTGTCATTTTTATCCTCTATCTGACAATGTAGTTCGTATCCCCAGTCTCAGTGATGGAAGGTCACTGCCGGGTGACTCCTAGACTCTCGGTTGCTGGTTACTGAGGCGTATTTCACTGATGGTTTACTGGAATTTCATCCACTAACTGGATTATGTTGAATCTGGTGAACTTCAATTGTTAAATCTGTTCTATATGTTTTGATTCACTGGAACTTCATTACGCTGCAAAGTCCATGGAGCGCTTTGGAGAACTAAACTAACAGTAGTGGTGTTAGAGGCTATCAGTGTATTTTGTAAGGGACTTTTCGTTTGGTGAGGCTAACTCGTATTTCATTACTTCAACAGAAACCCATTAGTTTTTAGGCCACGCCGCAAATCTGCTGGAGAACTGGTTTCATCCATATTCTTTACACGTGGGGCTTCCGTGGCCACCTGCCCTGTTTCCTTAAGGAATTTTTAAAAGACGGAGTTTCAAGGTGCGTTTGGGTTCTACCTTGTCGGACACCTTTATCCAGAAAACGGTTCCGTCCTGAGCGTCATCCTCTTTGCTGTCGCCATGAATCCTATAACGGCCTGTCTCCCGCCGGGCGTCTCCGGCTCCCTTTTTGTTGGCGATTTTGTCATCTACTGCAGTTCTCCACGGACCTGTCTCACTGAGCGGCGTCTTCAGCTGTGTCTTGATCGTCTTTTCTCCTGGAGCATCGACAGTGGCTTTCGTTATTCCACTGACAAAAACGTCTGTATGAATTTCTGGTGGCGCAAATGGTTTCTCCCACCATCTTTACATCTCGAGTCTGTTGCCCTTAAGTTCGTTGAAAGTTCGAAATTCCTGGGGTTCCTACTCGATAGGAAATTCTCTTGGTCCTCCTACTCCTACGTGTCTTACCTGGTAACCCGCTGTACGCGGTTCCTCAGTGGTACTTCCTGGTGTGCCGATCGAACCACCCTCCTCTGTTAGTACCGGTACCTTGTCCGTTCGAGTGCTTTGTTTATGCATCTGCACGTCCATCCCTCTTATGCCGTCTCAACACTATCCACCATCGTGGCATCCGTTTGACCACTGATGCCTTTTACACTAGCCCGGTTGAGAGTCTGTCTGCTGAACTACCACTGACCTACCGCCGTAACTTTCCCCTCAGCTGGTATGCATGCCGTTTGTCTGTGTAAGTAGGCTGTTTAGGTTTCTTATATTGGTAACGCCACGTAGCGCTCTGATGAAAATCACTGGCTGTGCTGTGTGCAGTCAGTGGCTGGTTGGCATTGTTGTAATACTCGCCATTGTAGTGTTGGGCAGCTGGATGTTAACAGCGCGTAGCGTTGCGCAGTTGTAGGTGAGCCGCCAGCAGTGGTGGATGTGGGGAGAGAGATGGCAGAGTTTTGAAATTTGTTAGACTGGATGTCATGAACTGCTATATATATTATGACTATCAAGGTAAACACATTGTTTGTTCTCTACAAAAATCTTTCATTTGCTAACTATGCCTATCAGTAGTTAGTGCCTTCCGTAGTTTGAATCTTTTATTTAGCTGGCAGTAGTGGCGCTCGCTGTATTGCAGTAGTTCGAGTAATGAAGATTTTTGTGAGGGAAGTGATTTGTGAAAGGTATAGGTTAATGTTAGTCAGGGCCATTCTTTTGTAGGGATTTTTGAAAGTCACATTGCGTTGCGCTAAAAATATTGTATGTCAGTTTAAGCACAGTCTTGTGTAAATTGTTCTAAGGGGACGTTTCATCTGCTATGCGTGGGCCACCCATCCTATGCCTCCTTCTTCGATGATTCCCTTGATCGCCAGTATGGGCGTGTCCCTGTTCTCTGTTACCTCATGGAATCCGATTTCAGCACTTGATACGGCGGCTGAAACTTCACACAACCTGCAACTTTCCCGGTGGGTGTGAACCCTTCACCATCTTGGCTTCGTGAAGAGACCTATGTTAACCTAGACCTTCATTCGCTTCCTAAGGACGTTACTCTAGCCTCGCTCTACCGCCTTCAGGTTCACAACCTTCGCATGGGACTTCGCGATAGTACCGTTGTGTACGCTGATGGCTCTCGGACTGACCATGGGGTCGGTTGTGCCTTCGTGTTTGGCGCCCGTGTCTTTCGTTATCGGCTTCCGGCACACTGCTCTTCGCCCTGTATCGGGCCACGGAGTACACCCGGTGACACAGACTTTCTAGTTGTTCGCTCAGACTCACTCAGCGCCCTTCAAAGTCTATGTGCGCTGTTCACCGCCCATCCCTTAGTGCAGCGGGTCCAAGAAAACTGTCTCTTGCTCAGTCTTGGTGGAGCCACTGTGATGTTTATGTGCTTCCTGCTCATTTCGGTCTGCCAGGAAACGCGGCTGCTGGCGCTGCTGCCAAGGCTGCAGTCCTTATACCTCAGCCCGCTTATTCCTATATTCCCTCCGATGACCTCTGTGTTGCCATCTGTCAGGAGGTGGTATCCCTTTGGCATCGCCAATGGTCCTCCCATCACGGGAATAAGCTCAGGATTATTGAGCCTCTCCCAGTGGCTCGGACGACCTCCTCTCGGCCTTCCCGCCGGAAGGAGGTCATTTTAACTATGCTGCGTATTGGGCACTGCCTGTTCAGACATCGTCATTTGATAAGTGGCGCTACCCCAACACTTTGTACACATTGCGCACAAGTTTTAACTGTCCGCCACTTCCTGACGGAATGACCGTTTTTGCCGTCTGAGTTATCGGCCGTTTTAGCAAATGACGTGCGGGCTGTCGACCGCGTTTTACTTTGTATCCGCCAAAGAAATATGGCGAAGGCCATTTAATTTCTAGTTTTGGACCTCAGTTTCTGTATGGTATCTTTTTTAGCCCTTTCTCCACGTCCCTGTCTTCTCTAATATCACTTGGGTCTGACGTATAGTCGTTTTTTAACTTCTCTCTGTCTTCGTGTTCTATAGTTTTGACTTAGGCGCATATGACTCCAGTTCTTTTTTTGCACCATACAGCAAAACAAAATAAACATACATACATTTATACAAGTGTGTCATGATTTCCATGACCAGTGGAGTGCCAAGTATTCCTTAGCCTGTAATTATTTGCGGCATGAATTTCGCGTCCCACGGACCTTGGACTGGGTATATTGCTTTTATGTACATACATATATAACATGTGTATAACTCCGCCTTCTTTATGTAGTAGTAAAGTGACAGATTAGCTCGAGTTGCCTCCGTAATGTGTAAACTACACGCTCACCTCTAATGAGCCGTCCTTGGGTGATGTGTTAAATCAGTGGCTTTACTACAGAGAAGCGGACTGCAATTTGTTATTACTTTTAATCAATGAAGTTTTTTTATTTTATCTGTTAATATTGCAAATGGTAAGGTAACTAACTTTCAATTGATAGGCGTTTCCTTTCTAACTGTGTTAAATTTCCTTGAAGACTGTTTTCCAAACTACAATAGTTTAATTGAAGATGGTTTGTTAAAGCTGTGGCGAAATGTTTTTCGAGAGTCCTTTAACTGATCCTTGTGTGCAAATTGGTTTTCTTTATCTGTATTAACATTTCTCGCTGACTGTCTTTTTTGCAAATTCCCTTTTGTTAATAATAATAATAAAGAGAATATAGTTGAGTGAGAATTTTAGTTTTCGGGAGCCCAATACCTTGCCACTCCCTGCTCCATGAAATGCTACACTTTATCAGATGTCTTCAGGCCTAAATTATTTGCTACGCTCTTGCCACATCTAATAACAACGATCTGCAATTCGTATGACTTCAACATAAGCTGGTAGTACCCTTAATTCGACCCTAAGACAGGCATGCAACTCAAGTGACCTTCTTGACGTTCCTTTCAGAATTCCACAGGACAATTCTCTGGTGAATTCGTTACGTGGGCGAACAGCTGCGCTAAATCCTGTCATTAGTCTGTAATTTCAGAACACTATGCGACCTGACAAACAACAAGAAACTGAATCCAAGTTCATCGTGAGCCCGGGACTAACAGCACACTGCTAAAGCAAGGGAACGCCAGAAACACAGGTGTACGATTATACACGGCCCGCAACTAAAGATTTCATTAACGTTAAAATTCATGCTTAAACCTTTAGCTATCCTTTACTTTGCACAATTCGCTATTAGTTCGAGTCAAACGACCATTATCAAGCTAAGCTGGCATAAGCTGCTGGAAAGTTATACCATCAAATTATGGTAAACTTCCCTGCCGTCATATTCCTCGAACTAGTAGCGAATTATGCAAAATAAAGGACAGCTGAAGGTTTCACTATGAATTTTAACCATTATTTGGCGGCTAAAAATCCGTACCTGCAAACATACTGAATTTTCATAAACGGTAAACTTACTGTGGCCTTATGCTACGAGTGGTTATTGTCGATATTAGACCAGAGACCTCGTTCGTGCGTGTCACTGTTTGGGCCGGAATTGCTGATGGATTTATGAGTCTCAAATTGGATTATAATATTAGATTATTTGCGAAAGAAGAGAACGGAAAAATAGTTTTGCGAGATGGTAGCGTCCACGATCACATCTATAATAATACTAGTAGTTCCGTGTGGTTCAGCGGTCTGGTGCAAGTCTTTCAGTTAGCTGCTTTAAGACTGAGAACTACGAAAGAAGTAGTACGTGGAGACGAGAACTTGAACCGGAACGTTTTCAAGGAAAGAAAAGCAATAAAACACAATTCTTAAAGGGTTTTGTGATGCTGGGGAGTCTTTAGGGCTTCACTGCCTCACTGCCGATTCTCCACATTTGCGCAGCGGACGCCTCTCTAAAGCAGCCAGTCCTTGCGCCCGGCAGGCAGTCATCTGATGGCGAAGAAGAACGCGAAAGGTTCTGTTTTAAGTCAGATTTAACACGATCTGAACACCTGGAACCATTTACGTATTTCATAAGCAAGACCGTAAAATGTTATTCAGTGGAAAAGTTCAGCATCACTCTTTCAGGCAGAGGATTCTCGTAGGTGCAGACCAGCCGAAAAGAATTTTGCGTGTTACGCGAACAGGGGAGAGTTAATCTTGATAGTGCTTCCACTCGTTCTGTTGTTGTTGAAAAAACGGACACCATCGCTACGAGCAAGAAGGAGGTGATTGACGTCAGCACCGAAACATCGGAGCAATTGATCTACATCTACACCATACTCCGCAAGCCACCTAATGGTGTGTAGTGGAGGGCACCTTCGGTATCATTATCCGATCCTTCCAATCCTGTTCCATTCGCGAATAGAGGGTGGGAAGAATGATTGTCGGTAAGTCTCTGTATTGGCTCTAATATCTCAAATTTTCTCTTCGTGGTCAATACGCGAGATGTATGTGGTGAGACGTAATATGTTGTCTGACTCCTCCTGGAAAGTGCTGTCCCGAAATTTCAGTAGTAAATCTCTCCGTGATGCACAACGTCTCTCTTGTAACGTCTGCCAGTGGAGTTTGTTTAGCATCTCCATTACGCTCTCTCTTCGGCTAAACGATCCCGTGACGAACGCGCCGCTCTTAGTTGGACCTTCTCTATCTCCTCTATCAGACCTACCTGATAGGGATCACAGATAGGTGAACAATACTCAAGAATCGGGCGAACAAGAACCTTATAAGCCATTTCTTTCGTGGATGAGTTACATTTCTTTCAGATTCTTCCGATAAATCTGAGTCTTGTGTCTGCTTTTCCCACTATCTGTCACATATGGTAAAAATGGAAATGAGCGCTTGGCGTCATTGGCCGGGAGGCCCCTTGCGGGGCAGGTCCGGCCGCATTGGGCGACCTGCGCGCCGGATGGAGGTGAAATGATGATGAAGACAGCACAACACCCAGTCCCTGAGCGAAGAAAATCCCCGACCCAGCCGGGAATCGAACCCGGGCCCGTAGGACAGCAATCCGTCACGTTGACAACTTTTTTTATTGCATTTTGTTCGTTGTTGATCGTTGTGTTTGGTCGTTGCGGACGTCACATGACATCCGTTAAAGTTCGTTTGTTGATCCTTCTACTCAGTTTTTTATTACAAAGGTCAGCCAGCTCTCTGACCGAACACGCTGATCTACCGTGCCGGCGTACATCACTGGATAGTTACTCCTAGACATTTTACGGCAGACGCTGTCTCCAGCTGTTTGTCATCAATAATGTAGCTGTACAGTATTGAATTTCTTTTCCTATGTATGCGCAATATGTTACATTTATTTACGTTCAGGATCAACTGCCAGAGTCTGCACCATTCATCAACTCTCTGCAGGTCGTTCTGCAAATTCTTACTATCTTCTGGCGTTGCTACTTTGGTATAAACAACTGCATCAAAATGTTCAAATTTGTGTGAAATCTTATGGGACTTAACTGCTCCTAAGCTTACACACTACCTAACCTAAATTATCCTAAGGACAAATACAGACACCCATGCCCGAGGGAGGACTCGGACCTCCGCCGGGACCAGCCGCACAGTCCATGACTGCAGTGCCTGAGACCGCTCAGCTAATCCTACGCGGCTAAACAACTGCATCATCTGCGAATAACCTTAAAGAGCATCCGACGCTTTCAACCAGATCATTTATTTATATTGTTAACAGCAACGGTCCTATCACACTTTCCTGTGGTACTCCGGTTATTACCTTTACATCTCTCGATTTAGTTCACTTAAGAGCAACGTGTTGAGTTCTATATGCAAGAAAGTCTTGAATCCAATCCCAGGTATGCTCCGATACTCCGTAAGCTCGTTATTTTTTCATTAAACGGCAATGCGGGACGGTGTCAAATGTCTCACCAAAATCAAGGAACACGGCATTAGCCTAAGCGCCGTTGTCCACTGCGCTGTGGATCTCATGGAGGAACAGAACGAGCTGAGCTTCCCAGGATCTATGTTTGCAGAAACCATGTTTATTTTTATAGAGGAGCTGTTCATTTTCCAAGAACGTCATAATTCTTGAGCATAAAACATGTTCCATAATTCTACAACAGACTGACGTCAACGATATACGTACATAATTGAGTGGATCTGTCTTACGGCCTTTCTTAAAAACGGCTATTACCTGCGCTTTATTCCAGTTGTTAGGTACCTTTCGTTGCTCAAGCGATCTACGATAAATTACTACTAGAAGGGGAGCAAGTTCTTTCGCATAATCTTTATAGAACCTTATTGGTATCTCATCTGGTCCTGAAGCCTTTCCACTACTAAGCGATTGTAGCTGCTTTTCAATTCCGCGATCGGTTATCTCAATATGTGCCATTTCGACGTTTGTACTACGATTGAAAGGAAGGACAGTGTTAGGATCTTCCTCGGTGAAACAACTTCGAAGGACCGAATTCATTACTTCGGCATTGTCTCTGTTATTTTCCGTTTCGGTGCAGCTGTGGTCGCTGAGAGAATGAAGAGATGATGTTGACCCACTTACTGATTTTACATACGACCAAAGTCTCTTAGGGTTTTAACTCAGGCCGGTTGACAACGTCTTACATTCGAAACCGTTGAAACGCTTCTCTCATTGCTCTCCTCACTTCGTTCAGCTTTTGTTTGTCAGCTAGGTATTTTTTCTCTTGAATCTGAGATGTAGTGCTCTTTGTTTACGTAGCCCTTTTCTGACTCGGCTATTAAACCATGGTGGATCTTTCCATCCCTTAAAACCTTACTCGGAACATAGTTATCTAGGGCATATTGAACGATGCATATGAATTTCTTCCATTTGTTCTCTACATCATCGTGCTCATCACCGAATATTTTATGCTGACTGCTGAGATATTCTGAAATTTGAATCCTGTCACTCTTGCTGAGCAAAAATATCTTCCTACTTTCCTTAACATTCCTTGTAGGACCCGTCGTCATAGATTCTGTCACAGCCTTATGATCACTGATACCTTCCTCTACGTTAATTGATTCGATAAGTTCAGGTCTGTTTGTTGCCAGAAGGTCTAAGACCTTATCCTCACGAGTTGGTCTCAAACTATCTGCTCAGGGTAATTTTCGGACAAGACATTCAGAACAATGTCATACGATTCCCTGTCTCTGGCACTAATTTTTATAGCATAACACTCGCAATCTATACCTGGCATGTGGAGTCACCCCCTATGAGAACGGCATGATCAGGAAAATTACTGGTGATATTCTGCAAGCTCTGTCTGAAGCGCTCTACAACTACAGATCCTGACCCAGGTGGTCTATAAAAGCATCCGATCACCATTTTTGACCGTTCTTTGATAGTCAATTTCACCCAGATTAATTCGCATTCCGAATCCGTGATAACCTCGCTAGATTTTATCGAATTTTTTACTGCAATAAACACGCCGCCACCATTGGCGACTAACCTATCCTTACGATAAACATTGCAATCTGAACTTAGGATTTCGTTGTCATTGACGTCTGGCTTCAACCAGCTTTCTGTTCCCAATACTATCTGTGCACTATAACCTTCAGTAAGCGATACTAATTCTGGGACATTTCCTTAGATGCTCCTGCAGTTTACTAAAATCATATTAACCTTTTCTGTCTCTGGTGCTCGAGGATCAAGATTCTCTGAGGCCGCTGTGGTTGATTTAACTGGCAAATTGTGTTTGCTCCCAAGGGAAGGGTCCTGTAACCTAAAAAAGCCCCATGTGCGCGCCACACGTACTCCGCTACCCTAGTAGCCGCTTCCTCCGTGTAGTGCGCGCCTGACCTATTAAGGGGAAACCTAAAATTCTACACCCGATAGCGGAGGTCGAGAAATTCGCATCCGATACCGTCGCAGAGCCGTCTGAGCTTCTGGTTTAGACCTTACATTCTGCTCCAAACCAGAGGACCACCATCAACCCTGGGTACGATGCTACAAACAGACAGCTTAGCCTGCACCTCGCGTGCATTACTAGTTACGTTCACCAAATGAGCCAGCCGCCGAAAGGAGCCGAAGATGGCCTCAGGACCCAAGCGGCAGGCGTCATTCGTGCCGACATGTGCCACTACATGCATCAGCTTGCACCCAGTGCGCCGGATAGCCGCCGGCAGGGCCTCCTCCACATCACGAATGAGACCTTCCCGCAAACATACCGAATGCACACTGGAATTCTTTCTCGCCTTGCCTGCTATCTCCCTGAGGGACTCCATCACCTGCCTAACATTGGAGCTGCAAATGAAGGGCATACCCACCCACTGAAATTTTCCGGATTGGGCAGGAAAATCGACCGCTGGCCCAACAGGAGAGGCATCCAGTGCTGCTGGGAAGCACATCGTACCTGTTGCCAAGACGTAGGGAGCCAGCCGCACGGCCTGCTCCCTCTTTCGCCTTCCGCCCAGTGACTCGCGAACCCACCACTGTCTGCCACCCACTCTGGAGTGAGGACGGACCAGTCAGATGTTGCGTATCGGAAGTCGACGTCCGGGTCATTAGAGTATTCCAGTGGTACCAAAGGTGTCGCAGGCCTCGTCACTGGCGCTCCGACGTCACCGCAACTTCGAGCATTAGCTAGAAGCTTGTCGACGGTAGCCAACGTAACTTCGAGCTGTTTTCGGGCAGCAGCCAACTCTCCTTGTGTCCGCTCACAACAAGCACAGTCCCTAGCCATATCGTACTCTGTATAAAATAGAGATGAGGTCTCAAATGGCGCTACTGAGTTAGAAAATATACCAAAGGAGAATAAAGAAACATTAAAAGTTGGTGTGCAGATTTCTCACTGCACTCTGAGACCGCAAGCTGTTAAACAGAAATAAATTTCTCTACACGGAAAATTTACACTAGGAAACCGCCCTACCCAAGGATATTCACAAGACTTACGCAAAGACAAAACCTACCATTAATTTTCTAACCACTAGTCTACACAGTAAAATACACACGTACAGTTCACTTCTTTGCAGAAGCACGTGAACAAAAAAACAAAGACTACATTAATTTACAGCTTATTACACAAGTGCTGATGCTGCTGCTCTGCTGCGCGTCCTCTCTGCTCGGCGGCTGCAGCTTATGAAACTAACATCTCGCCATGAACCGTGGCTCTGGAGTCGAACCACTCGCCAACGAAGTTTTAGAAATGTCACATCAGCAGACTGGAAAATGGTTCAAATGGCTCTGAGCACTACGCGACTCAACTTCTGAGGTCATCAGTCGCCTAGAACTTAGAACTAATTAAACCTAACTAACCTAAGGACATCACATACATCCACACTGGCCGGCCGGCAGACTGGAAGAAAGCGACCAGTCGAAAGCAGCGCTTTATGAGGAAACCGTGGGAATTAAGCTATTTTAGAAAATTCGATAGAGGAAATGATCGCTTCACTAAATGATGGTGACAATGTCACGGTAACCATCTGTGATAGCGACGATAGTAATGTTACTACAGTTTTGTCTATTTTCGCATAAAAGATGTACAGGTAGATTCCGCTCAGTGGAGTGTGTAGTTTAAGTATTTGCACGGTAACATTATATTACATTACATTATCAGTAAGAAGATTATTGTCAGAAACTAATTTGTAATGAACTTCATCTCAGAAACACGATTTTTATAACACAAAAGAAAACTTTCACACTCTTTGCAATATAATTGCTGTAATACTTAGGTAGTTTATTTTGAATCAGCTTTCTTCTTTCTTCCAAACCAGTAAGTTTCCTCACCGCAGTTAAAAGGTATAATTTTTTGTTATGTTATAAATAAGTGGAAACTTTTATCAGAAAACTTGACAACAGGTTAATAATAAACCTAGCAACCTGCTTCTCCATGAAGCCAAAAGGGCCACCACTGAGCATTCGACACGAAGGCGAAGACTTAAGCGTCTCATTTATTCAAATTATCTCGTGGTAGGTATTTCCGACAGAGCTCTGCTTTTGTGCATATTAAAATATGATGTATTCTTAATATTTCTTTCGCATAATACTTTTCTCAAATCTTGTTCACTTAATTTGTTTCCGGTATGTCGAAAATGCGGTAATATCATGGTACTTCCGTAAACTTTCCGTATGTCGTCTTAAAAACTTGTTTCTGTAAATCAAAGTAAAATCAAGAAACAGTGCAGCCCTCCAAGAATATACCAATATCAGTTTCATTTTTCTACACGGAATGGTTTGTGAGTTTGAACGAGCTGAACGAAATGTAAGATCACACGTTTGTTCCTTACGGTATGTTGTATCTCTGCTTCTTTGTTCCTCATGCTCCTGCCGAAGTGGCAGTCCTAAAGTACTTCTGAACAGTGTATAGTCGGTTGATACCTGGAAAATTATATTCTTTCTTAATAATGGAGTATGTATGTGCAATGATCAGCCTGAAAATTACGAATTCTGCTCCGTCGTAGGAATCAGGACGCCTCAGTTTCATGCAAGATACGCACATGATACAAAAGGTTTTCGATGTATATTATGGATGCATAGAAAGAGTTCGGTGTTTTCTATGTGAAAATAATGGAAGGAACCGTCTGATTCAAGCCACTTTGAGAAATCCCCGAATGCGATGCGTCGGGAGACAAGAAAGTGTGATAATGTGCTATCACTAGCACCTATAGAAAGTGAATGAATGACTGTGACATACCACAAACCGTTATGAATCTAACAAAGTTTATGTCACAGGCTTTTCCGCTTTGTATAACAGAACAAGTGGCAAAATATGGTCAATTACCGATTACGTAAAGTTGTGCAGAGGATTAATCAGATTCAGTCGTAAATGATAAACAGGAGATTTCTGTGTGTGCCCATGGTGACACAGGGAGCCCAAAGGTACGATTTCTGTAGCGATTGGCAACATCGTAAATGGAACATGAAACGAGGGAAATGATATGACAGGTCAGCTTAACCACATTTGCCCAGTATCGAAGCTACTAATTGATCTGGAATGGTATCAAGTGCTGGCTACGAGTTTTAACAATTACCTTCCCGTAACGTCCCTTGAAGGGATTTCTTATGTCTTGCAAAGGGAGGACTTTTAGAATTCATATGCGAGGAAAAAAGAAGTTCATGGTTTGACTACAATGTCTTAAGAGGCAAAATGCACCTATACATTTTATTACGATAGGGCAGAAATTCGGGTGCGGCAGTTTTGGACCATATGTCAGTTTAGTGCTATTGTCGCCTACTTGAATCTGAATGGCTGGAGAGGGATTTGTGCCCCGTGTCTTCCCACACACCAGCTCAGTGTGTTAAATGTTAGACCACATGACAGAGGGACCAAAACGCCTTTAGGTGTAAAACCACAACGTTCCGGTTAATCAATGCATAGAAAACTTACCTTCACCGGGTAATACCATCTACTGTACATATCGGCACCGTAAAGAAATTAAGCTGTAAAAATACATCACTGAATAAAGATTTTCTCACTAACCTGTAAACTTGACCAGGTAAAAGTTGGCCACGAAACGTAGTACAAACCAGTGAGGCTCAATATCAAGAAAGTGAGCAGGCGACTGAAGGACAAACTGGAAGGATTTTTGGTTATTGTTCAAGGTCAGTTTATGAAAGACATCATTTCTGTTCATTATTGATTTTATAAATGACCACATAGTAGGAAATAAAGTTTTTCCGTAAAATATGCACGAGAACACAGCATGAAAAACTTCAAAGGAGAAAAATTTGTTCACACGAAAGCGTCACCGGTTCCGAGAGAATGTAGCTACTGCAATACATCGTCGCCAGCCTAATAAAATGAATGCTGTCCAGCCCCAAGTCTGCTTTCAGCACACTCCGCCTCGATGTTGATTAAAGTTCACTTCGCATTGCAACCACACAGCGGATTTTTCCATAGATTACGTCGGTGCAGTGTCGCCCTTGCTGGGTCTTAGCTCATGTGAGAACCTTTGAGATATGTCGAGAACTCCCTGCTCTAGAATCGAAAATCTTCAATGATATCTCGGTTCATTGGATCAACCTCCCTCCTTCACTTCTTCAGTGCTTGTTTCGGGACAATGCCGATGTTAATTCGCCTGCTTCAAGGTAAACGCTTTATAACGCAACGTCAATAACTATAGGCATGTATAGAGAAGAAGTCTGTATTGGCTTTACATCACTACTATATTTCTATTAAATCAGCAGCCACGTGGATGACGAACCTACTTTTTAGAACGCAGTGTTAGGCAGCGTTTTCGCCGACGCTGTTATGTTATTATACTGGAGCGCTGCACTCCATATATGAGATCTTTAAACAGGGGATCGTAGGTGCAGTGCCGATGGCTAAAAATGGCTCTGAGCACTATGGGACTTAACATCTATGGTCATCAGTCCCCTAGAACTTAGAACTACTGAAACCTAACTAGCCTAAGGACAGCACACAACACCCAGCCATCACGAGGCAGAGAAAATCCCTGACCCCGCCGGGAATCGAACCCGGGAACCCGGGCGTGGGAAGCGAGAACGCTACCGCACGACCACGAGACGCGGGCGCAGTGCCGATGAAGGGCACTCTAGCGTGTCTAGTAAATACATTACATCGAGACTCTGTAGCTGTCTTTTGATTTTTTGAGACTGTCAACCACCGCTCTAGAACAGCTCCAAGGTCTTATGGATTTCACTCACTGAATTTTACAATGCTGTTTACAGACTATGGACAGAGGTCTAAGTTTGTTTTTACAGTATTCTGTCGGGAGGCGCACTTACTTTCAGTTATGATTTTTTTAAAACTACTTATGTAGTTGATTGAGGCTGTGCGATAGCTTCAAGTGTTTTACGGGTCCAGCTATGGGAGGAATGCCATTTCATCGGCGTATTGTAACTTTATGGCGTCACTGTGACTACTACTTGCTAGATGAAAAGAAAAGATGGCGTTATGGATCGCTAAGATAAGCCACTGTGCAGCTTTTCCTAACTGTCCTGCCTTTCTTACCGTACTCCGTAACACTCGCAGCCTTCTGGCCACTGATTCCCTACTCTACGTTACCTGTTGCGAAATATTCGAGTAACTTGATTTATTATGAGGTCTCAGCCGTTGCTCTATCTTCTCGAAGCATTTGTCAAACCAGCAAAAAATTCAGATTAATCTTTCACAAATCCGTGTCGTTGGTGCATGGTTTAACAGCATAATTCCCCCATTGTATAGATGGGGAACTGAAGTCTGCCACCATTATAATAACACAAAGAGGAAACTTACGATATTCTTCAAATCTTCACCGAAGCGCAGTACCACCAGCTCCAGAGGCAGGGGGTCTATAAAAGCATCCGGTTACCATGTTTGATTTACAGGGGGAGGACAGAAATGGAAACACGAAAAACACAACGCATTACCATCCATAATATGGTGTACGAAAACCGTTGCCAATCAAAATAGCTTACGATCGTCTCGGAATGGATGAACACTGGTCCTGTATGATTTTCAAGGGAATCTTATACCATTCTTCCTCCAAACAGTACCACCTTCAATTAAAGATGAGGAAGCGGATAGCAATCATGTACCATCCTCTCCAAAGTGGACCACAAAGGCTAAATAATATTGAGGCCTAGTGACAGTGGTCACCAGTGGCGATGCGACAAAAACAGTTCGCCGGAGTGCTCACAAAACTGAAGGCCCCGGACGACGTAGGCTGTGCTAACAAGGGACCCTTCGTCTTGCATCACATCATCTCCACTGGGGAACAAACATTGTATCAGGGGATGGACCTGACCAGCAGAAATGGTCACACAATCCTTGACAATAAAGCGACGTTGTAGACTAGCCGTGGGGTCCGTGGAATACCACGATATGGGTGCCCAAACTCCCACCATGTGTCACTTTTGGAACTAAACTCGGGCAGAAGTTAGAACACTGGAAACCAGACTCATCCGCCCAAATTCATTTTTCCGTAGCCGCGTCGTCCCGTGTTTTCCAGTACGGGCATTTTCATCACTCCCTTGGTGTCGTTTTGGAGCTGGCAAGATTCGCGAGTGCGACATTCAGTTCTGCACTGACATCTGAAGCTGTCGTCGTCTTATTTTTCGTCACAATCCTCTTCAATGACCGTCCGTCACGATCGCTCGACACACACTTTCGTCCGTTTAGCGGATGATGTTTTCTCGTTTTCCCTGTATGCGGTATTAGTTCAAAAATGGTTCAAATGGCTCTGAGCACTATGGGACTTAACTTCTTAGGTCATCAGTCCCCTAGAACTTAGAACTACTTAAACCTAACTAACCTAAGGACATCACACACATCCATGCCCAAGGCAGGATTCGAACCTGCGACCGTAGCAGTCCTGCGGTCCAGACTGAAGCGACTAGAACCGCAGAGCCACCGCGGTATTAGTCCTCGATACGATACCTCTTGATATACTAAAACACTTCGGTTCCCATGGTTACGGAAGCACCTATCACACGAGCACAAACAGTGTGCCCACGTTCAGATTCACTTAACTAAGACGTAATGCACTCACAACTACACAGGACACCCTTCTGAGCACGACTTACACTTTCAATGTGTGGAGGACATGGCGCAGGTGTCGTTCGTTGTCGAATACAGCAGTGAAACCTGTAGATTAAGCCCCTCCTCCGTCCGAACAAGCCTCGAAAGGCCTACCGGTACTGACCGACAGATGTCATCGTCAGCCTATAGGCTTCACTGGAAGCGGAGATGAGGGGGCGTGTGATCAGCACACCGCTCTCCCAGGCGTTATAAATTTACAAGACCGGAGTCTCTACTTCTCGTGGCTCCACAGTTTGCCTCACAAGGGCTGAGTGCACCTCGCTTGCCAGCAGCGCTCGGTAGACTGGATGGCCGCCTTCCAAGTGCTAGCCAAGTCCGACAACGCTTAACTTCGATGATCTGACGGGAACTGGGAAGGTAGTTGGTAGTAGGCTTGGACAGCATGCATTTCTAGAGGTGTTTCCATATTATTGTCCACTCGCAGTACCTTCCACGCTTACCTTCACCCACATTGCTTCACATTCGGAATCTGTAGCAACTTCACGAGATATTATTGAGTTCCTTACGGCTGTAAATGCATAGGTAAAGTTTGATATCCGGTGGTGATCAACAACGTTGTCGGGCAGAGAACGCCTAAGCACATCTCGTGTTCCCACGTAGGACGTTATACCAGCACACAATTATACTATTTATGTGTCGCTCCGGAAACGGAGTACACGTCAGTATAAGCCGCTACACCAGTACGCACGCTGCCGCCATTTCAGTTTCTGTGAGGTCCGATTTCTCAGCCGACGTGGAGTGTAAAGCCGGTCGTAGACGAAATGAATGGCCGGCTCGCGGGCGCCAGCTAGGCAGTCATTCATCCCGCGCAGACTCAGCGCCGAGAATAAGCGCCGGGGCGGCGACATTAGCAGTCGGCCAGATAGTCATCTCTGGCCCTGAATGACGGGCTGGCTGGCTTGCTGGCTGCAGCCGCGGCGCGCTCGCTATGCGCCTGCCGTCGCGCCTCCGCGCCTGCAGCCCGGCAGCTTACGCTTCGAATCCCATTGCTGCCACAACGCATGCGCGCACGTGGACGTGCATAGTAGAGCCAATGGGGCCGTGGTGTGTTTCCTAAACAAAGCCCGCATTGTCTGTCCTACCGTGACGGTCGCATTTCTGTCACGAGGCCAACGCTTACCAACTTTGCATATCACTCAGGCTAACGTGGGCTGTGGCGACACAGCAGCGCTTTTGGTATCGCCCACAATCTTCGCGCTTTGCTGTAATCTTTATTCCCTTCTAGTAGATTACGAAGTGCTGGAATTTCACTGACTTCCACGTCTCTCAGCTTTCACTAATAGTTTCTCTCATCAAACGCTTAAATACGCATAAATACGAAATCTTAGCAAACATATTTTACTCTAGTGTGAAACGTCCCCTTAGAAAAATTATTGAATTACTGTGCTGATAAATCTCTTACATTATTTGATTTTCAAACAGCTGAGCAAAACTGAACGTACTCAGACATTTCGCTCTTTACCTATTCTGATCAACACTAAACTGACACACAATTTTTTTTAGCGCAACGCAATCTGACTTTCAATAATCCCTACAAAAGAATGGCCCTGACTAACATTAACCTATACCTTTCACAAATCACTTACCTCACAAAAATCTTTGTTACTCGAACTACTGCAATACAGCGAGTGCCAATACTGCCAACTAAATAAAAGATTCAAACTACTGAAGCCACTAACTACTGATAGGCATAATTAGCAAATGAAAGATTTTGATAGAGAACAAACAATGTATTTACCTTAATAGTGTTCAAAAGTCGTTATATATATATATATATATATATATATATATATATATATATATATATATATATATATATATATATATATATATATCAGTTCATGACATCCATTCTTACAAATTTACTGTTTCTGATGGGCACACGTCCAGATCATCCGCTCTCAAAAATCCGCCATCTCACTTCCCCACATACACTAGTGCTGGCGGCTCACCTCCAATTGCGTAACACTACGCGCTGTTAACAGCCAACAGCCCAACACTACAGTAGCGAATATTACAACAATGCCACCCAGCCACAGACTGCAGACAGCACAGCCAGTGATTTTCATACAGGGCGCTACGTGGCGTTACCAATATAAAAATCTAAACAGCCTACTTACAAGTGGTCTTCTTTATGTAAGATTAAACAGCACCAGTCTAAATCACAATTTCTTTTCTTTCTATGAGTGGTGATCGGTTCTGGATATAAAAACCATCATAAGACCAAAATTAATCTACGCAGACAACATCGAGAACCGGTGATCGAAGCCGCTGGGTACCATCATGAAGTGTCCTTCATCAATTACTCGATTGGACTTGCCTCAACCCAACTAAACACTTATGTGCGCATGTTAAAAAGAGGATTTAAGAGTCAGTGAATCCATTCCACACTTTCAGAGCGCTTAATGAAGGAAATTCTCCATTGCAGTAAAAACAGGAGTGGTAATCTCATGTCATGACGATTGGAGCATACTCACTCTCCAGTAAAAGTATTTCTGACGGAGAGACACGGCAGAAAGACACTAAAGGAAGAACACTATTTCCATTGTTCCACTGATCACCATCAAATGAAAACAAAAATAGAAAGAAGTAAAATGTCAAACTTAAAAAAAAAAAAATTCCTCTTCCTCATTCGAAGGAGCAGGGCTTGTAGCCTGTCCGTTCTTGACAAAAGCCATCTTCTCCTTGGTCTTCGTGTATCTCTCTTTCCTACAGTTCTGCAGCCTACTGCATGCTTGACTGTTCTTTCTGACCCCCCCCTCCCCCCTCCTGCAATTCTTCGAAAATGTTTCTTCCGTCTCATTATCTGTTTTCTATTCTTTCATGAATGCAAAACATATTTAATTCTTTCCTTATTTCAGAATTATTTATTTAATCTCTCAGAGTACATCCTTTTCTTGCCTTTAAAATTTCATTTCACGTGACTCCATCCTTCATTAGTCTTTCTCAATTTTTGTACACATCTCACTTCCGAATGTGAGCGTATGTGTTGCCATAGGTTTGTAAAATTTTGGCTTTTTGTCTTTCCTGGTTCTATTGGATAATGCACTACGTATAATGCCACATATCATTTGAAACTTATTTAAGTTATTGGAGATGTCATTATCATATTAATAACTGACACCGCATCCTAATATCTGATAATGAGATACCTATTGAATGATTTTTCATTTAGCATTATTTTAGAACGCACTGGGTATTTTCCAGTAAAAGCTAAGTTATAGAGTTTTCCTATTGAGTCCAAGCGACGCAGAATAAATTTTAAATTATCGTCTTTCTTTTCTAAAATCATCAGCAAAGAATTTACTGTCCAAACAATATTTCTAGAAATTAATTTTATTCCTGGTTTAAGTTCTTGTTTCCATTGTCTAACAATGTCGTCACTATAAGTATATATTAAATAAAGTGGCTGAGAGACTGCACCCTTTTCGTACTCCTCTGTTAATTGTTATTGGTCTACATCTACATCTACATCGTCTTTTCCTCTCTTTATATGTGTTAATTAAAATTCCATTATTTGAATACAAAATTTTTATCACTTCGATTAAATGTTTAGGATGATCTTGTCTTTCCATTAAATTCTACAGCATACACCTATTTACTTTATAGAAGGCTTTTGAGAGTCTACAAATGCAATACGACTATGAAAATTATGAGCTCGTCTCTTTTCAATTAACTGTAGCACTATTGTAATATTGTCACTGCCCGATCGTCCTTTTTAAAACCATTTTGTTCCTCCAGTGAGAGGGCGACAGCTATTCCTTTCAATCTGTTATTAGTTACTCGTGCATATAATTTACATCCAATGTTCAACAGACTTATTCTTCTTTGATTTTCACAAGCATTTCTAGTGAAATAAAAATACATACCTGAAAATAACAATTATATATCTCTCTGTATCATATTCACTCACTCATACACAGACACACGCATATGCGCATGCGCACGCACGCACGACGCACACACTGTCTCCCTGAGTACCCTACCACCATGCATATCGTCCTTACTCGCCTCAGCCACTTACTTCTACCTTCTACAGTTCCCATTATCCCTCAATTAACCTATTAGCAAGATTAAGTACAGGGAAGTGGAAGGTTGTGACGTGCGGTTAACAGAAAAATTTTATTAAAGGAATTCGAGTCCAGAAATGGTTACCCAGGAGCCAATTATCACAGGTAAGACATAAAAGTAATTATCCGGACCACATCCCTTACTCGAACGTAATGTGAACAGTAACGTAGAAGGCTACTATGAAACGTAATGTATGTCAGAACAAGACATCACAGTTGAACAATTATTTCTTTATTTCCTTGTAGATCACTGAAGATGCGAATAATAATTATGTGAAACACGTTGGGTTAAAACAGTAAAGTAATAAAACTCCAGTTCAAAACGAGAAGCAAGAGATAATCTTATGTACAAAATGAGCAGCATGTCTTAGTACCCGATGATGTCATCCGTCGTTGCGGGCACATATTCGAAGCCGTAGCTGAAAGTTACCCCTTCTTCTCGGTAACAAGTGCTGAAAATATCTGCACAGCAATGCAGGTGCAGAGAGAGTGTACAGTTTGTTTTGTCTGGAAACAGACTAGTTCCATTGACTCACGGTTCTTGCTACTGATAACAGTAATGTGCATTATACACCTGACTCTCAACCTAACATTTAGTGCTGCTAGTTTGTGTCAATGGATTTTTTTGCGGCAGTGTTAGTTATATGTTAACAGTGGCCCCACAGCAGTGTGGATAAGTCTAGCGAAGATCTGGTCAATAAGCACCCCGTGCATGGGTTTAGTGAACGCAACGGAAGAGCGACATAACGACGTCATGCTAAGCTGTTCCCGCAGCGACGACTGCAACTTCAGAGCAATCCTAAGTGATGTTGAATTACCGTAAGCTTGGATTTCACCTTCTCGTGACTGCATATTACGATCTGTTACACTGTTGTGTCGGTACTTCCACAGACACAAAGGCAGATGGTGTACCAAACTGTCATAATTACGCTATTACTTTGCAAAACTGAGACGCGTGTCCCTTATACCAAAACACTCGGAAAACTTCCTAATTTTTTCGCAGAATTTCGGATTAGTTCCGATTTGTCGACAGTCTGTTAGCTTCCGAACTAGCAACATTCGCGCTGGCAGCCGTCGGCACTTCCTTTCAGAACACTTCCAGCATGAGTAAGACTCGTTACCTTTATTGTGTCAATAAGAGTCTCTAAGGCACAATGTTATACAAAAATGTATTCTGCTTCCACGTGTAATTTTGTCAAACACGTCACAATGATACCTGAACGGCACTGAGACCGAAGTTATTACGATGGTTAAGGTGAATATTGAAACTGTCCCTGTTTCTATTAGTTTTTCAGTTTTTCCTCTTTTTGTTCTGCCGTTACAGGCGCTACTAGTATAACCCTTGCATTGGAACTGACGAAGTTGTAATATTACAGTGCTGATACCTAGCGACGAACAATAGTGCCCTTTTATGGCTGTACGTGAGACACGTTCTCAGTAGTGTTGCTGAAAATAATCACACAGCTGCCAGCAAATAGCTGTTACAAATATATATTTTGGAAACTAAAATAATCTAAAAAAAACGACAACTGTTGCCACTGCGTCAGCAATCGCGTTTCAGAGGAGAGAGGACACAGCGGTTAAGACATGACAGCTGAGCCACACCTTAAACCAGCCATCGATAGTCAGGTATTGCGTCTATTATCCTAAATAATTTGATGTGAGTGCGTAGTGATCCTTTCAAGAAATAAAAGACTAAATTTATCTGACACTTTTGTCTAATTGTGTTAATGTCCCGTCTCTTGAAATAAACAGTTGGCACTGATGAAGTAATTACTGCCCCAGAAACACTACTCTCAAGCACATGCTCTTCTCCGCATTCCTCTTCTCACATACCCTTTGCTTAACTTTCGAGAACAACGCAACTGCACACCGATCCCTCCCCTCCACCACATCACAGTCGCTCTTCGAGTTTCCTGATTGTAATTTTAAGTTGGTTTACCGGCTTCTGCCTGATTCGTGGATAATTATTTTGTAGAAAACCTTCACAGTAACTCAACACGCAAAGCAGCAATACGTGAATGTATTATGTTTCTGTGCTGTGGTTCATGTGCCTTTTTTAGCAAAATAGTGCTAGTGATAATACAAATTATTAAGATTAATCGGGCAGGTAGATCAGAAAATTTAATAAGGGAAATGGATAGGCTGAAGGTAGGTATAGTGGGAAATAGCGAAGTTCGATAGCAAGAGGAACAGGACTTCTGGTCAGATGAACACAGGGCTGTAGCTACAAAATTATGTAGGGGTAATGCAGAAGTATGCTCCAAAACTGAATAAGAAAATATGGATGCGATTAAACTACAAAGAACAGCATAGCGAACACATTATCATAGCCAAGATAGACACGAAGCCTACACCCATAACAGTAGTACAAGTTTATATGCCAACTAGATCCACTGATGTTGAATAGATTTAAGAAATTTACGGTGGGATAAAAGAAATCAATCGGATAGTTGTTGTTGTTGTTGTTGTCTTCAGTCCTGAGACTGGTTTGATGGAGCTCTCCATGCTACTCTATCCTGTGCAACCTTCTTCATCTCCCAGTACCTACTGCAACCTACATCCTTCTGAATCTGCTTAGTGTATTCATCTCTTGGTCTTCCTCTACGATTTTTACCCTCCACGCTGCCCTCCAATACTAAACTGGTGATTCCTTGATGCCTCAGAACATGTCCTACCAACCGATCCCTTCTTCTAGTCAAGTTGTCCCACAAGCTTCTCTTCTCCCCAATCCTATTCAATACTTCCTCATTAGTTATGTGAGCTACCCATCTAATCTTCAGCATTCTTCTGTAGCACCACATTTCGAAAGCTTCTATTCTCATCTTGTCCAAACTATTTATCGTCCATGTTTCACTTCCATACATGGCTACACTCCATACAAATACTTTCAGAAACGACTTCCTGACACTTAAATCTGTACTCGATGTTAACAAATTTCTCTTCTTCAGAAATGCTTTCCTTGCCATTGCCAGTCTACATTTTGTATCCTCTCTACTTCGACCATCATCAGTTATTTTGCTCCCCAAATAACAAAACTCCTTTACTACTTTAAGTGTCTCATTTCCTAATCTAATTCCCGCAGCATCACCCGACTTCATTCGACTACATTCCATTATCCTCGTATTGCTTCTGTTGATGTTCATCTTATATCCTCCTTTCAAGACACTATCCATTCCGTTCAACTGCTCTTCCAAGCCCTTTGCTGTCTCTGACAGAACTACAATGTCATCGGCGAAACTCAAAGTTTTTATTTCTTCTCCATGGATTTTAATACCTACTCCGAATTTTTCTTTTGTTTCCTTCACTGCTTGCTCAATATAGAGATTGAATAACATCGGGGAGATGCTACAGCCCTGTCTCACTCCCTTCCCAACCACTTCTTCCCTTTGATGTCCCTCGACTCTTATAACTGCCATCTGGTTTCTGTACAAATTGTAAATAGCTTTTCGCTCCCTGTATTTTACCCCTGCCACCTTCAGAATTTAAAAGAGAGTATTCCAGTCAACAGTGTCAAAAGCTTTCTCTAAGTCTACAAATGCTAGAATAGTAGGTATGTTTTTCCTTAATCTAGCTTCTAAGATAAGTCGTAGGATCATTATTGCCTCACGTGTTCCGATATTTCTACGGAATCCAAACTGATCTTCCCCGAGGTCGGCTTCTACTAGTTTCTCCATTCGTCTGTAAAGAGTTCGCGTCAGTATTTTGCAGCCGTGACTTATTAAACTGATAGTTCGGTAATTTTCAAATCTGTCAACACCTGCTTTCTTTGGGCTTGGAATTATTATATTCTTTTTGAAGTCTGAGGGTATTTCGCCTGTCTCATACATCTTGCTCACCAGATGGTAGAGTTTTGTCAGGAATGGCTCTCCCAAGACCGTCTGTAGTTCTAATGGAATGTTGTCTGCTCCCGGAGCTTTGTTTCGACTCAGGTCTTTCAGTGCTCTGTCTAACTCTTCACGCAGTATCATATCTCCCATTTCATCTTCATCTACATCCTCTTCCATATCCATAATATTGTCCTCAAGTGCAGTCATGCTAAAAAGTATCCGAACGATCTGAATTGCATTTTGCCTGATTCGCATACAACCCACATAACGCAGCTGTCTAACAGGTCCTCTAATCGCTCCTTGGTACAGTCGTTTGACTATTGAAAATGGTTCCAACAAGTCACCACGGGAAATCACTGCTCTGTATCGCAATAACTCTAGATGTAAAGTAATACTACGATACTAAAAATATCAGGGAACACCTTATCACAGGTAAGACTGTCCGTAAGGCTTGTAAGCTCACATTTATTACAATAAATGACATACCTGAAATGTTACCACTCTCATTATTACGTCAGATAGGTAGCGCACGTAGTAAGTTCGTCGTATTCATGATCTCCTCTTCAAAGTAACGTACCGTACTTATTATTTAACACAAAATGACATTAAAAATTTAAGTTATTCACGAGCATCTAGTTGAGAATATGTATGAACTTCAAATGACCCGACGAACCGTCTCGTTCTTCATATGGATTCAAACCCAGGTCAAGCAGACTAAGCAAAGATTTCGTGACTGACGGAAACTAACAGTCATTCCTGATTAGGCATACAGAGAGTGATATACCTCGATTTTAGACAGTATCAATTAGCAAATACCAACTTTAAATTACATATAGCAAACCGTTTCAACGGACCCGAATTTCTACCCAGCTCCTATTATCCCTGTTAATGAACTACGAGATATGTTAAATATTGCTTCTTATCAAGTAATTTATTTAAAATGCCGCGAGGTAAAGCTTTGTGTTGGACAGGGATTCGAACCCAGAAACTAATCGGATAGATATCTAAGCACAATCAACAGTGACATATCGCATTTTCTCGGCAGTAGCTAGATGTTTTAACTGAAATGACGAGATGAAACATTAATTTTTTCCTTCCCAGGACTCCAACCCGGCACCTATCGCTGTTATATTCTAGAGAAAACGAACGTTAAATATAGGTTTGTTGCACCAGCAGCTACATGTGAGCATGTTTGAACTGGAAATAATATGACGAAGAGTTCAGTGCTTACTGGGAATAGAGCCCCACACATATCTTTGTTGACTACACGCAAAGAGACGTCAGCTACCGAATTTTTCTCCACCAACAGCTCGGAATAACATCTTGTTGAACTTACAGTGATCTCGCAAATAGTTCTGTGTCTCACTGGGAGTCAAAAACGGCAAATATCGTTAGTGTTGACAACGAATGAAAATAAATTAAAAATCGAAATTATTATCCACCCGGAGATAGGTGTTCTCATTCTAGATCTTGATAATACACAATGAAATCTTTAGTGCCGGGCCAGGATTCGAACCCATTCACGCGCAATATGTGGAGATGTTGAGGAATCTGCAGTTTCGAACAAACAACAAATTGTAGCCGAGCTGTATTGTCACGAAGGGAACAAATTCCGCGATAAGAGCGGTCTGATTTGCATACCCAGTTCAGAATCAATTTTATCGCCATACAGAAGCTCAGATAAAAGATGGAATAAGTGTCCTGTGAGCCTACACAGCGTTTGTTTCGTAACTAGAAATAAATAACTAGTATAAGAAAGGTTACTGGTGATAGAGTTTCTACATGTCGCCACTCCAGACTTTATTGTGGCTCAACCTATGGTCTACTTGGTAGAGAAGAAATATAATTTTTAATGTGAATTTCAGACCACAATGCCATTATATCTTCTTCACTTGGTGTAGCCAGACGAGAGTGGAATCTGTCTCTCCCTATCTAAAATCGTTGACAGAAGTTGGAATCGAACCCAGACCATAGATATATGAACCTCTCATCAGCCCAACAGACCACCAAACGCTCTTCTGAGTGGCTCATTTTTCTATCACAACGCCGTTGTGCCACACTGGCTGAGAATTCTAACACACAGGCTCCTCAAAATCTATTGCACCTATGTGCAGTCTTGTGACGTTTAAATAAATCGTCTTAACGGCATTAAATCGCGGTTTGTGAATCATTTACCGGCCGTACTCTGCCGCATTTCACTGGTTGGAAGGCAAAAAGCTTATTGACAAATTTCACAGAAGGAAAAGTGGGACGAAATGTCTCCCACTGGAAGATCATGACGTTTTATTTAAATGATTACAAAATCAAGTAAAACGAACAGTCAGGTTGTCAGTATAAGCACATTACTGTTGTCAGTATGATGTTGCACTGCCCAGGGCCTGTAATGAAAAGGGCCCGTTTAGGTCAGGCATATTGTATAAAGAAGTGGAAGAGAGAGCAACACTAAATTCTAATCCGTATGCATTGCATACACACATAAATTACTGTTACAGTGTACTAATGGAGCCCAATGAGTGAATCGCGTATTTTCCGGTGAGAACCAGCACTGGCAAACAGTCTTCGCTACATTAGGTTACTTAATCTGGTGTCACTCTGAGCTAGAATTTATGATCAGAGACTAAGTGTAAGGTCAATGAGTCGGATGCGAGTTTTGCAACTGTGAAATACTTTCCTACATTATAGAAGCGAATATTAAATTTGAACTAATATTGCGAAAATCTTTTGCTTGGATACTTAGAATGAAAATCTTTCTGTTTACTGCAAAGGAAAACAATTGATTTTCTAAAACATTGTCTGTCATACACAACTTGAAACAGGTCATGTCGACCAAATCATATGGAAGAACTGACAGCGACGTACATCGGGAGGCAGTAAGATCTCTTGCCTTTGGATTTAGCAGTACTCCATAGCCATTTCTAGGCGCAAGTAAATGAAGAAAGGCAGCGCGTTTTGTTATCAAGTAACATCTTCATCAATTACTTTAGTTTTAATGTAATCTACGAGTAATTACTGATGTTTGATATTAACATGAAAAGGATTTCGTAGACAGGGAAAGAACCTGTTCTTGGGAAACTACTTCTATAGTGACCAAAAGGCATCTCATGATCTTCAAGTACAGTGTTCCAGCAGCGGTATGAAAAAAATGATAGTAATAATGACGGTAATAACCGAATTATCCGGTAACTTCACACTTCCCAGTCGATTTTCTCGAACTAAGAAATTTGCTGAATTTGTGAAAATTTCAAAATGCCTAGAAGAGTCTTTACATCCTGCTGACATGAGAATAGCATAATCTCCGCTTCAGAAGCTTGCTTCTCCTTGACCATTTAATAGACTCGCGTTTTTTCCACCGTGACTAATTTCGTAAGCTAAGCAAATCATTTGTTACAGCACACTCCTGGGGCTGGGAAATGTGGCCACAATGGTCTGGCAATTTTATTTTATTTGATGAACCGATAGCCATTTAAAGGAACAGGGCCCTTACTTCACTTGCACTTGATTCAACTAGAGACGTTGAAAAATTTGGTGCTGGACTGCGATTCGAATTCGTATCTCCTCTTTCGAGGATCTGAATCTCTGGGAACAATATAGTTCAATCATTTCGTTCCTTTTCTCAAGACTGCAATCTTCTCAAGGCCTCCTCTAAAGGTAAGTATGTGGGTCCGAATCCTGATCCAGTAAAAAAATATTCATAATTTCATTTCAAGCCCTATCACGTGCACACCGGCCTGTTAGTGAAAATTAACGTACATTTTTAATGTCTGTTCATGTGTTGCCAACAATCGCAATAGGTGTCGTTATTTCTGGTCAAACGCGCACACACCTTACTATTGGTGAATAAGCAACTGATACTTAAGCTATATTCGTGGATGCACGGTAGGTGTGCAGTTCGATTGTCGCTTAGGCACAAAAGTTTGTACCCTTATTTTAGATTCAAACACCTAGCAGCTGGTAAGAAAAACCGATACGAAACATTTGATTTTACTCAGTTAACAATCCGATTACGTGTTGGGTTCGTATCTCCGTCACAGAACTTCACATCATGCACTTCATCTTTACATGCATGCATACTTTGTAACTTCAGAATAGAGGTATATCAGACAGCTTTCGTGGTTAATTAACAGGGACGAAAGGGTCTTGATAAAAGTCCCGGTTTATTACAAAAACTGTCGTCTTTTATTTTCAAGTTTAGATTTGGTTACTGGTATTAGCAAAAATTTCGGTAATTCATTACTCTTCATGGCTAGTCGTCAATATGATATAATTACAGAATGAGGTTTTCACTCTGCAGCGGAGAGTGCGCTGATATGAAACTTCCTGGCAGATTAAAACTGTGTGCCCGACCGAGACTCGAACTCGGGACCTTTGCCTATCGCGGGCAAATGCTCTACCAACTGAGCTACCGAAGCACGACTCACGCCCGGTACTCACAGCTTTACTTCTGCCAGTACCTCGTCTCCTACCTTCCAAACTTTACAGAAGCTCTCCTGCGAACCTTGCAGAACTAGCACTCCTGAAAGAAAGGATATTGCGGAGACATGGCTTAGCCACAGCCTGGGGGATGTTTCCAGAATGAGGTTTTCACTCTGCAGCGGAGTGTGCGCTGATATGATTCAATTTCTTTGCAAATGTTTACTCTCTCTCTCTCTCATTCTTTTTGATTTTTATCTCACTCTCTCTGTCACAGACACACACACACACACACACACACACACACACACACACATTCTTTTTTTATTTTTATTTGTTTGTTGTCTCGACTATCGGCGAGGCACGAAAACGTCTGTGAATGAGTTTCTTAGTTTTGAGTACACTTACGAAAGAAATATAAAAACAACTCTGAGAGTTGCTGATTTATGATGCTTAGTTTGCAGTCAGTTCTGAGTATTATTAGTAACTACGCTCCAGTCCCTAAACCTAGTTACAGAAATGTGAATCAGACGCTTTACGTATTCCAGGCCATAGCAGCCGCGACTTTGAGACACCAGCTATGGTCACTTCCCAGCCTGCTGTAAGATCGCATCGGTTCGTCTTCTTCCCGCTGGTATTGTAACTGAGATTTGGCGACATGGTAATGTATGTTTGGCAACTCTATGATCGACGAGTTACTTCCTGGTGTGCGCGGAATTAAGCCTCAAAGTTCACTTGATTTTACCTGTCATTTTCATTGAATAATCTGAGTTATTATCGCTTGAGGTGTAACAAAAGATTGTAAATTTACGGTTTTCAGCCCAGGAAAGTCGTTGCACTTGGAAATCGCAACTAATCTCGTCCTTCAAATAGCGGTTTACGAGTTCTAGTCACTTTTCGTCTCGTTAGGAGAAGCTCAGACACTTTCTTCTTCGCCAGCTCTGTGGTAACGTACTGATATGTGCAACAGCGTCTGTTATGGTTCGCAGTTCCAGTCTCATTGAGTGTAGCGTTTTTATCCCTCCTATGAAGGAGCTACAAACAGTCAGATCAAACACCGATAAGGAAATCGCAAGAAAATACTTTCGGCTCATAGTGCAATGGTGAAAAACTTACAATGCTGCACAACAGGTAACGCCTCTTTCCTCTGCTGACAAGCAAATTTTGGGTTTATAGGAATACATAACTTTATTTATGAAACGCCACATTTGTATACATCTTGAGTATGACACAGCATACCAATTAAACACAAACCCATTCAAAATGTGAGTAGTATTTTACCAATTCGTGTCGATAGAGGCACGCTTGTGTACAGATACTCAGTTTTATTAAAACAGACATTCGTCGTAAGGTTATTGTGGGTAGTTTTATTACATTTCTTATAATACACCTCGCAATTTTCGTAAGGTTTCCTTTAGGGTTGTTAAAACAATAGCAAACATGAGAGAGAAATTAATCATCAAGGATATATGCGAATTCTCTGATGTTATCTATAACAGTCTGAAAATGTACATGCTGTTTATTGATTACATGCATGCAGAAAACTTGTTCTGAGTTAAAGCTCTCAAACAAGGTTTTAAGAAGAATAAAATGCCACTACCAGATGACACCTAATGTAGAAATTCCTTTCCCGACGTATTTTGGCACGATGCGCTCTATCCATACATATTACAAAAGTTTCGAGATGCATCTACTGTCTGGCTGTCTGTTAAACCTGAAATGACCAAAATGTCGCAGAAGTTAGCCCTTTTTTCCACATACGACTATTTTGGGTTAGGAAGTGAAGGGAATTATGTTACAAGTTCGATTATACTGATAACTTTAGTAGACAGCAGAAATGCGTTTTAAAAAATATAGCAGTGAATGTACTCGAACTCGAGACAGCTCACCTACCGTGCGCGATACTTACCATTACGCTAATAGCCTACACATAGCGATAACAGCTCCAGAAGTCAAAAACAATTCCTCCAGAACTTCTGCATTCCACAGCGCTGTGGGATAATGCATATGGCCAGGTCAATACTTATGAGAGACAAACAGTTATACCTTTTCTTTTGCACTACTCGACGTTTTCAACAAACCGATGGCTCAATAGAGTAGCTCAAGTGGAAAGGAACACTCCCTATTTAAATTTCTGCATCCTATACGGTTGGCAGTTCTGTGTTGGTGGCAGTTACGTGATTTTATTTTGGTGATTACAATATAAAGTTGAATGTATACACTTGGTAGCCGAGGAAGCTAGTTCATGGTAATTCGGTCAACCAAGTAAATGAATTTACTGAACATGCTGCAAATTGATACAGGGAGCCGGTGTGTTAGAATTCTCAGCCAGTGTGGCACAACGGCGTTGTGATAGAAAAATGAGCCACTCAGAAGAGCGTTTGGTGGTCTGTTGGGCTGATGAGAGGTTCATATATCTATGGTCTGGGTTCGATTCCAACTTCTGTCAACGATTTTAGATAGGGAGAGACAGATTCCACTCTCGTCTGGCTACACCAAGTGAAGAAGGTATAATGGCATTGTGGTCTGAAATTCACATTAAAAATTATATTCCTTCTCTACCAAGTAGACCATAGGTTGAGCCACAATAAAGTCTGGAGTGGCGACATGTAGAAACTCTATCACCAGTAACCTTTCTTATACTAGTTATTTATTTCTAGTTACGAAACAAACGCTGTGTAGGCTCACAGGACACTTATTCCATCTTTTATCTGAGCTTCTGTATGTCGATAAAATTGGTTCTGAACTGGGTATGCAACTCAGACCACTCTTAACGCGGAATTTGTTCCCTTCGTGACAATACAGCTCGGCTACAATTTGTTGTTTGTTCGAAACTGCAGATTCCTCAACATCTCCACATATTGCGCGTGAATGGGTTCGAATCCTGGCCCGGCACTAAAGATTTCATTGTGTATTATCAAGATCTAGAATGAGAACACCTATCTCCTGGTGGATAATAATTTCGATTTTTAATGTATTTTCATTCGTTGTCAACACTAACGATATTTGACGTTTTTGACTCCCAGTGAGACACAGAACTATTTGCGAGATCACTGTAAGTTCAACAAGATGTTATTCCGAGCTGTTGGTGGAGAACAATTCGGTAGCTGACGTCTCTTTGCGTGTAGTAGACATAGATATGTGTGGGGCTCCATTCCCAGTAAGCACTGAACTCTTCGTCATATTATTTCTAGTTCAAACATGCTCACATGTAGATGCTGGTGCAACAAACCCATATTTAACGTTCGTTTTCTCTAGAATATAACAGCGATAGGTGCCGGGTTGGAGTCCTGGGAAGGAAAAAATTAATGTTTCGTCTCGTCATTTCAGTTAAAACATCTAGCTACTGCCGAGAAAATGCGATATGTCACAGTTGATTGTGCTTAGATATCTATCCTATTAGTTTCTGGGTTCGAATCCCTGTCCAACACAAAGCTTTACCTCACGGCATTTCAAATAAGTTACTCGATGAGAAGCAATATTTAACATCTCTCGTAGTTCGTTAACAGGGACAGTAGGAGCTGGGTAGGAATTCGGGTCCGTTAAAACGGTTTGCTATATGTAATTTAAAGTTGGTATTTGCTAATTGATACTGTCTAAAATCGAGGTATATCACTCTCTGTATGCCTAATCAGGAATGACTGTTAGTTTCCGTCAGTCACGAAATCTTTGCCTAGTCTGCATGACCTGGGTTTGAATCCATATGCAGGACGAGACGGTTCGTCGTTTCATTTGAAGTTCATACATATTCTCAACTAGCTGCTCGTGAATAACTTAAATTTTTAATGTCATTTTGTGTTAAATAATAAGTACGGTACGTTACTTTGAAGAGGAAATCATGAATACGACGAACTTACTACGTGTATTACCTATCTGACGTAATAATGAGAGTGGAAACATTTCAGGTATGTCATTTATTGTAATAAATGTGAGCTTACAAGCCTTAAGGACAGTCTTACCTGTGATAAGGTGTTCCCTGATATTTTTAGTATCATAGTATTACTTTACATCTAGAGTTATTGCGATACAGAGCAGTGTTTTCCCGTGGTGACTTGTTGGAATCATTTTCAATAGTCAAACGAGTGTACCAAGGAGCGATAGAGGACCTGTTAGACAGTTGCGTTATGTGGGTTGTATGCGAATCAGGCGAAATGCAATTCAGGTCGTTCGGATACTTTTGAGGACGACTGTATATCGCCCTTGTATAGACCCTCTATATACTCCTTCCACCTTTCTGCTTTCCCTTCTTTACTTAGAACTGGGTTTCCATCTGAGCCCCTGATATTCATACAAGTGGTTCTCTTTTCTCCAAAGGTCTCTTTAATTTTCCTGTAGGCAGTATCTTTCTTACTCCTAGTGAGATAAGCCTCTACATCTTTACATTTGTCCTCTAGCCATCCCTGCTTAGCCGTTTTGCACTTCCTGTCGATCTCATTTTTGAGACGTTTGTGTTCCTTTTTTCCTGTTTCATTTACTGCATTTTTATATTTTCTCCTTTCATCAATTAAATTCACTATTTCTTCTGTTACCCAAGGATTTATACTAGCCCTCGTCTTTTTAACTACTTGATCCTCTGTTGCCTTCACTACTTCATCCCTCAAAGCTACCCATTCTTCTTCTACTGTATTTCTTTCCCCCATTCTTGTCAATTGTTCCCTTATGGTCTCCCTGAAACTCTGTACAACCTCTGGTTTAGTCAGTTTATCCAGGTCCCATCTCCTTAAATACCCACCTTTTTGCAGTTTCATCAGTTTTAATCTACAGTTCATAACCAACAGATTGTGGTCAGAGTCCACATCTGCCCCTGGAAATGTCTTATAATTTAAAACCTGGTTGCTAAATCTCTGTCTTACCATTAAATAATCTATCTGAAACCTGTCAGTATCGGATAGTTAGGGGAGACGAAAATGTAATTGTGATGGGGGACTGGAATTCTACAGTAGGAAAAGGAAGAGAAGCAATAATAGTATGTGAATATGGAGTGGGGGGGAAATGAATGAAAGAGGAACCCGTCTGATAGGATTTACCATACAAACCATAAAAGAAGCTTGCATACATGGGAGAGACCTGGAGATATCGGAAGGTTCCAGACTGATTATCTAATGATAAGACAGATATTTCTAAACCAGATTTTAAATTGTAATTAATTTCCAGGGGCAACAATTGACTTGAACAGGGGAAAGAAGTACAGTAGAAAATGAGTTGGCAGCTTTGAGAGATGAAATAGAGAAGACAGCAGAGGATCAAATAGGTAAAAAGACGTGGACTAGAAGAAATCCTTGGGTATTACAGAAGATTCTTAATTTAACTGATGAAAGGAGAAAATATAAAAATGCCTCAAACGAAGCAAGTGAAGAGAAATATAAACGTTGAAAAAATGAGACTGACACGAAGTGCAAAATGGCTAAGCAGAAGCAGCTAGATGACAAATGTAAGCATGCAGAAGCAAATATCACCTGGGAATAAATAGATACCGGCTAGACGAAAATTAAAGAGGCCTTTGAAGAAAAGAGAAGAAGCTGTATGAATATCAAGAACTCTTTAAAAAACATGTACTAAGCAAAGAAGGGATATCTGAAAAGAAGATGCAGTATGTGAAGGGCCATACATGAGCTTGAAGGCAATATAATAGAAAAGGAAGAGGACGTACATCAAGATGAAACAGAAGATACGATACTGAATAAGAATTTGACAGAGCATCGAAAGACCTGCGACGGAACAAGGCCCATGGAGCAGACGATATTTCGGACACAACTAATGATATCCTTGGGAGAGCCAGAAATGCCAAAACTATTCCACCTGGTGTGAGACAGGCGAAATACCCTCATACTTCAAGAAGAATGTAATAATTCAAATTCCAAAGAAAGCAGCTGCTGACAGGTGTGAATACTGCCAAATTATCAGTTTAATAAGTTATGATTACAAAAAATAACATTAATTATTTACAGAAGAATGGAGAAATTGGTAGAATCCGGTCTTGGGAAATACTGGATTCCAGAGAAATGTATGAAGACACAAGGCAGTACTGTCCCTACGACTTACCATAGACGTCATATTAAGAAAAGGCATACCTCCGTTTCTATCATTTGTAAACACGGAGAAAGATTTGATAATGGTGTCTGGAAGGAATCAAGGGTAAAGTACGGGGAGTGAAAAGCTATTTAAAACTTCTACAGAAACAGACGGCAGTTATAAGTGTCGAGTGTCATGGACGGATAGCAGAGGTTAAGTAGGGTGTGAGACAGGGTTGTCGCCCAACCGCGATGTTACTCAATCTGTACATTAAGCAAGCAGTAAGAGAAACTAAAGAAAAATTTCGAGAGTGAATTAAAGTTCAGGGAGAAGAAATAAAAACTTTGAGGCTTGTTGATAATATTGACACTGAAAAAAAATTAGTAGATGTGTTTTAATATTTCGACAGTAAAATGGTCAAAGTACATAAGATATAAAACGTAGACTGACGATAGCAAGAAAAGCGTTTCTGAAGTGATATATATGAATACTGAATATAAATTTAAGTGTTAGTAAGTCTTTTATGAAGATATTTGTGTGGACTGTAGCCTTGTATGGAAGTAAATCGTGAAGAATAAATAGTTCAGACAAGAAGATAATAGAAACTTTAGAAACGTGGTTCAACAAAAGAATGCAGATGATTAGATGAATAGATCATATAAGTAATGAGGAGGTGCTGAACAGAACTGGGGAGAAAAGAAATTTACTGCGTAACTTGAATAAAAAAAGGATCGCTTGACGGAACACTTCAGTGTTTGAGGGAAGTGTGAGGGGTAAAAATTGTGGAGAGAGATCAAGAGACGAATGCAGTAAGCAAGTTCAAAAGGATTCAAATTTCAGTAGTTATTCTGAACTGAACAGGCTTGTACGGGATTGAGTCGCATGGAGAGCTGCAGCTAATCAGTCTTTGGAGTGAAGATAACAAGGTTTTACTTTAAGTGACAAAATTTTGAGTGGAGACGTTTCGCTTTCCTGCGTACACTTTGAAAACTTTGTTCACAATATCCATTCTTGATTTCTTAATCACTCCAGTGGAAAGGTTATTCTCGTAGTTTTTCCTTCGTTATATTCCTTGTAAACAGCTGCTATGAAGGGAAATGCAGTTGAAGCTCGCTTGATGTTATGTAGAATAACCCCAAAACTATTCTACGACTTGAAAATGCAGACTTACAGCTCGACTCGCGGCGTGTGCAAGGCGTGGGCGGCCCTCTTGTTGATCAGAAAGGTGACCGGCGTGACGTCACGGTAACTATGGCAACTAGTGGCCGTCCGCGCGACGGGGTGGCGCGCCCTCAGCCCAAGTGACTCTCCACACGCGCACGGGAAGTAGGCGTATCGTCTACGTACGTCTCCCAGTTCTCTGAATCCCAAAGCGACAAGAGCTGTAGCCCACGCGGGCTGTCTCAGGGTGCCCTTTCTTATATAAATTTGAAAACAAACAGAGCGTAGCGAAATAAATTATACAAATGAGGTATTTTTCTTCTCTCGATTTTCACAACTCTAAGAGAAAATATTGCATCTCTAGGTAGGTCTAACACTGCAGACGTCTTCCAAATGTTGATGAAGACAGAACAGCAGCTTTTTGTTCTGTGCTTCGGAAAGAAGCAGATGTAACTGCTTTGTGAAGCCCAATTAAATTCTTAAATACAATCTTTTACAATCCGTATGATTATTCACCTTGCAGACGGACTACAACACAGTATGGAATAACGATATCCTTGGTCAGTAGCAAACCACGTACGTCCACAATGGACAGCTATCCTTCTAGGCAGGAACTTAACAGCGTTGTGCCACTGTTTTATGTTTTGTGCTGCTTTCAAAGATTTCAAAACGTGAGACGAATATATAAACCGAGGATGCGACGTCATTTGAGTAAAATATAATAAGTATTGACTTTAGACAGGTACTTGCTTCCTACAAAACTATATTCGGAGATATGTCCTGTGCTTGGAATGTTATGCTTGGTGGTATCCATAATTTACAAAGTAATAAAACCTTAAATCTTCGCTTCACTTAATTGTAGTATTACAGCAGAAACCATTATTTTCAATTATCATGTAGCCTACCGGAAGTAGGCACTTTCTAGCAAACAGCAAATTATTAAATTATTCGCCATTTTTAGTTTTTATCGCTGTTATGTTGCTATTTTTCTGCGGTAGCTTTATAGAGGAGTCAAATTGTTTATAGATTCCAGTCATAAATACGTAAGCTAAGGCGGACATAATTGACAGCAAACGACTTGTAGTATTTAAGTAATGCACAGAATACAGAAGTTCTACTTCACCTTTCATTGAGCAAAAACGTCCTGGAGATTATTTTATGAATCCATGTACATACTCACACATCAGAATCATCTCACTTCAGTTTTACATGCTTTCAGTTTACGGGTAATTACTGAATGTCATACTAGTACCTCGTTTCCATTCCGTAATTGTCTTTGACATTGCTCGTTATAGATAATTTCACGGTGCTACATTGTTCTCAATCATTTCTGCACGTATTTCCGATCTTCCTGTTCCTGTCGTGGAATCACCCCACGTTGTAACTATATTTCCTTTGGGCACTGCTGATAGTTCAAGGCGGGAATAAACAAGACACGAAATACGTGTCACTTTTATTTTTGCTGCATACCATATAAAGTCAACATACTCTCGGTAACCTTCGAAAATAGTTCTTGAAATCAAACACAATAAGTAAGACACATAGGTTACATCACTTTCACTTGTTCTATATCCCATATAACTACGACGTAAGTTAAGCTCCGGAAATAATTATTGAAACTATGGTTCCCGGAGACGTTTATATGCATCATTAACCTGCCATTAACGTTCCACACCGTTCATGTGTGGGTATTTGTCGTGCATCCAAAACATTGCCACCAGTTTTAAAAATACTTTTGTATCTACCTTCATCATTCGACTATATCCATCGCAGATGGAAAACAAATAATATTTTGTTATTAGACTACAATTTCATTTTTGAGTAATGTCATCAGCTGTAAGTGATTGCAGTACATGGGCTGGTTCACCCTTTGCGTTAACACTAGTAAATACATGTTCCTCTGGTATTAAATGCTATTTATTACTTTATTTACTACAAACAATCGATTTCATTGGTATTAATACATTCACAAAAGTTTCTCTAATACGTCTAAATACGATTTTTATGTTTCTAACCCGGTAGGCTTGAGATGTCAGCGAACTGATAATGGTATGAATATTTGCCGACGATTTTTGAAGCACTCTTTTTCAGAGTTGGTGTTGTGTTCAGCCAGTACTTGTCTCGTGTGGATTTACTTTTCTGATATCTTCTGAAACAAACGACAGTAAGTTTAATTCACAACAACATTTCCAACATTATAAAGTATAAAATCAATACGGGAGTCTTCTCTTAGCATATTTATAGCTAGTTTTCTTCCACTGCCCTCATGTACACAAATAGATTGTCGTGAATTTAGTTCCTAGTTATGTCCATTTAAAACTTGACCATTACGGATGTTTAAGAACCCGTGAATGTTTAGTAAAAATACAAAAATCAGTAACCAGTTACTTTTTTGAAGTAGCTGTTTATTTCAAAAACCGGTTTCCGAACCTTTTTAGGCTCATCTTGAGACATGAATATTTCATAGCGCAATTCTGGATACTGGCTAGCGACAATATGGGCGGTTTTATAATTAGAATCCACCCAGCAGCTTCCATTGCGATTGCCAGTTGGTTACAAATAGCTTTTCCCTGGATATGGATATATGTATCGATTGCCAAGAAATTTGCCAGCACCCAGCATGTGCTGTATAACAGATGCTTGCTACAAAGAGCGTGACATCGTTATACGTATTCACATGCAGTGAAAAATGAGTGATCGGTAACCAACTGGCAATCAGAATGGAAGCTGCTAGGCGGATCTAATTACAAAGCCGCTCCTACCGTCTGAAGCAAGTACGCAACATTATGCTGTGGAATAGTCATATAAATTCCTGTCTAGCATATTAAGATGAGCTCGAAAACTTTGGAAGTCGGCTTATGGAATTAAAAAGTAATTCAAAGAAGTGACTGGTTGCTGTTTTCTGTACTTACATCTAGTTTCACTGATCATACGCTGTGAAACGCTTCTACTGGTGAAGAATAAACTTTACAGATGATATTGATTCAATAATTATACCGAAAATGTTATCCGTTGAGATAATATAAACTATTTCCGCTTACAGTGCGCATGTAGGACGGTTACTGAAAATTTGCAACATGACGAAAACAGTCTGCACACACTTGAGTGTAACACGCATATTGTTCACTTATATTTGGTTGGTTTTTATAGTTAGAGGGATCATACAGGCATTCGTGAATATTTCTTTTCGATCTTTAAGAAAGACTTCGTGGAGGTGTCGTTGTCCCGCGGCAGATGAATTTCTGGTTGATCGTGTAATGAATTGTTGGGAAGAGGTTACAGAACAGCAAGCAAAAGATTCAGCACTTGGAAAAAACTGTTATGGAGATAATGTAGCTGATGTCTATATCGTTTCAAACACTACCACAGCAGCTGATGGTAGTCAGGGTAGCACAGTGCCAAGTGGACCAGCAGGTAGCATAGACTGTTTGCCCAAGCTCTAAGAAGTATTTCATGAAAGTGGCGGAACTGAATCTGACACTGAAGTGTGGAGCTATACGCACTATCTGAGACTGGTTGCCGGCCGCGGTGGTCTAGCGGTTCTGGCGCTGCAGTCCGGAACCGCGGGACTGCTACGGACGCAGGTTCGAATCCTGCCTCGGGCATGGGTGTGTGTGATGTCCTTAGGTTAGTTAGGTTTAAGTTGTTCTAAGTTCTAGGGGACTTATGACCTACGATGTTGAGTCCCATAGTGCTCAGAGCCATTTGAACCATTTTTTGAGACTGGTTGGAAACTTCAGTTCTATGGTGGGAAATGTCTTCCTCGTGAGGGCACACGCTCATTAACAGAAACTGGCACTAGTAACTTACTGTAAATTTTTGAAAGTTTTTCAGCACAGATTTTACGCTCCTGATTCACTGGTGTGAATAATTACCGCCCCATAACTCATGGCGGAATTAAAAACATACAATACATTGAGCAGTTTTATTGATTACTACTTCCAAAGAGTACATACTGATATACCAGGTGATCAAAAAGTCAGTAAAAATTTGAAAACTGAATAAATCGTGGAATAATGTAGATAGAGAGGTACAAATTGACACACGTGCTTGGAATGACATGGCTTTTTATTAGAACCAAAAAAATACAAAATTTCAAAAAACGTCCGACAGATGGCGCTTCATCTGATCAGAATAGCAGAAATTAGCATAACAAGGTAAAACAAAGCAACGATGATGTTCTTTACAGGAAATGCTCAATATGTCCACCATTATTCCTCAACAACAGCTGTAGTCGAGGAATAATGTTGTGAGCAGCACTGTAAAGCATGTCCGGAGTTATGGTGAGGCATTGGCGTCGGATCTGCTTCACTAAAAAGGGCCTTTTCAGGCAACGTCGACATGCTACGACTGCTGGAGCATCTGATTCTCTCATTACAGTTCCTTTCATACACAATTGTCCTGCGCAGTCACTGACGTTTTTCTGTCCAGCGCCATCTGTAAGACATTTTGTGAGCTTTCTTTTTTTTGTTCCAATAAAACCCCATGTCATTCCAAGCATTACCTCTCTATCTACATTATTCCGTGGTTTATTATGTTTTCAAATTTATACTGACTTTTTGATCACCCGGTATGTTCTTACACACGATGAAACATTTTGTGATTTCGGGGATTAAACCACCGTCGCACGACTGTATTTCCATGTGTCCTACAACGAGACTATTTTGAGTTGTCAAATATGTATTACACAAGCAGATGGCTACTTTCAGCTAACATGAAGAGAAGTAGTCATAAAATTTTAATTATCACCTCAAAGAATAAGGTTTCGTAATTAATGTTTCTTTTTTACTGTTACATATCTGCAAGCCCGATCTACACTGATATCCCCGCGCTCTGGTATAGTAGCATGACGTTATAGGAGCCAATACAGAATGGAATATCATGTGACAATTCGTTTCCAGCAGCAGAAGAAATGTTGCAGCTTTGTCGGACCAATCAGACGGATTTGTCTGTCACAGCTGCAACGTGTTAGCTGCTGTGGTAAACGAATTATCACACAATACACCACTCTTCAGTGGGCTATATCATTTTATTTTAGACCTTCTACCGCCGTGCTACAGTAATGTAGTGCGCGGATTTCAGTGTGGATCAAGGCTTTAGAGACAGAGCGAGGTGGCGCAGTGGTCAGCACACTGGACTCGCATTCGGGAGGATGACGGTTCAATCCCGCGTCCGGCCATCCTGATTTTGGTTTTCCGTGATTTCCCTAACTCGCTCCAGGCAAATGCCGGGATGGTTCCTTTCAAAGGGAACGGCCGACTTCCTTCCCCGTCCTTCCCTAATTCGATGAGACCGATGACCTCACTGTCTGGTCTCCTTCCCCAAAACAACCCAACCCAACCCCAAGGCTTTAGACACGTAACTACTGGCAAACTAAACGTTAATTAATTAAAATTATTTTTAGGAGTGATAATTAAAACTTAATGACTATCCTACATCTCCAATAAAAAGATGGCGATGCTGAAAAAGTGTTATTTATGTTTCCAGAATGAGATTTTCACTCTGCAGCGGAGTGTGCGCTGATATGAAACTTCCTGGCAGATTAAAACTGTGTGCCCGACCGAGACTCGAACTCGGGACCTTTGCCTTTCGCGGGCAAGTGCTCTACCATCTGAGCTACCGAAGCACGACTCACGCACGGTACTGACAGCTTTACTTCTGCCAGTATCTCGTCTCCTACCTTCCAAACTTTACAGAAGCTCTCCTGCGAACTTTGCGGAACTAGCACTCCTGAAAGAAACGATATAGCGGAGACATGGCTTAGCCACAGCCTGGGGGATGTTTCCAGAATGAGATTTTCACTCTGCAGCGGAGTGTGCGCTGATATGAAACTTCCTGGCAGATTAAAACTGTGGTTAAAAATTGCTATTTATCATTGTTAATTTTATCAGTGCCTGTTTGTAATCATGCACCGTACTGATGCCTAACCATTACAAGTGATGTGGGCCTGACTATACTTCCGTACAACAGATGACAGTATTTTACTCACGTCTTGCATTGCCTGTTGAAAATGTAGCTGTCTGAAGATGGGCATGACCCTTCGAAACCGGTTACAGTGACGATTGGCGCTTTCCTTTCGCCCTCATGCATTATTAGCTTAGACATTGAGTTTGACAGGATAAGTAAAATTTATTCAAGCACGTCCGAAACGTGAAGGAAGGAGAATGTGCTGTGTGGGGGCCCTCCCGGCCTGGACCGCGCACCGGCTGCGCTCCTCCGCGTACCCATAGCTCACGCTGCTGCTGCTGCGTACGTTCCACACGACTGAACAGCTCTGCACTATTGTGCAGCCCATAAAGTGCCTCTTGCGTCATCTCGGCGTACAGGTTGGCGATGCCGGGGCACGATAGCTGACCCGCCTCACTAGAGACCGGCCCGCGGCGTGCGGCGCCGGCATCCGTGCTTTGCGGGTGGTCTCCCACACCAAGCTGGGCTGCGGCGAGCTCGAATAATTTCTCAATGCGGCCACTATTAGCACTACGCTGTCTACGGTAATAGTTGGGAAACTCAACACGAGATTGCTTCTCTCCATATCTGATAGAAACACAGTTGTATTTTATTGGGTTTGTGCAAGAGTTCGTAGCGTCTTCCAGTAAGATTCATAAACGCAACAGATACACACAGCAGAGACTTTAGTCATCAATAATATATTCCCCTTCGTTATTGCCAACGCTGGTATAACTTTTCAATCCTGCGACTGTAGAACTCAAGCGGTTTTCAGGCGAAGAACTCGTCGAGCCATGTTCGGAGCGCATTTTCATCCGGAAAGGAAGCGCCTTGAAGACTATTCGACAGATAAGAGAAAAGGTGAAAATCTGAGGGCGCAAGATCAGGTAAATAATATGGCTGCGGGATCACTTGCCTATCCAATTTCTGTATAGTGTTTTTTGTCACTCTAGAAGAACGCGGTCGGCCATTATCGTGTAGCAGCATCACTTCACGTAGTCTTCCTGGTCGTTGTTCTCGGACTGCACTGTTTTGACATTTGACTCTCCCGGATCAGGAAGATGGTTCAAATAGCTCTGAGCACTATGGGACTTAGCTTCTGAGGTCATCAGTCCTCTAGAACCTAGAACTACTTAAACCTAACTAACCTAAGGACATCACACACATCCATGCACGAGGCAGGATTCGAACCTGCGACCGCAGCGGTCGCGCGGTTCCAGACTGTAGCGCCTAGAACCGCTCGACCACCCCGGCCGGCCGATCAGGAAGACCTTCAGGCTCTGATAAAGATCTAATAGCATTATCTACAATGATCCCATCGAGAACTGGCAAATGTGATGAACTGTGATCATTCCACCATCGGGAAATATTTTCATGCGATGGGGATTGTATGTATGGCTACCGCACCCTCTAAACCAGTCACAAAAATCCGCGCGTGGCCATAAATGCATCTCTGGTTGCTCGTCATCAATTGGCTCGTGAACAACACCGGCTATTCCTATTCAATATCGTTACTGGTGACGATAAATGGTTTGTTTATGCTAACATAATAAGAAGAAAGGACTGATTGAGCAGAAACGAAACAGCGACTCCCTGCACAAATACTTGCGCGCATCCGCAAAAGATAATGTTATGCTCTTGGTGGAGCAACGACGTCGAGTGTACTACGAATTGCTTCCCCGTGGTGTAACCATCACTGCTGACATTTATTGTCAAAAACTGAATGGTCAGCCGGCCGATGTGGCTGAGTGGTTCTAGGCGCTTCAGTCTGGAACCGCGTGACCGCTACGGTCGCAGGTTCGAATCCTGTCTCGGGCATGAATGTGTGTGGTCCTTAGGTTAGTTAGGTTTAGGTAGTTCTATGTTCTAGGGGACTGACGACTTCAGATGTTAAGTCCCATAGTGCTCAGAGCCATTTTTGAACTGAATGGTCATGTCTTCGAAGTAAACACTCCTAAAACAAATTCACGGAATGCAGATACTGATGACTTCATTTCTGTAAATATCGACGTATCTGATTGTCTATACATGGAGTACAAAGAGTACATGAGGGCAAATGAGATGCCGAAACTGGTTGCCTATCTAAAACAGCTTCACAAAACATACAGCCGTTTGGCAATTTTCTTTGGTAAACAGTTGGAACTGGTTATGATACCATTTGTGTGTCCAGATGCTGAAAAGTATAATAAATGTTTCGTTTAACTATATTTTGGTTGTTTTTCTAATCTCAGTATAATGATATTTTTTTTAGGTTCATAAGACTTATCCTTTTTTTCTGCTACCCTTGTGTCTAAGCCAACACAACGTTACAGATATGCGGTTGATGCAAAATTCCATTGTTTGTTAAAATAATTGTATAGTTAATGTTAGTTCTGTGCCTTTTTGTTTTGGTTTTTTTCCTATTGAAACCTGAGACAGCAGCGTAGCCGAAATTTCTTGGTCTTTTAACCGCTTCTGAAAATATATATTGCATATTGCTCAACCGTTTTGAAAAACCTTTTCAAACGAAGTGTCTATCAGCCTGCATAATGAAATTTCTGAACAGAAGATATGTTCTCTTTTCTACTTTACTAATTTCGAAACCAGCTCCTCATTAATCAACGATCAAAAAATTTACCTTCACGTCAGCGTAATTTCTTAAATAATTCGCAGGTGCTGCGACTTTATCTTGATAGCAGCTTTTTAACTGAATGCTGCAGAAATTTATTCTAGAGAATGGTACATTAGAGTAGTTACTGTCACATAGAGCAACAGTTCAAATTTAGTCTTTCATCTGTTGTAAAGATGACGGGTTAATTCCAACAGATTTGTATTCAGACAACTTGAAATATTTACAGTCAGTTTCCTGTTCCACAAAGTAGATGAAACTATGCAATTTCTCAGGAAAAATATATTTATAATTTTTACATCTGTTGTAAGTGTTATCGGAGAAAGAAACATAATTTATAAAATAAAAAGAATAGAAAAATGGAAAGAAAAGTTTTTGAGGAGAAAAGCAACAATAAATGAAATATGTGGAATTTGTTATACTCGTACTACAGACGTGATGAAAGCTGTCCTTCCAGGGATATGTATCACTGTGTCATTTCCGATGTGGGATCAGGGGTCAAAGGAAAAGTCAAATTGTCCATTTAGCTAACAAACCATAGTGAAATTTACGTAGTAGTACATTAAGGTTTCTACATTTAGCACTGCGCATTGTACGTTTTTGATATCTCCTAGTTACTTCAGACAAATGTGTCCAGTCACACACAGAAAATTGAACCATTCGGCTGACAGATTTGGTAATCATAGAAGGAAACAAAACTGACTCTGTAAACTCCAGTTAAGTTGAATAACTACAGAGTGATGGTACATTAGTCCGTTTCAACAGCGAACTTTCCTCAGTAGTACGTTCAGGCCGTTCTTTGCCGCTATGCATTTTATTATCACTAATCTCGGTATACGTAGTGCGCAAAAATATCATGTCTGCGTATAAATCACGGCAAGATTAAAACTCGTTTCCTGAAATAACTACAAGGCTCTTCTCCTACTGTAGCAGTTGATCAGTGTTCTTAAGACAATGAATAAAAATTTGTTTCCAGCTACGATTGTAAACGAGTAGCCTACTTCAAACTGGACCCTACGTAAAGACTGTGAAGTTTTTGATCGAGTGCGAGCAGATGAAAAATAACGTAAGTAATGAATGTAAGCGTATCGGCAGAAAGAAATTGTTGAGTAGCTTACGACTAATAAAGTCAGTATTCCTCTCACTTTGACGTGTAACTTAAAGACTATTGTACGATAGGTTGCGAGAAATGGATCGAACGTGCATTGAGGCCCACCGGAACATGAGACATGAACACGTCTTGACAGTGCGGCATAGTAAAACTGCGGATATTATCTTGCTCACCTGCGGTACGCATCTTTTAATTAGGTAGATGTAGGATCAATATTAATTTAGATTGTTTATGTAGATGTAGTGGGCTGGTGAAAATTGATATACATATCTTACGTTCCGGATGATATTTTACTGTAGTTTCCTTCTCTACCTACTTTTTTATTACTTTATTTCTGGTTTATTAGGCATGATTATCCTGTATAACGTAAAGCATACGAAACAAAATTGACTCTCATTCGAACTGTTGTTGGTGAAACAGACATTTAGAGCCTAGAGCCTACTGGCGTTGGCAGAAGACAGCACTTACGCATTCATTTATTTTATATGTACTTTTAATTAACATGATCCAACTGTGTGGTATTAGGTCCTCTTTTTGGATGTCGCCAAGCAAAATTCATATGGTACTGAACCAGTCACTGTCAGATTGTAGCAGACGAATTTTGGCTGTTAATTTTTCATAGCATCTGTGCATGTTCACTGCAGCTTTTATTTTCATGTAGAAATTTCACTACGGCTATGAAAAAAAAATCATCAATCCCTAGTCGATATCAGTTAATTGCTACCTGATCAGCAGAGGGAAAGAACTTAGGTTTTAGAGGCAAAAAGGGGTCGGTCATGTACCACTGCTTTTAAGCCCACATAAAAGAGTTGCTTAGTCATGAAGCTGATTCCTTAGCATAGGAATTAGTGAATAATTAAGTAAACAATTATTAATAATAAATTTTAAAAGATCAACAATGTGAAATAATCCCATGGGACAATAATATGCGCTCCACCGGATGTCTTAAATTTTTACCACATATTTATCCAAACAAACAAAAAGAAATATACTGCGTTTGGTAGCCTCACATCAGATGTTAATTTAACACAATATTGATTCAAGATAGCAGAGAAATATTACTTCGTAGTGCAAGTTGGTGCACCAGTGGACACAGAAATATTTCTGTAGCAACATACTTAAGGCCAAGCGACCAAGGGTCTGCATGGCCGCACAATACCAGACACCTTACCAGTCCAGCTGCACACCGAAAGCAGACCACGAGCTCTGTCCGGTATGCTTATTTAAAAAAATGGTTCAAATGGCTCTGAGCACTATGGGACCTAACTTCTGAGGTCGTCACCCCTCCTAGAACTTAGAATTACTTATACCTAACTAACCTAAGGACATGACACACACCCATGCCCGAGGCAGGATTCGAACCTGCGACCGTAGCGGTCGCGCGGTTCCAGACTGTAGCGCCTAGAACCTCTTGGCCATCCCGGCCGGCTGCTTATTTAAAACCTTGGTCACACGATAAATATGTTAGCCAGCGTATTCACGAAATACTATAACATTTACACGATTTAAATATGTAGTCGTACAGTAAACACACTTGACTGAATAGATGATTTCACCCTGCATTGTATTCATTGCAGTTAGCAGTAACAAGGTCTTTTATTTAACTACATCCAAAAATCCCTGGTTTTCATTTTACATTCAGTAACTTCGCCATCTTACTCGGTCACTTTCCATCTGTTCCTAGAAAAAAAAAGGATACGACCCTTTTCAAGGGGAAGCTTAATGCAAGTTTAATACTGAGCCGGGAAACATTTTCGCTAGAAGTCGTGGTTTTCGAGTCATTCAAGAAAAGCATTAAAAATTTATCTTTAAACGTCACGCCATCCCCTTTCCCCACCCCCCACCCCAGCGGTGGGGATTTTTAAAATGTTGTTTATGACGCATCCTCCTACCACTGTACAAAAATTATACAATTTTTTCTCGTATTCGAGCATTTTTGGTATTCGTTGAGTGGGTTACGCGGCCTGCGCCTGTCCCTGCCTCGACTGCCCGGCCGCTCTGCGCAACGTCCAGCCCAGCCGGACTCACGCTGCCTGGCCACACTACGGCGGCTTGTCAACCACAAATCGCTTAACCAAAGCTTAGCAGTCATACAGTTATTAGCGTACTTACCGCTCGTAATTTCACGACGCATATCTTCATATACATTCAAATCGTTTATATAAAGATGATTTTTTTATTAAAAAAAATCGTACCTTTTGTCTAAGACTACGGTTTTGAGAATACCTCTACCATGTATTTCTTTTGTTTGTTTTTCCAGTTGTTCGTACTAAAGCGCCCACACTTTTGCCGTTGTGCTGTACGATGAAATTATTGCATTACCGGGGGAATGACCAAATAAATCATGTACATGTAGGAACAGGCAGTGTATCGTTTACGTCTTTTATCCACTCATCCTTAAGCTATCGGATAGTGTAGGTAATGTCTGAGTCCTGTAATCCCTTTTTAAGCTATTTTTTGTTAGATTGTATATGAGGGTTTCAATATTTAGTTCTGTAAATTCAGGCGTTTGACTATTTCAGAAACATTTAAGGAGACATTTACGGAGAACATTATAATGATTCATTCTTTTTCTTTGAGTAAACAATGTAAATGTGTCCAGGAACTTAAGATTTCATTTATATTAACTACACATGCACAATATAGGTCTTCTATTGGACTTGATGCAGTGTTCAATACTTTAACAGGAGTTATTTTGCAAATTAACTTCACTCTTCTCACAGTACTTTTATAACGCTGTTTAATATATTTTTTCCCTAAATGTCACTTTCTGTGCGTGGGATGAAAAATCGCCATAAGATAACGCGGTTAAGTGTGGTTGGGTTGCACTATCGCACCTGAAACTGCTAATAGTCAGTAAAACCCCCTTTTAAATAAGAATGACGTCTCAAGTCTAAGAAACCACGACTTTGATAATTTGGAGTAAAACAAGCAGAATCATAGTTTACGATTAGTATCACCGTTGCCTCGTTACTATTATATTACCAATAATGGCACAAGAAAACGATTACATAAGATGCTGGGAAAATTGTTAAAGGGAAAAACGGCTTGTTTTGTGTGACACTTTGACAGGCATTTCACACATCTGTTCACGAAAGATTAATTAAGACTTTATTCCGAATTTATTTAGTCACCTTTTCCTGTAAACGACCGTTTTAAGTTTTTCAAAGGCGACGGTTCACACTTGTGGTTTATGTGTATGTAGATAAGCTGTCTGAAGAAGAGAAGTTTCAAAAAACAGCTATATAGGGCGCCTCAGATCTATCACGCAGGTCCGTTTTGCTGCAAACGGTCTGTCCGATTTTTGGGGTAAAATTCGTTTCACGGAACCATATAAAGCCAAATAAAACATGAACTTCACATTGCATCGAAGCCGCTGGAACATGGAGAAAACGAACTCATCTTCAGTATTTCAGTTGGAAACAGAAGAAAAAATTAATACCGTTGAAAAGATCTCCTGGAATCGAGTGCTTTTGTTTGAAAATTTGTTTATTTATTGTTATTATATACGTTTATATTGACCCTTCACGGTTTGCCTTTAACACACTCTACCCGCGAAAGGTCGGATGGAACGTTACCAAGAAAAACTGTCTGAACGGTACGTCTGATGCAGCCTGGGTATCATGGAAACTTGCTTCAGCTCCGTATAAACATGCAGAGAAAATGGTAAATCTTTCTCAACACACAGATCCTTCTTCCAGTCGTTCCAAATTGGTCTACATTAAATCTCCATTATTCCGTAGTCGGCAAGACTTGTCACATAAATTAAAGAGCTAGTACATACGCAGAACTTGCGGAATGCAGTAGCTGTTCAGGAAGAAAACTCACATCCAACCTCCACAGTTCCTCTCCCACCTCTCAATTCCAGTGCATTAAAACTGTCTCTGCCACTGCCAAAAATCTCAATACAAACGGGAAATCACACGCCAATGCACTAGATACAACACGTCCCAGAGATGTTCTACGATGGCATCCTTAGTTGCGAATTTCTCCGTTTCTGTCAGTAACTTAGCAGTCGTGAGCTTTTCATAACGGTTATACCATTAATTGTTACAGGACTCTTGCTAAATACATTTATCGGTCGTCAGCGGCGTCGATCTTGACAGTATAGTGAATCCAGGGATCAGAAAGAGACCGTTGGACGTTACACACCGAACCTTGAGCACTGATGCAACCTCACACCTCAGATTGCCGATCCGAGAGTCGTAGCCGTTGCCACGTGACTTGAGATTTGAAATTCACTCTGCGTTGCGCCGCGTGACAGCTTGAAGAATGGCGACATTACTTTGAGTTGTGTGTGCCCAGATTCAGCCTGTGACGGTCGAAATTTCGCGAACGGCGACCACTGTGTTCTCGGCCGCGTCCTTCATTGTTTCCGCTCTTCCTGCTCACCCTCACCCTTTCTCCCCTCCCGTCTCTATTCCTGCTTCCAGTTCGTATACGTATATTCCTACCCACAACCCATGGCGGCTGCGAATGGAACCTAATCCATAGCTCCTGCTGTTTTCCAGTATTCCATTTTCTATCTTTTAGTTAAATTCAACTATTATTTTCAAAACACAATACTCCAAAATTTTTTTCAGTTTCCCAGATATATATGTACAACTGCTTCTCAGTAGTACAACACCGACTACATGCATAGTTTTTACCCTTATAGCCTGCGTAACATATAAGTAGAGATATTATTATTCAAAATATTATTATATATTCAAAACACATCGTATTTACAAATGGTGATTATTTGTTAGGATTGAATATGATCTTGTTATTGAAATTAAGATTGCACATTCATATATTATTGCCATATATGGTTTATCATAGTACCTAGATGGAAGTCCATTCTTGTAGCCAATAGATAATAATAATAGTAATAGTAATAAATATTACCAACTGATTAATTATAAAATGGTGGTTGCAAAAACCACAGTAAAACGCTAGAAGTAGGGTTTGTGGTTCATATTTAATTTTCCTAAGCTATCTCTGAATCGGTGGGTTCACTATTGCTTGCCAGTCAAGAGAAGTTCAAATCAAATGGCTCTGAGCACTATGGGACTTAACATCTGAGGTCATCAGTCCCCTAGAACTTAGAACTACTTAAACCTAACTAACTTAAGGACATCACACACATCCATGCAGGATTCGAACCTGCGACCGTAGCAGTCGCGTGGTTCCGGACTGAAGCGCCTAGAACCACTCGGCCACCGTGGCCGGCACACAAGAGAAGATCAGGGTCTTTACAGGGAACAAAATATAGTGTTGGCAAATGGAAATATGTGTGATGCAAATCATTAGTTAAATCTTCATTCTAACACTACCACATTACCTGAACAAAACAAAAATAACATAGTGGTTGTGTTTTACTAAGCAGTGATGTTTGCGTTATGTCCGTCATGAAGTCGTTCTGTGCAATTTTGAAGCATTAGCTGCCACATTGTTGTGCACGTTGTGTCAACAACGCCTCGTTGAAACTAATTAAGTACATGGAAACCTGTCTTAACCATCACATTTTTAATTGGCCATATACGCTGAAGAGCCAAAAAGCTGGTACACCTGCCTAATATCGTGTAGAGCCCCCGCGAGCAAGCAGAAGTGCCGCAACATGACGTGGTATGGACTCGACTAATGTCTGATGTAGCCCGCCCGGTTAGCCGTGCGCTCTGGCGCACTGTTTCCGGGCGGGAAGACGTGCCGGTCCCCGACACGCATCCGCCCGTCGGATTAGTATCTAGATCCGGTGTGCCAACCACTCTGTGGATGGTTTTTAAGGCGGTTTTCCATGTGCCTCGGCGAATACGGGCTGGTTCCCCTTATTCCGCCTCAGTTACACTATGTCAGAGATTGCTGCGCAAACATCTTCTCCTCGTACGCGTACACCATAATTACTCTACGACGCAAACATTGGGGTTACACTCGTCTGGTGTGAGACGTTCCCAGGGGGTCGACAGAGGGCCGAACCCCTGCGTTCGGTATGGGGCGGTGGTGGGATGAGTGGACTGCTGTAGCCTGTTGTGGGGTTGCGAACCACTAAGGTTCAGTTCCATACAATACAGTGTCTGATGTAGTGCTGGAGGGAATTAACACCATGAATCCTGCAGGCCTGTCCATAAATCCTTAAAGATACGAGTGGGTGTAGGTTTCTTCTGAACAGTACTTTGGACGGCATCCCAGATATGCTCAATAATGTTCGTGTCTGGGGAGTTTGGTGGCCAGCGGAAGTGTTTAAACTCAGAAGATTGTTCCTGGAACCACTCTGTAACAATTTTGGACGTGTAGGGTGTTGCGTCTTCCTGCTGGAATTGTCCAAGTCCATCGGAATGCACAATGAACATGAATGGATACAGGTGATCAGACAAAATGTTTACATACGTGTCACCTGTCAGAGTCGTGTCTAGACGTATCGCTCCAACTGCACACGCCCCACACCAATACAGAGCCTCCACCACCCTGAACAACCTCTGCTGACATGCAGGGTCCATGGATTCATGAGGTTGTCTCCATACCCGTACAAGTCTACCCGCTCGATAAAATTTGAAACGAGACTCGTTTGACCAGGCAACATGTTTCCAGTCATAAACTGTCCAATGTCGGTGTTGACGGGCCCAGGAAAGGCGTAAAGCTTTGTGTCGTGGAGTCATGAAGAGTACACATGTCGGCCTTCGGTTCCGAAAACCCATATCGATGATCTTTCGTTGAACGGTTCGCACGCTGACATTGTTGATGGCCCAGCACTGAAATCTGTAGCAATTTGCGGAAGGGTTGCATTTCTGTCACGGTGAACGATTCTCTTCAGTCGTCGTTGGTCCCGTTCTTGCAGGACCTTTGTCCGGCCGCAGCAGTGTCAGAGATTTGATGTTTTACAGTATTCCTGATATTCACGGTACACTCGTGAAATGGTAGTATGGGTAAATCTCCACTTCATCGCTGCCTCGGAGATGCTGTGTCCCATCGCTCGTGAGCCGACTATAACGCCACGTTCAAACTCACTTAAATCTTTTAACCTGTCATTGTAGCAGCAGTAACCGATCTAACAACTGCGCCAGACACTTGTTATATTATACAGGCGTTGCCGATCGCAGCGAAGTATCTGCCTGTTTATATATCTCTGTATCTGAATACGCAAGCCTAAACAGTTTCTTTGACCCTTCAGTGTACCAGAACAAAAAGGTGTTCTGTGAAGAAGGCTTGACATTCCAGTATGTCAGACGCCACTGTCTTACTGGAATATGGGACCAGGTGTCAACTTCTCACTTGTAAGACACCGAATGTTTGCAGTAGAATGTGCTAACCAAAGATTCAACACAGCCTCATTACATTTATCACTCATCCAATATGACGATTGATGCTCTACGCAAATTCGTAACGATCATCTACTGCACACTAGAGCTATTTCGGAGACTTCTTCACAACACATTCTTTTTTGCATCTGCTGCTCATTTGCTGCGCTCATTGGCCCACTGAAGTCTGAAGTGCCCACAACTCACAATCATTCTCCGGCGTGGGTTTTGGTGATCTATATTGCTCGAACATCAGCACCATAATCAGTGATCTAGAATTCCACGAACTGCCATATCCCGACAGTAATAATTCCTCATGTTTCTTTTTTTAAATGCATTACACGTGATATGTTACAACAAAAATCGTAACTACATGCACGCCGAGATTTTCTACGCAACACAGCAAATAAAACAGCGCTTTGCTCTTGGCCAAACCGTATGCGGGGCGTGTCACAGAACAGACGTGCATGGAATACGCTCACTCGTCACTCTGGTCCTCGGAGGCATCCAGACGTCAGCGCTGGTGGACTACGATCTGAGAAACCTGTCAGTCAATCCACTACGTATTTTACACAGACATCAGACGCCTGCAGTGTACGACGTCTCAATGCCATCCTCTCTCCCTTCTCTCTGACCATCTGCCAGCTCTCTCTCTCTCTCTCTCTCTCTCTCTCTCTCTCCACCCACCTACTCTCTCTCTCCAGTTTCATTTCTATTTATTTTCCTCCAGCTACTTTTTTGCAATGATCTTACACTACTCCAGGCACCTCTCAAAAATCTGTTCTTCTCGCGTCAACAAGTGGATAAATATTGCGTGACATGACAGCTTACTAAACAGGAGCATGGTCTATGAAACTTTAGGTGAAAAGAGAGAGAAAAAAAAGAGAAAACCTTTGGTAGATTAAAGGACTGAAGCGAGTCATGAATTGACACACGGATGAGTTTTAGTCATCTGATAAAGTTGTCTGTTGATCAGTTGGAGTCAAGTTACAGTAAACTACTGATCTGTCATTTGAGTAAACCTCAGCTTCTCAGATCTATAGTTTTTCAATTTCATCAAGGAATCAATAACTTCATCCAACACAACTATAAGTCACATTTGTGATCTACTAGCTGACAAACCTGGCGTTACGCTGCTTTTCATTTTATCAATTTTCTTTTCGCAACAAAACAAAAAATGAGCTGTGTTTGTAGTGAAGTATCGAAAAAGCTTCATTTCCCTGTATTCGTGAAAACACCTTTCAAATTATGAAACATTCATACGAAGAAGTATGTGAAATGTACAGATGTGTAAGTATAGTATCCAAATCAAGAAAGACGATCTCGAAAACTGGGTGCAGCTGCTTCCCGTGTCTACAACACGATTTTGTACACATCTCTATGACAATGCCTTTTAATAGCAGTATACACGGATGTTTCTGCGTACAGCCGTTCGCGCTTCGCAGTTGAAAGCTGTCAAAAGCACTTCCAGGTGTGAGAGATTTCCTTAACCAGACTCGACTGTGGGAGCGTCTTTGTAGTAAATAATAAATCTATTACAACTTCATGCTTGATGCGGCTTTTTTTTTCTCGTATCTCAGTCTCTGTGAAGTCATATCTCTTGAACTGTGTGTCGTACAACGATATATTTGTGTAGGTGCATTCAGCGGCATATGTGGATACTGTCTGCAAAATGTGTTGCGAATAGAGTTGGTTGAAAAAAAGTAATAAATTTAAATGTCATGCACAAGGCGGTAGTATGTCGCACATCTCATTTTTATGACGTCATATCTACTCTGGTACCATAATATACGTTTGTAGGTGCATTTAGCGGTGTGTGTGGATACTCTCCGCAAGCCGCGCGGTCTTGGACGTCTTGTCACGGCCCGCGCGGTTTCCCACGTCGGAGGTTCGAGTCCTCCCTCGGGAATGCGTTTGAGTGTGTCGTCCTTAGCGCAAGTTAGTTTAAGTAGTGCGTAAGCTTAGGGACCGATGACCTCCGCAGTTTGGTCCCACAAGACCTTACCACAAATTTCCAATTCTCTCCGAAAAATTTATTGCGGGTACACGTAGCAGCACAGAAGTAATGCATTTACACGCCATGCATGCTGCAGCAGTTACTCACGCATCTTCATTTTTTACGACATCATATCTTATGAACTATGATAAGTAAGTGGTTCTTATCCCCACAGTGATTGTGAGGTATATGTGTACCGAGTATGGTTGATACAGGGGCAGTGGTTGAAGGTTTCTTGGGGAATGGCAGCCCATTCTACACGGAGTGCTGCACTGAGGAGAGGTATCGATGTCGGTCGGTGAGGTCTGGCACGGATTCGTCGTTCTAAAACACCGCAGAGGTGTTCTATAGGATTCAGGTCACGATTCTGTGCAGGCCAGTCCATTAAAGGGATGTCGTGTAACCACTCAGCCACAGGCCGTGCGTTATGAAAAGGTGCTCGATCGTGTTGAAAGATGCAATCCCCATCTCCGAATTGCCCTTCAAGAGTGGGAAGCAAGAAGGTGTTTAAAACATCAATGTAGGCCTGTGCTGTGATAGTGCCACGCAAAACAACAAGAGGTTCAAGCCTCCTCCATGAAAACCACGACCACACCATAACATCACCGCCTCCGGACTTTACTGTTGGCATTACACACGCTGGCAGATGACTTTCACTGGGCATTCACCATACCCACACCCTGCCATCGAGTCGCCACATTGTGTACCGTGATTCGCCACTCCACACAACGTTTTTCCACTGTTCAGTCGTCCAATGTTTACTCTCCTTACACGAAGCGAGGCGTGATGTGTGGCTTATGAGCAGCCGCTCGACCATGAAATCCTAGTTTTCTCACATCCCACCTAACTGTCATAGTATTTGCAATTGATCATGATGCAGTTTGGAACTCCTATGTGATGGTATGGATATGTGTCTGCTTATTACCCATTACGACCCACTTCAACTGTCGGCGGTCTCTGTCAGTCAATAGACGGGGTCGACCTGTACGCTTTTGTGCTGTACGCGTCGCTTCACATTTCCACTTCACTATCACATCGGACCGAGCGAGGTGGCGCAGTGGTTAGCACACTGGACTCGCATTCGGGAGGACGACGGTTCAATCCCGTCTCCGGCCATCCTGATTTAGGTTTTCCGTGATTTCCCTAAATCGTTTCAGGCGAATGCCGGGATGGTTCCTTTGAAAGGGCACGGCCGATTTCCTTCCCAATCCTTCCCTAACCCGAGCTTGCGCTCCGTCTCTAATGACCTCGTTGTCGACGGGACGTTAAACACTAACCACCACCACCACTATCACATCGGAAACAATGGACCTAGGGACGTTTAGGAGTGTGGAAATCTCGTGAACAGACATATAACACGTTCGTAGTCCTTGAGTTCTGCGGAGTGCCCCTTCTGCACTCTCATGATTCTTAATGACTAGTGAGGTACCTGGCAGTAGCTGGCAGCGCAGTGCACCTAAAATGAAAAACGTATGTTTTTGGGGGTGTCCGGATACTTTTGATCACTTAGTGAGTATATTTTTCAGAAAGTAATCTGTCCTCTTCACTCATATACAGGAGAAAGACTTTTCTGTCGACAAGGATTTTTTTGCAGGTCATTCACAATGTCGGAGCACAACGTACGCGAACAGAAACATTACAAATTTATTTGTGATATGGTAGATGCCAGGAAATCATTAGTTATTTCTAGGTAGACACCGGGAATAAACACTGAAGGGGGACGCAGTAAAACATTACATGACTTATTTGAAAACGTTATTACTTATCTTAAGTTCTTTATACAAACAGGATTGATAAGAAGATTAATTGCATCAATTGCATGTGGTAGACCCCATCATGTAATAGTTTCTCCGAACTGAAGAACGCCAAATCCTCCGTTGTACGTTAATATATGTTTTGACCTGGTAACTGACAACGGCAAAAGAAATGTAATGTCGGACAGAGAGAAGGTACTGTTACGTGTCATGAGTAGCAGTTAACTCCTTATAAACATTAACAACGCCAAATCTACTACAGTTTTGCTGGCAGAATAGGTAAGGCGTCATATAGCCTTAGTTCTTTGCTCCAGTAATGCATCTCATAACGACTTAATTATAGGAATCAGTGACACAAAAATAAGTACGTCTTCACTTAAGTTACAAGTTCCTGAGGATACTGTTCTATATTTATTAGGGCAATGTGAATGGTTTATTTTTTGTCTCCGTATGCCTGAAACACAAGGAAACGTTTCATAAAACATATATGTGCGGCATAGTGTTAAACATCCAGTATAAACCAATCGGAATTTGTTTTGTATCAGAACTGGTAGATCAAAAGTTGTTCTTGCGCAGTCATAAAACCATCGTTCTTTTTTGTTGCAATATTATTACAGATATTGGTTTTAGTTCTTCCTCAAAAATATGTTTCCCTTATTTCTATACTACATAATTATTCAGTTGTTTCAATAATCAGTTGTAATATACATGAAAATTCCTAAACGGATAAAATTTATGCTGAAGCTACCACTACGCCAAATATTATGCTACATAAACGGGTCTGGAAAATATTTTAAACCCGGACAGCTCAAACTTTTAAGGTTCCTAGAAGTGGAAAACATAGAGATTGTAATTCTTGCTGCTTTCATTCTACACAGAGAGAATCTCACTGTTGCATAATACTGTTCTGTGCGAAATCCCTACGGTCTAGCAGCCTAATTACCCCATTTAACCAACTTCTAGTATCCGAATACGAATGTTATGAACGAAGTAAAAAATACTATGAATATCGATATGGAATTCAGAAATATGTATGTTGTCGGAAAACTGAAAATTCTTTGGGAAAAGGGGTAGGTTTAAGTAAGACTTTGTAGACTGAGGTGACATTTTCTAACGCTTTTTCAAATGAAATTGAAACATGCAAATTTATCATGTCAAACGATTGTACAGATATATATAGATTATCCACATTCTGTGTAAATAGCGCTGTTACTGTTATGAACAGGCTGGTAAGAAAGAGTTCCTGTGAGTGACTCAGTGACTGAACTATTCTTTTGAGGATGGAAACGAACCAATGTCAACCTCTTTCCAAATCACAAGAGCTTGGAAAATTTTGGAAATACAATACGATTTCAATTAAACTACCTCGTGTTTAAGGAAATATTTAAAACTCAAGACAAGCATAACCAGACCAACTAAAATTAAGTTATAATTAAATAAGCGCAAGTATATCAGAACGTACGATGTTGAAACCGAAGGATAGAAAGAGACTAGTTGGAAAATTGCCGAGGCAGCGACCCAATGTGTCAGAAAATGCGTTGCGCGTATCACGTTAGAACAGGGGTAGAATCCAGTAGAGAATGTAGTAATTTAGGTACGGCGTATCACTATAGAACAACAAAAGGAGATGAGAAAAATTTATGTACAATTAATAAAGGATTCGATCTTATCGAAGAAAGAGAAGAACATAAACAGTTATTGCTTAGAAATAGCCAGGAGATTCACGTGTTTAGAACAGGTGACAGGAACAGTGATGCTATACTGAAGGTCTTATCCGAAAATTACCTTCAGCAGTTAAAGACTAGAATCATGTGGGCAATATGTCAGATTGCTTGGTCACAAATACATCTGTACCTCTTGACATAAAGAAAGTAATGTACTGAATCAGTGGCCATAAGGCTGTTTAAAACATTAGAAACGTTAAGAAACCTAGGAGTCCAAGAAGAATAGGATCGGACTCCTTTCTCTTCCAGGTGCCACACCAAGTTCACCAATGTTTTCGAATTTAATTATCATCTTCTTCAGATCGTTTAATAATATCGGGCCTCCCCTCAAATCTTTCAGTAGTCGATACTGACTCAATTCAGCACTGTAATTGCTGCTGCTCCAATAAAACCGTTTCCCTAAGAGCGCACGGCCTCTCTTCTCAATAGCCATAATGTACTCTTCCTTTATGGCTTATCAAATGACAATGCGAATGACATATCGTCATACAAACAGTGTACAGCGCCAGGTTTTCACCTAGTGGCCAAAACTGGAAAAGTTTTTTCTCAGCGTAAATTGATTCCTCATGAACGCATTATCGTATCTACCAAGTTTCACTGCCGTACGATAACTACAGCCCGCAGTGGATCTCCGTGGGAAACAGCACTTGAATTATAACCACCCGGTAGATTCGATCCCACGCTGAACTGATACTATATTACCTTCTAAAAATGGACCAACGTGTTATTACGTGGGTGGTCATAATGCTTTGACTCGTCAATGTATGTTTTATTCTATATACAGGATATATCATAATTAATGGTGTCAACACACACACAGTTGAAAGTACTCAGTGCTAGAAGCAAAAAAAATCTTAGTACAGATACGTTCGCAAACGAACTGTTTGCGGGATAATTGCGACTTTATGGTTAGCAGCCGCCACTGGCATGATTCTCCGTATGCCGGCCCTTGGTGTGATCTTTGTTTAAATTTTCGAGACATGGAGTTGTAAACAGGATGGATACGAGAATACAGTACACAGTCAGAGGGCCGCTCATGTCAAATGTTTGTGGAGCGTCGGCTGTGTTGTACGAATGTGGGAGTGCTCGGATATGGATTTCATGTATGCAGGGCTAACGGCAATGAGCAGGAGGCAACACGCTTGCAACAAGAAGCATACCTGGGCGCCGCCGAAGCTCCGCGGTAAATGCGGCGGATCGCTAAGCGAATGGGCCTGGGGTCGATTTCCGGCCGAGTCAGAGATTTGTGCTGTGTTGTCCTAAAGTTAGTATCGTCATAATTGACATTAGTATTGAGATGGCTGAATGAGCGCGGCCCGAAAGCCAATAAATTGAAAAAAATAAAGTATACCTTGCCCGAAGGCACCCGGAAGTCGAAAGTTTACTAGCGTGTATCAACGATTCCGAGAAACTTGGAGCTTTGAACATGCTGCATGAACGGGTAGACCTACACGAATTACACCTCTGCTTGAAGATGTGGTGCTGGAAACAGTTGAACAGTCTCTAGGAATCTCGAGGAGACTTGCACACGGGTTTCTGGAATGAGGCACAATACTGTTCGGAGAATAATGCATCGCAAAGCAATGTACCCATACTACCTCCAACGACTTCAGCGTCTTAGTGAGACCGACTTTGGTCGTAGACTAACGCTCGTCAGTGGATGCAGCAGCAATCCGAAGGCAACCCAGTGTTTGACAGTGACATTTATTGACAGATGAAGCACGGTCCATTCGTGACGGTGTATTAAGTTACCATAATTCTCATGTTGGAGTCATCTAGGCTACGACCCACATGCTATGCATGAGTCTCCATACCAGCTACGTACTTCATTGAATGTGTTGTTAGGGGTGCTAGGTAATCGTCTTACTGGGACATACATGCTAGCAAACAGACAATGGACGGAACTACCCTCGGTTTCTACTGCATCACCTTGAAGTATGTCTTCCGGATGTTTCCTTAGAGAAAGGCTAGAGGATGTAGTACATGCATGATGGCGCACCAGCCCATTTTGCGGCTGTTGTGACACGAAATCTAACGCCCTGATATGGCCAGAGGTGGAATCGATGAGGAGAACCTGTACCGTGGCTTCCAAGATCACCTGACCTGAAGGCCATGGATTTATGGTTTGGAACTATCTTAAAGGTAGAATGCACGGCATTCCGGTTAACATGGCTAAAGAACTGAAGAAGAGACGTATCAATGCTTGTCAAGAATTTCGAAATGATCCAAGGGTGTTTGAAAGCACTCAAAACCCATTGCGATGGAGGGTACAGGCCTGCATGCCATATAAGGACGGCACTTTGAACACCTTCTTTAACCACGAGTACAGTCATGTAACTCTGCGCTTCTACCGACGTATCTCTAGTAAGTTGCCTTAATGTTGCACATTATTGCTACTTTTTCCTAAAGGGAAGATGTTAATGTAGAATCAAGTCAATGATGGCTTGTAACCACAAAGTCGCAATTACCTTCGGAACGGTTCGTTTGCAGATCTATGTCTACTAAGACTGTTTTTCGTCTAGCATCGTGTATTTTCAGCTCTATGCGTTTACGCCATTAATTATGATATAATATGTAGTTTAGGAGAAAGAAATTCCTCATCTTCTCGCAGAGGTTTGTCGTAAATTGCTGGGATACTTACGCATCGCAATCGCTTGGAAAAACGAGCAAACTATTCCCATTTTGAAGAAAGGTCATCAAATAAACGCGCTTAATTGAAGGTCTATACCGCTAATGTAAAATTGTTGTAGAAATATAGAACTCATTATATGAAGTTTGTGGAAGCCGAAAATCACGTTTGTATTAACAACATAGATTTTGCAAACAATCCAATAGCCTAGCGGACAGTATTACAGCTTACGGAGTTTCAGATCAACTTTATGACTGGACTGTTGTTTTCTGTGTTGGTAGTACATACCACTTTGTTCTTAACGGGGAGAGATCGTCACCAAATATGCATGTAACAACATAGCAGTAAAACTTGTAGATGATTGATGTTCGGTTTGTGGGGCGCTCAACAGTGCGGTCATCAGCGCCCAAAAACATGTAGAGCGATACGTATGTGTAGTCAAATGTTCTCTGGCTCCCAGTCCACACGAAAAGAAAACATTCACTCTTATTCGCAAATCCAAATTATTCTGCAAATAACGAAACACAGAACACAGTATGCCCTACAAAAAACATCCATTTCTTCCCTATGCCACGAGGGCATTGGGAAGTCCTTTTCTCACACCATACACTAGGAAGCATGGTTAAAGATACCATGTCCTAGCCGGCCACCGTGGCCGAGCGGTTTTAGGCGCTTCAGTCCGGAACCGTGCGACTGCTACGGTTGCAAGTTCGAATCCTGCCGCGGGCGTGGATGTGTGCGATGTCCTTAGGATAGTTAGGTTTAAGTAGTTCTAAGTCCTTGGGGACTGATTACCTCAGATGTTAAGTCCCATAGTGCTCAGAGCCATTTGAACCATGTTACTAGATTTTTGTAGCATATCGAATAGATTCCCCGATATGTTAGGGGCTTGAGGACTTCTTGAAGAACCCAGTACGTTGTCCTAGACTGGCGAGTGTTCACCAGAGATAAGGGTATCGTCAGGAGTACCCCTGGGAAGTATGACAGGACTGATCTTATAAACAATATGACGGACAGGGTGAGCAGCAATCTGCCGCTGTTTGCTGATGACACCGTGGTGTTCGGGAAGATGCTGGCCTTGAATGAGTGTGAGAGGACGCAAAATGACTTAGACACTAGATGTGATGAACGGCAGATTGAAAAATGTGAAGTTAATGCAGACGAGTAGAAAAAACAGACGAATCTCATTGACTCGAGTAGAACTGTCTTCAGTGATGAGTCCCACTTCGAAGTGAGCCCCAATGACCAGCGAAGACTTGTCTGGAGACGCCCTGGACACCGGTGGGATACCAACCTGGTTTTCAGGTCGCCATACTGCTCGACAATCAGGTGTGATGCTCTGGGGCGCCATTTCTCTTCATAGCAGAACCCCTTTGATTGCCATACGCGGCACCAGTACTCCCCCTTCTGTTGCCCTTCATGGCAAGCCATCCTAGGCTTACGTTTCAGCAAGACAACGTCCACCCGCACACTCCGCATGTCTCCGTGCTTGCCAAACCCTACCTTGGCCAGCAAGGTCACCAGATCACTCCCCAGTTCAAAAGGTTTGGATGTTATGGGAAGGGCCTAGAGTTGCATATTACCAAAACTACAGTACTGCAGTTCTAGTACACTACAGAAATGACGCAGTAAATACCAGGAATACGGGTAGTATTGGCAGCATTGGTAGGGAAAGAATCACAAATGAATTTGTGAGAGAAACTGGGAGACGAAGACTACTCTTCAGGTATTAATTGCCTGAGTGTTTGTGTTACACATAATTATAATCACACATCCTTCAGTGTTACTCCACTGTGTATTTTAAATCCTTAGAAAATATAAATTGCACTTTACAAGTAATAAAAATTAGATGATCGCGGTTTTATGTAACTAAAGCAACTGCTTTTGATGCAGGTACAATTTACATGCACAAGCATAAAAAATTTACATAATTATTGTTATTTGTAAATAAATTTATAAATTACAGAAACATGTTTTATATAAGCTCGACAAAGTATGGAAGTGATTTTGATAATCTACCTTTTTTGATTTTCTAGCATTATATGATAAATCTGTAATTTTTTATTTTTGCTACAACAACATTATGTTTCATGTAATAAATCAACAATTTTCGAATAAAACATGAATTAAACACAGACAATTTCAATTCTGCTATAAATACTATTTAATTTTAAGTAACAGACAGGAAGATAACAACGTAGAACAAAAATGTTCTGTCGGTTACACGGCTCTTTAGATATGTTCACTCAGTTCCTAGATGGATCACTGCTTCCAGTTTCTAGGGTGATGGTGATGATGTTTGGTTTGTGGGGCGCTCAACTGCACAGTTGGTTCAGATGGCTCTGAGCACTATGGGACTTGACTTCTGAGGTCATCAGTCCCCTAGAACTTAGAACTACTTAAACCTAACTAACCTAAGGACATCACGCACATCCATGCCCGAGGCAGGATTCGAACCTGCGACCGTTGCGGTCGCGCTGTTCCAGACTGAAGCACCTATAGCCGCTCGGCCACCCAGGCTGGCAACTGCACAGTCATCACGCGCCCACACAAGTCGCACTTCTTACACAGTACAATTTTTTTCACAGTCCAGTCTAGCCACTATCACTGTAGATGGTGATGATGATGATGAAATGATGAGGACACCACAAACACCCAGTCCTTGGGCAAAGAAAATCCCCAACCGAGGCAGGAATCGAACCCAAGACTCCGTGATCCAGAGGCAGTAACACTAGCCACTATACCACTAACTGCAGACTGGTTTCTAGGGTCTGTGTGTTTGTGTTATCATTATCACCATCGTCATTTTTATCGTCGCGCAAGTCGTCGAAGTGGTTGTCAACTATTAAAGGTGCTGTCTTCCTGACAGTAATGCTATAGAACCATTTCATTTCATGCTAAATAGTAAATACACTATTTTCAAAATAACGGAGCACGAACCCGTACTGTAAGTAAGAGAAGAACTGCGAACTGTTTGTGCAAGGGACGAGTTTTGTATATTGTGTGCGGAACAACTTGACAGCATAGCGGTGCCTCTCAGAAGACTATTCCTTTCCCATGTTTCACCTCCTTTTCTCGACCTTACCCCGCATTATCACAATGCCTTCCGCTGATAATCATGAAACGTTGGTTCTCTCCCAGAAATTCATTCAACCACGGATCAATGGCACGGAATAATTTAGAAAGTGAAACGCAATCCTCACACACATCGCTTGTTCTAGGCCTCTAACAGCCGGAATCAATCGTCTCGGACCATTGTTTCCTGAGCTCAATGTACTCAGTTCAGGATATTATGCCGTTCTTATAGTTTTTACCCTGAAGGTTCTGAACATTCCACACACAGAAAAATTAATTTGTCTATTTTTCAAATTCTAGGCGTTTTGTTACATTTTTGTTATCCTGATTACACTTATTTGAGTAGCTCGTCTGTCATTCTTTGAAATTACCTATCACCTGGAAAGTCAACAGGTGAGTTTATGATCTTGGCGTGTCATAAACCGAACTGAGATTGACACCGCTGCTCTTCTTATTGCTGCCAATAAAGCCGAACTTTGATAGCCGTAATAAACTGCCGTGGGCCACTGGCGTCACAGAGCAGCTGAAACACGAGGAGCAGAAAAAAGGCGTTGTTTATGGGAGACCTTGACCGCAGTAAGAGCTCAATGGGAGCCATCCAGGTGCCGAAAATGCCCACTGCGTGCGTGGCGAGGTCCCTGCTGGCGAATCCCACCTCTCTCCGGCGCTTACAGCCGCAAAAACACGAACGTTGGCCCGGATAAAATTGCCTGCACTTTTTTCACGCTTCACTTGCGGTTACTGCGTGCTGGCACAGCCACAATCTCGCTACGGCACTGCGAAAAACTCCGAGATTCCTTTGTCACGTGTCCCCGAGTCAGCAGTTTCTCTTCGGGATGAGATTTTCCGAGTATTTTTATTCTCAGCATTTTCTAGGCTATTACAGTGAGACTGAAAAATTAACGTAATGGCACATTCTGAATCAATATTTTCGGTTACGCCTTTCTTTATAATTTTCGACAATTGTCTCTTCTGATCTGAGGAGTTACGCTCCAAACATAAAATAAATCCCAGAAAATGAAAGGCATAACAGATTTCAAAATTCAGCTGTTGTTAGTGACTTCATCGTTTTAATATTCTGGAAATGCATGGATCTTCACGATATTATGGAAGGAATGTAGCGTTAAGGAAGGTACAGGCGTTACTGTTGTGGCAAATAGCTATGAATGTGTGATGTTTACTCTGATGCTGCACCTAGAAATGCTATAGTAATAGAAACTGCTTTGCGATGATATCATCAAGTCTTGGATTCTACAGAGATTCACGTAGCTAACGCCAGTTTCAAGATGCAGAGCGGGCAGTGACACATTTTGAGTGTGGTGACAGATAGCTTTGTGGAATGTGGACTAATTTGCATGACAAACTGTTGTAAACACGTCGGTCTCAGAATATACAGCAACGTGCGATATCTAATGTTCAGAAGATGGTGGCTGTAAATATTTGGGAAATGAGGGGCAGCAAGAAGAGAAAACAGAGGCTAGAGTGGTATAAAACAGAGAAAAAACCTCTACGTTTCGTAAGAGTTACAAATTTCAACACACATTATCGGACATGCGAAAGGTATTCACTTAGTAAAAAAATAAAGGATGACGAGGGCTTAACGTACCAGCTACGAGGTCGGAGCACAACTTGGGCTTGGGAAGAAGGGGAGCAGGAAATCAGCTGTGCCATTAGAAGACGTCATCCCGATCTCTGCCGTCAGTGATTTACAAAAATTACGGAAAATCTAAATAGGAATGGCCAAAAGGGGATCTGAATCGTCGTCCTCCGGAATAGGAGTCTAATGTGTAACTATTGGAGCAGACTAATTTCATTAGTTGATAAGGCATGGGTTTATCGGATTTCAGTATATTTTGACTACAGAGCAGTGGTCGTCAAACTGCAACCCGCTGGCCGCATGCGGCCCTAAGCAAGTATTCGTGCAGCGCGCTGTTCTCGGCCGTATTTTATAATAATATGCATCTACAACTAACAGCTCAGTCCAAAGATGTCAGCTGACGTACAGAGCTTTCGAAGAGCGTTGTTTTCCAGCTCGTTGTCTGTAACAAACAAAAATACTTACAGAGAAAGCAGTATCTTAAGAAGTGCTTAAGTTTTCCTCTAGACGTCGGTTGATTCGGCCTAGAGCTAAGCAAAGTTGGACGCTTACCCCAGGGGCGGAGAGGTAAGTAGCTCGTCCACTGCGGTATTGCAGGATGTGGAAGGGGGAGTGCTTTACTGTTTGTCTTCCTGTACTGACAACCCACGGGCGAGCACAACTCGTACCCATCAGTTGCTGTGGTACAAATTTTAACGTGGAAGTAACATGACTTCGTGAATGCGCATAAATACAAGTGCAATTACTGTTATCAGGCAATTAATTATCCGTTCACACAGACTACACAACAACACCTCATCTGGCAGTTATAGTCACAACTTCATAGTCGCTGAGAGTGGTAGCATGCTGAAATAGAGCACAGTCGACATGAAGAGTACCGAATAGTGTAGACTTTTAACGACCAGTGATTGGGGCTGGCAGCCAACGTATCGCGCCCTCAGTCTACAGCGGCCTCATAACATACTAATTTATCTCGGTAACCAACTAATATCCCGGGTTCGATTCCCGGCGGGGTCAGGGATTTTCTCTGCCTCGTGATGACTGGGTGTTGTGTGATGTCCTTAGGTTAATTAGGTTTAAGTAGTTCTAAGTTCTAGGGGACTGATGACCATAGCTGTTAAGTCCCATAGTGCTCTGCGCCATTTTTGAACCAACTAATAAGATCGCTGCAGATGCGGCCCGAGGTCCCTACGATCGCTGCTATAAAGGAAGTCAGTCTCATCTGATACAGACAGGTAATGGAGTATTGTAAGTAGTCTGTTGAATATTTGATAAATTAAGGCATCTGTTAAGTTAAAAGTTCAAATCGAATCAAATTCTAGTCAGTGATAGTTGATGTCAAGGCGGAACTCTCGCACACTGCTCTACTATTCAAGGTCTGTTCGAGAAAGTTTGTCGTTGTTCACTCCGATGCCAAATACTTTATCGAATCTGCTATTGGAAAGCCCATAGAGGCACCCTATCAGACAGTGACACTGCGGTAAATATCGAGAGGGTTGTAAGGGGCCAGAAACACCGGACAAGCTCCCCGCGTGAGTTTTGTCTGTATATCAGGATCAAAATATGACAACAAGAAGGCAGACACGGGGACCACACAACATTTAAAACCAACAGCAGAATGCAGAGTTTGCAGCTGTAACTAAACTAAGCATTACCACTCAAGAAGAGAACGCTTTTAAAAACGAACATTCTCAGCAACTGTGTGTTTCTTTTATCACAGGAAAACAGGACGGAATTCAAGGTCAATAAAGTTGCTAACAAATAATTGGATTGTCAGGTAGGATTAATATCAGCAGGATACTCGGATGTAAGGAAACGCTCAGAGACAATTATGGAGCACTTTAAGGGAGAGATTCTCATTGTGTGGGTCACCATGCTGCTAGGCCTGATGTGAGATACTTTGACTTCTGCCGATTGGTCGCTCAGGGCATTGGCTTTGGACAAAATATACATCAATTAATAGCTATTACTCGTAGACACCTAGAAAAGTCCACCCTGGCAACTACCACGCACTTGGCTACCTAAGCTAGCGGATCCAGATTGCTCTGTGGCGAAGTAGAGTCAACACAGTTGGTGGAAAGTCGGATGCATAAACTATTATGGTTATCAATGTAAGGTTGCAGTGCCATCGGCGCGTACAAGCGTGTGCATGCATACCTTTTTCCCACGCTTCGCGCACGCAGTGTAAGTGTTCTTGGGTCATTGCTAACGTCTGTGTCATGCGAGATTATTGGGCAGAGGTGAACGTCTATTCCATAACAAGGAAGAGGTTGTCATCGAACAATTCTGTAGCGGTTTCCTCCGAATCGAGGTACTCATGTTTTCCCTGGAGACTGTGGCACGTGGATGACCCTGTGCCGGCAGAAAGTCCTCTATATCACCAACGAAACCACCTCCCCCCCCCCACCCCTGCGTGAAACATATCCAGTGGACACTGACTGTTCTCCTGACTTGCAATGCCCTACTGCATTCTAGAAGAGTTTAAGTGACTGTTGCAGGAATAGGCATGCCAGACTTCGTTGCCCAGGTGCATCATGAAGAAGGTAATAATAAAAGAATATCGTCAGTGCTCTATTTTAGAACCAATAACTTGGGTTTCAGGTCAGAGACCCTGCTGCAATAAATTAAAGCGGCGCCAGAAGTAAATGGCTGTGGAGCTTACGCAGACGATCTGCTTCTCATCGTAACTGGATTCTCTAGAGCACAGGTAGAAAATTGGACAAACATTGCGATGGGATATACTATGTGAATGGTGTCTAAAATATAAACTAAAATCTTCTGCATAAAACAGTCTACATGCTATTAAAATGGTGAGAATCGATGACGAATTTTACGGTTAGGTTAGTACGAGAAACCATTCGGAGAGTTTACTTATTTATTTACGTTTCCTTTTAGTTTGTTATCTATATAAAATAAAAGACGGAAAGTTGAGCATGAATTGGCATGAATAAAGCATAATAACTACAAAAATCAGAATTCTAACATTTGTCCATCTGGTGCACCACAGTTATCTATTCATCCAGAATCCAGAAGGCACACACTACTGATCTATTACACTATACAACACTGGTTGACCTCAAATTTTGGAATTTATAATTCTGGACTACAGTGCTACAACACTATACTACACAGCACTACACTACACTACACCCGGAGAGTAGAAAAATGTAGGTATTTAGGAATGATGTTAAACGAAAAGCATAACTTCCTAGCTCATGATAAAAATTTCAGCTCCAGAACCTCTGCCATAATGCAAAAAGATCGTGAAGTAGCCAAAAATATATTTAGACTGCTTTACAGCTTATCAGAATATATCTCGAGTACATTCTTCTTGGCATTATGGAGCTAATGTTCAGGACCACAGGCGAACGTGTTACCACGGATACAGAGATGGGCAGGCCTACATAGTGTGGTCTTGCTGCGACTTATAGGGGCCTATTGTACAACATCAGTTGATGCTCTCATGGTGATTATAGGTATGTGTGCAGTTGACTGTATCGTAAAATATAGAGGAATGATATACTAGCCGTGGAGAGGGCACTGTGAGAACGTCATTATGGCGCTGTGGACGGTTATGTTGATAGTAAATTAGGAATACCTGCTCGAATTCTATCCAACCGCCTGATACATCCGCTGAAGTTTATTTACCTGAAACACAGTGTGAATTTCCACCTAATCGCAGTACCACAGATATGATTTTCTGAACCAGACAAATGCAGGAGAAGTATAAAGAACAACAACGTCCTCGGTATGTGGCATTCATAGATCTCACCGAGACTTTCGATTCAGTCAAGAGAGATGCTTTATGGAAGACCTTAGCTAAAACAGGCTGTCCTGTGAAATTAATTAACATTCTTAGACAACTGCATGATATTATGAATGGCATGGTTCTTGTGAGCAATAGCCCTGGAGAGAATTTCGAAGTCAAGACGGGTGTGAAGCAAGTTAAAATTATAAAATTACATAGAATTTAGCAACCAGTCGCGGAAACATAATTTATTTGTCTTGTTGCAAATCGATTTCGACTGATGTCATTCATCATCGGTGCGGTTTTCTAACCGATGCATGCCATAAGTAGAAGTACTGTCCTTGGCTGATTTCTATCATGATTGGCAGGCCGGTGTGGCCGAGCGGTTCTAGGCGCTTCAGTCTGGAACCGCGCGACCGCTACGGTCGCAGGTTCGAATCCTGCCTCGGGCAGGGATGTGTGTGATGTCCTTAGGTTGGTTAGGTTTAAGTAGTTCTAAGTTCTAGGTGGCTTATGACCTCAGATGTTAAGCCCCATAGTGCTCAGAGCCATTTGAACCATTTTATATCATGATTGAAATCTGCAAAGGACAGTACTTCTACTTATGGAATATATCGGTTAGAAAAATGCACCGATAATGACTGATATAAGTCGAAATCGATTTGCAACAAGATAAATAAATTATGTTTCCGCGACTGGTTGCCACATTCTATATAATTTTATATTCCACGATCGCTGCACACAAAGTGAACCTTATGGAGCCCAACATTCAAAATCTTCCACTTTGTTTTCAATATTTGTTGTAACTATACTTCGTCTTGTCCATTGGAAGCTACATAAGCGCACAGAAATAGATTACAGGACTGGTGGTTATTTTTTCAATCCCAATAGACTACGGGTGAAGACGGAAGTATTCATAACAAACATCATCGAACTTCAATATGTAGATGCTAACGTCTTTCTTGCCAACTCAGAAGAGGAACGCATTTTATGATACATATATGAGCATTGGTCTAATCCTTAACATCCAGAAGACACAGATCCCTCATCAACCTGCACCCGTCTCTATCGTCATACCTCCAAGACAATATCACCTCAAATGTGCCAGTACGGCTTTTATTCGTCTTAGAGTAAGGTTCTTTGCTAACCATAGCATTAGCATTAACACCAAGCTCTATGTATACCAGGCTACCGTTATACCCTGTCTCGCATATGGGTGTGAAGCATGGACTTCTTGGAGAAAGCACATACGACGTCTGGACAAGTACCATCAGCACCGCCTGAGAAGGATCCTACGGGTGAAAGGCAGGATCGGCACACTAACATCAGTGTTCTGGAAGAAGCAAACTCTACTAGCATTGAAACCATGGTCATCAGGGATCAACTCCATTAGATGGGTCTCTACCAAAACAAATTATGTATCCCCAGCTAAAGGGTGTTCACAGAAAACTAGGAAGACCACAGAAACGACAAAAAGATTTACTAAAGGACGACATGAAAAGATGTCAAATTGAAACTGATAACTGGGAAACTACTGTAGTTAACTGTCCAGTATGGCGTCACATTGTTTGGGAAGATATTCAGCACTTCGAGCAACTGAAGCGGAAAACAGAAACTGATCAAACCAATCTTCGTACTAGAGACCACAATGGTAAGAACGTATAAATAATTCACTAATGAAGACTTTTTCCCTCCAGTCTTCTATATGATTTGAAACAGCTCATCATTACTTCCTCTCCTGAGCCAACCTCTCTACTTGCACTAAACATTTTGCCTTTGGTGGGTAGGCTTGCGTGGCTCAGGTGTATAGGCAGCCGTAACGTAGTAACGTAGGTGTAACCACAACAGCGTGGTATCTGTTGAGAGCCAGACAAACGTGTGGTTCCTGAACAGGGGCAGGAGTCTTTTCAGTAGTTACAGGGCCAACAGTCTAGATGATTGACTGATCTGGCGTTGTAATATCAACAAAAATGGCCTTACTGTACTGGTACTGTAACTGCTGAAAGCAAGTGGAAACTGCAGCCATAAGTTTTCCCGAGGGCATGCAGCTCTACTGTATGGTTAAATGATGAGGGCATCCTCTTGGGTAAAATATTCCGGAGGTAAAATCAGCTGAAGAACCAAAAGAAACTGGTAGACCTGCCTAATATCGTGTAGGGGCCCCGCCAGTATGCAAAAGTGCCGCAACACGGCTTGGAATGGACTCGAATAATGTCTCAGGTAGTGCTGGAGGGAGTTGACACCATGAACCCTGCCTGACTGGGTGGAGATATCTGAACAGCACATTGCAACGCATCCCATACAAGGTCAATAATGTTCATGTCTGGGGAGTTTGGTACTACCGAAAGTGTTTAAACTCAGAACAGTGTTTCTGGAGCCACTCTGTCGCAGTTCTGGACTTGTGGGACGTCGCATTGGCCTGCTGGAATTGCCCAAGTCCGTCGAAACGCACAATGGGCATGAATGGATGCAGGTGATCAGACAGGATGTTTACGTACCTGTCACCTGCCAGAGTCGTACCTAGACGTCTCAGGTGTCCCATTTCATAACTGCTCACGTCCCACACCATTACAGAGCCTCCACAACCCTGAACAGCCTCTGCTGACATGCAGGGTCCATGGATTCGTGAGGTTATCTCCATACCCATACATGTCTATCCGGTCGATACAAATTGAAACGAGACTCATCCGACCAGGCAACATGTTTCTAGTCATCAACAGCCCAATGTCGGTGTTGACAGGCCCAGGCAAAGGAAAAAGCTTTGTGTACACGAGTGGCCCTTTGGCTCCGAAAGTCCATATCGATGATGTTTCGTTGAATGGTTCGCACGCTGACATTTGTTGATGGCCCAGCACTGAAATCTGCAGCAATTTGTTGAAGGGTTTCCTTTCTGTCACGGTGAACGATTCTCTTCAGTCATCGTTGGTCCCGTTCTTGCAGGACCTTTGTCCGGCCGCAGCAATGTTGGAGATTTGATGTTTTACCGTATTCCTGTTATTCACTGTCATAGTACTTGCAGTGGATGCTGATGCATTTTGGAATTACTGTGTGATGGTCTGGCTAGATGTCTGCTTATTACACATTACGACCCTCTTCAACTGTCGGCGGTCTCTGTCAGTCAACAGACGAAGTAAACCTGTACGTTTTTGTGCGGTACGTGTCCCTTCACGTTTCCACTTCATATCACATCGGAAACAGTGGACCTAGGGATGTTTAGGAGCGGGGAAACCTCGCGGACAGACGTATGACACAAGTGACACCCCGTCGCCTGACCACGTTCCAAGTCCGTGAGCTCTGCGGAGTGCCCCATTCTGCTCTCTCACAATCTCTAATGACTACTGAGGTCTCTGATATGGAGTACCTGGCAGTAGGTGGCAATGCACCTAATATGAAAACGTATGTTTTGGGGGGGGGGGGGGGTCCGCATACTTTTGATCATATAGTGTGTGTTTGAATACGCATGCCTACAGCAGTTTCATTGGCGCTTCAGTGTATATTCGGATACTTTTCAGCATGATAGTCCATTAGTATTTTTTGGGTGTCAGGAAAACAGTGATGGACGATGGAGGTAACTGAAGCAGTTCTGCTGTGTCTGGTATGGACGTACGTATGTTACTCTGCTGACATCTGGATGCTTTACAGATAAGAAACATAATTAAAATTACATGTAGTTTTAATGAAATTTCATATAAACAGTTTATAATGAATATCTTGAAGTAGATTAGTAATACACACCCTAAGACAAAAAAGTGGATGCACTACGAAGGAATTATCCAATTCGGACGGCAATTGGTAACTATGATTTACATGTACAGACAAACAAATTATTAAAATTTCAGAAAAACATTGTGATTTATTGAAGAAAAACAACAAGTCATAACGTCTTGTTTCACCTCTAGCCCCTATGCAAGCAGTTAGTCGGCTTGGTATTGAACTGATAGATTTTTTGTACATCCTCCTGAGTGATATCGTGCCAAATTCTGTCCGATTGGAGTGTTAGATCGTCAAAATGCCTAGATGTTTGGAGGCCCTGCCGAAAATGCTACACTCAATTGGGGCGAGGTCTCACGACGCTGCTAGCCAAGTTAACGTTTGGAAATCTCGAAGACAAGCAGTAAAAACTCTCGTCGTGGGCAGGTGAGCATTATCTTGCTCAAAAGTAAGCCCATGACGGTTTGCCATTTAGGGCAACGAAACGGGTCATACAATATCGTCGATGTACTGCTGCACTGCAGGGTTTCCGCAGACGACAAACAAAAGGATCTTACTGTAAAAGGGCACCCCTAGTGGTCGGGCCGTATGGCGAGCGACAGTCAAATTGGTGTCCCACCGCCGTCTGAGGCGGCTCCAGACAGTTATCCGCTGGTCATTGGGGCTCAGTTCAAAGGGAGACTCATCACTGACGATAGTTGTACCGCAGTCAATGAGATTCCAGGCGGAAGACGTGCTTGGAGACGCCCCGATAGCGGTTGGATACCAAATCCATGGTATGTGATAAACATTTCCTTTTATAGCAGGACCACTTTGGATGTCATCCGCTGCACCCTTACAGCACAGTGGTGCGTCGACGATATTCTACGCACCGTTCTGTTGCCCTTCATGTCAAGGAATCGTGGGCTTACATTTCAGCAAGATAATGACGGCCCGCACAGGGCGGGAGTCTCTACAGTTTGTGCTTGCCAAACCCTACTGTGGCCAGTAAGATCGCCGGGTCTGTCCAGAGATGAGAACTTATGGAGCATTATGGGCAGGGCCCTCCGACCAGCTCGGGATTTTGACGATCTGAAGCGTCAGGTGGACATAATTTAGCTCGGTATACATCAGGAAGTGATCCAACAGCTCTATCAATCAATGCCAATCCGAATAACTGGTTGCACAAGGGCCAGAGGTTGACCAAAGGGTTACTGACTTGCTGAATCTATGAAGCTCTTTCTCTTGAATCAGTCACCCAATTTTTTTATGAAATTATAATTATTAGTTTCTCTGTACATGTACATCACATCTGCTGATTTCCGTCCCGTTCGGATAATTCCTTCGCAGTGCGTCGTGCTTTATTTTTCTTACAGTATGTTATGCGATTCATGTAACAACACAGACTATATAAAGAACATATAACATACCTTTATTTCTTTACGTGGTAGCTAGCACAGTTTGACATAGCCACAAGACAGCAATCCTTGCATACGATGACAAATAAATAAATGACCCTCCTACCTGACCAGCTATCCTATTTCTCTAAGCGCCTCCGTTACATGCCTAACGCCGAAGCTCCCAATGACCAGAAAAGCCATCCTTTGCCTTTTTCCGGGCCTATGAGAGAAGTACAGCGGGGAGGCGTCTCATGCTGACTCAAATGAACAAGACCTCAGGATCGTTTTTTAGACGTAAGAGGACAGCCATCCGATCGCAACCCTCTCTCACCCAGGAGTTTGCGACCCGTCAATATTCGCCAGGTGAGTATGAACCCAACAGCTGAAGTTTCCGGAAGTCGCTGTGACATGAGGTGCCAGAGGTGCCACTGCTCTCGCCGCAGGCGTCGCCTCAACAACACCGCGGCTCAGGAAGCGTGGCCAATGCAGCTCGTACATCTTTTAAAATAGCGGTCAGTCACCCTGAATCAAAGACTATTTTACGCTCTTTTCAACTGTGCAACAAACGTACTACTAACCTAATCAATTGCTAGATACATTCTGAGTACTATGCCACATGGTTCTACACTATCACTCATTTGTCCAGGGTTGCACAACTGCTGCACAGTTACAGGAAGCTACAGATGACAAAACAGAGGTGGGACAAAATCACTGCAACAATTCACAGAATAGCCATGTCATTGTTTTGTATGACATGCATTATTTTCGTCACTAGATCAGAAAAATGTACAAATATTAACTGAAATTGAAGATACGAAGCATTCTGCAACGTCGCTCTGCCGCCGACGGGAATCAATTAAACGAATCGCATTCGTGCGCATGACATTCTCAAACCCCAATTCCACCAAAGGAGAAACTTGCTGAGTATACGATCGAAATTGGTCAACAGTCATGGAATGAAACATTTTATTCAAATAATTGACAACCTAAGCAGATCCACGAACTCATTTAATTTGATGACTGTAGAACGAAGTATTGTGAAGACAATTTTAAAATTGAAATAGAAACCAGAAAAACTGATAGCACAAATTATCTGATCTAAAATAAAAGGATGTACAAAGACATTACTAGCAGCAGTAAGCAGCGTAACAATGTAATGCACTCGGAAATTTTACAGTAGAAGCCGTAAGATAATCCTGATCTAGGAAAGAAAGTGACCATAGTAAACTGACGCAGACGATAAAATTTTTCTAAACGATAGTGCTTCACTCATATCAGTAAAAAAAAATGGCGTGTGACGAGGGCATCCCGTCAGGTAGACCGCTCGCCTGGTGCAAGTCTTTCGATTTGACGTCACTTCGGCGGCTTGCGCGTCGGTGGGGATGAAATGATGATGATTAGGACAACACAACACCCAGTCCCAGAGCGGAGAAAATCTCCGACCCAGCCGGGAATCGAACCCGGGCCCTTATGATTGACAGTCTGTCGCGCTGACCACTTTTTTTTTAATCTCATTTTGTTCGCTTTTGTTCGTTGTATCTGCTCGGGGCGGACGTCGTAAGACATCCATTTAAGTTCGTTGTTGATCGATTAACTCAGTTCTTTTTATTACAGAGGGCAGCTAACCCTCTGACCGAACACGCTGAGCTACCGTGCCGGCACCACTCAGCTACCGGGGGCGGACACTCATGTCAGTTTTTAACTTAGACTTTTCAAGACGGTTCAAGACGAGAGTGTCTTCAGCACAATATCATAGGGAAATGAAAGTGATCAACAGCAAAATAAGAAGAAACTGGAACGAATTTAAATGTGTTTCCATAAATGAAGTTGATGATAAAGTCGGCGGACTATGAGAAAAATGAAGAGGTACAAGAAAGAATAGGAAAGATGTCCATGAAACACTCATACAAAAAGCAACGGGGAATGACGTCTTTAAAGGAACGGAGGAACGTAAACTGACACTGTGAAAAGCAAGAGATGTCGAAACTTGTAGCTGCTGACAAGGGTTATAATACAGAACACTCGTGTGCAATACATATCAGATGAGACGAGACTATAAACGGAAGAGGCACTTACGGAGCACAGCTCCAGTTGTAGGTCAGTCAAAAGGCTAATTATTTTTACCGATATAATCAATGTAGTGCCCATAGCAAAGTCTGACTCAAACAACCGTGCTTTTTGAACGTACTGCAGTGAAATAATAAATTAATGTGCAGCCTATTCCTCGCAAAATAACTTACTTCGTTTACATTTTGTGAAATTTTGGAAACGAGTTGTAAGTAAAAAGCGAAGTAAATTTACCTCCTGGAATGATGAGCTTTTCGTCGAAGAGCAGCTGAGAAGAAATCGGCGTTTGTGGGAGACCTTGACCGCAGCGCGGGCTCAATGAAAGCCGCAGCCAGAGCCACGTACTCGTTACCCGCTGCCCGCTGCGTGCCGTCCGGTTCCCTCCACCCGCGTCGACACGCCCCTCCCTCGGGCTCCACGTGGCTCCTCACACGCCGAGACATTCGTGGAGGTCAGAATAAAATTGCTTCTGTTTTTTACAGCTCCTATAACCTCCCTGGCAGCAGTCGTAACCACTAGGTCGATAAAGCTGCCAACTCGTTTCGGGTCTGTGAGGAGCTGCAGCGTGTTCCTGCTCGTTCTATTTTACCTTTTTTTCTTCTGGAGACAGTGTACATTCTCAGACTGGCACTCTGATACATTCTTCCGACTTTTATGGACACTTGGGCTTCGTGGACATTAACTTTGGAGCTTTTTAAACTCTTTCATGAAATCGTTGAAAGAGTATGCCTCAAACGTATATGTGAATTTCTATATGCATTGATATCTTACTCATGCACAGCGTCAATACCAGCTTCCTCGACTCGTCACGGCCAATTTGCATATCCACGAACAAGTGTCACAATTGACGTGCTGAAAGCCGTTTAACTTTCTGATACCATGTTCCTTCCACTGCTGTTTCAGGTGGAACTTTGTTGAGCCTTCTTTCGTTCGTTGGTGCTTGCTTCAACTTCGATTTGTTAACTTACACTCGCCGAACAAAATACGTAATGTACTTAAAAGGACACACTAGCGAGCTGGGTTCTCAGGATGGGGCAGGATAAGGTTACGATTGTGTATGGGGCCGTAATCAGTTACTCTCAGTTGCACAACAAATACGTAAACTTTATTTAAAGAAATTAAAATTTTAAAACAATCTCTCAAAACGCAACTGACTGTATGACGGCTGAAGGCCTTATCACAAGAATTCCACAATTCCAACAATAACGTCAGACATCAAACGGCTGAAGGTCTGAATTAGAAGTCAGCCAAGAAGCTCATATTAAGATAAATACTTCGTTTTAAAACAAGCTGTAACACGGCTGAATGCCTTATTATAAAAGAAGTTAAGTTGTTACTCGGCTGAAGGCCACAAACAAAATAACAAATGGCTGAAGGAGTGAATCAGATGTCAGGAAAAGAGTTCCAAATAACACTTTTAAAATAAATACCTTGCTTTTAAAGTAAGTTTGTTTAAAAAAAATACTGTAACACGGCTGAAGGCCTTATCACGATAGAAGTGAAATGATTGCTCGGCTGAAGGCCACACACAACTTCAAATAACAAACGGCTGAAGGCCTGAATATGAAGTCAGAAGAACAATTCCAAATTCCAGCATTTCAACAAATAATTTGCTTTTAAAACAAGTTTGCTTTATAAAAAACTTATTGTGACATGACTGAAGGCTTTATTATGAAAGAGGTGAAATTATTTCTCGGCTGACTGCAACACCAACGATAATTAGAAAATTACAAATATCCTTAAAAATCACAATCTAAGAAATCAGGACAAGCGGTTCTGAGCAAGTGTTCCAAGGGTCGGCCTGGGAAGGTAACTCAAACATAAGGTAAGGTGAGACACGCAGCCAAGAGTTGTACTCACGTAACAGGATGGCAGCTCAAACTAGGGGCAGCTTAACCGACCGATTAACCAATCCGCCTAATGTCCGATCACCGGTACAACGATGGAATACTTTCAGGCAAAGGTGAAGAGACAGACAGCACTACGTCTCCAGAAAACACCCAAGGCCGAAGGAAACACCAGAAGCAAGGTAGACCTCCCAACAAAAAAATTCATAGTACAATACAAGAGGCTGTCAAACTACACGCCGTGTCGTACAGCATGAACACGACGAGGAAAGGTACACTGCCGGAAAAGTACGCTAACCTCCACGGCAGGTAACTGGGGCGTTGGCGGCCACAATGCAGAAAATACTGCTGGTTACACTTCACTGATAAGAATAATACTAAATTCAATGATGAATAACAAATAGAGAAAGACGGTTGCAATATTTCACCTCCTCTAAACACTTCACTCGTTGCCGCCAGGCTCAGCGGCCCTGGGAGCAACAACCCGCCGACCAAAGGCGAGATCTCAGATTAGCCGAGGTTGCATTAGCAGTTAACTCTTCACTCAACTTAAACGTGCAGGGTTCGGTGTCCAACGAAGTCGTCGCTCTCGTAGTTACCCTTCCTCGATCCGGCAGTGGCAACACGCTGCCAGTGGCCCCGGCTTGCCCTCGTGCTGCACGGCCCTGCTCGCTGCTGCGCCCCCAACCGACCTGATGTCCTTTCGCCACTCACCACCAAATCCAGTACGCAGACAGCATTAAAATAACTGCTCATTCTAAACCACAAGATACACACGGATCCGGGAAAACAATTCCACAAACAACTCACAATACTAAAACCGGCCAATGTTAACCAACACGGACGAATTATAAGTCGGCACAAACACAGAGAAGTCAGAAGCGGTCGGGAGAGCAAATGCACGTCGTCCGCTGCGACGACAGACCGAACAACCAACCAACGGTCGTCCCCACTCAAGTCAGGCACGGGAAAGACCCCAGTATAAATCGTGACCTGACAACTTCTTGCCATGAGGTCACTTCGACGGGCGGACACACATACACAAAGGTGAAAGTTGCACTACTCGAATACTACGGTCCATTCAACTAAAACTCGCTGAATCCGGTCCATGACGTGGTCGTGCACTCTCGCGACCACATCCTTCCGTTGGACAGTGCATGTGTGTCGCCAGCGGTCGGGCGAGTACTGGCTGTCCAGATCTCACTGCTGCTTTGTCCCAACTCAACTAGCTCGACACACGACGACCCGGAAATACTAGAGGCCGCTCCAAAGATGGTACCACGGTACACGCTATCTACACTCCTGGAAATTGAAATAAGAACACCGTGAATTCATTGTCCCAGGAAGGGGAAACTTTATTGACACATTCCTGGGGTCAGATATATCATATGATCACACTGACAGAACCACAGGCACATAGACACAGGCAACAGAGCATGCACAATGTCGGCACTAGTACAGTGTATATCCACCTTTCGCAGCAATGTAGGCTGCTATTCTCCCATGGAGACGATCGTAGAGATGCTGGATGTAGTCCTGTGGAACGGCTTGCCATGCCATTTCCACCTGGCGCCTTAGTTGGACCAGCGTTCGTGCTGGACGTGCAGACCGCGTGAGACGACGCTTCATCCAGTCCCAAACATGCTCAATGGGGGACAGATCCGGAGATCTTGCTGGCCAGGGTAGTTGACTTACACCTTCTAGAGCACGTTGGGTGGCACGGGATACATGCGGACGTGCATTGTCCTGTTGGAACAGCAAGTTCCCTTGCCGGTCTAGGAATGGTAGAACGATGGGTTCGATGACGGTTTGGATGTTCCGTGCACTATTCAGTGTCCCCTCGACGATCACCAGTGGTGTACGGCCAGTGTAAGAGATCGCTCCCCACACCATGATGCCGGGTGTTGGCCCTGTGTGCCTCGGTCGTATGCAGTCCTGATTGTGGCGCTCACCTGCACGGCGCCAAACACGCATACGACCATCATTGGCACCAAGGCAGAAGCGACTCTCATCGCTGAAGACGACACGTCTCCATTCGTCCCTCCATTCACGCCTGTCGCGACACCACTGGAGGCGGGCTGCACGATGTTGGGGCGTGAGCGGATGACGGCCTAACGGTGTGCGGGACCGTAGCCCAGCTTCATGGAGACGGTTGCGAATGGTCCTCGCCGATACCCCAGGAGCAACAGTGTCCCTAATTTGCTGGGAAGTGGCGGTGCGGTCCCCTACGGCACTGCGTAGGATCCTACGGTCTTGGCGTGCATCCGTACGTCGCTGCGGTCCGGTCCCAGGTCGACGGGCATATGCACCTTCCGCCGACCACTGGCGACAACATCGATGTACTGTGGAGACCTCACGCCCCACGTGTTGAGCAATTCGGCGGTACGTCCACCCGGCCTCCCGCATGCCCACTATACGCCCTCGCTCAAAGTCCGTCAACTGCACATTCGGTTCACGTCCACGCTGTCGCGGCATGCTACCAGTGTTAAAGACTGCGATGGAGCTCCGTATGCCACGGCAAACTGGCTGACACTGACGGCGGCGCTGCACAAATGCTGCGCAGGTAGCGCCATTCGACGGCCAACACTGCGGTTCCTGGTGTGTCCGCTGTGCCGTGTGTGTGATCATTGCTTGTACAGCCCTCTCGCAGTGTCCGGAGCAAGTATGGTGGGTCTGACACACCGGTGTCAATGTGTTCTTTTTTCCATTTCCAGGAGTTTATTTAAATGACACGATGTAATGAGCAATCAGTCTTTCCGCTTTCAAAAACTGTGAGCACAATATCCTGAACCACGCATCTGGAAAATGACAACTCATAAACACATTAAAATATATTTGTGGCGTTGAAAAGTAGTAATAAAATAATTAGTACACCACATGTAATTAAAGTGAAAGTAATTATCGATCACGGAAATTTACATAAAATAAGGATCTGCATTATACCTGTTCATCTTACAACAGCCAATACAGAAGAAAGTTGGATAACAGGAAGTAGGCGTTTCCTTCCTTCAAGCATTCCTTTTACAGAAAAATTGAAGGTATCGCTATAGAGACGCTTTTTAACTTGCTGAATTCTTTTCCATTACCTTCTATATATATACGCTATAAGTGCATATTACATAGTATACAATAGTTTTTACGGGATGGACTATGGTGCCTCTATTAAAATCGTTAAATAATTTAAAAAAGATTCTCATTTTTCAAGCCATTTTACGTACATATGAAGAAAATAAATGTTGCTTACAGTATTAATAATCTGTGGAAAGTGTCATGTTTACCTATGAATAAACATATAGTATAGACCTAGCGTTCCTGGTTTGTTTCATGTTTTACTATATGTGATAGAACATGACAATGACTCGTTCATTGTCATTCCATATTTTATCTAGTCTGATCATATGCTGATCTGTACGATTGGCGCCTCTGTTTTATTGAATGTAAGTGTAATTTCTGATTGAAATAATAATTCTTGTAAAGATTCAGCCAACTTTCATTACGTCGATTACTGTACTATACTATCCTACGGTACCTAAAGATAAATGTTCAAATTGTTCAAATGGCTCTGAGCACTATGGAACTTAACATCTGAGGTCACCAGTCCCCTAGACTTAGAACTACTTAAACCTAACTAACCTAAGGACATCACACACATCCATGCCCGAAGCAGGATTCGAACCTGCGACCGTAGCAGCAGCGCGGTTCCGGACTGAAGTGCCTAGAACCGCTCGGCCACAGCGGCCGACAAAGATAAGTGTGCCCAATGTAACTGTACTGGCGGAAGCTGGTGTAGTTCCACGTAGCGGTTTTAGATTATTTCCACGTCCAATAGTCATTACTTGTATCTTCCGTTCAATACAACTAGCACAGAATTTACTTGTTTACAAAGCCCGATGCTTTATTATTGGGTTGCGTGGTGTAGATCATTAATTCAGTAAACATATTTTAAACGCAATTACACAAGCCAAAACTACTCAGTAACATTGGCTTGAGCAGAAGTTAGTCTGTAATTTCTAAAGAGAGAAATCAATTAATTCTAATATGAGTGGAAAGCAAATTGTTACGTGCAGTCCTTGCCCATAATTCAAGGAAGCACAGAGACATTGTTTAACGCTGACTCACATTTCTCTCTGTTGAGCCGAATTTTTTGTCGATGCTCATGAAATATTAGTACAGCCCAGAAAAGAAAGGTTACATGATCTCGTTGTTTTGAAATAAATTAAAACAATATTAGAGGTCAGTTACAGTAGTTTGTTGCATTCAAAAATGGCTTCTGGCGATATCCTTTACTGTTTTCATTGAACGTAAGGTAACAGATGCCTGCGACGTTGCGGAGTGTTTTGGTGCACGTGAAAATAGTTTCAGTGGCATACGTTTCTTTGCTATGTCTGACGATAGGATACAAACAAATACAAATGCCACTGAGGATTCGTATAAAGCACATACGAGGGACACTCCAGAAGAAATGCACACTATTTTTGTAAAAATACAGTTTTCATTCTGCATGTGTGAAAGTTTTACAGTGTATAGATACATACTTCCCGCTTGTTTTCAAACATAGTTTTAGCTGTTCCCGTGAGTGGCGCCGTCACAGCATGTCTTCAAGGTGGCTACTACACTTGACGTTCGTCAGAAGCAACGTGCTGTCATAGAATTCCTGTACTGTGAAAACAAGACAGTGGGAAACATCCACAAGAGGTTGAAAAAGGTGTATGGAGATGCTGCTGTCGATAGCAGTACAGTTAGTCGGTGGGCAAGCAGGTTACGTGATGAAAGCGAGCACGGCAATGTTGAGGATTGTCCTCGCAGCGGCAGGCCTCGTACTGCACACACTCTGGACAATGTGCAGAGTGTTAACGAATTGGTGTCTGCTGACAGATGCATCACAGTGAAAGAATTGTCACGCTACGTTGGGATAGGGGAAGGAAGTGTTTGCAGAATACTGAAAGTGTTGACGCTAAAAAGTTTGTGCCAGATGGGTTCCCAGGATGTTGACAGTGGCTCACAGAGAAACAAGAAAAACGGTATGCAGCGAACTTTTGGAACAGTATGAGAATGGTGGAGATGAATTTCTTGGAAGAATTGTGACAGGTGATGAAACATGGCTCCATCATTTTTCACCAGAGACGAAGAGGCAATCGATGGAGTAGCATAGTGCAAATTCACCAAAGAAAAAAAATTCAAAACCACACCTTCTGCTGGAAAAGTTATGGCTACGATGTTTTTCGATTCCGAAGGACTCTTGTTTGCGGACATCATGCCAAGTGGACCCACCATAAAATCTGATGCATATGTGACGACACTGAAGAAACTTGAAGCTAGACTGAGTCGTGTTCGAGCACATCGGCAAAAGCAGGATGTTTTGCTGTCGCACGACAATGCACGGCCACATGTCAGTCAAAAAACAATGGAAGCGAATACAAAACTCGGATGGACAACACTGAAACACCCGCATTACAGTCCTGACCTGGCTCCATGTGACTATCATCTCTTTGGGAAACTGAAAGACTCTGTTCTTGAAACATGGTTTGAAATTGATGACTCCCTTGTGCACGCTGCCAAACAGTGGCTACAACACGTTGGTCCAGAATTTTACCGTGGAGGTATACAGGCGCTGATTCCAAGATGGCGTAAGGCAGATGAAAGGGATAGAAATTATGTGGAGAAATGAAAATATTGTTCCTAAAGGATGTATCTACACACTGTAAAACTTTCAAACATGTAAAATAAAAAAATGGTTCAAATGGCTCTGAGCATTATGGGACTTAACTACTAAGGTCATCAGTTCCCTAGAACGTAGAACTACTTAAACCTAACTAACTTAAGGACATCACACACATCCATGTCCGAGGTAGGATTCTAACCTGCGACCGTAGCGATCACGCTGTTGCAGACTGTAGCGCTTAGAACCGCTCGGCCACTATGGCCGGCTGTAGAATAAAAGATGGATTTGTAATCAAATAGTGTGCATTTCTTTTGGAGTGACTCTCGTACTATTAAAACTGTTTTAATTTGTACGAAAACACTCCACAAGCTGCTAGGCACATGTCATCTGAGGATTGTTCAGTGAACGTAACCGGTAGTGGAAATTATGGCATTTACTAACAGCAGCTAAGGAGACAGTTTACACATATTTTATAATATAAAAAAAGGTTTGAGCTACATTTTTTCTTACTGATCAAAATTAATTTAGAAGATAGATACCTGTGGTAACTGGCTCTCCAGAGATCACTGTCGGAGTGAGTGCGGGACTTAAAAGGATGTTAGTGTCCGAATGGTCACCTTTCTCAAAAATGATTTCTCCAGAAAATCTTGTGTAAACTTGATCATGAACAGGGCAGCCTGCACCGCCAAGGGCCACTCCAGCCAGCCGTGGTCAGCTGCTGGCGGACCAGGCCGCGGACACCCCAGAGTAGGAGACCGCCGCTAGACGGTCGCTGAGCGCGCGTCTTTGTTTCGCTGCCCGAGAATGCCCGTTCCCGCCGCGTCAACAGGCGGATCGAATATCGCGACGGGTCGGCACGGGCGGCGAACGACTTCTAGCCGGGTCACTGCACCGCAAATCCTACAGGCCACTTAACTCCGACAGCGTCACTAACCCGAGTCGCAGCAGAGACTAGTCGTAATTAATTGTTTCACTTTACTGCTTACAAAGACTATTGTCGTTGGCGAGACAAGCTTATCGAGTGAAACACGTAAATTCGTAATACGTTTCTACACTTACAGACCGCAAAGCGCCGTCAATCTTTAGGGAAGAGGTACCTGTAATAGACGATTCAAATGGCTCTAAGCACTATGGGACTTAACATCTGAGGTCATCGGTGCCCTATACTTGGAGCTACCTAAACCTAACTAACGTAAGGACATCACACATGTCCATGCCCGAGGCAGGATTCGAACCTGCGACCGTAACAGCAGCGCGGTTCCGGACTGAAGCGCCTAGAACCGCTCGACCACAGCGGCCGGCGTACCTGTAATAGAGATACTCACAGTCTCTCCGTATTCCTTTCACGGATTCTGTACGCTGTGAAACGAATTCCTGACACGCCATGTGTTCACTGATTTCTTTGTCATTGTGGTATTTTAATGTATGTTTCCTTGTACACAACTTTGCGAACACATTCTTCTCCCTACATCGTAGGATAAAGCTAGCAGAGCTACCACGGGTGGGAGAGAAGACGAAATCCCCCTTCTTCATACTTGCCGGTATCTGGCAGCACCAGTCTGTTAGTAGCGAGTTAGCAGTTGTGGAGGACAGGCGTGCTGCAAATTATGTAGAAATAGTGAGCATATTCGTAAGTTTCAGGAGGGAATTTTCTCACCGACTGGCCTAGCTGAGCGTCTGAAATTTCACGAACGTAGTGTAATATTGTTGTATAATGGGCACACAAAGGAATTAACGAAAAACCGAATGATGCAAGCAATACATTGATTAATGATAATGGTCAGTGGAGTGTTCATTGTTAGATTTTTTTTACACCGGAAAAGCAAGAGGCGTCTTCTTCACTAACGCTCTAGGGCAGCCTACATCTACATCTATATTCATACTCCGCAAGCCACCTGACGGTGTGTGGCGGAAGGTACCTTGAGTACCTCTATCGGTTCTCCCTTGTGTTCCAGCCTTGTATTGTTCGTGGAATGAAAGATTGTCGGTATGCCTCTGTGTAGGCTCGAATCTCTTTGATTTTATACTCATGGTCTCTTCGCGAGATATACGTAGGAGAAAGCAATACACTGCTTGACTCCTCGGTGAAGGTTCTCAAAACTTCAACAAAAGCCCGTACCGAGCTACTGAGCGTCTCTCCTGCACAGTCTTCCACTGGAGTATATCTATCATCTCCGCAACTCTTTCGCGATTACTAAATGATTCTGTAACGTAGCGCGCTGCTCTCCGTTGGATCTTATCTATCTCTTCTATCAACCCTATGTGGTACGGATCCCACACCTGTGAGCAGTATTCAAGCAGAGGGCGAACAAGTGTACTGTAACCTACTTCCTTTGTTTTTGGATTGCTTTCCCTTAGGATTCTTCCAATAAATCTCAGTCTGGCATCTGCTTTACCGACGATCAACTTTATATAATCATTCCATTTTAAATCACTCCTAATGCGTACTCGCAGATAATTTATGGAATTAACTGCTTCCAGTTGCTGACCTGCTGTTTTGTAGCTAAATGATAAGGGATCTATCTTTCTATGTGTTCGCAGCACATTACACTTGTCTACATTGAGATTCAATTGCCATTCCCTGCACCATGCGTCAATTAGCTGCAGATCCTCCTGCATTTCAGTACAATTTTCCATTGTTACAACCTCTCGATATACTACAGCATCATCCGCAAAAAGCCTCAGTGAACTTCTGATGTTATCCACAAGGTCATTTATATATATTGTGAATAGCAACGGTCCTACGACACTCACATGCGGCACACCTGAAATCACTCTTACTTCGGAAGACTTCTCTCCATTAAGAATAACATGCTACGTTCTGTTATCTACGAACTCTTCAATCCAGTCACACAACTGGTCTGAAGTCCATATGCTCTTCCTTTGTTCATTAAACGACTGTGGGGAGCTGTATCAAACGCCTCGCGGAAGTCAGGAACCACAGCATCTACCTGTGAACCCGTGTCTATGGCTCTCTGAGTCTCGTGGACGAATAGCGCGAGCTGGGTTTCACACGATCGTCTTTTTCAAAACTCATGCTGATTCCTACAGAGTAGATTTCTAGTCTCCAGAAAAGTCATTATACTCGAACATAATACGTGTTCCAAAATTCTACAACTGATCGACGCTAGAGATATAGGTCTATAGTTCTGCATGTTCGACGTCCCTTCGTGAAAATGGGGATGAACTGTGCCCTTTCCCAATCTTTTGGAACGGTGCGCTCTTCTAGAGACCTACGGTACACCGCTGCAAGAAGGGGAGCAAGTTCCTTCGCGTACTCTGTGTAAAATCGAACTGGTATCCCATTAGGTCCAGCGGCCTTTCATCGTTTGAGGAATTTTAATTGTTTTACTATCCCTCTGTCATCTATTTCGATATCTGCCATTTTGTCATCTGTGTGACAATCTAGAGAAGGAACTACAGTGCAGTCTTCCTCTTTGAAACAGCTTTGGAAACGAGCAAGCTTCTTGCAATGAAGCTGATTTGAGAAATGCGATCGCTCAACGCTGTAATGACTCAGAGGAATTCAATGAAGGTGAATGTGGAGAATGTATGGAACGTTATCCTTAAAGCCAATCGAAAGCTGATTCGTAAAAATGTGTAGAGTGCAAACGGTGGCTGCATGAAGATTATTCAGTTGACAACAACATGTGTGCCCATTGTCGAAGAAATGAAAATGCGTCGAAAATTACAATTATACAAAAACAGAACAATACTTCCTATCTTGTAAATTGTTTGTTTAGTTACCTATCTACGAACAATTCCATTAAGTTTTTACCTTTCTCTCAGTCACCGCATGCATTTTGAATTGTTAAGTGTTATTTGACTCCATTGTTTCTATTGGCCGGAAATTGTAACAAAGGGTTCTTAAGTCAATTGTAAGCCCTTTGGCTAGACTTGTCCTTATAATTAAACGAAACTGTTCAAAAGTGCAACCATGAGGCATCTTTCCTACCCATAGCAGGTCATCTTACCTACCCTAGCAGGAGAGTTGGCAAAATACAGTCTTTTGAGATAAAGTTTAATATTACAATTCACTGATGATTTAGGGGCGCGATCTTCTTCGCGAAGACGAGAAATATGTGCCGAACATTTGGCAAGCGTTTATACTTTTACATATGCACATTTATGGGATTTTGGTAGCTTTTTCGAAGTATGCATCATTAGTTCGGTGGGCATGGCCGACAACATTGGTTTGTAACTCGCTGGCAAACCTGTAACGCTGCAGGTAGTGTACATTAGTTTAAGTATAGATAAAGTAGCATATACATAAAACAAACAAAAATGAGCCAGAAATAATCAATAACCAAGATACATGTAGCGTAGAATAAAAGTAAATTGGAAATGCCCATAGTGGATAAATAGTAGAAGTACTAACATACCTGTAGTATTAGTAAATTAAGCTGCAGTAACTGTAATACAGATGTAAATTCAGGACCCACTAATGTAGTTAGGTAGTGGGTTAATATGTACCATTGTAGTTATTCTGAATAAATAATTTAAAAAAATAAAAAATAAAAAAATATCCAAAATCATCTCTTCGCTTTACCTTACTCATTTAAATGTTTCAAAAGCCTCTCGTGTGCTTTTGGTGAGTATCTCAGTAAGACTTTCGCTAGATCGTCGGCTTTCTACTTACGTCATACACAGCAACGCCTCAGACTGTGCTTCAGACAGTAAGATTTCACCAATACTGTGACGTTTCTGAACTGTAATACTACTTACATTACTTCATTAGGCTGTACTAACACCACCATTTCTGTACCGAACTTCAGTTTTAGAACTAATATTTCTTTCCAGGAAACGTATTTAGGTGTTTCGTAGGATTTAACAATGAAAATTTATTGGAACAGTTAAATCGTGTTTACTACAATCAAGAAATAGTTCTGGAGCTTTCCGCTACGAATCTTGTGAGAGGGCACTCAGGTGTCACCAGCGAATCTTATCACTGATGCCGTTGCATTTTCGATGTGCGGGTTGAACCGTTGGTTTTGTAGATATTATATTACGCTTGTTTCCTCGTAGTTTAGACCTATTTTTATGAGACTTTCAAACATCTCGCACCATTTTACGATGTCGAAAGTATTTTCTGGGTCGACAAATTCGGTAAAGGTGCCGCGAATTTCATGAAGTCTTGCCTCCATCATCAAACGCAGTGTCAGAACCGGCTGTCTGGTACCTTTATGACGGTTTGTCACAAAGTTTTAATTTGCATCTGGAAGTTACGATTTTTTTTTTGTTTTTTTTTGTTTGTTTGTTTGTTTTTGTTCACAGAAACATGGTACACATTGAAATACTCGCACCACATTTCCGTATCACACCGCTAAAGGAGCAAAAAGAGCATGGCGGAACCCCTTGATGGAGTGGAATATCGTGACGTAGTTAGTTTTCTGACCTTGAAAGGTAATAACGCTGTAAGAATGCACGCTGAGTTGGTGGCAGCATACAGCAGAAACGCACTATCACAGAGGTGGCGCAGACGTATCCAGTATCGTTAAACAAGTATGAATGACGAAGAACGGAGTGCCGTATCATCTCTCTGTGATGAGCGGGAAATTCACGGGAAGTGGAGAACCTGCTGCTCGATACCGGCGCATCACAGAGGAAGTAATAGTGAGAAATAGTTAAAATCAGTTATGAACCAGTTTTAAACATCTTGCACGACATTCTCATCATGATAAAGATCGCCGCCACTGCTCACACTAATTCAAAAAGCCGACCGAACCGAAGGAGCAGCGGAAATGTTCCAGCTGTGTCAGGCCAGTCCAGATGAATTTTTCAGCCGCGTAAATACAATGGACAATTGCTGAGAATATCATTGTGACCGCGAGACAAAGAAGTACGGCAAACAGTGGAGGCATGTGGCTGACCACCACCGACAAAGCAAAGACCCGGCAGTCACCCGACAAGGTGACGCTGACTGTTTTTTGAGACTGCTATGGAGTGGCGCTAACATATTATGCTCGTCAAGCGCATTCCCTCACAGGAGCACACCGCCAAAATCTCCTGACATGCTACGGAAGTCTGTCAAGGCGAAGCGTCATAAGAATAGGAGCTATACGGCAATGTGCCAGTTCAATTTGCATAAGACACTCATCTGGTCAGCTTCTTTCGGTTATCAAATTTTATAACCTCCCCCTCCAACCCTTTCCCCCCTTTCCCGTTACTCTCATCAAAAGACACACAGTGACTTCTTCCTCTTTCCTCGGATGAAGAAACCATTTTCTGGCAGGCATTTCCAGAGTCCACGAGGTAATTTTCTAGATGAAACCTTTGCTAATCAACCAAACTTCAGACTTCTATAACCAAGGTCTGCGTCAAGAAATCCTTCGCTGGGAAAAATGTATTGCATCGAAGGGTGAACCCACTATCACCAAGTTCCATTGTCACTGCTTGTTTTTCTGTAGGTGACAATTAATGCTCTGTGATTAGTCGTCGAACATATCCTAAAGCTAAACTATTCCTCATCTAATAGATCCTTAATTTTCTTTTCCATTCTTCTGTACATTATTCACGTCCGTAACTTTGGTGCATGAACTATCAAGCCGATTGTGCGATCGTTATCGTCTTTATCTGCACTTGCTGTCATCATAATTGGGCGCATAATACCCTTTCAAAAATCTAGTAGTATGCCTTTGGTCGCATACATTATTTTGTTGCCACTTATCTCGATGATTTTAGAAAATCTGCTATTATTTATCTATTCTTTGTACCTTATTTGATCGCGACTCTTCCAGAGGTATCTAATACCCTATATCCAATTCTACATTCCCTGTGTCAATCCATTCTACACCAATTTCATCTTCTGTCACGTCGGCATACAGTTCCTCCTCCAGTACATGCCTTCAAAGTAGTCTTTCCATTCATCTCTGCTCTCTCCTCCACATTTAACCGTGGAATTCCATTTGCAATCTTAGATCTAGAACAACCATTCTTTAATATGAAATATACTTTTAAATGTTTTTGTAGAAATTTGACCATGTCCGTTAAAAGCTGTGGGTTAGTACTTCCATCCACATTGTCCAGATTCATAAATCAACCTCATTTTCTACAGAAAACGTTGAGCATTTAAAAAACATTAAAATGTTTTTTTCACTTTCTCTTTCATCTTATACAATTATGGTAGAAACTCATCCACTTTCTTTAGAAGTAGGTCAACTGGTTTTCTTCCGGTTTGATATGCGTAAATGGTTTTTCAAATAAACTTTAATTTGCATCTGTAACCACTACTGCACAAAAGTTTAGTTTTGTTGTTGATGTTCTTGTATTAGTCTTGAAATTCCACGCTTCATCTTGGTTCATTTGAATTGGTACAGCATATTAATTCATCATTCTTCAACATCAGAGCAAATGAAGGAGGTAATATATTTATTTCAAAGTTCATTACAACAATATCCATCCATGCTTCCCTTCTAAATAAATTTCTATTATTTGTGGTCGATATGTCAGAACTTCCATCATCAATACGAAAACCTAAATTTGGGTTAACTTGCGATCTTTTAAAGACTTATTCAGCGCATTCATTCATTCTTTTTAGCTGTCATAGGAATAACATTCCATATTTTTTCTGGTTCCAGTACAAAATGCGTACAGCAAATACTGAAATTTGGTCTTCTACATCATATCGTGCCATTTCAAAAGACTGAATGTGTCTTGACCTGTCTCTATTAATCTCCTGGCTAAACATGATAGACGAGCTAAGTCCTGTCTTCAGTGTCACACTTCATTGCGAATTTCCTTCAGTATATTCAGTAGCTGAATAGTAGCATCTGTAATCAAAGAAACTGTCGATTTCTATGAAATCTAAGGCTTTCTACACATCTACAAAATTTATTTCAAAAGTTGATCAATCATACATTCTTTCATTTGGATATAACTGTCCACTGCCGCTGTACAAAACTTTATCTGTGTCGATTTCTCAGTTTCCACCTTTAATGTACTGTCGATTATACAATACAATCTTTGAAATGTTTTGGTTTTATAATTAATCTCCATTTTTTGTTGTACAACTTAAACGTTTGAAATTGTGTAATTGTTGTAAATTTATCAGCTTTAATTATCTTGAAATGTGGTTTCCCATGACGCTCATCACCTTAGTATTTGTAACAGATATCTTCAGGTTAGAGTTTTTAATTATGTCTTCCGACTTTTCTATGCTAATTTTAGGTTGTCCTCTCAATAGTTTATTATGGGTATTTTAAAATAGAAAAGTAATTGAAATAACCTCGTTCACTCGAAAATTCCATGACGAATTTTTACTCTGCTGTGGAGTGTGCACTAATTTGAAACTTCCTGGCAGATTAGAAATGTGTGCCAAACCGGGAGGTAAGGGAAGATGTACTGGCGGAAGTAAGGTTGTGAGGGCATGTAGTGAGTCGTTCTTGGACAGTTCAGTAGGTAGAACATATGGACACGAAAGGCAGAGGTCGCAGGTTCGAGTGCTAGTCTTGTACACAGTTTTAATCTGCCAGGAAGTTTCACTTTGAATTGGTTGTTAGAGTTATTTGACACCTTTGAGTGGCTGCGTCTTTATATACAATGACCAGTGATGCTGAGATTCCAAATCAGGGAGTACATCAGTGTTACCGAAACACTTTTTCTGCTTTCAACTTTTATTACCATGTCCCTTTATAGACTTTCAATTATCTTAGTCAAATGTTTGGTACACACTTTTATTTTCATTATTTACTATAATCTACTCCTTATGACACAGTTAAATGTCTTTCCATAATTCATGAATGAGAAGGATGTATCACTTTTTCTTTTGAGTAATCTGCTCTAGCACTAATACACAGAGCAGGCACATTGTTTCCTTAGCGCACTGCTGTTCCCTCTAAAGGGCTTCACTAATAAACTTAATGTCACTATGTTTCCCCACATTTCGTACGCAAGGTACAGAAACTTACTCCACTGTAGTTTTGGCACTTATGCCTGTTCTCTTCTCCACCCCGTCCCCCTCTCCATCCCTCTCCTTCTCTCTTTCTTTCTCTCTCTGTCTCTGTTTCTTTTTAAAACAATTGGGGTATACTACACCATCTAGGCCTTCCGCTGGGACTGTAATTGTCCTCCAGCAGCCCGACACTGTGGCACAGATGTTTCCATCACACTGCATCAGAAGGCGCGAAATCGTTGGGGTAGGCAACTCCATGTCTCTTGTACATAACGTCACGGCCAAGTGAACAATATGGTAGGAATTTCGCCTGATCACAAAACTATATTCACCAACGTACGTTGCGTAACAAGTGTTCGTTGTTGTGACGCTATGTAGGGGTAAGAGAGGTAGATCGCTACAAAACGGAATATAGCATTGCAAGTTTGTAACACAAGGAGCCGAACACTGTGTGAAAGTAAGCGGAAAACTCCTGGCACTTCCCGCGCTCCTTCTCTCGCCGTAACCAATCGCGACTGCGCCATTGCAGCCCTGAGGTGTGAAAAACGCACTGTTTGTCTACAGGAGCTGCTGAATGGCTCCGTGCTCCACTTCCCCTCACATTGTTCCCAACCTCTTCTGTAAGCTCTGGCGGTGAAAGTTTCGACTCTCCACATACCGAAGAGCGCGTCGCGTCGCAACTATTGCAGTTGCATCACAGTCAACGCCTTCACTAGAAGCAAACGAGCCAGATGTGTGTTGTTTTTACTACAAAACAAATGTTTCGGAAGACTGGATGAATTTTAAATCCATGACTATGGTATTACATGAGCAGATAAGCTACGAATTGAAAGGACTAAAGATAAAATGGGCGAAAGAAAGATGAGTTGATGAGTCAACTATTAAGATATTTTGGATTTTAAAACATAGACAAAATTTATACGGTGAGGGTGCGACTTTAAAATATTTTAATTTATTTTTCGAAAATTATTGTTCACAGATACTTTTTTCAAACAATTGTACATCTTTATCAGTTTCGGCTGTTGAGGACAAATTGAGATCTTGAGACGACTGTCGCAAAGTCGAAACTGCTTGTTCTGTATGAACTTAACAACCTTGGTAATCTCTATCAAGATATTATGACATATTAAATAAAAATTAGATTATTAAGGTAGATTGATATAAGATATACACAAAGCTGGGCCTTATATTTGTAAAAAATGTAAACTGTATCTCAGGAGCACCTAGCTGTAAGTGCCCCCTTATTGGACCGATACACAAACAAATATAATAACTAATATGAAGTATAATGTGGAGTAAACCATCCTTTAATCGCGCTTATTTCCCAAGCTTCAAAATACAAGATATCCAGGACGACGAAGACGGCTTCCTACTTTATTGTTCATTTAGTCTGACCAGGTTAGGGCCATTAGGCCGTCTTTTTAATCGGACCAGGAGCAACACATGCCAAGAACATTACAGTTTCTATGGGTACCTCAGGGTCAGTTATGTATATCTCATAGAGTACTCTGAGAAGTATTCTACTTACCAACACAAATAATAACAGTGAATAATAGTAACTGGCATAATAATAATAATAATAATAATATATGGTATTAAGAATAACAATAATTATGACTAGCACGTTTGAAGCCGTAGCAGAAGAGGATTCTGGAGACAAGGGGATAGAAAAGTGCGAAGTGGACGGGGGGCTACGACGAGAGTGAGCTGGAGACAAGTATGAGATAGCCTACTGTTTTTCAGAGTAGTTGAAGCTTAGGATGGCGTCCATTTGAGAGCTGAATTAGATACCACAGTTGCGTAATTCTTTAATTACCTGAGAAATAATTAATTATTGAAAATGAAACAAATTTCTAAATAATGTTACACCGAACTGAAGCGACGGACGTACGAATATAAGTATAGAGCTTGGACGAGTCTAGGTTAACAACTACCAGATGAGAACAACCCCATTGCCGTGTATTACTCGTCAAAGCCAACTGAAGTTCCGGTCATAGCGGGAACTACTTTGGCCACGTGAGCAGAGACAACCACGTTCCATTTGCTTGCAGTGTGCCTTGTTACCTCGCAGCGCAGGTTGGAGAGAATCAGCGGGCCTCACAGACAGGCACAGTGGCCCACTCTTAACATTGTTTAATTTAGTGGCGATGAGTAGGAGGAAAGAGCGGGGGCGTCAACAACGGAGAATTGAAAGTAAGAGCTTGGTGAATTTTGAGGAGATGAGTGTCATGCAAACGATGTGAGGACAGGATGCCGACTGGACTGCAATCAGAGAATCTACGCCGAATAAGAAACGGTGTAGCGTTCTCAAAACATACAACGATTCAGGTTACTGACAAATGAGGTAATAGGCTATAACTTCTTTGATGCTTTCGCTACTATAAGAAGCTATAAACCGTATGACGAATTACCAGCTTTTGTCGTACATAAAGGACTTTGAGATTAGCGGAGGAGCTCTTGAAAAAATTATTCTGTTAACAGGATTAGATTTTAAAAGAGTTGAGAATAACTGAAGGATTACCTGCGAAGAATAAGACACAGTCGCATTGAAGTCACACACTTATTACATTTGATCTTCTTTAAGTTGTACTACACAGCATTGATAAAACACTTTTTTATGTATACCAACAAAGAGGTAATATAAAAAACCTTATAACACTTGATTTCCACTTAAACAGTGACACACTGAAATCCAGTTTGCCGGTAGCCTATTTCGATGAAATGTATATTCGTACACACATTAAACTGCGCCCAAATATGGACAAAGTAATAATTTTAGGACAATACTGTCAAAAAAGTACGTAAAATATCTCCACGTGTAATAGCACCAAAGTGCACGCTTTTGTCGCCGTGGTTTCTCGCTCGGTGCTGCTGCCTTGCTCATTACTGCAGTTAAATCACTCAAGCACTACATGCTGTTGGTAAGCTGCCATGATTCCTTCTACACCGAGGAAAACTTCATAATGTGTTTCAAAGCCGAACCAGAAACAAGAGCCTTAATTTATTCAGAGTGTACGAAACGAAATGTATCGAAAGCTATAATTTATATTCTTTTTTCTCTGTTTGTTGAAACGAAATGTGGAACAGTTATTTTTTCCACTAGTTCCAAACTTTTAAACGTTTTGGGTGACACGCTGTTTATTTCCGATTCGCACTGTGGAGAAGTAAGTTAGGCAATCGCGTAACCCCACAGCCAACCACTCGGTAAGTCGTCCACGCCGAGAGTTTAGCGGTGACGTCACAGACTGTCGTACAATTATTTTAAATCCATTGAAAAAAGCTTGTAGGTAAATACGACGTCGTCATTGCGTAGAACGTACTCAGAAAACATGTTATGCAATACAGAATCTCATTCTGGGAACATCCCCCAGGCTGTGGCTAAGCCATGATTCCGCAATATCCTTTCTTCCAGGAGTGCTAGTTCTGCAAGGTTCGCAGGAGAGCTTCTGTGAAGTTTGGAAAGTAGAAGAGGTACTGCGGAAATAAAGCTGCGAGGATGGGGCGTGAGTCGTGCTTGGGTAGCTCAGATGGTAGAGCACTTTCCCGCGAAAGGCAAAGGTCATGAATTCGAGTCTCGATCCGGCACACAGTTTTAATTTGCCGGGAAGTTTCATGTTTTGTAATGTTTCCTTAAAATGAAACATATGCTTTTAGAGATATTGGTTAGATTAGATTACATTAGATTAGTACTTGTTCCATAGATCGTGAATACGACACTTCGTAATGATGTGGAACGTGTCAGGTTAATAAAAGGTGTCTATACAAGATATTACATTAGACAAAATATTACATGACACTCAATATTTTTAATATTTTTTTGGAGGGGGGGGGTTGGGAAATTACCCACTTACTATAACCAAAAATTCATCTAATGAGTAGAAGGAGTTGCCATTAAGAAATTCTTTTAATTTCCTTTTAAATGCTATATGGCTATCTGTCAGACTTTTGATGCTATTAGGTAAGTGACCAAAGACTTTTGTGGCAGCATAATTTACCCCCTTCTGAGCCAAAGTTAGATTTAACCTTGAGTAGTGAAGATCATCCTTTCTCCAAGTGTTATAGCCATGTACACTGCTATTACTTTCGAATTCGTTCGGATTGTTAATAACAAATTTCATAAGTGAATATATATATTGTGAGGCTACAGTGAAGATTTCTAGCTCTTTAAATAAGTGTCTGCAGGATGATCTTGGATGAGCTCCAGCAATTATTCTGATTACACGCTTTTGTGCAATGAACACTCTTTTACTCAATGATGAGTTACCCCAGTATATGATACCGAGAATATGATACAGAGAATGAAAATAGGCGTGGTAAGCTAATTTACTCAGATGTATATCGCCAAAATTTGCAATGACCCTAATAGCATAAGTAGCTGAACTCAAACGTTTCAGAAGATCCTCAGTGTGTTTATTCCAGTTCAACCCCTCATCAATGCATACACCTAGAAATTTAGAATATTCTACCTTAGCTACCGACTTCTGATCGAAGTCTATATTTATTAATGGTGTCATTCCATTTACTGTGTGGAACTGAATATACTGTGTTTTGTAAAAGTTTAATGAGAGCCCATTTGCAGAGAACCACTTAATGATTTTCTGAAAAACATCGTTTACAGTTTCACCAGTTAATTCTTGTCTGTCGGGTGTGATGGCTATACTAGTATCATCGGCAAAAAGTACCAGATTTGCATCTTCGTGAATATAGAATGGCACGTCATTAATATACATTAAGAACTGCAGAGGACCCAAGACCGGACCTTGCGGCACCCCATTCTTGATTGATCCTCAGTTTGAGAAATCACCAGTTTTTTGCATATTATGTGAACTGTTTATTTCAACTTTCGGCACTCTTCCAGCTACGTATGATTTAAACCATTTGAGCACTGTTCCATTCATACCACAGTATTTGAGCTTATCTAGAAGTATTCCATGATTTACACAATCAAAAGCCTTTGATAGATCACAAAAAATCCCAACGGGTGACTTCCAGTTACTCAGAGCATTTAATATTTTATTAGTGAAAGTATAAATAGCATTTTCCGTTGAAAAACCCTTCTGGAAACCAAACTGACATTTTGTTAAATCTTTATTTTTACAAAGGTGTGAAGCTACTCTACAATACATTACTTTTTCAAGAATTTTGGATAAGGCAGTCAGAAAAGAGATTGGGCGGTACTTGTTGACATCAGACGTATCCCCTTTTTTATGCAGTGGTTTAACATTGGCATACTTCAGTCTATCTGGGAAAATACCCTGCTTCAGAGAGCTATTACATAAGTGGCTAAGAATCCCACTTATTTCTTGGGAACAAGCTTTTATTATCCTGCTGGAAATGCCATCAATTCCATTTGAGCTTTTATTCTTGAGACAGTTTATTATCTTCCTAATTTCAGAAGGAGAGGTGGGTGGAATTTCATTTGTATCAAATGGTGTGGGTAAGGCCTCTTCCATTAACTGCCTTGCTTCTTCTAACGAACATTTAGATCCTATTTTCTCTACAACATTTAAAAAATGATTATTCAAAATGTTTTCAACTTCCGGCTTGTTGTTTATCAAGTTTCCATTCCCTTTTATGGTGATGCCGTCATCCTGTACTCTTGGTTGTCCTGTCTCCCTTGTAATAATATTCAAAATTGTTTTGATTTTGTTATCAGACGTATTAATCTCAGACATGATGCACATGCTTCTGGACTTTTTAATAACCTTTCTTAATGTAGCACAGTAGTTTTTATAATATTTGGCTGTTTCTGGGTCATTACTCTTTCTTGTTGTTAGATACAGTTCACTTTTGTGGTTACAAGATATTTTTATTCCTTTAGTAAGCCGAAGTTTTTGCATGGTTTCTTATAAATAGATTTAACTACTTCCTTGGGGAAACAAATTCTCTTTCAAATTCTCGTGAAATAAGTTATATTTTGAATTAGCATCGGGTTCCTTGTAAACATCATCCCAGTCTAATTGCTGAAGATTTTCTCTGAAATTTCTAATTGTGGAGTCATTAATTGAATGCAGAACTTTGGAGGGTAATTTTGAATTACTGAATGGAGATATGTCACATACTGTAATTAGCTGAGCATCATGATCAGAAAGCCCGTTCTCAACAGGACAAGAATTTATGTTATTAAACCTATTTTGGTCTATAAAAGCGTTATCTATCAATGTGCTGCTGTCCTTTACTACCTGAGTAGGAAAATTAATGACAGATGTCAAATTAAAAGAACCGAGCAAGACTTTCAGGTCATTCTTCCTATTACACTCGTTCAACATTGAAGTCCCCACAAATAATGATTTGCTTTCCTCTATCTCACATATGGCACAACAAGGCATCCAAGTTTTCCGGGAATAAATGAAGGTTTCCTGAAGGGGACCTATATACTGTTACAATTATAAAAGAGCCCTCCTTCAGTTTAAGTTGACAGGCACATGCTTCTATATGTTGCTCTAGACAAAAATTGTTGTATCTAAGCTTTCTACACAGTGATAACTTTTGACATATATGGCAACTCCTCCTCCCCCTTATTCGCTCTACTCATATGTGAAGCTAGTTTATAACCACTGATATTTACCTTTTCCATATCAGACACAATGTGATGCTCAGACGGGCATAGTATATCTATTACATTATCAGATTCAATGTCATCTAAACAAACCAGGAGCTCATCTACTATATTCTTCAATCCCGGAATATTCTGGTGAAAAATGGTAACATTGTTTTTTACTTTACTTTAGTGAGAATTTATTTTTTTCTTTAATCCACCAATAGCTTGGTTAAATATGGTAACATTATTATTTACTTTCCTGTTGTGAGAATTTTGTGAGTTTTGGACCTCTTTAGCATCTGCCTGAACTTCTCATTGGACATTGATATTAGTCTAAAAAAGAGGTACATCCATGAGTACTAGTGTCCCCATTTATGGATTTCGCTAACAACCAGCCAGTTTACCCTTCCCTTTCCTATTGAGATGTAGGCCATGCCTTGTGAAATCCCCCCTATCAATAGCCTCGACAGGAACCAATCCAATGTCTGACAGAGTGGCCGCCCTATGCAACCGATCCAACTCCATATTTACCCTCCTGACAGAGCAGTCCAACTGGGGCTGATCATGCCGCACGAAAGCAGGCACCAGCCCAACATTGGTATGGGTCATTGCCGAGGCTATTTTCACCAGGTCACACTCAATGCTGTAGCCCTGATCCCTATCAATACTGTTTCCCACTCCACCCACAATCATCACATGATCCAGCTTTGTGAATCCCTTGCACAAGGAACCTATATCCTCTACCACCTGGCTTAGACTTGCACTTGGCTTGAAAGAGTTTGTGACCTGGTACTTGTCACCTAATTTTTCCTGCAAAATCTGGCCCACACCTCTTCCATGGCTGCTACCTAGCAACAGTACTTTCCTCTTACTTTCTACTTTTTTTGAAACAGTTGGTTTCCTAGTGAGATTCTGTTGCATCTTAACTACATCTACTTCTACTGGAGCCTTTTCCATACTTAACTGTGGTAGCAAGGCAAATCTATTGGTTGTGCCAATTGGGAAACTGTCAGACTCTGTCCTCTTTCTGTGGCCCCTGTTCCCAGCTACCACTTCTCACCACTGTTTGCCGTTTTGTCGATGTGTTTATGGCTGCTAGGAAAGAGCACTGAAGTGTTGTAATTCAGCAGTAATATGTATTATGTATTATGTATGCAGCAAGCATATCCTGTACCCAGTTAAAAATATCTAATATGAGGAATTTTTTACAAAATTAATGATTTATACTACATAATGAAAAACTTGTTTCCATTAACTATGCTTCATTTTAAAACGTCCATGCAGCTCTTATGATATGCTATACAGTACAGAAATATATACCGATGTGTGGTTTTGTAGCATTGAAAAGTTATTAATCTAGTGAAACGAAAGTTTTGATGAGTTCTTTCAGAGTCAGTATCCAACCACTCCGCGTGCTTAAAACTTTCTGTGTCCTTTTTTCGGACACTAGGACGATATTTTCAGTGGACTTCACCCAGGAAAAGATCCCTGGATGACAAAAAAATTATCAAGCCTTTTTTGATTTGAGTCATCACTCTCCTGATTGGTTTGATGCGGCCTCACATGAATTCCTATACCGCCCTAACCTCATTCTTTCAAAGTAGTATTTGCAACGTACGCTCCCGACTACTTACTGGATGTATTACAATCTCGGTCTTCCCTTACAGTTTTTACTCTCTGCAGTTCCCTCTAGTACCGGGTAGATTATTCCCAGATGTCCGACACATGTCCTGTCATCCTATAACCTTCATCTTGTCAGTGTTTTCGATACATTCCTTTCATCACCAACTCTGTGGAAACCCTGCTCGTGTATTACCTTATTAATCGACCTAATTTTCAATATTTATCTGTAGTACTACATCTCAAACGCTGCGGGCTCTTCTGTACCGGGTTTCCACCAGTCCACGATACATTGCCATACAATGATTTACTCCAAGCGCAAATTCTCAGAAATTTCTTCCTCAAACTAAGGCCTATATTTGATACCAGTAGACTTCTCTTGGACAGGAATGACCTCTTCGCCTGTACTAGTCTGCTTCTTACTCCCACCTTCCATCATCCAGCATAGGTTATTTTGTTTCCAAGGTAGCAGAATTCCTTGACTCCGTCTATTTTGTGACCACCAATTTTGATGTTAAGTTTCTCGCTATTCTCATTTCTGCAACTTCTCACTGCTTGTGTATCCTTCCAGTTTACTTTCAATCCATTTTCTGTACTTATTACACTGTCCATTCCATTCAACAGATCCTGTAGTCCTTCAGTTTCACTGAGGACAGCAATGTCGTCACTGAGTCTTATCATTGATATCCTTACATCCTGAACATCAGTCCCAATCTTGAAGAGTTCTTTTCTTTGCGTCATTGCTTCTTCTATGTAAAGACTTGAACAGTAGAGGCGAAAAACTGCTTACCTATCTCGATGTTTTTTCTTTGGTCTGCAGTCCAAAGACAGGTGTGATGCAGCTCTCATGCTACTCTACCCTGTGCAAACCTCTTTATCACCGAGTAACTACTGCAATCTACATTCCTCTGAATCTGTTTAGTGTATCTACACTCCTGGAAATTGAAATAAGAACACCGTGAATTCATTGTCCTAGGAAGGGGAAACTTCATTGACACATTCCTGGGGTCAGATACATCACATGATCACACTGACAGAACCACAGGCACATAGACACAGGCAACAGAGCATGCACAATGTCGGCACTAGTACAGTGTATATCCACCTTTCGCAGCAATGCAGGCTGCTATTCTCCCATGGAGACGATCGTAGAGATGCTGGATGTAGTCCTGTGGAACGGCTTGCCATGCCATTTCCACCTGGCGCCTCAGTTGGACCAGCGTTCGTGCTGGACGTGCAGACCGCGTGAGACGACGCTTCATCCAGTCCCAAACATGCTCAATGGGGGACAGATCCGGAGATCTTGCTGGCCAGGGTAGTTGACTTACACCTTCTAGAGCACGTTGGGTGGCACGGGATACATGCGGACGTGCATTGTCCTGTTGGAACAGCAAGTTCCCTTGCCGGTCTAGGAATGGTAGAACGATGGGTTCGATGACGGTTTGGATGTACCGTGCACTATTCAGTGTCCCCTCGACGATCACCAGTGGTGTACGGCCAGTGTAGGAGATCGCTCCCCAAACCATGATGCCGGGTGTTGGCCCTGTGTGCCTCGGTCGTATGCAGTCCTGATTGTGGCGCTCACCTGCACGGTGCCAAACACGCATACGACCATCATTGGCACCAAGGCAGAAGCGACTCTCATCGCTGAAGACGACACGTCTCCATTCGTCCCTCCATTCACGCCTGTCGCGACACCACTGGAGGCGGGCTGCACGATGTTGGGGCGTGAGCGGAAGACGGCCTAACGGTGTGCGGGACCGTAGCCCAGCTTCATGGAGACGGTTGCGAATGGTCCTCGCCGATACCCCAGGAGCAACAGTGTCCCGAATTTGCTGGGAAGTGGCGGTGCGGTCCCCTACGGCACTGCGTAGGATCCTACGGTCTTGGCGTGCATCCGTGCGTCGCTGCGGTCCGGTCCCAGGTCGACGGGCACGTGCACCTTCCGCCGACCACTGGCGACAACATCGATGTACTGTGGAGACCTCACGCCCCACGTCTTGAGCAATTCGGCGGTACGTCCACCCGGCCTCCCGCATGCCCACTATACGCCCTCGCTCAAAGTCCGTCAACTGCACATACGGTTCACGTCCACGCTGTCGCGGCATGCTACCAGTGTTAAAGACTGCGATGGAGCTCCGTATGCCTCGGCAAACTGGCTGACACTGACGGCGGCGGTGCACAAATGCTGCGCAGCTAGCGCCATTCGACGGCCAACACCGCGGTTCCTGGTGTGTCCGCTGTGCCGTGCGTGTGATCATTGCTTGTACAGCCCTCTCGCAGTGTCCGGAGCAAGTATGGTGGGTCTGACACATCGGTGTCAATGTGTTCTTTTTTCCATTTCCAGGAGTGTATTTCATGGTCTCCCTCTGCGACTTTTACCCTCCACGCTACCTCAAGTACTAAATTGGTGATCCCTTGATGTCTCAGAATATGTTCTACCAACCGATTCTTTCTTTTAGTCCAGTTGTGCCACAAATTCCTCTTCTACCCTATTCTATTCAGTATGCCCTCAGTAGTTACGTGATCTATCCATATAATCTTCAGCATTCTTCTGTAGCACCATATTTCAAATACTTCTATACTCTTCTTGCCTAAACTCGTTATCGTCCATGTTTCACTTCCACACACGGCTACACTCCATACAAATACTTTCAGAAAAGAGTTCCTGATATTTAAATCTGTATTCGACGTTAACAAATTTCCCTTCTTCAACAACGCTTTTCTTGCCATCACCAGTCTACATTTAACATCATCTCTACTTCGAACATCATCAGTTATTTTGCTGCCAAAATAGTCAAACTAATCTACTACTTTCAGTGTCTCAGTTTCTAATGTAATTCCCTCAGCACCTGATTTAATTCAACTACGTTCCGTCTTCCTCGTCTTGCTTTTGATGATGTTCATCTTATATCCTCCTTTGAAGACGTTGTCCATTCTGTCTCTGACAGAATTACGATGTCATCGGCAAGCCTCAAAGTTTTTATTTCTTCTCCATTGACTTTAACTCCTTTTTCAAATTTTTCTTTTGTTTCCTTTACTGCTTGCTCGATATGAAGATTGAGTAAGATCGGGGATAGGCTACAACCCTGTCCCACTCCCTTCTCAACCACTGCTTCCCTTTCGTGTCCCTCGACTCTTATAACTGGCATCTGGTTTCTGTACATATTGTAAATAGTCTTTCCCTTCCTGTACTTTACCCCTGCTACTATTAGAATTGAAAGAGACTATTCCAGTCAACATTGTTAAAAGCTTTCTTTAAGTCTACAAATGCTATAAACGTAGGTTTTCCTTTTCTTAACCTATCTTCTGTGAGAAGTCGTACGGTCAGTATTACCTAGCGTATTCCTGCATTTCTCTGGGATCTAAACTAATCTTCACCTAGCTGCGCTTCTGCAAGTTTTTCCATTCCTCTGTAAAGAATTCGTGTTAGTATTTTACACCGTGATTTATTAAACTGATAGTTCGGCAATTCTCACACCTGTTAGCATCTGCTTTCTTTAGGATTGGTATTATTATATTCTCCTTGAAGTCTGAGGATATTTCACCTGTCTCATACTTCTTGCTCACCAGATGAAAGAGCTTTGTAATGACTGGCACTCCCAAGGCTGTCAGTAGTTCTAATGGAAGGTTGTCTGTTCCCGGAGCCTTGTTTCGACTTAGGACTTTCAGTTATCTATCAAATTCTTTACACAATATCATATCTTCCATCTCATCTTTATCTACGTCCTCTTCCATTTCCATAATATTGCCCTCAAGTACATCTCCTTTGTATAGACGCTCTGTACACTTCTTCCACCTTTCTGCTCTCCCTTCTTTGCTTAGGACTGTTTTCGCATATGAGCTCTTGATATTCATATATGTGGTTCTTTTTTTCTCCAAAGGTCTCTTTAATTTCCTGTAGGCGGTATGTGTCTCACGCCTAGAGATATAAGCTTCTACATCCTTGTATTTGCCCTATGGCCATTTCTGCTTAGCCATTTTCCACTTCGTGTCGGTATCATTTTTGAGACGTTAGTATTCCCTTTTGCCGGATTCATTTGCTGAATTTTTGCCACGTATTGCCAAATGCAATGAGGTTGACGGACATCATTTTGAACATTTATTGCATTAATGTGGTATTTACAGGCAATCACGCTGTAACAGCATGCGTTCTCAGAAATGATAAGTTCACAAAGGTACATGTATCACATTGGAACAACCGAAATAAAATGTTCAAACGTACCTACGTCTGTATTTTAATTTAAAAAACCTACCTGTTACCAACTGTTCGTCTAAAATTGTGAGCCATATGTTTGTGACTATTACAGTGAAATCTATCACAAAGCGAAGAAAGTGGTCCAATTAAAACACTCATATTTCTTTACGTACTACTTGAATATGTAATAAAAAATGGGGGTTCCTATTTTAAAAAACGCAGATGATATCCGTTTGACCTATGGCAGCGCCATCTAGCGGGCCAACCATAGCCCCATCTGGTTTCCCCCTTCAAACTAGACAAGTTTCGTTCTTCGTAGATTTTTCTTTTGACGCTTATTTCGTGAGATATTTGGCCCTGTCACGATCAATGGCCCAGCCTGTATATTAAAGAAATATACTATATACTATTAGAGTGTCGTGTAAAAATCTGAAGTAAATTGGTCAAGAATTTTTCGAGTATTTTGGTAACAACTACCTATAGCGGCTTGTCTTTGTATACTATTAAAAAGAGAACTTTTCGGGATTTTTGCTAACGGCATTGCTCCTTTATAGTATGTATACACTTGTGTACCCTATATTAGTTTGACATATCCTATGAGAGAATCTTGTTTTTTTTTTTCAGTCTTGCTTCTATTACAAAGAACTGCCTATCTGGAACCTTTAGCTATCCTAAAGCCATTACAGAGATCCAAATTAGAACGCTGGGAGTGATATAGCTGGTCGGATGGGCCACATTTCCCCAAGATGAAAGCAGCCACTCTCCGCTTCGGCAGTCCCACTTCAGCCAGAGGACGCCGTCGCTGCGCTGCTCTGCGCTTCCCTGAGCTCTTAGAAACATCTACGTCATATAAGATGGCGAACTTCAGAAAAATCTAATCGATTTCGAATTCTGATATTTGTGGAGTTGATAAAACACTTCAGATATTATAAACAGCTTCTCCTGTCATGTCGACTTACATTACCCGACAAAATAAAATAGGGCACAGAAAAGGGGAGGAGAAAGCGAACCGAAGCTGCTTGGGTTGAGAGGATAGGTAATGCTATTGCAATGATCATAAAAACGAATCAGACGCTTGCGTGCACTGATTCGGTTGGTATAGGTGCCACTAAACCTTTGTATTCTCTTTTCACACAATCAGGCCCACAACTGTTTGTCCTTGATATTCTGGATACTGTCGGAGTTGATGTCCAAGTTAGTCCCACGCACGCTCCAGAGGGACAGATCTGGGAATTTTGCTGGCCACAGGAGTACCTCGAAATCACGCAGACAGTTCATAGAGACACGCCGCATATTTGGACGAGCATTGTCCTAAACAATGATTTTTCACCCTGCAGCTAAGTGTGCACTGATTTGAACCTTCCTGGCATATTAAAACTATCTGCCCCATCGGGGGTCGAGACTGGGACATCTGCATTGCACAAGCAAGTGCTATTCCAACTGAATCGTCCAAGTACGACTCACGACCCATCCTCACAGCCCCAGGGCTGTGATGGCGGGGCATGAGTCTAGCACTGCCCTGTCTATTTTTCCCCTGTTGTTGCTTTCGTTGAGACTTATTCAAAAATTTTCTTTTTGGTTTTATTTCTGAATTATTTTTGGCCCCAATTTCTTGTTCTAAAATTCTAAAATTTTCAATTCTTGCAGGTCTTGTTGTGTTTCATTCATTCAACTGGTCGTTAATTTTTTTGCATTAGCGATGGTAATTTTTTTTGTTAGTCAGTTTTCATCCATCCTACGACGGTGTCTGTAGAATTATAGGTGTCTTTTCCTAAATTTATTTGTCTCTTATGTTTGTTTGTTGAGTTTCTTTGTAGCTCGTCTTAACCAAGTTCCATCTCAGACAATAATCCCATGGAGTTTTCTAGGAATTTTTCGTTCTTTTTTCTCTAGGTCATAAGTCTTTGTAATCTCTCTAATTACTTTACGTAATTATACACTAGTTACATTCCTCGTTATGTGACTTTTATTGGTAAATCACAGAGAGCTTATTTTGGCATATTGCCATCGTCAGGTGTTCTGTAAATACATTAATAAAAGATAGTCTTGATATTGTAAACTGTAACTATAAGAGTAAAGGTATTATATATTCGATTAGTATTTTTACTTTATCGTAACGTCGATGCTACTGTATACTGTCTTTCTCGGAATTTGTATTTAAATGTTCATTGTAGATATGCTGCTACATCCGATTTTTAGATTTAGATTAGTCAGTTTTTGTGCGTCGTTTTATCCCTCTTGACAACTTGGATGACAGTGGATCAGTGATGTTTATATAGTTACTACTAGTAGTAAGTGGTATGTGGAAACTCGGTTATGATACTGATGTTTGACGATGATGATAATATTGTTTGATACTGATTATGTTTTTTACCTGAAATAAAACATATAAACTTAACATAAAGAAGTCGAAATTTCAGGTAAAAAACATAAACCCTATAAAATAAGAGAACTTAACCGAATTTCCACATATCACCTACTTCTAGTGGTAACTATGTAAACATACAACATCACCGATTCACTGACATGCAAGCTGTCAAGAGGGAAAATTATGCGCAAAACTGGCTAATCTATTTCCAAAAATCATATACAACATTATCCCTACAACTTACATCCAAGTAACGTCTAAATAAAAATTCCAACGAAGACAGCAAATGGCAGCATTGATATTACACGTAAGGTAAAAACAACAATCGAATGTATAATATTTTTATGATCATAATTAGAGTTTACAGAACACCCCAGATGGCAATATGCCGAAATGATCTCATTGTGATTTACATAATAAAACTCATACAAAGAGCAGTATAACTGGTACATCTTTACTGCAGTCATCTCACTACGAGACATATTCTGCATCTCGGGCCCCAAAGAAAAATAATCTCTAATAACTGAGGTTTCTGCGGCATACAGTACTTCTGGTAAAACAATCGGGTTGAATTGTCACAATTCTGCAGTACGATACATATCTTTTTTGTAGTGACCCCAAGTCAATTTGTAAGCCTATTGTACTTTAAATATTGTTTCTGCGTTGAAGATTGTGTTCAGTCCTTTGGGCTGGATGGTTTCTCCTGAGTGCTTGAGGTGAATGGTCTGCTATATTTTTCCATACTGTATTTCCAGAGGGAGTTTTCTTGTTGATTTTGTGTCCATGTACTGAGTTTGTTTCGAAGTGAATTTGGAGTCTGGTTTTACAGGAGATTTCATGCAGTTTGTAGAGTGACAATTTGCTTTAATCTTTGTTGTTCTTTCACATACGCAGGTCATCAACAAAGACCAGGCATTTCATAGCGCCCCTTTTTCCACTTTTCTTTTACAATTTGGGTACCTTTGACGTGCTCTTCCCATTCTCTGACTATTTTTTTCCAGTACAGTATTGAACAAGAGTGGTGACAAGCTGTCTTCTTGTCGGTTTCCTGTGTGAATTTCGAAAGGGTTTGAGATTCCTTCCATGAATTTCATTTTTGGGGTGGTTTCTGTTAAAGTTCCTGAATGATGGCTCTGGTCTCTCCACTGACTCCTAATTCTTCCAGGATATTAAACAGCTTTAGCCTGACAACGCAATCATGAGCTTTTTTGAAATCCACAAGTGGGACGGTAGTGTTCTGCCAGCGTCTGACTTGAAGTAATGTTTTGTGGTTACAGATATGTTCAGTACAACATCTCCTTTTCCTGAATCCTACCTTATGATCGCCAGTCTGTGGTTCTGTTTGGAACTCTGGTCCGCTCATCAGAACTCTAGAGAGAATTTTATACGTTACTGGCAAAAATGAGATTCCTCTGTAATCGTTCATATCTGTTTTGTCTTCTTTCTTGTGGAATGAGTGTATCGAGGCACTCTTGCATTCTTTTGGGTTTTCCTCTGTTTTCCAGACTTTTATTTTACTGCGAATTTTTGATATTATATTCTTTTGATTCAATTCCCATAATTCTGGAATAATTCCATCCTCACCGTGTACTCTTCTGTTTTTCAGTGATTTGATAGTTTTTATTATTTCTTCTTGTGAGCAGCGATTTTGCACCAGCTGAGAAAGTAAAACCAAACAATATATTCATATGATTCTTGAGTTTCTCCCGGCGTATTTGATAATCAAAATATCCACGGGTGTGCTGCCGGTCTATAGTGTCCAACGGGCACAATATTTCAGCGATCATACATGTCGTCATCATCAGGTGAACTGACGGACTGAGCTTCTGTGAACGTGCCGGCACGGAGATCCCTACGCTATGGCTGCTCAGAGGGAACTGGGTTCGGTCGCGGCGGCGGCCGATTTAAATACCCTCCGCCCGCGGCGCGCTCCCTCCGCCGTCCGCGCCCCGCGCCACGGTCGCGCGGTGGAACAGATTGCGACGGCGTCTGAGATGACGTCGGAGTGATGGCTCTGTCCGCCGTGGTCGTCACAACTGTACGTTTGCTCGATTTACTCTTGATCAACCCAATCGCTGATTCCCAAGCCTTGCGAAGATTATAGCCACAGTCACGGTTTATGAGGTCGTCATTGGTGCGAATTTCGATGGCCTCTCTAACAACGCTGTCCCAGTATCTCGACGTCTGTACCAGAATCCTCGTGCGGTCATACTCCATGGCGTGATTTTCCGACAAACAATGTTCAGCGACCGCCGACTTGCTCGGATACATCAGTCGAGTGTGCCTCTGGTGTTCACGGCATCGATCCTCGACGGTACGCATCGTCTGACCAATATACGACTTGCCACATTGACACGGAATCTGGTACACGCCGGCCTTCCTCAAACCGAGGTCATCTTTGGCGCTCCCCACCAGTGCACGAGTTTTATTTGGAGGACAAAACACAGTTCCGACCTGGTGTTTCTTCAGAATGCGGGCGATTTTCCCCGAGAGTGCGCCTGTGTATGGAATAAATGCAGTGCCTACCTCCTCCCTCGTGACTTCATCCATCTCAACAGGTTGTGCTGCAGTGGTTGGGCGGAGAGCACGTTGAATCTGCCACTCTGAGTACCCATTTTTTCGAAATACAGTTCTCAGGTGTTCCAATTCCTGGGGTAGACTCTCTGCGTCAGAGATAGTGCGCGCCCTATGTACTAGAGTTTTAAGTACCCCGTTCCTCTGTGAAGGGAGGTGGCAGCTGTCTGCGTGCAAATACACATCAGTGTGCGTTGTCTTCCGATACACCCCATGACCTAGGGTGCCGTCAGCCCTTCTCTTGACCAAGACGTCAAGGAAAGGTAATTTACCCTCCGTTTCAGTCTCCATAGTGAATTTGATGTTGGGGTGTATGGAGTTTAGATGTGTAAGGAAGTCAAGGAGTTTATCCATACCATGTGGCCAGATGACGAACGTGTCGTCCACGTAACGGAAAAAGCAAGTAGGTTTCCGTACGGATGACGACAGGGCTTCCTCCTCGAAGTTCTCCATGTACAAATTCGCTACCACTGGTGAGAGTGGGCTACCCATGGCGACTCCCTCCGCTTGTTCATAGTATTCTCCATTAAAAAGAAAATACGTGGAAATCAAGACATGCCTAAAAAGTTCAGTGGTCTTCTCAGTGGAGAATACTATGAACAAACGGAGGGAGTCGCCATGGGTAGCCCACTCTCACCAGTGGTAGCGAATTTGTACATGGAGAACTTCGAGGAGGAAGCCCTGTCGTCATCCGTACGGAAACCTACTTGCTTTTTCCGTTACGTGGACGACACGTTCGTCATCTGGCCACATGGTATGGATAAACTCCTTGACTTCCTTACACATCTAAACTCCATACACCCCAACATCAAATTCACTATGGAGACTGAAACGGAGGGTAAATTACCTTTCCTTGACGTCTTGGTCAAGAGAAGGGCTGACGGCACCCGAGGTCATGGGGTGTATCGGAAGACAACGCACACTGATGTGTATTTGCACGCAGACAGCTGCCACCTCCCTTCACAGAGGAACGGGGTACTTAAAACTCTAGTACATAGGGCGCGCACTATCTCTGACGCAGAGAGTCTACCCCAGGAATTGGAACACCTGAGAACTGTATTTCGAAAAAATGGGTACTCAGAGTGGCAGATTCAACGTGCTCTCCGCCCAACCACTGCAGCACAACCTGTTGAGATGGATGAAGTCACGAGGGAGGAGGTAGGCACTGCATTTATTCCATACACAGGCGCACTCTCGGGGAAAATCGCCCGCATTCTGAAGAAACACCAGGTCGGAACTGTGTTTTGTCCTCCAAATAAAACTCGTGCACTGGTGGGGAGCGCCAAAGATGACCTCGGTTTGAGGAAGGCCGGCGTGTACCAGATTCCGTGTCAATGTGGCAAGTCGTATATTGGTCAGACGATGCGTACCGTCGAGGATCGATGCCGTGAACACCAGAGGCACACTCGACTGATGTATCCGAGCAAGTCGGCGGTCGCTGAACATTGTTTGTCGGAAAATCACGCCATGGAGTATGACCGCACGAGGATTCTGGTACAGACGTCGAGATACTGGGACAGCGTTGTTAGAGAGGCCATCGAAATTCGCACCAATGACGACCTCATAAACCGTGACTGTGGCTATAATCTTCGCAAGGCTTGGGAATCAGCGATTGGGTTAATCAAGAGTAAATCGAGCAAACGTACAGTTGTGACGACCACGGCGGACAGAGCCATCACTCCGACGTCATCTCAGACGCCGTCGCAATCTATTCCACCGCGCGACCGTGGCGCGGGGCGCGGACGGCGGAGGGAGCGCGCCGCGGGCGGAGGGTATTTAAATCGGCCGCCGCCGCGACCGAACCCAGTTCCCTCTGAGCAGCCATAGCGTATGGATCTCCGTGGCGGCACGTTCACAGGAGCTCAGTCCGTCAGTTCACCTGATGATGGCGACATGTATGATCGCTGAAATATTGTGCCCGTTGGACACTATAGACCGGCAGCACACCCGTGGATATTTTGATAATCTATTCATATCTCATGATGTTGCAGTAGAAAAAAGGATGAGATACGGAAGAAATTCTGATTTGGTCGCCATACGCAAATCAGTATATTTTATTTGAGGCAGACGTGATGATGATGAAGGTTGGTTTGTGGGACGCTCAAGTGCGTGGTTATCAGCACCTGTATAAATTCCCAATCTTTACTCAGTTTAGTCTCGCCACTTTCATGAACGATGATGAAATGAAGAGGAAAACTCAAGCACCGAGTTCCAGAGCGGAGAAAATCCCCAACGCGGCCGGGAATCGGAACCGGGACCCCGTGATCCAGAGGCAGCAACGCTAGCCACTAGTCCACGAGCTGCGGACTGAGCCAAACGTTCTCAAGTGTCCGGAAGCAGTTGTTCCAGGATAATGCGAACATTACTGTTGCTTTATACAGGAAAATCTGAATTTAAATCATGTTTACCAAGCACATGTAAGAACCAACAAGTTATTCAATGAATTGGTTCAAATGGCTCTGAGCACTATGGGACTTAACATCTATGGTCATCAGTCCCCTAGAACTTAGAACTACTTAAACCTAACTAACCTAAGGACAGCACACAACACCCAGCCATCACGAGGCAGAGAAAATCCCTGACCCCGCCGGGAATCGAACCCGGGAACCCGGGCGTGGGAAGCGAGAACGCTACCGCACGACCACGAGATGCGGGCATTATTCAATGAATTCATTACGATATGCTGTGCTTTCTGGTACATCTCACAGTATAGCTTTCTGATTGTTGATTAAACCAGAAAATAGAATGGGGGCTGATATAAACGAAATATCTGTGACATTATTTAAAAACGGCAGTGTACAAAAACATGTCTGTCTCATTGTGCTGTACACTCTGGACAAATTCGCACGTGTGCTGTACACTCGTTCCGAGGATGCAAAGTACATGCATCTGTACACTGACGGAAAAATCGAGACAGTCAACGTTAAGTTAATCGACCTGTAAAGTAATATTGAGATGGTAGCTAGAAATGGTGAGGTAGAATGGAGTAAAGGCCAGAATAAAAAAAAAAATGAACAATGTCAGTGAGAAAACTGAAGGAGGCAACACAAAACTAATGGATATGTGTGGACATACCACCAGTAGCCTAGAGTACATATTCGTTGTGCGAAGTCTAAGAAAAGAAAGAAAAGGTTTAGTATACAGCAGCATGTCAATGGCAACGCATAAAGATATTGAAGCACGGAAGGCCATTCACGTAAACTACGACTGTTGAAATTAGGGAAGCTGTAACGAGTTCAGTCTCTCTCGGTATTGTTTAAACCAGTTACTGAAAGTCTGAAAAGGCTGTCAGGTATTATGGATGGAAGCAGCAGACAAGGAAAGGAAGACGAGTTTGAACTAGTACCGATTTCACTAACCGTCATTGTGATGTTGAGTTAGACACGACGACGTCAGCAGGAATAAACTATATATGTTAAGTAATCACCGATTACTTTTCATCGAGAATGAAGGACAAGTTGGGAATAAGGAATCTGAGAGAACCCCTTGTATATTGGTGCTAATATTCTTAAAAATTTAAACGCCAAAGAATGTTTCCAAGAAGAGATAACAGTGGATGGTGAATTACAGCATATGACAATCGTGCATAGGAAAGGCAACACTTCAGATGGGCAAATGAAAGCCTCAAATAGTGGTATTTACAATAATATAATTAATACCGCATTAGCAGCTGTAGATAGTGAAGAAAAGGGGTTGAAATTGTGCTTACAAGACTGAACAATATACTCGAAACAAATCATATCAATCACTTCAGAGCTTCGAGAGTGACGAATCACTCAATTCGTTGAACTTTTGTGATATTTAATGCTCTACACATTGCACACTTTGAATTGCTTCTGGAAATGGTGTTATGGCAGCCATAACCAGAGGACGCACGTCATCCCTTCTATCCTCACTTTAGGACTCGTTATCGCGATGGCAGTGCCCCATACTACGTTTCAGCGACAACAGAAATTTGCTGTGAAACTTTTGCATCTGATCTATACAGATTCCCCAATACAACTATAGCTTTTGAAATGTCCTATTGTTCGCCATTGCCAAATTACATATTTCATTCCATTAGGGAGCCAATTGTGAGACATTTAGTATTTTCCAGCTCTAACTGTGCCGAACGCTTTACCATTCCGAGCAGAGAACGCAATTGTCTGACCTACTCTTCATGATTTCGATGTGAAGACTCTAGGGAGCATTTTTCTGTAGTGGGCGTGCCATTTTTTTGTTTCATCACAATTTAATGCTGCAGCTATGAGGCACGTTTAGGGAAACAGAGCATAGTTCTCTTAACACGAGTAGTGTGCAGCAGTGACAAACACATCAAAACCGTCCTTTATGGTCAGAGCGCAGCAGAACGCAGGTCACCTAGGGTCGTGAGTAGAGTAGCACTGCAGTTTCAGGCAGGAATTTCGTAGAAATCAGCATTCCTGGAACTGATGACATGGTACTGGCTCTTTTCCGGGAACTGATGACGCCGGCATCCAGCGCTCGGACAATGACATTCTTCATGTAATTGCCCTTTCTCTCACCCCTGTGGCCAATGGCGTTACGCGATATTGCGACAACGTCAATGGGTCTCAGGGCTTCAAAGCCAGGTAGGCTGACGTTCAAAGCAGCTGGAAATCGCCCTAACTACTGTCAAACATTCGGCAGCTGATCTGGATCGGTGTGTTGAAGCGCTCCCGATAGTCACGTGCGACATATGGTATCAGAGGTACCTCAAACACTATCCTCTCCTGTGGATCCTTTCTGCTCTGCAGGAAGTACGGGATCTGTCATCACTCGGCCAATTAACTGCGAGTGGCGCGTCAGTGGCAGTCTAGGCGCCCTGTGCAGGGTAAACAACAGGGAACAGGGAGGACTCAGTGTGTCGTACCGATCCTCCAAACCAACAAATTCGAGGTGCAGTGTTTCACTGAAACTGAAAAAGAGGCAGTGAGACTCACTTCATCCTTTTTGGAGAATCCTGCTTTGTCCTCTGTCAAGAGAAGGCAAACTCAAAAGGATAGAAGTCTACTAATCGTTGGCAGTTTACTCGTACAGCGAACAATGTACCCATTGAAGAAAGAGCAGCAAGGGACAGCCTGGGGGCTTCATTTAGCATGTTGAACAGGCTATTCCGGCAGCAACTGCAGATTGCGGTACACGTTGTAACAAATGATGCCTGTCGTCTGATCTCCTAAAGCCATACTTGGATGATTAGAGCGACTCGCAAATAATGTTGAGAAGACTAGTCTTGAGCAGGAAGTTTCAACGAAACTTACAATTTGCAGCATTTTCCCCAGAATTGATCGTGACCCCCTGATTCTGAGTCGAATGGGGGGACTGAACCAGAGACTTCGAAGGTTCTGTGACGAGGCAGGCTGTGGCTTCCTGGACTTGCGGCATAGGGTTGAGAACTGTAGCTCCCACCAAAATGGCTCAGGTGTGCACCACGCTTCAGGGGTACTACCCGAGTAGTTTTCTGCATGTGAAGTGCACACAAAGTGCTTTTTTTTGTTTTTTCTTTCTTTTTTAACATTATGTGACTCTTCATCCAGTCCAGATAACGGCAGCTGTATTAGACTCAGAAGTATTAGTTCAATGGCTCTGAGCACTATGTGACTTAACATCTGTGGTCATCAGTCCCCTAGAACTTTACTTAAACCTAACTAACCTAAGGACATCACACACATCCATGCCCGAGGCAGGATTCGAACCTGCGACCGCAGCGGTCACGCGCTTCCAGACTGAAGCGCCTAGAACCGCTCGGCCACACCGGCCGGCCAGAAGTATTAGTGTAAGATCCAAATAAATGCCTACCACAGGCGAGAGCATTAAAATCCTTATGGTAAACTGCTGAAGCATCCGCAACAAAGTGCCAGAGTTTGAAGCGCTTCTGAAGAGCAGTAAAGCTTGCATAATACTAAGCACAGAAAGCTGGTTGAAAGCTGTAACTGATGGCAGTGATATTTTTGGGGAAATTTTAACTGTACGACGAAAGGCTAATGGTAAAGGGAGGCTAATGGTAAAGGGAGGTGGTGTACTTGTCGCAGTAGGCAAGAAACTTAAATCCATCGAGATAGAAAGTGAAGCTGCACGCGTGATTGTTTGGGCAAAAGTCAGTATCTGCCGTAGGCACAAAATGGTAATTGCACTCTTCTAACGTCCACCAGACTCACCTCCTGATGTAACTGAAAACTTTACAGGAAACCTTAGTTCGCTTGTACTCAAGTTCCCAAGTCATACTGTGATCGTCAGTGTGGATTTTAATCATCCATATATATATATACTAGATAAAAAAAGCAGTAGAATCATATCTCAGTGAGGAACTTCAAACTTTCAGCACTGGGCAGGAGCATGTTGAAGAACTACGGCCCAAGTCTGAAAGAATAGTTGACTATCCACTGGATAGATATGTACCTAGCAGAGCGCTTCATAATGTGAGGGGTCACTGTAAAAAGCTCCCGTCGCTTGCGAAAGAGACAGAAATTGAAAATTAGGGTATCAAAGCAAAAGCAAAAATGCTCAACTCCTTTTTCAAATGTTCCTCTGCAAAGGAAAACTCAGGAGAATTGTCCCGATTTAATTCTCGTAACATCGGAAACATGAGTGAGGTAAGTTTTAGTTTCAATGTTGTTGAGGAACTGCTGAAATCGTTAAAATGGAACAAAGCTCCAACTTCCGATCTAATCCCTCTCAGATTCTACCGTGAATGTGCTGCTGAGGTAGCCCCTCTTCTAACTATAATCCATTGTACATCCCTCGAACAAAAAACCGTGCCAGGTAGCTGGAAGAAAGCACAGGTCACACCCATTTACAAGAAGGGTATTAGAACTGATCCAAAAAACTACCGTCAAATATCGCCGACATCGAACTGTTGTAGAATCTCAGAATATATTCTAACCTCAAGCATAAAGAGGTATCTCGAACAGAATGACCTTCGTGGCAACAATCATGGATTGCCAAAACTTCGACCATGGGAAACGCAAACCATACTTTTCTCACATGACATACTGAAAGCTTTGGACCTCTAGTACAAAGCATTTGAGTCAGTGCCACATCTCAGCTTATTGTCAAAAGTATGGGGTATCAAACTATGTTTATGACTAGATTGAGGATTATTGGTAGGGAGGGTCATCGTCAGATGTAGAAGTAATTTCGGGTGTGCCCCTGGGAAGTGTGTTGGGACCCTTGTTGTTCATGTTGTATATTAATGGTCATGTGGACAATATCATCAGTAATCTCAGAATTTCTGCATGTGATGCACTTACCTATAATGAGGTACTGTCTGAAAGAAGCTGCATAAATGTACAGTCAGATCTTGATAAGATTTCAAAGAAGTGCAAAGATGGACAGCTTCCTTTCAACTTCAGAAATGTAAAACTGGGCACGTCACTAAACGTAAAAACGTATTATTCTGTGACTATAATATTAATGGGTCACAACTGGGATCAGCAACTCATACAAATATCTGGCTGCAACACTTCGTAGAGACATGAAATGGAATGATCACATAGGCTCAGTTGTGGGTGAAGCAGGTGGTAGACTTCGGTTTATTGACAGAATACTGGGGAAGTGCAATCAGTCTACAAAGGCGAGTGCTTAGAAATGATTCTTACTACCCACTCTAGAATACGAATTACGTGTGTGGAACCCGTACCCAACAGGACTAACGGGAGTCACTGACGTATACAGAGAAGGGCAGCAAGAATGGTCACTGGTTTATTTGACTCGTGGAAGAGAGTTAGAAAGATGCTGAAGAATCTGAACTGGCTGATTCTTGAGGATAAACGTAAACTATCTCGAGAAAGTCTATTATCAAAGTTTCAAGAAGCGGCTTTCAATGATGACTCTTGAAATATGCTACAACCTCCTACGTATCGCTCACGCAGGGATGGCGAGGACAAAATTAGATAAATTACTGCACGCACAGAGGCAGTTAAACAATTTTTCTTCTGCCGCTCAACACGTGAATGGAGCTGGAAAAAGCCATAATAACTGGTACACTGGGACGTACCTTCTGCCATGTAGGTGTAGAACGGATTGAGTTACCAATGTTAGAGTTTGTTTGATGCTGGCAACAACATAACAACATATTCTTAAACGGTACTTCTATTTTCATTTCTGTATAATAACTACACTCAACATCAGCTATAGCCAATTATTCATACTGACGAGTTCGCCTGCTCTTACTGTTTTCCCTCTAGTGCTCCTTCCCGCGCTAAATTAATTATTCCCGGTTGCCATAGCACAAGTCGCACTAATTTGCCTGTGCTCGTTTTTAGTGCTTGATCATTTCATACTTCAGCTCCCTACTTAATTTTCCATATTCTTCCTTGGTACCACAAGACTTTTTTGTCATTTCTATTTCTCGTTACCACCTTCGAATCGTTGGGTAAATCATATACCACGCTGAGTATGCGGTTCATTCCCTTCAATGTTTCTAAATTTTCCTTATTTCGTCTGCGGACCTTAGAACTTGTATCTATGCCTCTTGCTCTTTTATTTTTCTGCACGTATGGTCATTCGATTACCGTAGAGCAGTGGTTCGCAATCGGGGAGTAATTCCCTACTGAGGGGTAAGGTGTACTTTTCTAAGCTGTAAAAATTAAATGGTTCGGTTAAGTTTCAGATATTTTTATAAGATCGTTAGTATTCTCACTGTTTCACAAGTTCTGATTACGTAGGTTAGCAATAATTACATTCTTTCCAATACTAGCATTAACGTGTGACACAATATGAAGGAGGTTCAAGCTTTTGAAACGAATACGTATGTCAACACATAATCCATCCACTATACACATACACTATGCGATCAAAAGTACCCGGACACCTGGCTGAAAATGGCTTACAAGTTCGTGGCGCCCTCCATCGGTAATGCTGGAATTCAGTATGGAGTTGGCCCACCCTTAGCCTTGATGACAGCTTCCACTCTCGCAGGCATACATTCCATCAGGTGCTGGAAGGTTTCTTGGGGAATGGCAACCCATTCTTCACGGAGTGCTGCACTGAGGAGAGGTATCAATGGCGGTCGGTGAGGCCTGGCACGAAGTCGGCGTTCCAAAACATCCCACAGGTGTCGCATAGGATTCAGGTCAGGACACCGTGCAGGCCAGTCCATTACAGGGATGTTATTGTCGTGTAACCACCCCGCCACAGGCCGTGCACTATGAGTAGGTGCTCGATCGTGTTGAAAGTTGCAATCACTATCCCCGGATTGCTCTTCAACAGTGGGAAGCAAGAGGGTGCTTAAAACATCAGTGTAGGTCTGTGATGTGATAGTGCCACGCAAAACAACAAGGGGTGCAAGCCCCCTCCAAGAAAAACACGACCACGCCATAACACCACCCCCTGCGATTTTACAGCTGGCAGAACACTCACTGGCAGATGACGTTCGCCATACCCACACCCAGCCATCGGATCGCCATATTGTGTACCGTGATTCGTGACTCCACACAACGATTTTCCACTGTTCAATCGTCCAAAGTTTATGCTCCTTACACCAAGCGAGGCGTCGTTTGGCATTTACCGGCGTGATGTGTGGCTTATGAGCAGCCGCTCGACCATGAAATCCAAGTTTTCTCACCTCCCGCCTGACTGTCATAGTACTTGCAGTGGACCCCAGTGGACCCTGATGCAGTTTGGAGTTCCTATGTGATGGTCTGGATAGAAGTCTGCCTATTACACATTACGACCCTCTTCAACTGCCGGCGGTCTCTGTCAGTCAACAGACGACGTCGGCCTGTAAGTTTTTGTGCTGTACATGTCCCTTCACGTTTCCACTTCACAATCACATCGGAAACAGTGGACATGGGGATGTTTAGGAGTATGGAAATCTCGCGTACAGACGTATGACACAGGTGACACCCAATCACCTGACCACGTTCGAAGTCCGTGAGTTCCGCGGAGCGCCCCATTCTGCTCTCTTGCGATGTCTAATGACTACTGAGGGCGCTGATAAGGAGTACATGGGAGTATGTGACAGCACAATGCATCTAAAATGAAAAACGTATGATTTTGGGGGGTGTCCGGATACTTTTGATCACATAGTGTATTTTGTAGTAAGTACGACGCATATATGACAGTAAAGTTGAGAGATATGAATCACGTCATGTCATGAAGAAGCCTTCTCCGAAGTTGTAGATATTACTTTAATAGAACAGAAATTGCTTCATTATTCACTTGGCAAAGATAAACAAAACTAACGGATAGCATAATACTACAGCAACTAAGGGGTGGGCATTATGCTGTAGTAGGGATTCCACTGTGTTACTATTTTATTATTATTATTAGTGGCAGTGGTAACACAGAAAACATTGGCAGAATCAAGTCTTCCACTCTCTGTCATTTCGGAAGTAAGAGGTCCAACAATCAAATGATTTACAGACAATACGCCAAAGGATAATGCATACATTTTAAATTTCGTTGATTTTACATGAGTGTGCAAGATGCTGATGAAACAAGTATCGCTAAGGAGATGACTGATGAAGAGGAAGCATGTTTTATAAGAGATGAGTGATGCAGTGGAAGCATGTTTCATAACAGGTGTCTACACCCGGTGTGGATAGCTAGTTTTTTTCTGAGGTGCAGTTGGAGGTAGCACTCCCGATGCACTGAGGACTGCTGCATTATTCTATTAAAAATGTTACTAGAAATAAGCAGTGTCTATTGTCTCATTGACTCATTAGTTCGTGGTTTATCAAATCACATACGTAAACTATAATAAATGATTTAAAAATAAAAGTATTGAAAGGAAATTATTTTCCGTTTTAAAGTTTAGTTAGGCGCTAATATTGATGATGATGGCTAACTGCAGGTGTTCTTTCCCCGGTTTGAAAACGTGTGGCTTAGGGACACACGAGCCGAAGTGGCGTTTAATTGAAATCCTTGCACCAGGCGACTGAGCTGCAGGAAATTATTATTACTGATACTGATATTATTATTATTGCTATTATCTATAACAAGAATTAAGTTTATACGGAAGCGCGCGAGTTCTACCCGCATTTGCCCGAGTTTTATATTTTCTTACAATCTTCGTTTTCTACTCCAAGAAGTAGAGCGTGCTATTAAGTTCAGTCTACAGTATCTCGATGCTTTTCAGTCAAATATCCCAGCAGCTCGGTCAGAGGGAGGACAATTGCTAATGTTTGATGTTTGGTAGTGGACTGCCAGTTCCAGCATTCGCCTGGCAACCAACTGAAGGGGAGTAGGGCTATTTTAATTTATTTCTGGGACAAACTCCACTCTCCCACATAAAAATTGTTTGTGTGTGTGTGTGTGTGTGTGTGTGTGTGTGTCCCTCAGTCGCTCACACAATGTGAAATGTGCTTCCCCGAAAACACGTCCGCCTGACCGAATGACTGTGAGAACACAAGATACCCACACTCCAGCGTGAGGCGGTAAGAATGGCGGAGTCAGCGTGAACTATGCTGCCGCTTGCAGTGCGGCAAATAGCCCTGACGTCAGGTTACGCTGCGGAAATTCTGGCTCGGGTAATTCGGCGTTCGCCCGGCCTTTATCGAGGAAGAGGCGCCGAGCCGCGGTTCTCCTTCTCATATCCTCATCAGCACAGTTTACCCTACACCTCACAGATTGCGCTATTTTTATTTACTTATTTTATCCTCGCTCTCAAAGAAAACTAGCACTTCAGGGGAATCTGTTTCTAAATTATTAAGTACGTATAAAAGTTGTGTGTATACCTTACCTGTCGGGCGTTCTCTCTCATAACCTGAACAATATCGATCACCAAAGTTCCAGAAGGAAGTTGTGCTTGACTGGCTACACTGCTGAGAGGCACTTCTCAAATTTATCCGACAGATGAATGTAAAACACGAACACATTCATTTGTTCAAAACAATTTACGTGTTCATATCAGCGTTGAGATGTATTTTACTCATTTATCATAGGATTAAATTGTGTTAAACAGAAACAAAGCAACAGCGGAGGAACACCCAGTGTAAAGCAGAGCATGCAAAAGAACAACGGAGAATTGAGCAAGATCGAAGAAGGTGTCTAGTGTGATATACTATACAGTATATCATAGTGACGTAGACAGAATAACTTTAGAGGCTGCTAAATTAATTTTTGTTTAACCATACTGTTCTCATACAAAATGGTTTACAAAACAGTAAAAAAAATTGTGTGTATCTTTGTGTAGCCTACAAGCTTCTAAACATTAAATATTCAGTGGAGTAGGAGCAATCACGCCGAAGAGACTCTTCTGGCTTTGGTAAGTGACCAAAGAGCTTGCTACCCCGCCATTTTCTCCTTTATAAGTTCAAGTCTGTTATAATGAAGGGTACTGTTAGCCGTTTTCTTACCCGCCAGGGTAGCCGAGAGCGCTAACGCACTGCTTCCAGGACTTGAGTAGGCGCGCCGGCCCCGGATCGAATCCGCCCGGCGGATTAACGACGAGGGCCGGTGTGCCGGCCAGCCTGTATGTGGTTTTTAGGCGGTTTTGCACATCCCGCTAGGTGAATACTGGGCTGGTCCCCACGTTCCGCCTCAGTTACACGCGTCGCAGGCATTTGAAACACGTCCGCACTATTTCACGATTTACACTAGACGCAGACAGTTGGGGTACACTGATTCCGTCCTGGGGGGTACGGGGTGGCGGCAGGAAGGGCATCCGGCCATCCCTAAAACTAACATTGCCACATCCGTTGTAACCACGCCGACCCTGCGATCACTGCGGGACTATGGCGTAAGCGAAAGAAAGAAAGAAACTGTTAGCAGTTTTTTTCTAGCATTTGAAATGTAGAAATTGTCATTCTTACTGAATTGTATTGGTTACTTTGAAACACTTTAACGTATGAGTATATGTACTGTAATCCTGCAGTTAAAATATGACTTCTTAAAAAGCTGTTTCTGAGACGATTGTCGGCGGCCACAGCATTGCACAGTATTGCACAAAAGCGTGCAATGAGAATAATATGCATGATTCTCATTGCATGCTTTTGTGCAATACTTTCTTTCTTGAAAATCAGTTATTGCTTAGACTATTATTGCGTGAAAATCAGCGATGTATATTTATTTCCTGATTTTTATTTCTTCAGTACTTGAAATGGTAAAAAGTACAAAGGCATTGAACTGAACTGTTTAAGATACGCTCAACTCATTGACCGAATTTATATTGCGTTCAGTATGTCTAGCCAACGATTCTATCTCACGTAGTATCTCTTGTGCATGGTTTATCATTCGAGCTGCACCCTTGCACGTTCAGAAATTAGCATCTTGCGTTTCCCGGAAGTTAAGAGTGTGTTTCACGGGCTCCAAACTATGAATACAACCTGTACGAGCCGAAATGTTTGTAAGCGATAGAGAGTTCCTTTGCTTTAGACACAAACTATGTAAAATGGTTGTGACGGGAGACTGTTGCGTAAAATAATGAAAGAACAGCTTGTTGATACAAATACCACTGTATGTTAAGCAACTCGTATTATAAAATTACTGGTTCATAGATTATACAAAAATATTGTTTTAAGGATTTTTAACCCGACAGCAAAACTTTATTAAACTATTTTTAATCATCTTTGCGCCTGTGTCTCTAAGGGTTCCATTTTCTAGACAAGTCAGTAGGTTATAGTGCAATACATAGTCTAAAATAAGTCAACAAAAGAAACGAGATTCATAGTAATTGGCTTCCCTACTACATGGAATTTGAGATCATTTCTTTTTTATTTTGTTTCACTGGAAGTCAGTGTTAATCATATAAGATGTTGCTGACGTCTTTTCGTAATCACATCTTTTCACAGGACAAAATACGGAACAATAAAACGTAAACTACTTGACAGTCTGCATTTTACGTCATCTTTACTTCGGCCATCTTCAATTATTTTGCTGCACAAAAATGGAAACCGATCTACCAGTTTTAGTTTCTCATTTCGTAACACAATTCTCTCAGTATCGTTTGATTTAATTCAAATATATTCCATTGTCCTAGCTTTACTTTTGCTCATCATCTTACAATCATTTTCAAGAAACTATCACTTCCATCTCAGTTATCTTCCAAGCCTTTTGCGTAGCTGAGATAATTAGTGTCATCGTCAAACATCCACGTTTGTATTTCTTCTCTCCAAACTTTTACTCCCTTGGTTTCCTTTACTGCTTTCTCAGTGTACAGACTGGATAACATCGTGGATAGGCTACAATCTTGTTTCACTCCCTCCTCAACCACTTTTTCCCTTTCATGTCCTTCGATTCTTATAATTGCAGCCCAGTTCCTGTACAAACTGCAAATAATCTTTCGCTCCCTGTATTTTATTCTTGCAACCTGCAAAATTTCTAAGATTGTAGTCCAATCAACATTGTCAACAGCTTTCTCTAAGACTACAAATGTTGTAAATGTACTTTTGTCCTTTCTTCAAACCATATAAGTTGTAGTATTTGTAGACCTTGCATGTATATACATGTCTCTGGTACCCAAACTATTCCCCGTGATCGGCTGCTATCAGTTTTTCCATTCTTACGTAAATAATTAGTATTAGTGATTCGCTACCACGAGTTATTAAACTGATAATTCGGCGATGTTCAGACGTGTCTGTGTCTGCTTTCTTTGGAATTATTAAACTCTTCTTGAATTCCAAGGTATTTCTCCTGTCTCGCATCTATTGCTTGCACATTAGGTGGAGCAGTTCCGCCATGCTTGGGTTTCCCAACGACCTCAATAATTCTGAGATTACTACATCTACTTTAGGGGCCTTGTTACGACTTAAGTCTCTCACTGATTTATCATATACGTCTCACAGTATCATATCTCCTATCTCAGTTTCATTCACTTTCTCTTTCATTTCTATACGCTCCCATGTATAGCCATTCTATATATTCCTTCCGCCTTTCAGCTTCCCCTTCTTTGCTTAGTATTGTCTTGCCATCTGAATTCTTGATGTCCATACAGCTGCCTCTCTCATCTCCAAAGGTATCTTTAATTATCCTATAGGTTGCAGCTTTCACCCAGTCATGCATGCTTGTACTGACTTGCATTTGTGCCCAGTCATTCCTGTTTAGCCATTTTGAATTATCCTTCAGTCTAATATTTTGACGTCTGTCTTCCCTTTCGCCTGCTTCATTTGATGCATTTTCATTATTCTCCTTTCGTCAATTAAATTCAGTATCTCCTATGTTATCCAAGGATTTCTGCTAGGCCTTGTCTTTTTAACCCATTTGATCCACTGTTACCATCTTTATTCTGCATATCAAAGCTACCCATTCATCTTGTACAATACGTCTTCTACAATATTCCTTCCCCCTGTTTCAATCAAACTCTGCCTACTGACCCCTCTGAAATTCTCGGTAACCTCTGGCTCCTTAAGTTTACCCACGTCCCATGGCCTAAACGTCCTAAGTTTTTGCAATGTGTTCAGTAGTAATCTCCAGCTCATAACCAATAAGTTATGGTCAGAGCCCACAACAAATTCTTGAAACGTGATACAGCTTCAGATCTGGTTTAGAACTCTTACTATTACGTAACCAGTCTGAACTCTCCAGTATTTCCAGACCTTATCCACGTATATAACCTCCTTACATCATTATTAAACCAAGTGTTAGTCGTGACTAAATTACGTTTTCTGCAAAATGCTAGCTGGCGGTTTCCACTTTCGTTCCTTTCCCTTAGTCCCTGTTCTCTTACCATTTTCCCTTGTCTTTCTTTTAGTACCTTAGATCCCAATCCCTCATGACAGCTAAATTTTCGTCCCTAGTAACTATCTGAATAACTTCTTTTATCTCATAATACAATCTTTTTTAATTTGTTCATCGTCTACTGAATTAGTTAGCATATAAGCTTGTACTATTGTGATCGATCTTAGCTTCGTGTCTATTTTGGCTACGACAATGCGTTCGCAATCCTGTTCACAATAGCTTAACCGAATTCCTCTTTTCTTATTCATTATTTGACCAATTTTTGCATTACCCCTATTTGATTTCGATTTATAACCTGACCAGAAGTCCTATTCTTCCTACCATCGCACTTCACTAATAGCCGTTGCATTAATTTCTACCTGTCCGTTTACCTTTCAATATTCTCTAATCTGTCAACCGGATTAAGGACCACCAGATTTGTTTCCTCCTGATGACAACATCCTGCTGAGTAATCCCCTTTCGGGATCCGAATGGGGAACTATTTTACCTCGAGAATATTTTACGCAAGAGGATGTCGTCATCAACAACCCAAACAGTAGAGCTTCATGCCTTCGAGAAAATAACGGCTGTAACTTCTTTTACCTTTCAGGTGATCACTGTACCACCAAAGGAAAACCATGTGGCTAATGTTACAAAGTCAGAACAGTCAATCATCAAAGTATTATTCCTGCAGTTACGTATAAGGTTGTTGCCCCTCTTCAGTAACTGCAGGTTAGTCTTCCCTCTCCACGGTTATCTCTTCGTCATGATTTCGCGGTACGATTATCTATATCGTTGACGCACGCAAGTCACCCCACCTCGGCCACCTCTATGGTCTATGGAGAATGTGAAAATAATCACACCATAAATAATAATAGTAAGAAATCTCCTGCATGAAGTTTTCTTCAGCTTGGAAACCTTAATAAAGGACAAGGGAAGACGAAGAATTCAGCTATAGACTAGTGACAGAAACTTGGAATGATTTGGAAAACCACGGAATCCATAAATAAGCAAGGTTAGATGCACTACAGATGCACTGTCGCCTTTCTATAAACACTTTTCCTACTTTTCATGTGAATAGCACTCACCGTCGCTGAATCATATGTGATAACACTTATGTGGGCACAATATTGAATAAATTTTCATTCATGTCAATGGATTCCATTGCCTCAGTATGATTAATTGAAAATAAAGTAATTCTACTTGAGACCGGGACGCGCATGTATTTCGAATGTAAGCCGTAGTCAAAGATTCATGTCATATGGCGCCAAACATATTTTCCGAAAACTGCCTTGAGCACTTGGTTAAACCAACCATTAAGAAGGGAACGTATTTGCCGGCTAGCAGCGAACATACGGGAAGTTTTCGCTTCAGTGAATGTAGAGAAGAAATCAGTGACAAAATATATTAAGACTCATTGATCACAAGTCTTCAATGAAGTTAAGAAAGACACAAAAATACCAGCAAGAATGACGAGGAATTCATTATAAACTACCTGAACACCAAACATAGAAATTCATCTCTGGGAAGGATAATTTGGACTATTTGTGAGAAATGTTACGGATCTGAAGAATAGGAAGGACCATTTGGTAACAATATCGGAAGATTACTACGAAAGTACAGCGTAATGTATGATTAATTCAAACGAAGACAAAATTGATAAAAAATGTAACTGAAGACTGCCAAAACAAGTTAAGAACGGCCATACGAAAAGTGTTATATGAATCAGAAAACTAGGTCTCACCTGCTGAGTTGTCACATTCCGCCAATGGATCGTTGATCACGAAGACAGAAACTTAATGCTGAAATAATGAATTCAGTCTTCACAATGGGGAACCTAGGCTTACGCCGTGATTCTTGACTTCCGAAAAGTTTTCGACATACTTGTGAATCATCACCATAAAAACAAAATACTTGCTCACAGAAAAGTGGAATGGGTATGTGAACTGAGGACGAGACGTTAAACAATAACGTCGGTTCCTTCCTTTTTGAAGACTTTCCAACACAGGAATGCAGACTTCCCTGCAAAACACAACCTTTTATGTCGTTCTTAACTGAGAGATAGCATTAAAATCGAAGATTTAATAGGACTCATACTGCCCAGGATAAGCGTACACGACAGAGAGAAGCTTGTCAGCTTTCTAAAAGTTTGTGCAGCCTTCGTAGTTGTATTCAGGAAATTCACGTTGCTAAAAAATGTCTTACGAAAAGAAGACTTGAAAACAGTTTTTAATGTTTTAATGTGAAATAGGCGTCTTCACGACTAAATGGACGTGTTACGGTGTAAGTTAGGTTACGCTAAGTTAAAAAAATCTAGACGTGGTCCGCGACAATCTGCGAAACGTCCTTGTCCCATTAGCGAAACAAATTACGGTTCTTCGTGTGGCCTGCAGAAGTACATTTGGAGATGTCCGGAAACCAAGAACAGTCAGCCGACGAATAAGACATCACTTGTTGAGTCCATTTTTTGGTTCGTCTTCTGTCGAAAGATAATGAGCGGTAATTTCTTGTGTTGATCGTAAATGCCGAATTCAGTACCGGTACAACAACGTAAAAGAACAACCTGCTGAACACTAAAGAAGTACGAAGAAATCTGTAACGAAACAAGGAAGACCTATAGAAATATTTTACACATTCTGAAACTAACCAACTCTTTAGGTGATGTCATTCAACGGCAGTAACTACCGAAACCTATATCCACTTGGTCTCTCTCCACAATGTTTACCGCCCATACTTCTTTTCATTAGCAAATTAACTATTCTTTCTCATCTCATTGTCAGAATAAGTCCTACGAAGTTGTCGTTTCCTTGCCCTCGGATGTTCACTACTTCATTACTTATCCTATCAAAACATGCTATGGTTCTAATGGCTCTGAGCACTATATCTGAGGTCATCATTCCCCTAGACTTAGAACTACCTAAACCTAACTAAGGACATCACACACATCCATTGCCGAAGCAGGATTCGAACCTGCGACCGTAGCAGCAGCGCGGTTCCGGACTGAAGCGCCTAGAACTGCTCGGCCACAACGGCCTGCAACACATGCTATCTTCAGCATTATTCTGTAATATTACATTTTAAAAGCTCTGATCCCGTTTTGTTCGTAATGACATGTTTTCCTCACAAATTCTTTCAGAAAAAAAAACTACAAAACTTAATTTTGTACGATGTTCACTTTTTTCCATTTTCCATTAAAGATTTTCTTGCTATCGCTAGTCTGCGATTTATTACTCTTTATTTCTGCCATCGTTAGTTATTTTGCTGCCCAAGTAGCGAAACTCATCTACTATTTTTAATGTCTCAGTTACCAATCTCATACTCTCAACATCACATGACTTCCTTAGAGTACAATTAATCATCCTAATCATAAGATACATATCTTACAGCCCCTTTTGAATACACCATACAGTCGTGTCCGACAGAATTACCAGGTAGTCAGCAAACCGTGAAGTTTTATTCTTCTCCCTGCATTTTAATTACTTTTTGAAATTTTCTTTTGCTTCCCTTTACGGCTTGCAGTTATTACAGATGGAACAACATGAGGAATGGACTCAAGCTTGTCTCGTTCTCTTCCTTATTGCTGCCTCTCCTTCATGCCTTTCGATCCGCCACTTCAATCTATTTTTCGTACAAGTTGGCGATAATCTTTTACTCTCTGTAGTTTATTCCTCCTATCATTATAAACCAAAGCATATACTCCAGTAAACAGCCTTTTTCTAAAGCTGCAAATGCTACAAATGTAGGCTTGCTTTTCTTTAATCTATCGTTTAAATCGTACGGTCAGTGTCGGCTTGTGTGTTCGTACAAGTCTTCACAAACCAAACTTATCTTCCGGCAGAGCAGATTACTCCAGTCGTTCCATGTTTCTAATATATAAACGAAAACAAATTAATGTTTGAAAGAACAAGACAAATGGCAGAACGCCATTTATCTGTTATCAAGCACTGCACGACTATATCATTTCAAAGATGTGACTTATTTTCAGAAACATGTATTAACTTCTATCCTAGTTGGATAAATGTACTTTACCAACCGCGTAAGAGATATACTTAGATCTTAAGTTTTGTAAAGAGTGTTTAAATAGTTTTGAATTTGTTGTTATTAGTGTTACAAGGAATAAACTGAAGAACTTGGCTCAATAAGTCGATTGATTCTGGAAACAGTGACTGTAATAGCCTACAGAACAAAATATAAGGAAACTGTGTTGTTTGCACTGTTGTTACAACAATAAGTTCTGCCATTTTGAGCTACAGAAGCTTCTGCAACGTCTCTAGGAGAAGAAACTGATTACAATGAAGAAAGCATTTTTAAAAGTTATAAAAATGTAAAGGGTACACAATATTCCGTTAAGCCTTTTTTGAAACGTAATTTTTATTTATGTTGTGTCAAAACCTCTTGAGGTGAAGAACTAATGTAAGTATAGTTTCAGTCAGGAACTTCATATGGAGTTCATGGACTGAAGTAAACTAAAATCATTTCGATTTTTACAATGATTCACCAGGTGTGGATAATTTGAGGTGATATGTAATTACTTTATTTCGAATTGACAAACCCTCTCACGTAGCTATCTACAATTTAACATTGAATGGGAACACCATGAAACTTGATTCTTATAGGTAAACAGTGCAATGACAGAGGTAAAAACCGGTCAGATAGGAGTAGGGGTCAAGCTACGTGGGCTGCGTACAAATGTTATTATGTATGCAGATAGTTCATCCACAGGTTTTAAGGAGTGAGTTTGCGAAAGTCAAAATATGAGACTTACATTGCCATATCTTTTGCATGCTTTGACCTCAAAACTTAAATTGTTTTACACCACCAAAAGACCGCAGACTTAGTATTCCACATAAATTTCAACTTGACAGATCTACACGTTCCTGAGAAAAAGTGGTCTTAACTGAGGGATAGACACGTACAAGACAGTGCTCCTATAATGATTCCGTATTTACCGATTCAGGTTCGGAATCTAAGAATCAAGGCAGCAGCCAAAATATTCCCTAAAACTTGTCTAGGATTCACCACCATGTCTGTGGATATTTAATCCTTAGCGCGCGGTCATCAAGTCACCCAACAGATTTTCAGCGTGTTATGGAAGCAATTTTCTGTGTTTGGTAGCACATAGAGCGGAAATATAGTGGGTGGGAAAAATTCGCTGTACAGTTTATTACTGTTTTGTACAGAAACATCATTTCGTGTGCGAAGTTGTAATGCTTGAATTAAAAATGCTAGCGTAAAATGTGTACCGCTGCTCAGCCCTCTCCCTCAGGCGAATTGCAGTTCTAAACGCTAAGTTCTTTTCTTTTTCTTTTTGTTTTTCGTTTTTTTTCTCTCTACAGAAAGTTTTTTATTTTAGGCAAGATACATCTGCGTATGTATTGCGGGACCCACTGTACATTGTACGTTGTGTGTTTCCAACCACTATTAGAAATTTTCTGCTCTGCACTCTTTGTGAATGGTGCTCGGAATATTGCCTATCTCTGCTACCGTATTCTGACGATTTCTACACTGAACACAGGATGGAAGCAACTGAACTGTTTCGTAGTCTTCCTGATCATTGATTTATTAAATTTACGTTGGATGGTTTCTTGGGAAGAGAAGGGGGTGGTTTACGTACAGAGATTCCTCTGTTAAACTACTGTATGGACTTTTCTCGCCTGTTACGATCCTAGCAGCTTGTCCCTCAGGTCATAATGCGCGAAGTGGCACTTTGATCAAAGAACTGGAGGACGGTGGATCAAATGCATAGCTATCCAAATTTAACATTTCCGTAGTGTCTCTAAAGCACTCGAGACTAGGGCAGGAGAGCATCCTTTAAAAGCGACACGTCCAAATTCCATCGCCAGGCTTCTGTAATCCTAAATTGTGCTCCGTCTCTGATGACACTATTGCAGACAGAGCATTAAATCATAATTTTTCTTCTTCCCAAATTCAGAACCTAGCTGTTAAGAACTAGTGTCTCATATGAGACTTACTTAACAGCGTCGAAGAACTTTCTCAGAATCCTCTTAATGAATCAGCGCCTTCCAGTGACCTACAATTGATAGTAAGCGTTTACTTCATTTAATATCTGAGCTTATTCTCTTAAATATTTGAACGAAATGAACAATATTGTAACCTTATGCTTCGGTTCTTTCTCTTTGCCATCAGGATTATCTTGAGTTAGTTTACAGTTCAAGGAAAGTGACTTTCATTGTATTCCTGGAGACGACATCGTCAGTAACTAATTTGGCAGTGTTGCTGACGCAAACTGCAACCCATGCCTATATCAATTTACGCTGTGGTTCCTTATAGATCGGCGAATAACGGCCATGTTGTTATTTTGTAACAAATCGACGCAGGTGTCAGCAAAATGTCCAGAGAACGTTCCGAGGTGACTGCGCCGTTATATTGTGTTTAAACAATGGCCAGCTTGGACGGTCGCTGCATTCTTTTACGTCTGGCTCGAATGGCCTCGAAGCAACAAAAACATTAACTGGCGACCCTCACATAAACATTCTCTGTCTTCCTGGTCCTGAGGTCGCCTGCTAGACTCACGGCGGTGTCCCATTGTGCGCCATCAAATCGTCTGCCTTATGATTCGCTTTACTGCCGCCTCGGTACTCGAGAGCAGTGGCAGTAAAATCCGTGCCGTACGTTTCAGTTGTTACGAGGCATGTTAAGTGGTAGGCTTCCGGTCATCTTCATCTGTTAGCTGGCACCGACGTTTATTTACTCAATAACGTCGATGTCATTACTATGCAGGGAACTTTTCTCGTTCACAGGGCAGCTGACATCGTAGCTTCATACATTACTTCGGCAACCTTCAGATTTCCCAACAGCAGGCTTTGCTACACAGTGACTCTTGTGGCGTCCACCACTGCGTTCCATTGTTAAGCACAAAGCAGCCCAGTGCGGCTCCGGATAGCTTGAACTCGAAGATACGTGATTTGAAAATAACAAGTAACACTGGAAGACAAAATCGTGATAATTTTTTTAAGGTGAATTATTTCCAAAAGAAGTATTTCCAAAAGACAACACTGTTCAATGCCAGTAAACGTTCTTACAATAATTATTTTCACAGTCAGTGGTTGGAATGAGAGGCGGGAAAATTACAATACGTCGATTCTCTTTTTGGACATGTCAGTGCTTACCCACAGCTACGTGCACGGAAAAATGGTTCTGGTCACATTTTGTTTTCGTTGAGTTCCTGTAAATCAAAGAAATACTAATTCCATTTTCAGATCTCTAAATAAAATAACTGTATGATTTCAAGTTATGTGGTATCTACTCGCAACGCAGTTATCCCATGTTCAATCTTAACCATAGCTCAGAACTATCTGCTTACAGCACAATATCAGTTCGCTCACTTACGTCTGGTTGTAATGAAATGTTAAGAGACAAGTATTTTGTCCACAAAAGAAGGCATCACGAACTACGATTGATAATTAAATATAAATACAGGAGTTTTCTGCGTCAGTAACTTGTTAAGTGTAGCAATAAACGATGACGCGATCATCTTCAGGTGGATAATTACGTAGTGGCATTCTTGGTATCAGTCCAAAGCACAGCACCTTTACACAACCCCGAGTCCCGTGCAAAACAGGTTATGTTTCATCTTCTCTGGTTACACTAGCTATTTTTTCAGCAACGGCACTGGTAAAGTCAGAAAGATAAAGTACCCAAAAGTAAGATGCACTTGCGGATATTGCAGAAAAAATTATGCGGCATACAACTGTTGGTTGCTGTAAGCACTCTTGACTGTTCATAATATGCTACACTGTCAGTTCGTACAAAGATATTACACACATCAGATATGTGACTGTATAGTAATATAACGGATATCTGCAGTTTGTACAACTTTATTGTTTAATTTAATATACATTAGTATTCAATCATTATATTACATTCTTATATTTTTTCCATGTATTATAAAAGTATTGATGAATTGCAGAAGAATATGAACAAGTGCATAAGCAGGAGACAACGCCAGGAAATTATTACTTTTTTACAAAGATGAATAAACTATCACTGAACATACCTTTCCTAGAAAGGGAACGTATTCGGAAAAAAAAGTTATGACGTTAATGACTGTGCAGACAATGTTAATATTAACATCAGACTTCTCGCAGACGTTACCCACAATTAAATTCTGTCAAAAATCTGCACAAATATTCAATCACATTTTAATAATATTTTAATAAGATTAGCAACTTGCTTTAAATGTCCAGACATAAAAAATGTGCACTTCATAAGAAGGAAAAACGTAGTATCCTATGATACGGTATCAGCAGTCATGGTTAGAATCCGTCAACTCACTTGGGCTAACACTTCAGAGGAACACGAAATGGAACGATCACATAAGTTCAGCTGTTGGAAAAGTAGGTGGCAAACTTAGGTTTAATGGGAGGATACTAGGAAAATGCAGTCAGTCAACATAAGGAGACTGCTTACCAATCAAACGTGCGATCCACCCTCGAATATTGCCTAAATGTGCGAAACTGATATCCGACACGGCTAACTGGGGATACTGAACGTCCACAGAGAAGGGCAGCACGTATAGTCACAGGCTTGTTGACCTGTAGGACAGTATCACGGATATGCTGAAGAACTGGCAGACTCTTGAGGACAGATGCAAAATATCGCGAGAAAGTCTATTTACAATGTATCATAAACCAGCTTTAAATGATGACTCAAGGAATGTACAACCCCCCCCCTTCCCCCCTCCCCCCTCCCTCTCCCCCCACGTATCGCTCCCGCACAGATTAATTACAGCGCGCAGGGAGGCGTTCAAAAACTCATTCCTCCCGCACTCTATACATGAATGTAACGGCAAGCACTATTAGCCGGTACAATGGGAAGTACTGTCTACTATGCACTTCACAGTGGTTCGCAGAGTATGGATGTAAGTATAGAAGTAGATGTAGAAGAGCTGAAGAGATTAATTAAATTATTGTCGACTTCAGACTATTGTTTTTAACTTTAGCTGGGCTGTTTCTGAAATAGGATATGTAATCAGCAAAAGACGAAACATAATCTGGTTTGCTCTGTGCCTACTGCTGTGAAAAGGCGTATATATTCTGCACTAATACCACAGTCTATTATACAGTCGCAACACTCTACTGCAGCGAAAATTGTTATCGCCTGACAGCTGAAAGGAGACTAGCGCCCCTAACAGCGAGAAATCCAACCGTGACGGTAATGTTTGTTTTTGAAATTTTATTACTTAATGGACAAAATAGATAGTTATTACATTTTTGCGTTCAGAGCATTAGTAAATTATCGACAGACATGAACGATCGTGAAATAAGCGTTAAAACATCCACATCGCACTGATTCAGTGTCATAAGGTACAACTTATTCATGAAGAAACGCTTTCGAATATGTGTACAGCTGCAGCTTATATCTGAAAAAAAAATAATATAAACACATAATTCGTGCCTGAGAAGCATATATTTCTCTTGTTGTCTGTTTTTATCGTAGGTATTTCCGTGATACGTAACAGTTTTGTAAGGAATCTAATGATTTCCACTTTCTTACACTTCACTCGACTTTCCAATGCACATATATTTTTGCAAAAGTAATTACTTTCAGTTCAGAAATGAATGTGTTGAAGATTATTGTCGGTTGAGGTTCACAGTCAGATTTTGTAACAGTGGTGCAATCGTTTGTGTTGGGAAACAGTGTTATAACTTTTGACTTTTTTATAGTACCATTGCGGTTTTCCCTTCAGCTACAATTATGGTATCTTACTTGCTACTTTTAATATAGGTATTGTATTTCATACAAGTTTCCTACGTTCCACATTCACAGATTTGACTGGGAATGTAGTGACCGGTGAGTAGGTACACGACGTCTTTCTGCAAATGGTCAGGTCTTCTGCTTATTAATTTGTTTTGTTCCTAAAATAAAACGACATTCTTCATTGAATATCAGCAGGTTACAAGAGAATCGCAAATAAACGGATCTCTAAAGTACTGCTTCATACCTCCCAGGATCCTTAAGCAACTAAGTAAAAACAAATGTTATTTCATGTTTTTTAGTTACCAGCAAGTTACCAGTTTAGTTACCAGTTTGTATGAGGCAGGCGAAATTCCCGCAGACTTCAAGAAGAATATAACAATTCCATTCCCAAAGAATATAATAATTCCAATCCCAAAGAAGGCAGGTGTTGACAGATGTGAAAATTATCGAACTATCAGTTTAACGAGTCACAGCTGCAAAATACTAGTTCGAATTCTTTACAGACGAATGGAAAATCTAGTAGAAGACGACCTCGGGGAAGATCAGTTTGGATTCCGTAGAAATGTTGGAACACGTGAGGCAATACTGACCTTACGACTCATCTTAGAAGAAAGATTAAGGAAAGGCAAACCTACGTTTCTAGCATTTGGTGACTGAGAGAAAGCTTTTGATAATGTTAACTGGAATATACTCTTTCAAATTTTAAAGTTGGCAGCGGTAAAACACAGGGAGCGAAAGGCTATTTACCATTTGTACAGAAACCAGATGGCAGTTATAAGAGTCGAGGGACATGAAAGGGAAGCAGTCGTTGGGAAGGGAGTGAGACAGGGCTGTAGCCTCTCCCCGATCCTATTCAATCTGTATATTGAGCAAGCAGTAAAGGAAACAAAGGAAAAGTTCGGAGTAGGTATTAAAATCCATGGAGAAGAAATAAAAACTTGAGGTTCGCCGATGACATTGTAATTCTGTCAGAGACAGCAAAGGACTTGGAAGAGCAGTTGAATGGAATGGACAGTGCCTTGAAAGGAGGGTATGAGAAGAACATCAACAAAAGCAAAACAAGGATAATGGAATGTAGAGGAATTGAGTCGGATGATGCTGAGGGAATTAGATTAGGAAATGAGACACTTAAAGTAGTAAAGGAGTTTTGCTATTTGGGGAGCAAAATAACTGATGATGGTAGAAGTAGAGAGGATATAAAATGCAGACTGGCAACTGGCAATGGCAAGGAAAGCGTCTCTGAAGAAGAGAAATTCGTTAACATCGAGTATAGATTTAAGTGTCAAGAAGTCGTTTCTGAAAGTATTTGTATGGAGTGTAGCCATGTATGGAAGTGAAACATGGACGGTAAATAGTTTAGACAAGAAGAGAATAGAAGCTTTTGAAATGTGGTGCTACAGAAGAATGCTGAAGATTAGATGGGTAGATCACATAACTAATGAGGAGGTATTGAATAGAATTGGGGAGAAGTGGAGTTTGTGGCACAACTTGATCAGAAGAAGGGATCGGTTGGTAGGACATGTTCTGAGGCATCAAGGGATCACCAATTTAGTATTGGAGGGCAGCTTGGAGGGTAAAAATCGTAGAGGGAGACCAAGAGATGAATACACTAAGCAGATTCAGAAGGATGTAGGCTGCAGTAGGTACTGGGAGTTGAAGAAGCTTGCACAGGATAGAGTAGCATGGAGAGCTGCATCAAACCAGTCTCAGGACTGAAGACCACAACAACAACAACAGTTACCAGCGATTTTCATGGCACTACATTCGCTCCCCATTGTAAATACTAGAAATTTACCTTCCTGGCCGCTTGGAGCAGAGTATAATACAAATGAGAAGGAGTGTCTTGACTGTATGTTTTAGACTGTGCTAATACCAAGAATGTAACTAGTAATTCTTCGCCTAAAGACGATGGAGTGACCGGCGCTGAAAACTTTTGTTTATAAATTAACATATCTTTTTACATATGAAATCCCTATTACAGAAATCCAATAACTGAGACAAACTGTAGCACACCTGTCATCCAAATGAATTACCTAGAAGAAAATGTAACATGGCGTTCTCGTTCACTGTGGGCACACCATCTCTTAGTGAAGCTTTCGCAGTAAAGAGATGCTATCTGCAGGGTAGAATCTTAGTACGATAAGATGATTACCAGGCTCGGGTAATTAAACGTAAATTTCAGCATTGTGGTAGAGATTTCAATAAAAAGTTCGTTGGTGGGAGTAGAGTCTACAAAGTCGACCAACAATAAACGTTCCTGACACAGGATCGAAAAGAAGGGAATAGGGTTACGGTTTGTCGTCTAGTAAATAAAGAGATTATAAAAGATAGATACACTGTAGTATGGGGATGCGATAGAATGAGATAAACCGGCCATGGCTAAGTGGACCATCCCGGTACTTGCTGTACGCAATGTGGGGAAACCACCAGCACCCTAAATGTAGATGGGCGCAGCACCCCTAATGTGAGTACAGTGTCTTACTACTGCGCAGTATTGCGCGTTCCGAGAGGATCGGTATCTTGCTTTAACTGGACGACGATTCTCAATAATGTCTGCAAGGTAATGGCCTTCAGACATAACAGCTGCTTCCGGATTTGCAGTATGCGGACAGACTGTTTACTGCAAGTTAAGAGCAGTCCGACTATAGTTCCACTAGCGACCGCGTAGACAGAGGCCCATTTATTGTGACATCAGCAAATTCTGACCGGGTCCCACAAGAAAAACGGGTCCAGCAACGAATTGTGACGTCACATTTGTCGCCTTGGCCGCCTCACTACGCGAACGCCCGACTCCGTGAAGGACTCGCGTGAAGTAAATATGCCATAGAAAAGGTACCTACTAAAGGTCGTATGCTATCGAGAATTTGCTATAAAGGGACTTAATAATTTTTTTCTTATTGATAAATATATAGATAATTATTCGAAACTCATATCAAAGATTAACGTGAAAAGTATTTAACACTGATGGACAACAGAAGATTTACGCTCTTCGTTTATTAGTTTTAGTATTAGTTACCTTTCGTTGTTCTTATGTCCTGGTGATGAGATGTGATGTGTAATGTTAAAATGAAATGGTGTTATACAAGGAAAGCAATTTATGAAACAGAACGACTTTCTGACTTACGATTCCATGGGTCCCAGCTCCTATAACTCTGGAAGATTATTATTACTTTAATTTTATGTGGAAAATTTAGATGCAGTCGACGATCTACAAGACGACGCTGCTCAACAATAGAGATACGTGCTTGTGTTCATTTCTTTCCCTTCGTGGCCGCCAATGTCAGTTTCAGTATATTACCTGCGACATTCAGAACCTGCAATCTTTCTTTTCATTTAATTATGAAGTCCAATTATTTTCTTTCCTAGATGAATAAATGTGTTTTAACCTCAATTCTTTTTACCCAGGCCACGGGGAATGACAGGATTTAGAACTTACGTGCATCTGTCCCGATCGTACGTTCACATACAACTGAATGTGTACCGAGGTAATTATAATTATGACCCATTTCCCTTATAATATTAATTCTTATTTTGAACCACTCACTCGCGAATGTACGTGCTATCTTATTTTGTGTAGTCAGTCGGGTGTATTCTTTAATAACGTTACTTATAATATTCAGTTGCTTAGTTTCCACTATTGATCTTTGCCTGTGTCACAACGGCGCTACACGCGATATACACTCCTGGAAATGGAAAAAAGAACACATTGACACCGGTGTGTCAGACCCACCATACTTGCTCCGGACACTGCGAGAGGGCTGTACAAGCAATGATCACACGCACGGCACAGCGGACACACCAGGAACCGCGGTGTTGGCCGTCGAATGGCGCTAGCTGCGCAGCATTTGTGCACCGCCGCCGTCAGTGTCAGCCAGTTTGCCGTGGCATACGGAGCTCCATCGCAGTCTTTAACACTGGTAGCATGCCGCGACAGCGTGGACGTGAACCGTATGTGCAGCTGACGGACTTTGAGCGAGGGCGTATAGTGGGCATGCGGGAGGCCGGGTGGACGTACCGCCGAATTGCTCAACAGGTGGTGCGTGAGGTCTCCACAGTACATCGATGTTGTCGCCAGTGGTCGGCGGAAGGTGCACGTGCCCGTCGACCTGGGACCGGACCGCAGCGACGCACGGATGCACGCCAAGACCGTAGGAGACCTACGCAGTGCCGTAGGGGACCGCACCGCCACTTCCCAGCAAATTAGGGACACTGTTGCTCCTGGGGTATCGGCGAGGACCATTCGCAACCGTCTCCATGAAGCTGGGCTACGGTCCCGCACACCGTTAGGCCGTCTTCCGCTCACGCCCCAACATCGTGCAGCCCGCCTCCAGTGGTGTCGCGACAGGCGTGAATGGAGGGACGAATGGAGACGTGTCGTCTTCAGCGATGAGAGTCGCTTCTGCCTTGGTGCCAATGATGGTCGTATGCGTGTTTGGCGCCGTGCAGGTGAGCGCCACAATCAGGACTGCATACGACCGAGGCACACAGGGCCAACACCCGGCATCATGGTGTGGGGAGCGATCTCCTACACTGGCCGTACACCACTGGTGATCGTCGAGGGGACACTGAATAGTGCACGGTACATCCAAACCGTCATCGAACCCATCGTTCTACCATTCCTAGACCGGCAAGGGAACTTGCTGTTCCAACAGGACAATGCACGTCCGCATGTATCCCGTGCCACCCAACGTGCTCTAGAAGGTGTAAGTCAACTACCCTGGCCAGCAAGATCTCCGGATCTGTCCCCCATTGAGCATGTTTGGGACTGGATGAAGCGTCGTCTCACGCGGTCTGCACGTCCAGCACGAACGCTGGTCCAACTGAGGCGCCAGGTGGAAATGACATGGCAAGCCGTTCCACAGGACTACATCCAGCATCTCTACGATCGTCTCCATGGGAGAATAGCAGCCTGCATTGCTGCGAAAGGTGGATATACACTGTACTAGTGCCGACATTGTGCATGCTCTGTTGCCTGTGTCTATGTGCCTGTGGTTCTGTCAGTGTGATTATGTGATTTATCTAACCCTAGGAATGTGTCAATAAAGTTTCCCCTTCCTGGGACAATGAATTCACGGTGTTCTTATTTCAATTTCCAGGAGTGTATTTATTACGCGACGTTCATAATAACTCTCATTTAAAAATTACGACACCGGCTGGCTAAGCTTCTAACAATTTAACAGGGCGGTTACATTTCACGCATTTAAACGTGTAGACAAGAATTATTAAAGTTGTCTGAAATGTTACTCGCTCTCCGGGAAGATCGCTGCTGGCACTCATAAGATTTGCAGCTTCACATGCTGTGACGTACGCGCCGTCGCCTGTCATTTGCGTCGGCCTCGATGGCGACTGTGCCATGAATGACTGGGGCAGTGTTTTTGTAAATGAATTCTGCTTCGCCGCGTGGGATTAGCCGAGCGGTCTCAGGCGCTGCAGTCATGGACTGTGCGGCTGATCCCGGCGGAGGTTCGAGTCCTCCCTCGGGCATGGGTGTGTGTGTTTGTCCTTAGGATCATTTAGGTTAAGTAGTGTGTAAGCTTAGGGACTGATGACCTTAGTAGTTAAGTCCCATAAGATTTCACACACATTTGAACATTTTTTTTTAATTCCGCTCCAGTTTCTTGTTTCGACGTGAAATGGTGTGGTCACATAAACGTCTGGTGGTGTTTGCGGCGGCGGTGGTGACAGGATCGTGGTGTGGATAGAAAACATATCAGCTTGGCATAAAGAGCTTCACATTTTCGTTGGCGGTGGGAAGAATTGCGTCGCGAACCACAGATACAGAGATAAAGTACTGCAACTACATGTACCGCATTCCAGAGATGCTTCTAGCACAGACTTCGTCTTCAGTGAATATAACTCCAGCAGCGAGATGTTTAATACCAATGGACTTCTTGCGGCGATGAATGCCCTCTTCGCCTTGCTAATCTACTTCTTATGTCATTCTTGCTTTGTGTGTCAGGGATTAATTTGTTTTCAAGGTAGCAAAATTTTATCGGTTCATCTGCTACATGGAACTCTTTTTTTGATTTTAAATTTACCTTTAATGTCATTACAGGTACTCATTACTCTCATCTTTCTTAGTTTACTCTCAGTCCAATCTCCTAAGACCACTCCTTTCAAAAGGTCCTGCAATTATTCTGCACTTTTACGAAGGACAGGAAAGTCATCAGCAATCTTATCATTCATATCTTTCACTTGGAAGAGGCAATAAACTGCACACTTTTTATCACGAGCACTTATCTCTTGATTTTCCATTCATGTCGTTCCCTGTCGTTCTTGTGCATATTGTGTAATACCCGGTCTTTCCCTGTAGCTTACGGCTATGTTACTGAGTATTTCGAACTTTTTTACAGGGAGATAAATTTTGTTTGGATGTCTTATTTTAAGTCTTGCCCTGATTATCAAGGGCAGCACCGGAACAGCCTCTCTGGTGCCTACACCTTTTGTTAAGCCGAATTGATCAGTATTTCTCAGATCCTTTATTTTTTGCCACTTTCTGTGTATCATCCTTGTCCGGACGTTAGTTGGAAGAGCTGTTAATAAGGTAATTGTTAGTAGTTCTCGCATTTATTTCCTTTTTATATATTCGAAACTGTGTGGAGTATATTCTTCCGAGTGTCAGATGGTATGTCTTCAGTTTCGTACATCCTACACGCTTAAATAGACGTTTGGTGTCCCTTCCCCCAACGCTTTTAGAAATTACGTCTGTCTTGTTTCTTTGCAAGTATTTCATAGATCTGTTAATCCCTTACTGGATTCCACATCAACATTCATTTCTTCTTATATGCCTTCGCCAGAAAGTTCCTCCCTTTTAAGAAACCCTCTGTATACCCTTTCCACCTATAATCCCCATCGTTTTCATTTAACAGTGGAATTTTCTTTGTACTCTTAATGCTGATGCACTTTTTTTCATTTCATTTAAAGGCATACTAATTTTTCACGCTAAATCTGTCCTTCCACCAAGCATTTCCTCTCAGATTTCTTCACAGTTTTCGCTTTCATTTACCTTCACTCCTAAGTGACTTATATTCCTGTAATCGATTCCATTACTGAACGATTGTTTGTTGAATTATCTCATCGACAAACTGCAGAATTCTTTCTGTTACACAACATTTCAGCGTAGAAAATTCCAGGACCTATATTCCTCTGTTCAACTTCAGTGATTATTATAGGGATGTCCATTCCTCTTCAGATTAACTGTCTATTGTGTTTTTTTAATTTTTTTTATTTTTATTTTATTTTATTTTATTTTATTTTTTTTTTTTGTCGCAGCATCTCCAGCTTCAGAGCACTTCAAACACATACCATGATTCCACAGTAGTTCGTTATCCTACTTCTACGTATAAGCCCACGTCCATACTCCGAAAACCACAGCGAAGTGCACGGCAGAAGGTCCTTCTCATTGTACCTGTTACTAGGGCTGTTTCCCGTTAGATTCACATATGGACAGCAGGAAAAATTTTTGCTTAAATACCTCTGCGAGCGCTGCAATTAGTCTAATCTTATCTTTGCGTTTTCCGTGGGACCGATACGTAGGGTATGGTAGTATATTTCTAGATTCATCATTTAAATATGTTTTTGGAATCTTTGTACTTTCTTGGGATAACTTCCAACTATCTTCAAGAGTCCACCAGTTCATCGACACTCCTGGAAATTGAAATAAGAACACCGTGAATTCATTGTCCCAGGAAGGGGAAACTTTATTGACACATTCCTGGGGTCAGATACATTACATGATCACACTGACAGAACCACAGGCACATAGACACAGGCAACAGAGCATGCACAATGTCGGCACTAGTACAGTGTATATCCACCTTTCGCAGCAATGCAGGCTGCTATTCTCCCATGGAGACGGTCGTAGAGATGCTGGATGTAGTCCTGTGGAACGGCTTGCCATGCCATTACCACCTGGCGCCTCAGTTGGACCAGCGTTCGTGCTGGACGTGCAGACCGCGTGAGACGACGCTTCATCCAGTCCCAAACATGCTCAATGGGGGACAGATCCGGAGATCTTGCTGGCCAGGGTAGTTGACTTACACCTTCTAGAGCACGTTGGGTGGCACGGGATACATGCGGACGTGCATTGTCCTATGCCACGGCAAACTGGCTGATACTGACGGCGGCGGTGCACAAATGCTGCGCAGCTAGCGCCATTCGACGGCCAACACCGCGGTTCCTGGTGTGTCCGCTGTGCCGTGCGTGTGATCATTGCTTGTACAGCCCTCTCGCAGTGTCCGGAGCAAGTATGGTGGGTCTGACACACCGGTGTCAATGTGTTCTTTTTTCCATTTCCAGGAGTGTATATCAGCATCCCCGTGACGCTCTCCCATGAATCAGACAAACTTGTGACCACTGGTGCTGTCCTTCCTTGCTTACATTCAATATCAGCCGTTAATCCTGTTTCGTAAGGATCCCATACGTTTGAGCGGTATTCTAGGATGGGTCTCACAAGTATTCTGTAACCTGTCTCCTTTGCTGTCTGGCTACATTTTCCTAGCATTCCACCAATAAATTGAAATCTGCCACCAGCTTTACCATTTCACATCCACACAAATCGTTATCCATTTTATGAGCTGACCAATTCCAAGTGTGAATCACTGATATTGAAGACACAGAATACTACTTTCTTTCATTTAGGGAAGTACAGAATTTTACATTTCTGAACTCTTTAAGCACATTGCCAATCTTCATACCACTTTGAAATCGTATCACGATCTGACTAAATATTTACGCAGCTTTTTGTAGATAACCACACCATTTGCGACGGCTAAGGTTACTATTATCTTCAGAATCATTCGTGTTGTTATTGTAGTCTTCAATCGAGAGACTGGTTTAATGCAGCTCTCCATGCAACTCTATCCTGTGCAAGCTTCTTCAACTCCCAGTAACTACTGCAACCTACATCCTTCTGAATCTGCTTAGTGTATTCATCTGTTCGTCTCCCTTTATGATTTTTACCCTCCACGCTGCCGTCCAATACTAAATTGGTGATCCCTTGATGTCTCAGAACATGTCCTACCAACCGATCCCTTCTTCTAGTCAAGGTGTGCCACAAATTTCTCTTCTCCCCAATTCTATTCAATACCTCCTCATTAGTTATGTGATCTACCCATCTAATCTTCAGCATCCTTCTGTAGCATCACGTTTCGAAAGCTTCTATTCGCTTCTTGTGTAAACTATTTATCGTCCACGTTTCACTTCCACACATAGCTACATTCCATACAAATACTTTCAGAAACGACTTCCTGACACTTAAATCTATACTCGATGTTAACAAATTTCTCTTCTTCAGAGACGCTTTCCTTGCCATTGCCGCTTGCCAGTCTGCATTTTATATCTTCTCTACTTCGACCATCATCAGTTATTTTGCTCTCCAAATAGCAAAACTCCTTTACTACTTTAAGTGTCTCATTTCCTAATCTACTTTCCTCAGCATCACCCGAATTAATTCCACTACATTCCATTATCTTCGTTTTCCTTTTGTTGATGTTCATCTTATATCCTCCTTTCAACACACTGTCCATTCTGTTCAACTGCTCTTCCAGCTCCTTTGCTGTCTCTGACATAATTAGATTGTCATCGGCAAACCTCGTAGTTTTTATTTCTTCTCCATGGATTTTAACCCGTACTCCGAATTTTTCTTTTGTATTCTTTACTGCTTGCTCAATATACAGATTGAATAACTCATTAATACGCAAAATAAATATGAAGGGTCTCAACACATTTCTCTGGGGCTGACCTGAAGTCTATACGTATCACTTATTCCTGGCGACTTTCCTAAACCATTGGCGTTACATCATCCACGACTGCAGAAAGAGGGTATTACGGCGATGGCTGCTGACTCAGTGCGAGAGCAGTTGGCGTAGCCAAACAGGCGCTGGGTCACCACTGACTGTGTAGGCTGGCCACTGGCAGCCTAGAGACCGGCCACACTCAGAAGTATCCGACTAATTTCCGACTAATTTCTCGTGGCGTGTTAAGACGTGGCTGTGTTTCGACATCCGATTGCCTCTTTACACTGTGGCAAGTATTAGTTTTCTCCTGTTAACTGATAGGAGTGGACGAGCAGTTCAGTAGAGACGTGTTGTTACTGTCCACTGGGAAATGCAGTTTACTAGGTGTGAAACAGAAACGACAGCGATGTGGCAAATTGGTGAATGTACTAAACTTCTTTAATTGGTGACGGTTGCCTCCGAAGGAAGGCCCATTTTTAAGCCCACAAACCGGCACTCGTTCCAGCTAACACTCATAGTATTTCTGCACGGCCCCGAAGGTTCTACATGTCGCTTTCCGTTAGACTGTGCGAGAGCTCTACCTTTTCTGCAGTGGAGTGCAAGAGCATGACTGTAGGAAATTGCTAATGCGTTGATCTTAACACTTAGTTTGGAGCATGGTATTGCAGGGCGTTCTGGGAACATCCGCCTGTGAGGCATAGATCAATATTTTACGAATTTTATTGTAGCATTTTTTTCATTGATCTAATGACTGACAGTGAATAAATAGTAGAAATTCAAACATTAAAAATAAAATACGTTAATCTAAAACATACTTTTCAGTCTTGTACATTTTTTTGGTTTACACTGTTGTTTAGGAACTTCAATGACTTAAAATCGCTTAGATCACTACCATAAAGAGTAAAATATTATGAAATAACGTTTTTGCGCCTTTAAAATCTTAAGAAATTACAATAAATGAAAACAGGTCTATCTCTACAAGCATATCACAAATGCTTTGTTGGTAAGGAAACAAGGTATCAAAGCTTGTTATTATAGATATAGTGGTTCAGCCACATTCTCAATAACGAAAAATAATAAATCTACTTCGTTGCATCTGTTGTACACAGTTTTATAATGCAAAAATTACACAGTTTCTTGGAACACTGCAAGCAGTTGACGCATTTGTATGTCGGCAACCTGTTTTTCTAGTAAGGTCAGTAACGGCAGCTTTTTCGTCCTTGAAGCTAATCGCTCTTCATTGTATTTGCAGTTAGTGACGAGGTAGTACTTGCATCTGTAGAGCACCCCGATTTCGAAGAACTTTTTTCTGCGACAACTGTAGTGATCAGGTTTTTCAGTTCGTCGTTACTGTTAGGTATTTTCAGGAGTTCTTCAAGGCGATCCTATACAACAGAAAGTTCAAGCTGATGCAAGAAATTAAACCTTGATGTGTACTCTTTTTTGAAATGTGAATAAAGTATGTATGCGTTGGAACCAACTATGACTATTAAATGGTGAAAAATAACCAATGGCCATCAACGAGTTCTTCGATTGGCACATTAATTGTTGCATTTCATATCTAATATATCAACACAACATTTTGTGGCATTGTATATCGAGATGATTACTGGCTTTCCACTCATTGAATCAGTATATTCTTTATGGTGCATGGATGACAAGAGAATAACGGCCTTAGATTTCTTGCGGATGAATGACAAAAGTGTGAGCTCCCTCGTAAACTCATATAGCGCAGAACTGACTTCTCCAGTTGTCCTTGAGAGAAATTCCAGAGGAATCTCGGCTTTATTCTTTTTCAACGTCCCAACTGTTGTCGTACCATTGTTCCATAACCATTTTGCAGTTTCTACGAAAGTGAACCAATTAACACAGGTCATGATCCTGTGACTATCTTTCAGACTTTGGGTAAGTCTGATGAGGGCCTGAGTGGGTTTCTGGTACTTTTTCTGTTCTGCATTTAGCGTAAATCCATCACTGCCCTGCCCTGTGTAAATGTAGCAATAAACCAGGTAGCTATTTCTAGCATTAGTAGGTGCTACGATTTAATGCCATACTTAGCAGGCTTTAGAAGCATACACATTTTGAAACTTACCCTGCCTCTGAATGGTACTAACGTTTCATCAGTGCATAAAAATGCCTCAGTAGTATAATTATTAGGAAAGTTCTTCAACGGTGTTTGATAAATGCCACTTATTGCAGCTGATGGTCAGTTTCTTGAGGAGCTGAACGAGTAGAGCTGTCATCAAATCTCAGACATCTCAGTAAAATGTGACAGTACTCCTCGGACATTATGAATCTAAATATGGGTCGTCCAGTGGGAGCCGTTGAAAAGAGTGATTTTGGTGATTCTCGAGATGATTTGAAGATGTAGCAAAAAACCAGAACTTCCAGGGGCGCGTTCATCTTTCTAAGGTTTGCATTTTTATAAGAAACATCTTCTGAATTTTTCAAATGTAAACGTATTGATTCCAATTTCTCATTAGTTCTAAGAACAATTTCTTGTATGATGTCATCAGTAAAAACCAAGCATCATATTTCAATGGGAGTTGGGTTTTCCCCCAAAGTGAGAACTCTACCAATCGGCTTCGACACTCGAACTTTTATTATGTTGTGGCCTGTGGCACAGAATTGCAAGAAAAGAGTTTCTTTTACCTTGGAAATAACGAACAGAGTCACTTAGGTAGTCCTGATGTGAACGTAGAAGAGTTATGAGCCAAAGGTGAAGCTAGAGGGCACGTTTTGTGCTTCTGTAGGTGGCACGTTATCGTGAGAACTGAGATTGCTCACAGTCACTGTCGAATGTTGTTGATCAACTTCACTTGTATTGTCCACATTCTCTTCTTGAAAAACATCCTGATCCAGTTCGTTTTCAGATATTTCTGGGGCAGTGTCATGTTCTGATGTCGATAGACCGCTTTCGTCAGGAACATAGGAGTCACCAGAGTCAACTTCAGAATCAGTCTTCAGAAAACATCGCCTCCGCAATCTCCATAATCCTTCTGCTTCTGTTTGACACTTTAGTTGGTATTTTTTCAGCCATTGCAGTCTCTAAAACAAAAAGTCTGAGTAAGAAAAAAATGCATGCTAAAACTTTCGTAGTGAATGTAATGACAAAAGAAGTTGTAAACACAAAGGTCTACCTACCTGTCCTCGTAAATTGAAATAACAATAGAGAATAAACGCTAAACCGAATAACATAATAATAAAATTACTGTGAAAAGTGGCTAAATAATGCAGAAAATATTTTGGAAGGTAACAATTATTAACAATTATGGTTCTACATAAAGAAAAGAAACACAATGAAAGAATTTAAAACTGCATTTGAAACTGAATAATTTGAAAGTCGTGTTTTTGTGAGCAAAATAATTCTCCCCATATAGTCGGAAAAGCTCCCTTAAACATTTAATGTACTCAAGGGGCAAAAAATGAAACGCCTACGAACCTAAATCATAACATGGAATATCCGTCTGTGAGGCAGATGGACAAAATAGTGCGAGTTCAGGAATGCCAGTTTGTGCGGCGGGCAAATATTTGCTCATAGCTGGAACATCCGCCAGGAAGTCGGCGTGGGTCTGCAATGGACGCAGGGTATGCTGGGTAATATGGCTTGGTTAGGCACGTGACCTTCGCTGCACAACAACTAAATATCAACTGAGACTCTCATAGCCGGCTACTGTAGTAGGATGATTATCAGCGCCTCTAGCGGAACAAAGGTAAATCATATCCGCCTCTCAGGCGGACATTCCCATTCTACGTGTTAAATTGCTCGGTTTTGATGGAATTGATACAGCGTCAGAGCACGGGTCGACAAACAATTGGCATTAATATGCCACCACAGACAATTCTATGCCAGGCGACCAGCCGCGTGCATACGTCTCACGATTTGCCACAGGATGGCGTGTACGCAGTGGCCACGCCAAGACGTACGCCGGAGTGCACATCAATGGAGTTTCATTCCCTGCACGGACGAGTCCTGGTTTACCTTGCAATGAGACACCAGGCATGTTTTGATTTGTCAATAAGCCGGAACCCGTTATCAACCATCAAACATCCGTGAAAAGAATGCCTGCGTATGAGGCAACGTCTCTGAGTGTGGGGTGGTACATCTGCCTTTTCAAGGACGCTACACAGTGAGCGCACACAGCTCACAGCAGTCAGAGAAGATGAGGCTATCACATAAGAAGAACCACAAGGACCAAATGTCCCCTTACTGAGTCCTCTCAGATATCGACCCGTCATGATCGTGGAGATTTGTCTAGGGCTTGTTCCGGTAGTCCTGTACCCAAGGTGGAGAACGAAGCCACAAGCCGGCCGGGGTGGCCGAGCGGTTCTAGACGCTAAAGTCTGGAACTGCGCGACCGCTACGGTCGCAGGTTCGAATCCTGCCTCGGGCATGGATGTGTGTGATGTCCTTAGGTTAGTTAGGTTTAAGTAGTTCTAAGTTCTAGGGAACTGATGACCTCAGAAGTTAAGTCCCATAGTGCTCAGAGCCATTTTATTTTTGAAATCACAAGCGTCGGTAGTTCAGAATCGACAGGTAACGGAGCAGAGATTGGTGAGGTGGGGAAGTGCGAATGGAGCTGCCTGCCTCTGTGCATATGCATACAGCCGCATTTGATCGCCTCACAGTTCATTACAGTAGCAGGGTAACTTACATTGGCTGTAAGGGAAGGGGGACGGGTCCTTGTATCCCGCGTCGGCGTTGAAGCCAAGTGCCAGATGCAGAAACATTTGCATACCTTATCACACCCCTAGCTTGTAGTATACAGGCCCCAGAAACACAGTAACTTGATACTAGCTAACTAATTCTACGCAGTTATTACAAAGTCATAAATGTGTATAACAGAGCACCGATCATTTGAAATCTACCATCACAGCTTACATTTTACACCATCATTCTAACTCAGTTACGATGTACTAACATACTAGTACACTGTCATACGACATGTAACTATAGTAAACTTACATATTTACGTGAAGTAAATGAATGAAATCCTTACCTGTTGGAATGAAAGATGGAACACGACCTGCTGTTTCAACGTCCATTTGAACTTATATAAAATTTCTTGTGCACATTGCCCCGTAGAAAAAAAAAAAAAAAAAAAAAAAACCACGACAGAATTACAAAGGTCTTCTTCGGGACATTATGACCATTATTTTTACCTAAGTTTTGGCACTGCACCCATAACGATTTTATTTATATTCAGTATGCTCCCGGGATGCATGTTGCTCGTTGCCCGTCTTTCAAGACGCCTTTCACGCAGCAAGCAGATTTATAACAGAAACACCATTCATCTCATGTAGAGCTCTTAGCACAACCGATTATAGTATGAGGCATCGCTGCGTATGTTTTATTTCTCCTCGAAATAATTGCTCTTCATGTTCGCATTAATTATGCTACACCAAACTATCACATTCATTTTGTGCGTTTCTTGTGTGTTCTAAATTTGAACATTTCTTTCGAACTGTTTTTTCCTCCTTCTTTACGTTGTACTCTTGCCGAGCCTTTTTCACAAATCGTTTCATCAGATCTAAGATATAGCTCTTACACCTATCATTATTTCTGTACGTAGCAGAACTAGTAGGTAACAAGAAGTCGCACTCTTTGCAGAACGTGTAAGGCTTCTTTTAGGAAAGAAGGCAAGAAACAATATTCTAGGACAGAAATATCGCAGTACATACAGTGATAATTACTTTTTTCATTAAATAAAGATAAAATGTACTATACACCAGTAATGAAGCCAGAAGTCAGTTTCATTTTCTCCACTAACGTTATACCATCCTCCTGAATGCGAGTCCAGTGTGCTGACCACTGCGCTACCTCGGTCGGTAAAAACAGGATGCTACATTGAAAAGTGAAAAAAGTATGTAAATTATTAAGATAAAGCACTAGGTTTATCTAAAAAATAAATATTAAAAATTGTTGCTCATTACTTCCAGTATAACCCTCTCATGTAGCAATACCATCACCAAAATGTTGTCACAAGTAATGGACAGCACGTTTCGTCACCGCTTCTGTGCAGCAGATTACAGAACTTGTGTAATCTCATGCATAACAGATCGCTCGCCGTGAAGCCGTAATAGTGATTCCATCAGTACCCACCTCAATTTTGCTGTCTGAGAAGCACGTGTCAGACGCACGTCATACCACTGTTCTGTAATTACATAAACGCTAATTGTGTTTCAGAATGTGAGCTGTTTCCTTTGTACTGGTATTCCACTACCTAATAAAAATGAATATAAAGAGGTAATTAGACGTCATTATCCACCGTCTTTAAATGACCGACACAATAACGTTTGATGCAATCACCGTGTATAATACGTCATGCATCTCACCAGTAACTCAGACACTTGCAGTAGGTAGGAATGGACAAGGAAGCGAACATACTACAACTGTAGAAAACCTACTGTTAAGCGGCTAGATCTTCATAGCCACCTGAGAGCTGATTCTGTTATTAAAATTCTACTGTCAAGAGACTTAGCGCATTTACCTGGAAAAGATCTCAGTATGGGTCTTACTTCTATTGAACACCTAGAGTCAATATTGTAGCTCTCACCAGCTATCTTAACGTCAAACCACCGTTTTGAAACGCAAAGAAAATATCTGACAAAAACTTTTTGTAATTGTATTATTCTCTCAAAAGTTGCATTTAACCTAGCATTTGTTCAAACACTTAATAAAAAAAAGAAGTAAACAACGGAAGTGTAAATGTTTCCTATCGCGAAATGAGAGTGTCAATATGAAATGTTTTTTTTAGTATAGACCGATCTTATATTTTAAAAAATAAAATTTTAGAGCAGCAACAGATAAATTGATATTGACATTTTTCGCTCCACCAACAGCATCTTCATAACAGTAGAAGAAAATGTGTTGCATCATAATACAGTGAAATAAAATCGAAAATTCGACTTAAAACGACATAACTTACACATTTTAACTGCGTATAGCCTCACCGTCATAAGCAATATAGAAAAAAGTTGGTTGCGCACAGTTGAGAAAACCGTCTGGTCAGATGCACTCTAAGATTAAATAACATTTCTTGTTGACCGAGTCAAAGCCCTATCGATATGCACTTCTCTGGTGACTATCTCATGAAGCCTAATGTAATTCACAAAACAATGATATCATTAAGTTAGAGAAAATATTAAGTTATTAACCTATATTAACCTGTGTTAGTGCACATTAAACGTACCAGTGAGACATGGTGACATGATTCCAATTATGTGTAGGTTTATTAGGTTGCAAAATTTGGAGATGAAGGTATTCACAACATACATACACTCCTGGAAATTGAAATAAGAACACCGTGAATTCATTGTCCCAGGAAGGGGAAACTTTATTGACACATTCCTGGGGTCAGATACATCACATGATCACACTGATAGAACCACAGGCACATAGACACAGGCAACAGATCATGCACAATGTCGGCACTAGTACAGTGTATATCCACCTTTCGCAGCAATGCAGGCTGCTATTCTCCCATGGAGACGATCGTAGAGATGCTGGATGTAGTCCTGTGGAACGGCTTGCCATGCCATTTCCACCTGGCGCCTCAGTTGGACCAGCGTTCGTGCTGGACGTGCAGACCGCGTGAGACGACGCTTCATCCAGTCCCAAACATGCTCAATGGGGGACAGATCCGGAGATCTTGCTGGCCAGGGTAGTTGACTTACACCTTCTAGAGCACGTTGGGTAGCACGGGATACATGCGGACGTGCATTGTCCTGTTGGAACAGCAAGTTCCCTTGCCGGTCTAGGAATGGTAGAACGATGGGTTCGATGACGGTTTGGATGTACCGTGCACTATTCAGTGTCCCCTCGACGATCACCAGTGGTGTACGGCCAGTGTAGGAGATCGCTCCCCACACCATGATGCCGGGTGTTGGCCCTGTGTGCCTCGGTCGTAGTCAGTCCTGATTGTGGCGCTCACCTGCACGGCGCCAAACACGCATACGACCATCATTGGCACCAAGGCAGAAGCGACTCTCATCGCTGAAGACGACACGTCTCCATTCGTCCCTCCATTCACGCCTGTCGCGACACCACTGGAGGCGGGCTGCACGATGTTGGGGCGTGAGCGGAAGACGGCCTAACGGTGTGCGGGACCGTAGCCCAGCTTCATGGAGACGGTTGCGAATGGTCCTCGCCGATACCCTAGGAGCAACAGTGTCCCTAATTTGCTGGGAAGTGGCGGTGCGGTCCCCTACGGCACTGCGTAGGATCCTACGGTCTTGGCGTGCATCCGTGCGTTGCTGCGGTCCGGTCCCAGGTCGACGGGCACGTGCACCTTCCGCCGACCACTGGCGACAACATCGATGTACTGTGGAGACCTCACGCCCCACGTGTTGAGCAATTCGGCGGTACGTCCACCCGGCCTCCCGCATGCCCACTATACGCCCTCGCTCAAAGTCCGTCAACTGCACATACAGTTCACGTCCACGCTGTCGCGGCATGCTACCAATGTTAAAGACTGCGATGGAGCTCCGTATGCCACGGCAAACTGGCTGACACTGACGGCGGCGGTGCACAAATGCTGCGCAGCTAGCGCCATTCGACGGCCAACACCGCGGTTCCTGGTGTGTCCGCTGTGCCGTGCGTGTGATCATTGCTTGTACAGCCCTCTCGCAGTGTCCGGAGCAAGTATGGTGGGTCTGACACACCGGTGTCAATGTGTTCTTTTTTCCATTTCCAGGAGTGTAGAACCGCACGGCCACACTGGCCGGCTTTCTACCAATATCTAGGTACTTACCATAAGGAACAACCTGCTGAGTCCCATTATCATAAAAAGAAACCTGCCGCCAGATTTTTCAGTCCTTTTGACATCATAGTCATTGATTGCTATGTCGCTGACTGTCAAAAATGACATTTTTGTAAGTGCAGGTGCAATCAGTAACTACTGGCTGTTACTTTTTTGTCAATTTTTCGTCAACTGCCGGCACCGAGTTTTTAACGATGAGAGATTATCGCTCATTTGAGACATCATTCCGAACGACGTAGCCCATTTTCGCAGCATTCCATCGCTCATACGATGTCTCCAGAAACTTTTGCCGATGAATCTCCGCCGTTTTTACTTTTATGCACGCAGGAAACGAATCACTGCGTATATTTCATACTTGGTGGAATTTTCAATTATCTGAGGCAAAAATGAAGACACACAATCGTTATGGTATCTGCGGATGGCCAGTAGATGTAGGAGCTAAGCGCACATGCTCCGAACGCCATCTCTAGTGCTGCAATGGTCATACTTAAAAACAGCGATTGCTTAAACAAAACACACCTCGCTTCTGTTTTCTATAGCCCAGTCACGAAAGTCTCTATAACCTTTTACAGATGGGCTTGCTTTATCCTAAAATAATAGAGATCTTCAGGCTAATTTCTTATTACAGCACAACTCACACATGTATCTGAGCAGCCACCTTTCGCCATACTTTGTGAAGTTGACAAATTTGGATTCTTGTAAACATCTTGACTATTCTACTGAAAGAGTGTACTGTGTAAATGCACTGCAGAAAAAATATGTATTCAAAAAATCTGTGAAACTGTACAAAATATAGGCTCAATCGAGTTCGAAAGTTATTTCAGTAATTTAATAATAACATCCCATAAACTGTGGAATTCAGTTACCCCACCAGAGGATAAATGTACTATCATCAAGTTGCTTTTTCTCTACTATCGAAAGGTCTTTAACCCATCTTTCTCTCAGCAGATATTAATGCTGATTTTTCCTAAAATTATGTATTAGCGGCTTTCACAAGTGTAAATGAACTCTGACATATATTCTCTGATGCTTTGACAGCCATTATATTAAAAAAAAAAACAGATCGTAGTTGCTCACTATGGCTTGCTCTACCACTACGGAACACAACGGTGCAACAATTAACTGCCAAAAACTGGCCCAGTCTCATAGCGCAGAATGGAGGAACACACCAGCGATTCTGAAAAATGTGAAACTTCCTACAATGTGAATTACCGAAACGTGTAGTAAGAAAAATGGAATTCCTAATGTTGCATAGAAATCAGACTATATCCACTAATGCATACACAGAACTCGTCTTTCTTTTATTGGGTTTCTCGCAACTAAACACCATTTCTTCGACAGTTTCTCTCCACTGGTGTTTACTGATACACTTTCTTATGTAACAACCACCAGATAAACATATCCGGAGATGTAACATCTGGTGATCTGATAGATCAGTTTGCTGAATAACTTCTTCCGGGCCAATGAGCATTCGGATTGTAATCTGATACTTCCTACGCTTTTCCCGAGTAATGTGCTGGTCAATCATTATACCACAACCACAAGCTTTAACGTTATCGCCGGCCGTTGTGGCCGTGCGGTTCTAGGCGCTTCAGTCTGGAACCGCGTGATCGCTACGGTCGCAGGTTCGAATCCTGCCTCGAGCATGGATGTGTGTGATGTCCTTAGGTTAGTTAGGGGACTGATGGCCTCAGATGTTAAGTCCCATAGTGCTCAGAGCCACTTGGTTTTAACGTTATCGACGGAAAAGGCCATCAAGAAACAATGAGGGTTCGGTTTCCAGAAACTATGCATACTTTGTCCATACAAAATGCCCCCAAAACAACAATGACCAATATGTTTTCCATCCGTTAATCCATACCAGTTGTCAGTTCAACGAAGACGTTGATTTTCTTTACTCAGCCAATACAGATCTCCAGAAATTCGTGTATACTTAACGTACAACAGTTGCTGAAGGGTGATTTATCTTAGAATAGCACACGACGAAATAAAGCTAGATGTATTTGTTTTGTCACATATTCGTTGTCAAAACATGAAGCTATTATGAAACTCATCGCCATGAAGTTACTGACCTAGATAAGTGTGACAGAGCTGAAGTTTTTAATACAATGAAATTATGAGAATAGCAATATGAGATATTCCATAATCACGTTAAATAAGTGCAGATGTCATCAGTATTGAAACTCATTAAGGAGCATAAGGATAAATGTCAGTCAGAAGTATACGAACTTTGAAATATGAACTATACTTCAGAAAACACATTGCATGACTTTTAACTCAGTAGGCAGATTGGTTGGTTTAATGGAGGGGGGGGAGAGAGACTGCGTGGTCGTCGACCCCTTGTTCCCAGTAAAATAATTACAAAGGAGATGGACAGCACAATAACAGGAGAATGGAAGAACCAGAAGAACGACAGAAGGACAACCAACACTTCTATGGACAAAACAGGAAAAGAAAACCACAGAGAGAAGCACGAAACAGGTAGAAGGGATAAAAACAAGAGAGCAGATGACTGTGGCTGCCCGGTCACGCGAGTAAAAAGAAAACCCAGCCACTCTGTGACACATTAAAACATCCAACCTAAAAGCATTAGAGTGGAGAACACGAAGGGACAAAGGACATATGCGAAAGCTTATATACAATGATAAAACCCACCATTTCGTATAAAACATAAAACTAAATTAGCCGATGAGACCTTGTTTGCTAAAATTAATGGCAACGGGTCCAGTAACTGAAGAGGCCCTTGCAGGGTACCCAAAGAAGGACAGCACACCAAGATATGGGCCACTGTCAGCCGGGCTCCGCACCGACACTCAGGTGGGTCATCACGGTGCAGGAGGTAGACGTGTGTCACCCAAGCGTGGCCAATGCGGAGCCGGCAGAAAACCACAGAGTCCCTGCGAGAGACCCGCGTCTTCCACACATTCGTAGTCTCCTTAATGGCATGCAGTTTGTTGTATGTACTACGGTTATGCTACTCTGTCTCCCAAAGCCGCAAAACCTTGCGGCGTAATACTGAATGTAGGTCAGTTGCAGAGAAGCCGATCTCCATAATTAGTTTCCGTGTAGCCTGTTTGGTCAGCCTGTCGGCAAGTTCGTTGCCTGGGTTCCAACGTGACCTGGGGTCCAGACAAATAACACTGAACGACTCGACCGTTCCAGGGCATAGATGGACTCCTGGATGGTCGCTACAAAACAATGACGAGGGTAGCCCTGGTTGATAGCTTGTAGACTGCTCAAGGAGTCAGTACACAGGCATGAGATATAGCCACCAGCTCGACAGAGAAAACATTGCAGCCGTTGGCCAAGGAATGCTGTTCAATGTGTCCTCCACGGACATACGCGAAGCCGATGTGATCATCAGCAATCGAGCCGTCAGTGTAAACCACTTCATGGCCTCGGTACATGTCAAGAATCGAGAGGAAGTGGCAGCCGAGAGCCACGGGGTAAACTGAATCCTTAGGGCCATGTGAAAGGTCCAGGCGAAGCCACGGCATAGCTAGACACCATGGAGGTGTACATGAATGGACCTCAAGTATAGATGGTTGTGCACATCTAGCCTGCAATGGAGGGACTCTGGTCTCCATCACGACACTGATCACTGGACTCATCCTAAAAGCTCTTCTCACTAGCCGAATGCAACGGTGGTGCACTGGGTCGAGTAAAGGCAATGCTGAGTGCGCCGCCTAACCATAAACCAGATTCCCATAGTCAAGGCGGGATTGAAAAAGGGCTCTATATAGCTGCAGCAGCGTAGAGCGATCTACACCCCAATTGGTGTTGCTCAGGCAGTGGAGGGCATTGAGGGCATTGAGGGCATTGCTGGCAGCACTTCCGCTTAAGCTGGTGAAGATGAGGAAGCCAAGTCAATGGGGTGTCTCCAATACAGTGAGTGGATAGTCATTAAGGTAAAGTTATGGTTCCAGATGAACGGCACGATGCCGACAGAAGTGCATGACAGACGACTTCGCGGCCAAAAACTGGAAGCCGTGGGCTAGAGCCCATCGCTGCGCCTTGTGGATGGCTCCCTGTAGGCGCTGCTCAGGAACACCAGTACTGGTGGAGCAGTACGAAATGCAGAAGTCGTCTGCATACAGAGAAGGGGAGACAGAGGGCCCTACAGCTGCTGCTGGACCATTAATGGCCACTAAAAATAGAGCCACACTCAATACAGAGCCCTGCGGGACCCCATTATCCAGGATACGGGGGGAACTATGGGAGGCACCAACTTAGACACGTAAATTACGAAGCGACAGGAAATTTTGGATAAAAATCGGGAGCAGTCTTCAGAGACCCCACTTGTATAATGAGTCAAGAACATGATGTCACCAGGTCGGGTGATACGCTTTTCGTAAATCACAAAGACAGCAACTAGGTGTTGGCATCTGGAAGAGTCTGTTCGGATGGCAGACTCAAGGGACACAAGATTATCAGTGACAGAGCGACCCTGGCGCAAGCCACCCTGACATGGAGCCAGTAGGCCACGTGACTCCAGGACCCAACCCAACCGCCGACACACCATATGTTCCAGTAGCTTACAAAAAACGTTGATCAGGCTGATGGGCCGATAGCTATCCACATCAAGCGCGTTTTTACTGGGTTTGAGCACCAAAATGATGGTGCTCTCCCACCATTGTGATGGAAAGACGCCATCACACCAGATCCAATTGAAGATGACAAGGAGATGGCGCTTGTAGTCAAATGAGAGATGTTTAATCATCTGACTGTGGATCCAATCTGACTTGGGAAGGTGATTTATGGCACCCAGTGGTCTAGACAAATATCTCCCTACACTCCTGCTTCTGTCGTTTGATAAGTTGGCAAACACGGGCACAGAACTGTTTAAAGGCTATGAGGTGCTCCAGGGAAGGGTGCCGCTTATTTCACTGTAGAGCTCACAGACGCTCCTTAATTGCTTCAGCGACTTCCGGTGACCACCAAGGGATTGCTTTTCGCCAGAGGCACCCTAAAGAGCGAGGGATCGCGTTTTCTGCCGCAGAAAGGTTTGTTGTAGTCACCTGATCCGCCACCACATCGATGTTCCCGTGTGGGGGAGATTCAATGGTGTCAGTGGAGGTGAAAGTTTCCCAGTCTGACTTGTTTAAAGCCCATCTGGGTAGGCGTCTGTGCCTGACACTAGGGCAGTGACAGGCAGATGGGGAAGTGGTCACTACCACACAGGTCGTCATGTGCTCTCCAGTGGATAGATGGAAGAAGTCCTGGGCTGCAAATTGATAAATCATTGGCCTAGTAATTACCACGAGCCACATTGAAATGTGTGGCGGCCCCAATATTTAAGAGGCAGAGGTCGAACTGAGACAGTAAAGTTTTGACATCTCTGCCTCAGCCAGTAAGCATGGTGCCACCTCACAAGGGGTTATGGATATTAAAATCTCCCAAAAGTAGGAAAGGTTTAGGGAGTTCATCAACCAGTGCAGCTAATACACTCTGGGGTACTGCATCATCTGAAGAAAGATATACATTGCCGACAGTTATTTCTGCGTCAGCCTTATTCTGACAGCCACAGCTTCAAGAGGGGTTTGAAGGGGCACAGTTTAACTACAGACTGAGTTTAGGACATAAACACAAACTCCACCTTACACTCGGTTATAGTCACTACGGTTCCTGTAATATCCCTTGTAGCCACGGAGGGCAGGGGTCCACATTGCCGGGAACTAGGTTTCCTGGAGGGCAATGCTGAAATCAAGTGTAAAGATTAACAGTTACCACAGCTCAGCCCGACAGTGGAAAAAACCACAGCAATTCCACTGGAGGATGACATCATCGTGAGACTGAGAAGGCATGGAACATTCAATGATGCTGTTTATGCCTGAGGGACACCTGCAGCCACTGACTTATTTCCTGAGCAGTCTATATCCATTGTGTCTGAGGGTCTGGCGAGATCTAGGTCCTCCATGGACGCCAGAACTTCCACCTCATCCACAGACACAGATGTGGGTGCCACCGCAGCTCCCTTGGTCTTGGGGATCTTCTTTTTGGATTTCTCTCACTGCTCCTTGGGTTTCCCTGTCTGGGAGGACTTCACTGACTCAGTAACTGGGACTGAGGATGAGCATGAAGTCCTATGACCAGATGCTTCTGGGCGCTTCAGCGACTGGTGGGTGTCGAATAACTTCCGGGAATTCAGCCAGGTAACACTTTCAGCGACCGCCGATATTTCGGCGGGAGAACACCCCGCCATTTTCAAGGCAAACTGCAACGGACAGGCGGCGTACATGCAAATTTAATACCTCGGTTCTCGGACCGAAGCAGGAAAGATAACACACACACACACACACACACACACACACACACTGAACACTAGTGCCACCAAAGATGACCAAAGTCAGAGCTATCGATAGTGAGACTATGAATTCACAGGTGAGGCAGCATTGACTCTGTGCCTCTGTTTTTTGACAAGGGAGAGAGCCGGATTCCAAACAGAATTTAAACAGAAACCTCCATCCCTGTTAACGAGGTTGCTCGCTAATTTAATCTCAACTGCCTCCCTAGTGACACTGTCCCAATAGCTGGATGTGCATGCCAATATCTCGGTGTTATTATATAACATGGGGTGATCAGTATCCAAGCAATGTTCGGCAATAGCAGATTTATTTGGCTGCTGTAATCGTGTGTGCTGTTTATGCTCAGTACATCTGTCCTCCGCGGTCCTGATAGTTTGACCAATATATGCCATGCCGCAGCTACAGGGAATACGATATACACCCGCCTTACGCAGTCCAAGATCATCCTTAACGGAACTCAAAAGTGCTCTAATTTTAGATGGAGGTCGGAAAACACATTTCACATCGTATTTCCGTAAAATACGACCGATCTTATTGGACGTGTTTCCTACGTAAGGCAAGAAGGCAGTAGACTTAGGTGTTGACTCAGAATTATCATCAATCACCCGATGTACAGTTGGTCGATAGCGCAACGCACGTTCAATCTGGTGAGTGTCATCTTTCCCCCACTAGCAGAAACCTAGGAAGGAAGTGACCCAAGGGATCCCTTCCTAGCGAGAGGCCAAAGTAGGGACTGATGGGGGTTGCTCCCAAAGTAGGTGGTGCAGGAGCAACAGGGATGGAAGTGCCCCCCACCATCAAGGGGGCAGTTGTAGTCTTCTGGCTCTGAGAAGTGACTGGGGTTGGTGGAGCTGTTGGGGCTAGAACTGTTGTAACAGCGGCGTAAGATGTCATATGTACAGGATGTAAGTGTTCAAGTTTCCTCTTAGCCTCAATGTAGGTCGGTCAGTCTAGGGTCTTGTACTCCATGATTATCCTTTCTTTCTCGAGAATCCTGCAGTCAGATGAGCAAGGCAAATGGTGCTCTAGGCAGTTGACACAGATAGGAGGCGGGGCACATGGAATATTGGGATATGATGGGCGTCTACAATCTCGTCATGTGACACTGGAAGTACAGCAGGAAGACATATGGCTGAACTTCCAACATTTAAAGCACTGCATTGGGGAAAGCATATAGGGCTTTACATCACAGCAGTTGACATCACCTCGACCTTCTCAGGTAATATATCACCCTCAAAGGCCGAGATGAAGGCACTGGCGGCAACCTGATTATCCCTCTGACCCCGGTGGACACGCCAAATGAAATGTACCCTTCGCTGCTCTAAATTGACGCACAGCTCACTGACAGAATGAAAAAGAAGGTCCCTGTGAAATGTGATACCCTGGACCACATTCAAGCTCTTATGAGGCATGATGGTTACAGAAACATCCCCCAGCTTGTCACAAGCGAGTAACGCCTGTGACTGGGCAGAGGATGCTGTTTTCATCAAGCCTGACCCAGATCTCATTTTTGACAAGCCCTCCACCTTCCCAAACTTTCCTCTAAATGCTCAACAAAAAAACTGAGGCTTCATCGCCATAAAAGATTTCCAATCAGTTCTTGAACATACAACGTACTGGGGTGAATAAGAGCCGCTGCCATCCTTAGCCTAACATTACTCCCATGGTGTGGCCACGGAGGGGAACCATTTGGGATCTAGTGTGTTGAATTGGGCCCTTGAACGCTTAGAGACTGCTGTTGTTTGTTCACCGGCAAAAGATGATGTACTACATTTCATCACGTGTCATCTGCCCTGATGCCACCCACTCTGACTAGGGACCCTCCCCACAGGTGCCACTCAGCTGCAGCTAAGGCCACCTGGCAGGATGGCCGTTGCCAGGAGTGATGGGCATCTACTCCTCGCCATACGTGGGGAGTTAACAGCACAGGTATAAGCAGAGCCATCCAGGTGTAGTCAGGGGGCTACAACCAGCAGGGTACATGATGCCCCACCACAAAAGACTGGATACCGTGCTGGATATCAGGTGCAACCAAGCAAACAAGTCCCTTATCATCGTCAGTGTAGAAAACGATACTGCACAGTTGATGGACCCACGAGGGTGACCTCGCCCAACAGTTGGATAATGAGCAGAACTTCAGATCCACATCGACAAAGGATGCAATATGTCTCAATGCATGATGGACTCCTAATGATGGGTCTCTGCAGCTGATGAACCATTCATATGTCAATGTGAACGCCATGACATTGGCAACTATGACTCAAATGGGCTAGTGACCATCAATACTGAACATTAGCACAGTGGCAGACAGTTGCATGGTCTGAAGAATCCTGATACCGTTTTCATCACGCCGATATGAGCGCATTAAACCGTCTTTTCCCAGAGGAACAGCTCCTTGACACCTGTACTGTGGGACAGAGACAAGCTAGTGGCGGCTCCATTATGCTCTTTTGAACGTTCAGGTGGGCATCCACAGATCCAGTGGAGCTCGTGTGAGGCACTATGACACACCCCTTCATGACGATCATGTTTCCCGACGGTAGTGGCATTTATCAACAAGATAATGCGCCATGTCACAAGGCCGGGTTGTGATGGAGTCGTTCGTGGAACATAGTGGCGAGTTCCAATTGATGTACTGGCCCCCCAAATAGTCAGATCTGAGCTCAATCGAACACATCTGGGACATAATTGAATGTGGCCCCAGAATTTACTGGAATTAGGTGACTTGTGTGTGCAGAAGGTGATGCCATGTGCCTCCAGCGACTTACCAAGGCCTCATAGCTTCCATGACACGATGCATCGTTGCTATTATCCATACCAAAGGTGGACATACTGGCTACTGTGTAGGTGGTCGTAATGTTCTTGATGATCAGTGTATATAGAAGCAGCAAAAATTAAATTGACAAGAAACTTAGAATATAAAATGTGCACCATGTGGTGGACAAAGTGAAGGAATTGTACTGCTTTTCAAACAAAACAATGCATTATGGACAGAGGTAGAGTGACATACAAAGATGAGAAACACAAGATAAAAGGACATTATGTGCGAAAAGATAAGTTCTACTGTGAAACACAGGCCTTAGTCTGTGGAAGAAATTTCTGAGAATGTGCATGTGTATTCAGCATTGTGCGGAACTGAACCATGGACTGTGGGAAAACCAGAAAAGAAGAGAATACAAAATTTTAACCGCGTGTTACTGCAGGGTGCAAGAAATTGAGCGAACTGATATGGTTATAAATAAAGAGGTTTTCTGCAGAAACAACAAGGAAAGGAATACATCGAAAACACAAACTAGAAGTAAAGATAGTATGACAGGACTCGTGAGTGGTAGAGTAGTACCGGTTCTGGCGAAAATGCTGACTCATTATTTGTCAGCACTTTTTTATCTGGTGTCATATTACTGCTGAGACAACTGCACTTGCCGTGTATTACTGATGAGAGCATCTCTCCAACATCTCTCCAGGCGACATGACATCTTGTGATGTACTAAGGTGTGAAGAAGGGGTGAGTCTCCACATCTCCACTGCACTTCTGCAAATTCTGCAAGAAGCAGCCCCCAACCCTGAGCAACCTGGGCATTCATGGGAGCAAGACTCGACTGCAGTTTGTATGCATGTCATGTTTTGCATAAACATCCTAACTCCCCCACCCGTACACTTCTGCAAATTTTGCATGAAGTACTTCCCACAGCACCCCATGCTCCCACACTCCTATATACCTTGTAGCTCCACTGTGCAACTATGTTTGGAGTACTAACTTCCAAAAATTCATTTAAGGACTGTCTCAGCAGGAATACTGGAATGAGTAGACACCATATTTTTCTATATCTAAACCAACAATTACACATAAAATCTAAATAATGAAATAGGAGTTCTTATTCATTGAAAAGGTGTTTTTACCATAAACACTTTTCCACAAGCTGGGAAAAAGTAAATAAGTCCACTTGCCCATCTTGCCTCCTCCTGTCCCCAGCAGATGGCTGAACTGAAAAATTGATATTTCTCTATAAATATTTAAGAAACAATATCTGCTTAAAAATGCAGGGTATTCATAAATTCCCATTGCCAACTTCTAGGGCTTCTAGAGAGGAGTGAGTACATAATATTTTGAATAGCAACATACCATTTCCATGCAACAGCCATTTTAAAGCATGTTTGCTAGGTAGACATGCAACAGAGAAGTCGTGGGGAAGGGAGTGGTTACATTGGATCAGCTAATGTCATTCGACACTGTCAAACATCTCTGACCTGGTTTGAGTCTGTCATATGTCTGTGAGTGGCTGAATATACGTTTGCAGAATACACCAATATCATCCTTCTCAATGCCGAAGTTCACGGTAATGGAAGACCTGCTCATCAGCTTTATCAAGATCATTTTACAAAATGTCCAGCTACATCATATACCCTTTTCACCACAATTACGCAGCAACTTCAAGAAAAGGTATGTTCACCCTCAGGAGGTATGACTGTGGTGCTTCAAGCACACAGCACACACCCGTGTTGCAAGAGGCCATACTATGTCATATTGAAGAAAACCCATCAATGAGTATGTGAGCAATTTATATGGCTGTTACTGAACGGTATTGTAAACTAAGTGGCATACTGGATCACACCTAATCAATTACTTGCAAAAGTGGTCACGTTACCAACATGTTTTTAAATGATAGTAGTACAGAAACCGTGTGTTTCTGGACGTATGTGCCAATTCAATATAGCTAATGACTCCCCTCTCGAAGTCTTAGAAATCTGTAACAGGAATTTCCTACACACTGAATAAATTCGTGTTTGTTAAACATCAGTTTTACCTTAAATACCATCCCAAAACCCCCCAAAAAATAATAAATAATAGCAAATCCCAGTTCATCCAGCCACCAGCAGATGCCTTCACTGTAAAATCGCGACCTTAGGTCGATCTTTGTACTACATCAATAAATGACTCCAATGGCAATTACAAATCGCAACAGTTAGTAAATGAATTGTATCTTGCATCTAAGATGTTGCAAATTTTCTAAAACGTTCACAAAATTCATCATCAGGGTAAAAAAGTGTGATTTTTACATTGCTAGCACATGTCAAAATATCCCAAATAACTTCTGCAGCGTAAAAGAAAGCTTGAGTTAATTTCCACGTGTACACATATTCGCTAAATTAGTGTCCAAAATTTGAAAGGTGTATTCTATACTTCAGAATTTTGTAGATTTCAACACTTCAAATTATACAGATTAGGCCCAAAAATTCGATGTCGTAAAACTAGTCTGACATGACATAACTCCAGAAAAATCAGAAAAATATGTGTTAGCTAAACAGGCAGATAGGTAGACCGAATGTAACTATTTACAATACGCCCTCAAATAAAATATTTCCAGTGAAAAAAAGTGCGATGTTTATGTCGCTTGTTGAAGTTAATATATGAAAAACGCTGTTAGGTGTCACAGTATTCCAAAAAGTCTTCAAAGCATGACTTAATTGCAGCACACAAACATATTCCCCTAATTAGTCCCCAAAATTACGAAGTGTGTACCCCAATGGTAGATTTTAACAGTTGGTATTTGAGAATGCAGGTCTAATAACGCAACGTCGTAAAATTACCTTACCAGCTTATAACACCAGAAAAAAATGTGTTAGCAAAGCAGGCAAATACACATCAATTAAAATGTTTCTGAGACAATGTAAAGAGTACGATGTTTACATCGTTAGTTAATGTTAATACATCCTAAAAGTATATACTTCCGAATTTTTAAATAATTCTCAAGCACAAAGTTTGAAGGGTCAACGATAATGCATTGTGTTATTTACTAGAAACACTTTAAAAGAAGCTATTCATGGCCAGTTATTGCTATTATTACAAACAACACAGCCCTACTAAAGGCTAGTCGCACAGAGTGACCGCATGGTTCAAGGTACCATGTCATGGACTGCGCAGCCCCTCCCGCCGGACGTTCGAGTCCTCCCTCGGACATGGGTGTGTGTGTTGTACATAGCATAAGTTTGTTTAAAGTAGTTTAAGTAGTGTGTAAGTATATGGACCGATGACCTCAGCAGTTTGGTCCCTTGGGAATACACACACACACACACACACACACACACACACACACACACACTAAAGGCTATGTGAATAACAACAGTTTTCAGTCAGAAGGCTCCATACAAGCTTTATACACTGTATTTGTCTGATGTTACTGCCCACAAGTTTCTAAAGAATACGTCAGCATTGCTGTATTCGTTGTTAAATACGTGAAGTGAGTATTCGATCTATGCAGTTTTATTTCTGCAAACTATGGCTTGTAAAAACAAAAACCAGTAACTAACAGCACCACCACAAACAGGCACATAACGCAATTGACTTATTGGGAAAGGAAGGGGATAATAAGTTGATTTTTACTAACATAAATATTATTTAGACAAGAGAAGAATATGTCGCCTACAGTTTGCAAACGCACAATCAAAGACGGTAACAATGGGAGATGTGACTTTTTCAAGGACAATGTCAGATTAGATATCTCAGAAAAAGCTATATACCTTAATATAATGCGAGACACCTCACACTTTGTAAGCACAAATTAAATATTTCAACATCTAAATTGTCTCTTTGACTCATTAAAATACGCGCTTATCGTAATATAGCCAAAATCGCCATGAAAATGCAATTTTATGCACCTTACAGACACAGAGAGCTATCAGAATACGCCTAACACAACGCTTTGGATGATCACCCTCCATTACTATAAAGGCTAAACAGATGCCACAAGACATATTAAAGTAATGCTGTTCCTAATAATGTTCAGGTATGTTGATGTGGAAGTCGTCATGTTCTAGAAAACAATTAGTGTATCGCAACTGGAAAAGACCTTAGAGATTCTACCAGCCCATGATGCTATCCCAGCTGGCATACACGCTTAACATCACACTTTCAACTACATCGTCCATGTTAGGACTTCCAACATTAAAAGCTTAAACAACATAGCTGTAAATATTACAAGGTATGGTACCTCAGTAACAGCATGACAGTGCTGGTTTGCAGGAATATAGACGTCGATGTCGTAATACATGGAAGATAATGTGATTACAGCAACAATTACCAATAATCGCCAGAATGATATAATTATATTCCACAACAGAGTAGTTGAAAAGGCATCCAGTACAAACCTAAACAGCCTTACATAGGCATCAAACACATGATCCATTCTGTAGTGATCTCAGCAGTGTGTCTGGTCAATTTATAAAACCTACATAGTGGTTACCAATAGCATTGCCCGCTTCTGGGCTTGTGATTTGACATATTTATAATATAAGTTTTGCTCTACAACTGGAGGTCACCGAAACAGTCAATCATAAGTGTCTTACTGTATAGTATAACCCTTGGTGTCACATTATAGCCAGATGTCACCTCCAACCGAACCCTATGCTCTACCCTGAAAAAACTTTATATAACTACCGAAGCTGGCTGGTTCAGTTAATGTAGGTTTATTGCGTAGTTTCCTGAGGTGGCATCTGAGTGCTGTATATAAATAAATAACGTCTTAGCATATTCCACAAAAATTTGTGGTGATAGTAAAGTAACAGGATAAATTAATAGTAAATTCTGCGATTTGTGTGACCAAATAGCGATGGACAGACTGTACCGCCGATGGTATTAAGGAGAACAACGGTTGCTCTATTTTAATATAGCACTTCGTTCGGAGTCTATGCAGCTTATTATAGCCATATGCAGATAGAATTGGTAGTTAATGGTCTACCTGCACAGCAGTAGTCAAAAGCCAGAGGGGCGTCCGACTTAATGCTAGCAGAACTGACGGGAGTCACAAGTGTAGGAGACAGATTACGGGTTGGGTGCTCAGATACAATGAGTGGAACCTGCTATAACTGAGTGATATTAAATTGTCATCCGTCGCCCAGTTCTCATGTGCTCTAAACTATTTGAATGCAGCACGAAGATGGAGCTGCAGTGCCGTTAACGAACATCAAGCAGATACTGCTGACACAGTGTCCTCAAACTATGTCATTCTGCATATAATACATCATGAAGTTCTTGGATATAACACTTTAACAAGTAATCCATCTTATGTCACAACAGTCCAGTATACTGGTGGCGGTGTAAATACTGTCTGATAATGAAAATATCCAAATAAGGTCCGTACCTCATAATCTGAACGATACTCTATTTGACTGAGACACTCAGCATAGCACTTTATATATAAATTATATAGTTTGTAAAAATTGGAGTAACTGGCAATGAATAGATTCGTTTGTAACGTATTATGTATGTCAAACCACAAGCCCAGGATAGGGCAACGTTATTGGTACCTACCTTATAGATTTTATAAATTGACCAGACACGTGGCTGAGATCAATACAGAATGGATTGTGTGCTTGATCCTTGTGCAATACTGTTTAGGTTTGCACTGGATGACTCTTCAACTAGTCTGTTGTGGAATGTAATTATGTCATTTTGGAAGTTATTGGTAGTTCCACACCGCTATTGCTGCTGTAATCACATTATGTATGACGATATCGATATCTTAGTCTCTGCAAACCAGCACTATCATGCTGTTCCTGAGGTACATTTGTAATATTTACAGCGATTTTGTTGAAGCTTTGCATGTTGGAAGTCCTAACATGGGCAATGTGACTAAGGGCTTGATATTAAGCGTAGAGTCTAGCCCGGGGTAGCATCTTGTTCAGGCAGAATATCTGTCATTTCCGATTGTGATCCACTAATTACTAATTTCTCTTTTTTTAGAACACAACAACGGATTTGTTTAGCCATTATTGCGATGGAGGGTGGTCATACAAAGTCTTGCATTAGGTGTTTATTGACGGTTCTTTGTGTCTGCAAGGTGTACAAAATTGAATTTTCATGCTGGTTTTGTTTGTATTATTATAAGCATCTGTTTCAATGAGTTAAACAGGTAATTTCGACGCAGCAATATTCAATTTGTGTTTGTGAAGTGTAAGATGTCTCACAATATATTGTAGTACATAGTTTTTTGCGAGATATCGACTCTGACATTGTCCTTGGAGATGTCATATCTCCCACTGTTATTGTCTTCAGTCGTATGTTAACAAGATGTAGGCTACATGTTCTTCTGTCATTTGGGCAACATGTTTTGGCAATAAGAAACACCTTCATCTTTCCTTCCTATCCTAGTAAACAGTTGCTATGTATGTGTCTGTGGTGGTGTAGTTAGTTACTGTTTTTTTTAGACTTAGTTTTCAGTAATACAGCTGCATAGATCGCATACTCACTTTAAGTATTTAACAATGAGAACAGTGCTGCTGACAAGACCTTTAGCAGGCCTGTGTAATTTGTAAAAATTGCAATAATTGGCAATGAATAGTTTCATTTATAATGTTTTTAGTGAATAACACAATGGATTATCTTTGACTCCCCGAAATTGGTGCTTGAGAACTATTTAAAAGTGCAGAAATATATACTTTGAGGGTGTGTTAGCCCATAACTGACAATTTCACCATCGTACTTTTTGCGCTCTCTCGGAAATATTTTTTTTTGAGGTTGTTTGTAATTTGCTGCATTTGTTCTATTTGCCTGTTTAGCTAACATTATTTTTCTGCTGTTATAAGCTTTGTCAGGGTAGTTTTACGTCATCGCATTTATAGGCCTACCTTCTCAAATGTCAGCTGTTGAAATCTACCATTGGGGCCCATACTTCGGTATTTTGGGCACTAATTTGGCAAATACATGTATATATAGAAATTATAGTTTATAGATGTCTTTTGGAAAAATGTGACATCAGACAGTGTTTTTCACTTATTAACCTCAACAAGTAATGTAAACATTGTAGTTTTTGCACTGTCTCAGAAATATTTTATTTGAGGGTGTGTTGTGAATAGTTACATTCGGTCTGCCTACCTGACTGTAATGTAACATGTATTTGTCTCCAATTGTAAGCCTGGTCAGGCAGGTTTTAAACCAGAATTATTAGGCCTAATTTGTATAATGTGATATGTTGATATGCACCATTGTGGTACATACATCGGAATTTTGGACACTAATTTGGTGGATATGCGTACATGTGGAAATTATATCGTGCTTTCTTTTACATTGCAGAAGTTTTCTTGCAATATTATAACATCAAATAGCGTTTTTCATGTATTAACCTCAACTACAATGTAAAAATCACATTACTGCTGTATATTTAGAACATCTTAGAACATCTGAGAACATCTTAGAACATTAGATGCAGAATAAGATTAATTTACAGTCTGTTCCGTTTTCTAATTTCCATTGGAGACATCTACTCGTGGAGTGCAAAGATCGAACGCTAGGCGCGATTTTATAGTGTAGCCATCTGCTGGTGACTGGAAGAACTGGGCTTTGCTATTATTTCCATTTTCTGGGTTTGTGGGACGGTATTTAAGGCAAAGCTCACGTTCAACAAATACTAAATCTTATAAATGATGACTAACTGAAAATTTGTTATTTATATTTCCCAAGCAGATGTTGGTTTTTAATAATTTATAAAGAAACATTGACTTTTCAGTGCAGCCGGTTGCTGGTGACAGGAGCAAGTATGATGTGAAAGTGGCCTTGCCTATATTTAAATTTTTGAAACTTGTTGAAGCATTTATGGTTAAACAACTCATTTGCTACGAATAATAATTCCAGTTTCGTTATTTATATTCTACATGGCAATGTAAGTTTTTTATCATTTATAGAGGAATATGCTATCTACTCATTATAAAATTACATGGTGAATGATAATTAGCTTCAAATCAAAGTTACCAATGAACTGGTGTGTCGGTAAAGCACTCACAGCTGCTGAGCAGATGCACAATGCATGTGGAAGTTTGGGAGGATGGGGTGTGGCGTGTTTCATGCAAGGTTTGCAGAAGTGCACAGGTGGAGGGTAGGGCTGATCATGCCAGAGAAATATAATATGCATGGAAACTGTAGTCAGAGCTCGCTCCCACGAATGCAGTGGGTGCCCTTTAGGCAAGGGGTGCTTCATGCAGAATTTGCAGTAGTTCAGTGGGGTGGGGAGGCTCCTCCCTCCTTCACATTGGTACACAGCAGAATGTCATGATTCCTGGAATGACCTTGGAGATAAGGAAGTGTTGATTGTGACACCAGTGAAATGTGGCATATGCAACTGTCTCAGCTGTGATATGACACCAGACAGAAAATTGCTGACAGATACTGAGTCAGCATTTTGGTCAGTTGGTGGAGATATTTTGTGGTGTTAAGGGCATCTTATGCAAGGGATGGCAATTCCCTGCTGCTATTCTTAATTCAGTGGTGTGGTATGACGCAGAGTGCTGCAAGGAGTTTATTATTTGTTATCGGGTGGAAGGCACTGATGTAATGGCGTTACGATGTGTGTGGTGTACAATACGGCGACCCTCCCTTGTGGAGGACACACATTGTTGCCAAGAACTTTGACGTCGAGTAGCCCTATCATCACATTCCTATGCAGTCCAACATCGGCCCACTGACCCATCCAAAATGCCCCGGAATACTGCACTATTCCACCAGCGGACCAAATGGAAACTCATTGTGAGGCTCCTTTCAAACTCTGCCAGGTGCTGATAACGCTGTCTCCTACGAGTACACAGTAACTTCGTTTTATCCATGGCGGTCGCTAAACATGTAATCTGTTCATAGCCTTTATATACCCCGCCAGGCTCTCTGACACACTATAAATCAACAACCCAAATGCACTCTAGGAATCTAATTTTGGCACAGAAAAGAGTGAAATATGAAGCTATAAAGTACTTTCAAGATTTATGCTGTCTGTCAGACATTTTATTTCCACGGATAGATTTTCAAGGAGTTTTACAGCTGCATATTGCATTCTTTTCTGGGCCAAAGTTAGATTCACTAAATACTAATGAAGATCATTTTTCCTTCTAGTGATGTACTTGCAAATATCTTTATTACTGTCAGACTCAGCTGGGTTGTTGGTAACAAATTTCGCAAGCGACCTGTGAGGCTGTGGTTCACATTTCCAGTTTCTTGTATGGAGATGCCAGCAAGATCTATGTATGTGAACACCATACATAATTCTAATTTAATGATCATTAGGTTAACTATTGGTACGTTGATCACTTCTCGATTAGACGTTTTTCGAACATGCTGTGTTCTTTTCTTAAACATGCTACGACGTTTTTGATTTTCTACACTGAAGAGCCAAAGAAAATATCGTCTAGGGCCCCCGCGAGGACGCAGAAGTACTGCAACACGACGTGGCATGGACGCAACTAATGTCTGAAGCAGTTCTGGTTGGAATTGACACCATGAATCATGCAGGGCTGATCATAGATCCGTAAAAGCACGAGGGAGTGGAGATCTGTTCTGAACAGCATATTGCAAGGCATCCCAGATACGCTAAACAATGTTCATGTCTGGGGAGTTCGGTGGGCAGCGGAAGTGTTTAAACTTAGAAGAGTGTTCCTGGAGCCACTCTGTAGCAATTCTGGGCCTGTGGGGTCTCGAATTGTCCTATTCGAATTTCCCAAGTCGGTCGGAATGCACAATGGACATGAATGGCTGCAGGTGATCAGACACGATGCTTACGTACGTGTCACCTGTCAGAGTCGTACCTAGACGTATCAGGAGTCCCATATTATTCCTACTGCACACGCCCGACACCATTACAGAGCCTCCACCAGCTTGAACAGCCCCCTGCTAACATGCTGGGTCCATAGATTCATGAGGTTATCTCCATAGCCGCAGACGTCCATCAGCTCGATACAATCAAACGAGACTCGTCCGATCAGTCTACATGTTTCCAGTCATCAGCAGTCCAATGTCGGTGTTCACGTGCCCAGGCGAGGCGTAACGTTTTGTGTCGTACATTCATCAAGGGTACACAATTGATCCTTCTGCTCCGAAAGCCCATATCGATTATGTTTCCTTGAATGGTTCGCACGCTGACACTTGTTGATGGCTCAGCACTGAAATCAGCAGCAATTTGCGGAAGGGTTGCACTTTTGTCACGTTGAACAATTCTGTTGAGTCGTCGTTGGTCTCGTTCTTGCAGGATCTTTTTCCTGCCTCAGCGTTGCCGGAAATTTGATGTTTTACCGGATTCCTGATCGAAATGGTCGTACGAGAAAATCCCGATTTCATCGGTAACTCGGAGATGCAGCGTCCCATCGCTCGTGCGCCGACTATAAGACTACGATCAAACTGGCTTAAATCTTAATAATCTGCCATTGTAGCAGCAGTAACCGACCCAACAACTGCCCCAGACACTCGTTCTCTCATATAGCCGTTGCCGATCGCAGCGCCGTGTTTCGCCTGTTACATATTCCTGTTATGGGGTACGCATGCATATACCAGTTTCTTTGGCGCTTGAGAGTATTAGCCGTGAAAGAAAATAATTTATGTATTGACATTATTAGGTTTTGCTACATATTCTGTCAAGGTGGTCAACGGCCGAAAAAGGTAGATATTGAGGTTCAAATGCAAACAGCTGATGGTTGAATTTAGTTTCTTCAAGTGATTCTGATTACTTCTTTTTCTGCAAGGTCGTTGTAATGGTACTTGAATTACGTAACCATTACGGCACCTCCCTCAACCTCTTGATACCAGCAATATCCTACTGTGTTTCTGTAAAATAGTTAACATGTTTCTGAGAACATTTAGATTTGATTTCATTAATGTAGAGGTACTTCGATACACCGATATGTATATATTGCAATGATATTATTCTTATGTGTATTCTTTCTTGTGACATTATTGTCTTTGACGTACTTGTAACTCTGATTTTTGGGCGTGTAAGCGGTTGTTAGAGAGTGAAGCTTTGGTCGTCATGTTAAAATGACGCAAATTGTGGTCAGTTTGTGAAATGTGAACTGTAACAGTGAGGAAGATATTTTCAAGTATGTTTTGTATTGTGAAGTGATGTTTTGGAACGAGTTGCGTGATATCGCAACAAAAGTAATTAAAAAAAGTGTAACTTAAATTGGGGGTGCTGATTACTTTTTTACATCACTATTGTCCTAACTTGCAAAAGTTTAATCTTCAAGAATGGTTTATGAAACACATCTATAAAGCTTTTGAATATCGCAGAATAACACCTAGGCCTCTTTGCATCCGAGCTTGGAATCATCACCACCTAGATTTTCGACGATTGAGCCATGAGTTCACAACGAGACCAGCGTGGGAAACACGAAAAGATGAGTGCCTAGTTTATCCATTATTTCAAGAAATGACTTTGTTAACTGTACTCTAATAACACCTGCCACATAATATAACTTTGTTGTTGCCCGAGAATACAATATTGAGTAGCGTGAGCAACACTACAATCATAATTAATTTTTGACCTTTGTTGTGGTGGGGTTGTTAGAGTCTACAGCAAGTAACTGAGAACTATGGGTGTAGTTGCCAATCTGAGATAAAGAGGTTGGCACAAGAGAAGAAATCGTGACGGACCTGAGCAGAACAAAAGAAGAAGAAGAAAAGTGCCAGAGAGAGGCGTCCGCGCCTGCACCGCAGCCCCAGCGCCGGCGCGCCGTGGCGGGCGCGGCCGCGGCCTCAGGCCCGCAGCAGCCGATCGCTAGGCGGACGCCGGCCGATCGCATCCACCGCGGTCCGGAGTCAACGGCCGCGGTGGCTAACCCTGCCAAACTGGACCTTGAGAGATTTCAGCGGCCGCCTCTCGCGCCGGTCGCCTCCCGTCCTAGCCGTAGCCGCCGCGGCCCCTGGAACACACCTAGTCGGCATCAAAAAAATCGCCATGCAAATGAATCGGTTCGGGGCGGCGACCGCCGATTAAAAACAGGTCACGTTTTCGCACGGTGCACCTCGCCTCACCTCCTACGTACGCGGCGCTTGCCGGCTCCAAGGTCCGCCGGCCCGTGCAACGCTGCTTCACTCTAACGATCGCTGCCGGCCGTAAACGCCGCCGTTCCGTCTCGTCGCGTCATTACGTGGACGATTTAAATGTGCTCCGCGGCGCTGCGCACTGCTATTAAAACTACTTTGCCGGCCTCGCTTTTTGGTATTAATACAATAAATAACGGCCCGGCACTCAGATTGTTGTACGGAGATTTCAGTCTCGTTCTGCTGATTTTATTGCGCCGTTTGGTCAGATTTACGCAACGGGATTGCATAGTTTCTGATAGCACTACAAGATCACAAAAGCAGTAAATACGTGGGACGCCTGCAAGGACTGTGAGCTACGCTAGTCTCTGTGCAATGTGCTGTGAAATGCCGAGATAATCCTGGGTAAGAAAAAGCAGAAAACAAAACGGCGTTGAATAACCATTTGTAGCACGTTATAAGAAGTTTTCTGCGGTTATCTGGCGTTCTGCAAGTTGGGCAATAAAATAACTAACCCTAGGAGCTAACTGTTCATGTGCTTGGTTTCCTCTAGCTTTGTTATTTCTCGGGGAAGGGTTCATCGTTGACAGAAGAAGTAACAAGTCCAAGTTAAACAAGTATCAAGACACAATGCGGCCTTAGTACCTCTGACACAGTTAAACAGTCACACAAGATGACATCAGTTCTTTCACTTTAGAAGCATAGTCATTACTTTCCACGCGTTGGTGCTACGGCACGATGGTTAAATGACTCAAATGGCTCTAAGCACTGTGAGACTTAACATCTGAGGTCATCAGTCCCCTAGACTTAGAACTACTTAAACCTAACTAACCTAAGGGCATCACACACATCCATGCCCGAGGTAGGATTCGAACCTGCGACCGTAGCAGTCTCGTGGTTCCGGGCTGTAGCGCCTAGAACCGCTCGGTCACTCTGGCCGGCCACGATAGTTAAAATTCGTGAACAAGGAAACGTATTATATGTTCACTAAAAACCTACTGAGGCGCACCCATGAAAACCAACACATCCACATTCACAGGAAAAGCAACACGTCCACATTCACAGGTTCACACACACACACCACGCATGTACGCTCGCGCACGCAGACACACATATGCACTTACTTCCGTAAATTGTTGAATATGTGTTAATACATTCGGGACATTCTAAGATACACAGTATCCATAATACATTAAAGACATAAAACAACTGGACTGTCATTTTATCAGTAAATAGGACACCTTGCAAGTTGCCGGTCGTGAGCTTCGACGTTCTTGCCGATTCAGAGTCCGATGCCAGCTGGACTTTCTGACAGTCACACCGCTCCTCATACGTTCATATGTGCGAATGAAGATTTAGTGCAACGAATTATCAAGGGAAGGCGTCCTCGCAAATAGGTAATGGCTGCTGGGCTTCCAAAATCGCTGAACAATGATAACAGTGGCAGGGATTCAATAGTCATAGAATTAATGTTAAAATGTGCCACTGTGATATACTTGTTTTATTGATTCTAATACATACGTATAAAACTGCACATAATGAAAATTTACATTCGAACACCACACATTTGCATGGGGTGAGGTGGGTGGGGTATTAAGTGACATAAATTACGCTTTGGGCACCGTCAGTGGGCTGCAATGTACTAGGGGAACAGAAAGAGGAACATTGCCTCTTGCACCAACCGATATTACAGAACTCATAATAATCTTGCTGGCATAGGGGTGCAAGGCTAGCACGCAAAGGAGTTAGTAACTTACACTTTAATTAGCTGTTTGGAAGCGTATGCCCAAGATTCACTGAGATGAAATCCACTCACGAAACGCCAGACAGAGGGGAAAACAATTTCTGCCGTAATGAATAAGTGGAATATCATCGAGAGGAAACTAATGACCCAATAATTCAGATCAACCACTTACAGCACTTACAGAACAAGCGTCCAGAAGCAGCGGCCCCCAGAACTGCCTCTCCCCAGCGTCTGCACCTGAGTGCAGAGTCGGCAGAAGTGTCTTCCTGCAGAATCGCAAAAGAGTGACTCGAAAAATTCTTTCTCCTGACACCCGCCGTTCCCATGGAACAGAAAGACTATTATCGACCAATCAAGGCTCATGGATGGTTGTCATCCCATCAAACGAGAGGAAACTGCCGTTTCGAACCCCACTGTCTCCTGATATGCCTGAGAAAACAGCACGCCAAAATTACAATCGGCCAATCAAGAGCCGCAAATAGAGGTCGGCCAACGAAAACATAAAAAGCTTGCTTTAAATGTTTGGATTGTGCAACGGCTATACGTCCCTCCAAATTGTCGCCATGATATTGTATGGCTGCTCACCTCAGACTCGTAACATTAAGGTAAAAGACGCCGCCGCTAAATGCGTGGGTGGAGGCACCCCTTTCCAAAGTCGCTTTTGTCCAGAAATTTTCACTGTTAGCCGAAAAGACGAGACAACGCGCCACCGGCACCCTGTAGCGTAGGTCGGAGGCGGCGCTATAGGACTCCTACTGTCCAGAGGACTTCCAAAGTAACCGGCTAAGAAATGATGTGCAAATCCTGTCGTCGCTAAAGGGAATTACTTTTATTACATGGCTGAAATCAAAATTGCTCCTTAATTGCCACATTAAAAAGTACATCACACAGAAAAGGGTGGAATGATGGTACTATGAAACGTCCCCTTAGAAAAACTTATACATGACTGTGCTTAAACTGACACACAATATTTTTAGCGCAACGCAATCTGACTTTCAAAAATCCCTACAAAAGAATGGCACTTACTAACATTAACCTATACCTTTCACAAATCACTTACCTCACCAAAAATCTTCGTTCCTCGAACTACTGCAATACAGCGAGCGCCACTACTGCCAGCTAAATAAAAGATTCAAACTACGGAAGGCACTAACTACTGATAGGCATAGTTAGCAAATAAAAGATTTTAATAGAGAACAAACAATGTATTTACCTTAATAGTCATCAAAAGTCATAATATATACAGCAGTTCATGACATCCATTTTTACAAATTTCAAAACTCCGCCATTTCTCTCCCCACATCCACCACTGCTGGCGGCTCACCTCCAACTGCGCAACGCTACGCGCTGTTCACATCCAGCTGCCCAACACTACAATGGCAGACAACAATGCAAACTAGCCACAGACTGCACACAGCACAGCCAGTGATTTTCATATAGAGCGCTACGTAACGTTGCCAATAAGAAAACATAAACAGCCCACTTACATAGCCCCCATGCTCCCCACAAAAAATTTTACAAATTGTTTTGGGCAGTGGCCAATAATGATTTGAAAAAAAAATTTCATAATTACAATAACAAAGATATCAAATGCACACACTTATTTATACAATGTTGGTCAAAAGCTAAAATTTTCTCACAGTCCATAAAGACAGTCCAGATTGTTCATCACAGTAAAATTTCAGTGGTTTTTTTTTTCAAAGTCTGAGCAGTAAAAGACAATGCACACGGAAGTAGTGGATTTCCATGCAGTCTTGAAGAAGTAGTGTTGTCCTTGCAACTGAAAGACAGTGCTGACTCTTGACATGCTGACAGGTAATGGGCCACAACAGAGCAAACAAACCGCAGAGTCAGTCGAAGTTGATGAATATTGGTAGGTAGGTCATCACAGAGCAGACCCACTGTAGTCCTAGTAGAGGTTACGGTATTGATGGGCCACCAGAGGCGCAGACCCACTGCAGTCCTTGTAGAAATAATGGTACTGTGGGTCATCAAAGATGCAGACCCACTGTAGTCCTTGTAGAGATGGCCAGCAGCCATCTGTTGTGACTGTGCAGGTGCACAATAACCATTGAAGAGTCTTGCAGATAATATAGCAAGTCCATAACCACCACTTGTGCACTCACAAATTTTTTGGAATTGTCCTTAGAACCAGCAATGCTGTTATCCAGTCCCTTGCTGAATTATCAACACACGTGCAAACACTAACAGTCCCTACTTCTTACATATTGTCCATATACTATGACCAACAGAAACGTGTGCAGTGAAATGTAACTTACAAGTTACTTAATTTGATGAACTGGTGTCAATTACAATTTTATAACATAAGAATACAATAACAAAGGTAAAAATACATCATTAAAGAACATAACAATACAGATAACATTTGTAGTACAAGCTTTACAAAAGAATCGAAATAACATATACATCAGTGTTACAGGAATTATGACATGAGTACATAAATAAAAGATCAGAATCACTTTCGAAACATCAACTTCACACATGAGCATTAAAACAAAACAGAGTAAATAATGTCTAAACATCTTTACAAAGAAAATAACATATTATCAGAAAAATTCTACAACGTAACTCATATCAGTTAAACACATAAATACAGGAAAAACATAAATACACAAGGGTACACAAACATATAGCGGAATAATACAAAAGGAAAGGACAGGGTTTGTTTTCAGTGCAACATTTGGTACTACAGTCCAACCCAAAACTTCATTCCATAGATCCTTCGTCTTATTTCGATATTTGCTCCAGCCAAAAAAATCCTATCCAAGCATGCTTTCTGTAATTTCTCGTATTACCTCTCAGTGCATTTCTTCAAATTCATCGCAACTCATTCTCTTATAGGCTACCCCCTCTTAAGCTAACTTAAATCTACTGAGCTCAGATGCATAAACTACGGGACGAGGCAATGCAGCAGCACAAAACAATTAATACAAACAGCAATGACAAAAAAATGGAAATTGGTGAAGCAACAATATTACAACTAAGATAAGGCACTGTGCAGCAAACAAGAAAAATAAATCAGTAGTAAAACTAGCTTAGAAGAGTAAGACAAATTAAAATTCAGTAGCACTATGCCTGGCAAACAGCAGCAGCAAATATAAAAAATATAAAACTTATATCTATACATGACAAAGCTCAAGCAGAAAAAATATTACAGTAAAAATGGCCATGTTTAATACTTATGTCACATCTTAACACTAGAGTGATGCATCACAAAAACTTACTCTACCAAAAAAAAATTACCAAGTAGTTGAAAAGAAAATTATTTATGCAGTTCCTGTGAAATGTCTTTGTGCTCCCCCATTTTTGGGAAATGTAGTACAAAATTAGTATGTACTGGATCTGTAGACAGAAAATATTTATATTAGTACATCTATAAAATTCTATTTTAACCAATGCTGCAGTGCAGCTAGAAACTTGATATTAAACAAAATGTGTAAATAAATACATAAAGCAAGCCATATGGCATTTTTCTCAACTAGCAAGACAATAGCCGTGAAATGTTTCTCATCGTTTCATTAGGCATTTTAGTAAATATCATAAATTACGAGCTCCACAGTATGCTTTCAACAAGGAAATGTAATAGCGAGGATAATGGCCTCCCCTTTCTTTTTTTCTACCTGTGCCTCTGCAAAGGCACACCCTAATGGCTTGTTCTCCAGGCGTCTGACACAGCTGGGTGCCCACGACGCATTACATGCAGGTGGTCACTTAACTCTCTTACGGAAATATTTACGACAGCAGCTAGCACTAGAGTGACAGTCTCATCTACAAAATTTCACGGGTCGAGAATTTGCGTTGCAAATGTGTAGAAACAAAATCTCATGAATATAACAGTGTCCAAAAAATGTTCGCCGGCATTGTGATACATTCACGCATTTACACACATTTCATAACTCTTAAAGTACGATTCTTGGTTTCCAACATCCTTTTCATAAATCAGAGTCCCTAACCACTACTCATATTCCTTTCCTTATTCGTCGACACTTCTTCAATATTTCATCATGACAGGTACATAGCATAATCAAATAACTCATATAGCATCAGCTTATTGATCATAAACATACCGCAACAGCATAATACACATAGTCATCATAATAATAACAACATAATACCTCAGTCAAATCTCAAAAACGTCGTAGCTTTCTGCAATAATTTCAAAACCTAAAAAAAATTCTCTGCTCATGTCAAAAGTGTCATCTACCTCAAACGTACTTTAAAATCATGCTCCATTACCAAATATATCATTCAAAGCTCTCATAGTATCACAATGGTTCCGAAAAAATATGAACAGTTCACAAAGTACAGACAAAATACAATTTCTTAAGTGTGAAGTTATCCAACGGTGTAATTGTGTAAACATGTGTCACTGACATAATAAAAAAGTTTGTCTCTCTCAGTTAAATGATCAGATAGCTGTGTAATTATGTGTTAAAGAAATATGGTACCGATGTGTAAAGTTGTATAAGCAAATACCATATTAGCTAGGGATCCTTGTGCTTGCCAAACACATGATACACAAAGTAGGCGTGTACCCCCCTGAGGATTAATGTAATTATACCCTCAGGTGTTACAGGTTACAGCAATGGAATGAAATGTATAACGGAAAACCTTTGTGTCATTGTACTTCAAATATCTTTAAAAATAAATGTTTTAAGTATAAAATTAATCACTCAAATACGTGTACTGTAGCACTAAACTGTGCATCTTGTTGTAAGATAATCTCTGTGGAAGTGTCGTAGTTATCGTCCTCCGAAAGCTAAGTTCTGCAGAAGTCAATGTACTTACCTCATGATAAACAAAAGTGAAATGCTTCATAATATATATAGAAGTTCATGCCATCCAGTATTACAAATTTCAAAACTCCGCCATCTCTCTCCCCACATCCACCACTGCTGGCCGCTCACCTCCAACTGTGCAACGCTAAGCGCTGTTCACATCCAGCTGCCCAACACTACAATGGCAGACAACAATGCAAACTAGCCACAGACTGCACACAGCACAGCCAGTGATTTTCATACAGAACGCTACGTAACGTTGCCAATAAGAAAACATAAACAGCCTACGTACATAAAGAAAACATAAACAGCCCACTTACACTAGCTACCTGTCAGATCGCAGTTATTTCTACTATAACTGATACATTCTTGTTCTTACATTCAACTGTTGTAAGAATTAATCCTAACTAGTGGGCATAGTTGATGTACATGAAACGAGTAAGTCATAAAGCTGGCGGACGCGTTTCAAATTACATTTAAAATGTGTTGAACCTACAACAGTACACAGCAAGTATTACAAAATGGAACGGAGAACAGTTTTTATTTTTTATTTTTGTAAAGGATGGAACGGAAGTATACCGAGATACAACCTAAGTGTATCCAGAATTTTCGAGTGAAACATATTTTTGTTATGGAAAATGAAACCTGTATTTAACAGAAATGTGGATAGCCTGATTTCGTCTCTGACACATGTTAGTGCTATGACCAGAAATCAACACAGTGTCGTACACAAAAGCAGAAAATCCTTCACTTAGGTCACATAAGGCACAAAAGATAACATTTCAGTATCTGGTAGGCCATCCAAGCGCCCATGTTACTGCATCACATCTTCGAGTCATGCTCCTCACAAGTCTGTGAACATTTTGTTGTGGAATTTTTTCCCACTCCTCAATAAGGACCTCTGAAAGTTGTTCAAGAGTCTGAGGTGCTACGGAATGGGCCCGAAGTTGTCTGTCCAGCATATCCCATACATGCTCAATAGGACTGAGGTTAGGACGCAGACCAGGTCAATCTCGTTACTGAATCTCGAGATCCTGCGACATTTCCATAGTGGCATCTGCTGAATGCACTCTCGCATTGTCTTTTTGCAGGAAAAACTGGGTCCCCATTAAATCGGAATGGGCATAACATGACCCAGTAGGGTCTCGTTAATGTAGTTCTGAGCATTAAGTCGATCTCTATCTGAAGATCCCATTGGCCGTCAATTATGATGCCACACCACACCATGACTAAGCCGCAGCCAAATCTGTCTAAATTTGTTCATTTCCTGGACTGCTGCTTCTTTGCAACGTTCACCACGACGACGATATACACGTATACATACGTCGCACCGTGTCAGACGAAAGCGAGACTCGTCTGTAAACAATACATTGCACCAGTGACGCAGCAGTCAGTACCTGTGTTACTTAACAAATCGAAGTCGATCTCTTGTGTACAGAGCAGTTAATCGAGGAATGTAATGACTTCTTGCTCTTAAGCCTACCTCTCGGAATCTGTTGCGTATTGTTTGGCCATTGAGACTGCAACCATTTGCTGCTCTGAGATCATTTTGTAGGTCTTGGGCAGTAACAGTCACCGACGGAGAGAACAATTAACAACATGTAGGTCGTCCATGGGTGATGTTTTTCGTTTTCTCCCCAGTCCTGGTTTTCTTGAGTATGTACCAGTTTCACAAAATCGTTTCCAAACCATCTAAACGACAGGTGAAGCTACATTAAGCTCTGTAGACACTGCACAAATAGTACAACATTCCTGCAGTAGCGTCACCACCCTAACGTGTTCTGCCTCAGTGAGACGCCTCATGCTGACTGATGAAAAAACGTTATAGAGATGTACTCTTTACTTACACTCACTATATGGCAGGGTGAGACATTGTTCGTCCATTTGACTCTTAAGAATAGAACGATACGTCTGAATACTGCCACTAAGCCATGGCTTTCAAACGTATTGTGCAGGATTGTTTTCGTTATTTAAACGCGTTGTAAGACTGAGAGTAACAGCATATATCTTATCGCGGACTACCTACATGGTACACTCGATCAAATTACTTTCCCTCTTAGCTGTTTTGGAAAACGACCTTGCCGCAATTGTAAAACTGGTTCCTGTCAGATCACTGAAGTTAAGTACTGTCGGGCTTGGCTAGCACTTAGATGGGTGACCGTCCAGGTAAGCCATGCGCTGTTAGCAAGTGGGGTGCACTCAGCCCTTGTGAAATCAACTGAGGAGCTACTTGACCAAGAAGTGATTGCTTCGGTCACGAAAAGTGACGACGAATGGGAGAACGGTGTGCTGACCACTCCATATTCGCATACAGTGACGGCATCGGCTGAGAACTAGACGGCGGTCGGACGGCACCGTTGGGCCTATCGAATCCTGTTCTGGCATAGTTAATTGTTTTGAGCAATGTATTATTGGTGGTTTAGAAAGTGAAGCGAATTATCTTGAATATTCTATCAGACTGATACCTTTAGTAAGCAGCTGAAATGAGTTAAAAATGTGTACTGGACTCGAACTTGCGAATTCGCGTCTACATTGCGCAACGTTTACCACTTTTTCCCTTCTTTCGTTCTGTCTACCCGTTTCTTCGCCATATTTCGTCCGCAGTTCTGTGTAAATGTGACATGACACCTCTCAAACACCATTGATGAAAGCTTACTCTCTTTTTGTGTTACAGAGGGTGTCTAGCCCCCGATCTAACAGCTGAGCTACCGTGCCAGCAAGATTAAACCTGTTGGCAGACAGCCAAAATACAGTAAAAATTTAAAGGTATGAGCGGGTTCGAACTCGGCAATTCGCGACGTTTAGGGCTAGACCACGGGCAGCTACAGCACTGAGAAACCTCGACCAGAAGACAACAGTTCTTCAAGACACTTCTGCATACTACAGTGGCACCAGATAGTACAAACAGACAGACTTAAAATTCTGAGAGGTGGCCAGTTCTTGTGCTGTCGAGTGTATAGTTCATGTTACACCTCCAGTATATACTGCTATGGAGTCAAGTAGATAGGCGTGCCGGCTGAGTCAGCTGATAATGATATGAGATCACTATTTCTGATCAAATTCTGCCTCACCATTTTTGACTGGGAGAATTACTGCAACGGTTAAGACACACAGCTCGTATTCGAGCGGAACCGGGATCAAATACTCGCCAGGCCTTGATTATGATTAAGTATTAACTCAGACGATGCCTGGATGCTTCCTTCAACAAGTCATTCTTTTTCCCTTCCCAGTTTATGCTCAGCTGAACTGAAATATTGTCTCTGACGACATCGACGTCTATGAGACATTTCTTCATAATGAGACGCGTCATCTAGCCACTCAAAGTTAACATGTAATCAGAAAAGCAAAATAATACAATCAAAGCTAGTAGATTTTATTTATTTATTTATTTATTTATTGTTCCGTGGGACCACATTAAGGAGAACTCTCCATGGTCATGGAACGAGTCAATACATGAAATTATAACACGATTGTAGAAACAGATAAAATGAAATATAAGAAACATATTCAGGCGACACGTCATTAGTTTAAATAAAGAAAATCAAGAATGTAACACTGGAATTTGCTTAATTTTTTAGCTCTTCCAGGAGCTCCTCGACAGAATAGAAGGAGTGAGCCATGAGGAAACTCTTCAGTTTGGACTTAAAAGCGTTTGGGCTACCGCTAAGATTTTTGAGTTCTTGTGGTAGCTTATTGAAAGTGGATGCAGCAGAATACTGCACTCCTTTCTGCACAAGAGTCAAGGAAGTGCATTCCACATGCAGATTTGATTTCTGCCTAGTATTAAGCTGCTAACTCTTGGGAATAAGCTAATATTGCTAACAGCAAACGACATTAAAGAAAATATATACTGTGAGGGCAATGTCAGAATTCCCAGACTATTGAATAGGGGTCGACAAGAGGTTCTAGAACTTACACCATACATAGCTCGAACAGCCCGTTTTTGAGCCAAAAATACCCTTTTTGAATCAGAAGAATTACCCCAAAAAATAATACCATATGACATAAGCGTATGAAAATATGCGAAGTAGACTACTTTTCGTGTTGAAATGTCACTTATTTCAGATACTGTTCTAATGGTAAATAAAGCGGCATTTAGTTTCTGAACAAGATCCTGAACATGGGCTTTCCACAACAGCTTACTATCTATCCGTACGCCTAGGAACTTGAACTGTTCCGTCTCGCTTATAACATGCCCATTCTGTCTGATTAAAATATCAGTTCTCGTTGAATTGTGAGTTAGAAACTGTAAAAACTGAGTCTTACTGTGATTTAGCATCAAATTATTTTCCACAAGCCACGAACTTATTTCATGAACTACATTATTTGATAATGTTTCAATATTACACACAAGATCCTTCACTACCAAGCTGGTGTCATCAGCAAACAGAAATATTTTTGAATCACCTGTAATACTAGAAGGCATATCATTTAATAAATAAGAAACAGCAGTGGCCCCAGCACCGATCCTTGGGGAACGCCCCATTTAACAGTGAACATCATTACCACTCTCAATATTGCGGAGAATTATTTTCTGCTTTCTGTTCTAAAAGTAAGAGGCGAACCAATTGTAAGCTACTCCCCTTACTCCATAATGTTCCAACTTCTGCAGTAATATTTTGTGGTCAACACAGTCAAAAGCCTTCGTTAAATCAAAGAAAACACCTAACGTTCGCAACCTTTTATTTAATCCGTCCAAAACCTCACAGAGAAAAGAGACTATAGCATTTTCAGTTGTTAAGCCATTTCTAAAACCAAACTGTACATATGACAGCAAATTATGTGAATTTAAATGCTGCAGTAACCTTGTATATACAACCCTCTCGATAACTTTAGAAAACACCGATGGCATAGAAATAGGTCTATAACTATCAACATTATCCCTGTCTCCATTTTTATAAAGTGGCTTCACTACCGAGTACTTTAATCGGTCAGGAAACCGACCACTCAATAAGGAAAAGTTACAGATATGGCTAAGTACTGGGCTGACATACATGGAACAATACTTCAGTATTCTGCTAGATACCCCGTCATATCCATGAGAGTTCTTGGTCTTTAGTGATTTAATTATTAACTCAATCTCCCTCTTGTCAATATCATGGAGGAGCATTTCAGGTAACAGTCTCGGAACACTTTTTTCTACGAGCGCTATATGATTCCCTGTTGGGACTAGGTTTCTATTTATTTCACCTGCTATATTCAGAAAGTGATTATTAAATACTGTACATATACGCGACTTATCAGTAACACGGACATTCCCACTACGCACTGATTCTATATCCTCGACCTGTCTCTGCAGACCAGCCACTTCCTTTACGACTGACCATATGGTTTTAATTTTATCCTGAGACTTAGCTATTCTATCTGCATACCACATACTTTTTGCCTTCCTAATAACATTTTTAAGCACCTTACAATACTGTTTGTAATGGGCTGCTGCATTTAGATTTTGCCTGTTTCTAACGTTTTGATATAATTGCCTCTTTGTTCCACAAGATATTCTTATCCCTCTAGTCAGCCACCCAGGCTGCCTGTTTGTGCTAGTACCCTATTTTGAACATTCTAACGGAAAGCAACTTTCAAAGACCACGAGAAAAGTCTTGAGGAAAGCATTATATTTATCGTCTACTGTGTCAGCACTATAAACATCTTGCCACTCTTGTTCCTTGATAAGGTTTACAAAAGTCTCTACAGCAACTGGATCAGCTTTCCTAAAACGTTGGTAACTATTTTTAACCTGCGTTGCAGCACAAAAATCTTTTAGACTTAAAATTTGTGAATCATGATCTGAAAGGCCATTCACCATTCTGCTAACAGAATGCCCTTCTAGTAATGACGAATGAACAAAAATATTGTCTATGGTTGTTCTACTGTTCCCTTGCACTCTCGGTGGAAAGAATACGGTTTGCATAAGATTATATGAATTAAGGAGGTCTACCAGCATCCTTTTCCTTGCACAATCACTTACAAAATTTATATTGAAGTCACCACATATAACTAACTTTTTGTATTTCCTATAAAGTGAACCAAGAACCTCCTCCTCTGGTGATCTATAAATAACAACAGTAACAAGTTTAGCTCCACTAAATTTAACCACACCTGCACAACATTCAAACACCTTTTCAGTGCAGTACTTTGAAACATCAATTGACTCAAATGGGATACCGTTTTTCACATACATGGCTACTCCCCCGCACCGCAAAGAGCTCCTAGAAAAGCTCAAAATTAACTAACAAGTTTCTATTCTGTCGAGTTTTTGCAACAGGGTTAGCTCAATCGAGGCTGCAAAAGAAAAACTAGCATTATAAATGTAATTTACCGGAATGTTTTTCGATGTTTGGCGGGAACTTAGAAAATTTGGATTGAAGAAGCAACTTTGCACCAAAGACTTTATGTCAAAGAAGTAGCAGTCATTCAATTAAGTTAAAGTGTTGAAGAAGCAGGTTGCGAACCGGCAGTAGGAACACTTCAGTTCAGAATGGTCCACCCCCGGTACCTGAGTGGTCAGAGCTACAGAATAGTAATCCTAAGGGCCCGGGTTCGATTTCCAGTTGGGTCGGAGACTTTCTCCGCTCAGGGACTGGGTGTTGTGTTGTCCTAATCATCATCAATTCGTCCCCATCGACGCGCATGTCGCCGGAGTGGCGTCAAATCGAAAGACTTGCACCCGGCGAACGGCCTACCCGACGGGGGGCCCTAGTCAGCCGACATTTATTTTTAGTTCAGAATGGTCGAGTTTAAATTGTGGCAACATCGCGGTGAAAGGATAAGCTTATTTTAACGTCACCTAACTTCATCCGCCAGTGAAAGGAGAACAAAAAGACAGAAAAGAAAGATGTTTATGTCTGAATCCTGATAGTGAGAAAATCGTCATCGCCATCCACCAATCCTACTGTGATTAAACCGCACAGAAACCTTTGATCACTCTAGTGAGTTCCATCATAAGCACACATGGTTGCCGCCAGCGGCATTGTGGGCTGTTAACGAGTGTAACAAACCACATCTCTGGAGAACTTCAAATTACCTATTTTCCTGAGAAGAAAGTCTGCAGAGCACAACAATCAAGGGAACAATTTGACCGAAGAGAAAAATATTGAACAATCAGTTTCGCAGTTGACAATTTTAATGGATTAAAACGTAAACAGCACACCAAGATAATGTCAACCTAAACTTTCACAAAACAGATCTGGAAACCTGTTGCAGGCCTTTTTGCGTTGAGATGGGATAGTGAACTGGAAGTATACTTATATACTTGCAGATTATGGCACAAGTACTACTGCAGCAACAATAAGATTTGTTTCTGTTCATTAATTAAGAATAAAATCGAAGAAGTTTACTTTCTTATGCGGAAGTTTTTCTCACATGTGGTTCCAAATGGCTCAAATGCCTCTGAGCACTATGGAACTTGACATCTGAGGTCATCAGTCCCCTAGAACTTAGAACAACGTAAACCTAACTAGCCTAAGGACATCACACACATCCATGCACGAGGCAGGATTCGAACCTGCGACCGTAGCGGTCGCGTAGTTCCAGACTGAAGCGCCTAGAACCGCTCGGCCACACGGCCGGCCATGTGGTTCCAAATTGTTAATGCAGAACTCTGTATTTTTTTTGAGACCAGTAAAATTTTGAAGGTTGGACGAACCGTATCGTTATAAAAGTAAAGTTTTTGTGAGAACCACACAGATTCCCATTCGGACTCTCTTTCAGACTTGTCCTAGCAAGCAGCATTGTCTCTTTAAATGTGTGAGGACTGCAGATACCCCTTAATCTGCTATCACTATAAACATGTTGCTGCTTCTCCATGCCATTTGCTCAAATACAAAAATAGTAAGATAAAGGTAATCAGCTGTCATATGAGTCGGGGTAAGAAAAGCAGAATTTGAAGCTTTTACAGTTGTAGGGAGGGAAGGGGTGCTTGCACAAGGGGGGAAAGGTCTAAGGGAATAGCCGGCACGATTCGTTTGCTACATCGGTGAAAAGTAGTGAGACCTTTAAGGGCAAATAATTTACTGTAATTGGAAGTGATGCGTTAGTCGTAGCCGATGAAAAGTTTGAGAAATAAGCTTTCCTCACTAGTTTGTTTCTTATGTCACAGTATTGTGAGGTTTCAATTATTTGGCTAGAGAGTGGTAAAACCGCTAAGTGCGTTTAAGCAGTTCTATGAGTGGACGAGGTACTTAAATGACAACGTGTGTTCAAAATATTTGCATCTATATATCCGTGGAGAGACAGGGGAAGCACTCCACAAGGCCGAACGTATAATGGTAGACCAGATTTGTCTGCTGTTCAATAACACAACGCATTGATATCAAGTCTTGTTGCACACCGCGAAAATTTGTGACGAGTTGGCATATGACGTTGGTACCGATGCACAGAACAGACAGGGTGAGCAGAAAACATGTTATCATCAAGTTCAGACCTTTATGGGCGGATATAAATCTGTTCATGCTGCGTCACGTTCATATCAATCGCCCGCAAGCGTAGCGACAAACATCGATTAAGCGCGACAGCTGTTGCCATAAGACCCGCAGCTGTCTGAGCATTAGCAAAGGCAGTTAACAAAATCGTCCATAAATATTTTAGAATTCTTAATATCTGTTTTGGTTTTACCATGCCCATGCAGACTAACTGATGATACGAATAGAAACTACTGAATATATTTTCCTCCTCTGAAACACAACTGCCCGCATCTCGTGGTCGTGCGGTAGCGTTCTCGCTTCCCACGCCCGGGTTCCCGGGTTCGATTCCCGGCGGGGTCAGGGATTTTCTCTGCCTCGTGATGGCTGGGTGTTGTGTGCTGTCCTTAGGTTAGTTAGGTTTAAGTAGTTCTAAGTTCTAGGGGACTTATGACCACAGCAGTTGAGTCCCATAGTGCTCAGAGCCATTTTGAAACACAACTGTTTTGTAATCCTCAGGGATAAGACCAGGTGCTAACAGTGTAATCAGAATTTCAACTACGAATCGAGGTGGCGTAGCGGTTAACACATTGGACTCGTATTCTGGTGGACGACGATTCAAGTCCCTGTCCGAATATCCAAACTTAGGTTTACCGTGGTTTCGCTGAGTAAGGCAAATGCCAGGACGGATCCTTTGCGAAAGGGCACGGCAGCTATGATTCATCATTCTTCAGCAGTCCAAACCTGTGCTTTGCCTCCCGTGACCTCGTCATTGACTGATCACTACATCATAATCTTTTTTTCTTCGAATACTGGCTTTCCAAAATTTCAGAATACTTGCAGCACCTGCTATTGACAGAAAGGTCGCATCCACTAGCAGTCTGTAGTCGAAGGTTAAATTGTTAACGCCGAATAGTGACATCTGTGAAACTGTTGCTGTAAAGCGTCCACGTATTCGGCCGGAGTCGTACAGACTGGAAAGTAAGGCTCGCTTCACGTCCTCCCTGCGTGCCCCTCCCTGGTCAAGCGCCACGTATCTCTTCTCCAGCATGATCTACGGCAGGATGGTTTCGACCTCAAAGGCAAACGTGCAGGCACAATGGTTATCTTAAGACACATTATATCGATGCCTGAATCGATTCCAAAAGAAACTTTCGTACCCAGTTTTCAGAATCATTATAAACGTAGTTGCAAGAATGCTGGGACAACATAAGCAGACTTTGAAAGCAAATAAAGTTATTTTATGTCTTCTTCTTTCCATTTTAAATACCTCATGTGCAATTTCAGGAGAGACAGTAGAAAATAAGACTGTCAGCGAAACGTTTTCCGAAGCTTTTGTTGAAAACTACGCAGACCAGACACTTGAGGAATCCATTGGTGATGTACTACTTCGCCACGTACGAACGAAATCCGTTTTAAGATTTGCACCCTGTCAATGGGAACAATGGAAATGATTCCGATATAGCGACAATTATTTGCGATTGAGAATTTCTTCCTTTGGTGGGGGGAGTCACTCAGAGAGACAGAAAAGTACATGGTCTTAATCCCAGTGCACTACTTGGATGCAAAATTCAACAGAAGCAAAAAATTTCCAATTGCGGAATTCGCTTCGATTGTCCACGTCAAACTAAAGAAGCGTAGCCCCTTTTTTTATACACTTACACATCTTTCTCATACGGTTCATTGTGAAAGCGATAAACTGTTATGTTTCTTTGCACACGAAGGCCCAAATGGTAATCACCGAAATTATGTGCATTACATACTCTTCATTTTAGTACAAGTGATTTGAATTCTTTGCAAATATTGGATGTGGTGACCAAAGTCCCAAATACTCGGTTTCAATCCTGTCTTCTAAGTCATTGTGTTCTTATTCAGTTTTGCACAAACGTTTAGAGAACTTTAAATTCGAATGAATCTTTTCTATTTCACTGATCGAGGCGTAACAACTACCTAAGTATGAGCAGAGTCAATTCTCTCAACTGTTGCCTCTTGTTGTGCATCCAACTCGCTGCTCGTAGCAAAAACTTTAAGAAAATATACGAAAAACCCCCTATAGCCTACATGTTGTACCTACAGGATCTTCCTGAATTCCCGGTACGAAAGTGAATACATAATATTTTGAATAGAAACCCATGTCCGATAAAGTACCGTTTCCTTTCTACGAGTGCTTCAATTCAGATGTTAAGCGCATCATCTTCTTCTTGAAGAATTGCAGTAGGCGTGATGCACCACAGTTATTAGATAACAACTCGAAAGGAAACACAAAGAAACATCCATCTACCATTTAAGCATATTTGTTTGTATCAAGACTTAAAAATTACGTGCTTACATTATTCCAAAACAAAAAGAACCCAGCATACTGTACGTGCAGAATGCAGAACAACACCGATGCATTATAACAGCGGCTCCATGTGGCGACCACCACCGTTGTTACAGACGTTTTACCTACGAACCATGTTCTGGTACGCACCCTCCACCCCACCTGGTGTCTCTCCAATTTCTAGTGCAGCAGCCAGAACTTGTGCCAGTAGATCTGTATCGGAGACGCACGGGCACTGAATAGGTCTCGCAGCAAGGCAGACATTAAGTGACAGGTGACCGTCTGACGTAAAACACGTCGTCCTGTCTGCCTTACTGCATACCAGGACAAACAACTCTGACACTTTTCTCTTTCCCTCAGCAGATGTGGACGCGCCACACATCTGAAGTGAAACCGTCGTGGAGAGGAAACGGTGCGTCCCCACTATAAGTCCTAGAAGTTTTTAACGGGAATTTCCCAACAGCCTGTTTAGTGACTTTACATACGTAATTGGAATAGCTATGGTTTATAATTTCGATTGATCGTATGATCATATCTCCTTTAAGAGCACCTTACTGTCTGAACTATTTAAAATAAGCTGAAATCAAAATATCAATGAGATTTTAATTAAAATTCCTAGAGCAACTCTTTATAAGATCACCTGTATCGGGTACAAGAAGATAATTCATTTGAGCCCCACTTTAAAATCTGACCTTCTAGAATCACTTTGTGGTTGTTGTGGTCTTCAGCCCAAAGACTGGTTTGACGCAGCTCTCCATGCTACTCTATCCCGAGCAAGCATTTTCAACTCCGAATAACTACTACAAACTACATCCCTCTGAATCTGCTTACTGTATTCATCTCTTAGTCTCCCCCTACGATTTTTACCCTCTCCAGTACTAAATTGGTGATCCCTTGATGCCTCAGAATGTGTGCTGCTGAGCGTTTCCTTCTTTTGGTCAGTTTGCACCACAGATTTCTCTTCTCCCCAATTCTATTCGGTACCTCCTCATTAGTTACGTGATCTACTCGTGTAATCATTCTTCTGTAACACCAAATTTCAAAAGATTATGTTCTCTTCTTGTCTAGACTATCTATTTAACATGTTTCACGTCTATACAAGGCTACACTCCAAATACTTTCAGGAAGGACTTCCTGAGACTTAAATCTATGCTTGATGTTAACAAAATTCTTGTCTTCGGAAACTCTTTTCTTGCGATTGCCAAACTACATTTTATATCCTCCCTATTTCGACCATTATCAGTTATTTTGCTTCCGAAATAGCAAAACTCATCTACTACTATCCGAATCTAATTCCCCCAGCATCACCTGACTTAATTCGCTTACATTCCATGATCCTCGTTTTGCTTTTGTGGATGTTCATTTTACGTCCTCCTTTCAATATACTGCCCATTCCGTCCAGCTACTCTTCCAAGTCCTTTGCTGTCTCTGACAAAACTGCAATGTCATCGGCAAACCTCAAAGATTTTATTTCTTCTCTCTAGACTTTAATTCCTATTCCAAATTATTCTTTTGTTTCCTTTACTGCTTGCTCAATATAAAAATTGAATAACATTGGGGATAGGCCACAACCCTGTCACACTCCCTTCTTAACCACTGCTTCCCTTTCGTGGCCCTCGGCTCTTATAACTGCCATTTGGTTTCTGTAAAAATTGTAAATAGCCTTTTGTTCCCTGTATTTTATCCCTGCCACCTTTAGACTTCGAAAGAGAGTATTCCAGTCAACACTGCCAAAAGCTTTCTCTATGCCTACTAATGCTATAAACGTAGGTTCTCTTTTCATTAACCTTTCTTCTATGAGAAGTCGTAGGGTCAGTATTGCCTCGCGTGTTCCTACATTTCTCCTGAATCCAAACTGATCATCCCCGCGGTCGGCTCCTGGAGTTTTTCCATTCTTCTGTAAAGGATTCGTGTTAGTATTTTTCAGTCATGACTTATTAAACTGATAGTTCGCTAATTTTCACACCTGTCAGCACCTGTTTTCTTTGGAATTGGGATTACGATATTTTTCTTGAGGGTATTTCGCCTGTCTCATATATCTTGCTCACCTGATGGGAGAGTTTTGTCATGGCTGGCTCTCTCAAGGCTGTCAGCAGCTCTAACGGAATGGTGTCTTCTCCCGGGGCCTTGTTTCGACGTAAGTCTTTCAGTGTTTTGTCAAATTCTTCCCGCAGTATCACATCTCCCTTCTCATCTTCCTCTAAGTCCTCTTCCATTTCCATAATATTGCCCTCAAGTGCCTCTTCCTTGTATAGATTCTCTATATATAGAATCACTTATGATCGTAAATATGGGACTAATGAATAATGAAGCCTGGCGCTCTTTCTATTCCAATACACAGCCTGACAACTACTAAGGAACAACTGACACTTGCTAAGGAAAAACTGCCAAGTGGTACGGAACAACCGAATATTGCTGTGGAACAACCGACCAGTGATAGTAAAAGGAAATGTAGAGGGCGGTACGGATTAATTGCAGCCAGTTATGTGCATGAAAGCTCTGCATGCACTCGACAGTTAATGTTGTAAGTTGTTGGACGGAGATTGTTGTGGAACCAATGAAAGTGGCGTTCCGTGTGGTACGGCAATATTTATGCATGACATCATTTGAGGGCTTATGGTTGTTTAGGAGCATCTGGAAGTGTCACTACTGCGGTCACAGTAAAGAGTGTGTCCCGAAGTGTCATCTTGCGACTAAAAGAGGCCCCGAAGGTGGAAATGCTACGCGAAAGCATGCTGGTGGTCGTACATGGAACATCACGCTGCAAGGGGATTGATACATAGCCCTAGTGGCGAAAAGGAACAGACACCTCAGTCCTAGGCAGATCGCTGCAGACTTTGCAACCGATACCTGTACACGTGTCTTTACCAGAACAATTTCCGACGATGAAATCAGGCTGGTTTGTATGTTCAGAAACCTGGTAAATGCATCCCACTTCAACATCGTCATCGTCGAGGAAGGGTTCGTTGGTGTAGAGAGCATTATAGTTGGTATCAGCAACAGTGGTCCAAGGTGATGTTCTCCGATGAGTCCTGATTCACTGTGGCGGGAGATTCTGGCTAATAGTTTGTGTGGGAGAGAGTGGAACACGTTACACACACGACAAAATTTTCATAGGGGGCGTCATCGATAAGGCCTCGGCATCATGATGTGGGCAGTAATTGTGCACGATGGCCGAGCACAACTGCTTATGTTTGCGCGAGGTACCGTTACGGCGCAGTGGTGTTGCAGGGAGATTCTTCCGGATCACCTCCAACTGTTTAGGGACGCGGTAGATCTCGACTTTCTGTTTATGGAGACAATGATCGATCACACAGGGCAGATGAGGTGTCGCACACATTGGAAAGTGAAGTATTGAACATATGGTGTGGCCCGCGTACTTCCCGGACCTAAATCCTATGGAGCATGCCTGGTATGATCTCGGCACACATGTTTCTCGACGAACATCCCCTCCCCGAACTGAAAACTCCTTGAAAGAGGAGTAGGACAATACCTCTCAAGAACTGCTCAATAGTTTAGTATCCAGCATGAATAACAGGTGCAAAAATGCGCTTCAGTGCCCGAAGAGGGCATTTTGCTTGTTGAGAGTCCGATATCGGCATTTATGTTGCGAGTCTGACCTGTGTCAGACATGAACGTTATTTATGTGTGTTATCCTGCTTTCCCATGTGGTGAAATATGTAATGTTTTTTTGTTAAAAATATACCACTCTGCCTATATTACGTGTGTACTATGTTTCATGTCATCCATCATTGTATGTGGTTATTCCTGTCCGACAATGTCTATATTCCTTAACATTTGTCAAGCAGTGCACTTGTCGAGTTAGAACGCGATAACCCGATACGACGTCATGTTGCTTCCCTGAATTTTCATGTATAGTGAAAATGATTTTCATATTTCACGGAACGTACTACCAATAAACAGAAGTGCGTAATTCAGATTCTAGAAGTATAATTTTTTCTTCATTTTCGCAGGCCATAAACAACTTGATGTTGGGCGCCGTCATAGCATATGAAACGTTAGGTCAGGGTGTAAGACAACTGCTCTATAGCTAGTTGACATGCTGATACGTATATGTTATTACTACCTGAATGTCGTGCATAGTCAATTAGCAGTCGTAGTATAGTTAATTAATTGCACCACTTTCGAACATTTGTTTCGTTCTGTAAGAACTCTCTGTATAGTTAATTAATTGCACCACTTTCGAACGTTTGTTCCGTTCTGTAAGAACTCTCTGTTAACGTTTTTGCAACAGTTTTAATTTTATTATGGGATAAACCGACTGCAAAAGGGGAATGTTAGTGAAAGAATGTGTAACATGCAATATTTACACTACAGCACTGGGTCATGTCGTAATGCCTAAAAAGATGGTTTCCAGAGCATGTCAACAATGATCCCTGTTTACCTTCAAGATAGCAGTAACCCTGATTGTATCGTTGTCTGTATGGTGCCATTTTATTGGAAATGAAGAAGCAGCCGCTCGGCCACAGCGGCCTGCCATTATTTACAGTCGCGTTTTTCTTGCATCCTCGATATTCTATCCTAAATGCTAATTTTGTCAACGTTTCTGCGCAAATTCCACGTCATCCGTCATCGATCCCTTCACTGCTTCCTTCCGACCGATACTGAGTTGGTGTAGTTAGCCTCGAGTGTGTTGCACGCTATTAACACGTGAGAAGCCCGCAAGGGTAGACAGCACAAAGCGATTATACTACCGGAAAAAAAATAGTACATCTAGAAAGACGACGTCCATTTTGATCCGATGACAGCATACGACATCTGGAGCACAGCGGATGTAGTGATAATGTTTCATCGTCGTACGCCAACAGATAGAGTAGCAGCACCGTTACCAGAGCGCCTTCCGTATCTACCCTTTAAAAGGGAATGTTCAGAAACAGACGTCTCAGTGTAAAGCAAGCAGGCAACTATGCCACGGAGACGCACTCGTGATTCCTACAGAAAAATGAGTGCGTTGGAAAGAGGCCTTCCGAGTGGCAGGATGGTCCTTTCGGAGAACTGCCACACAAGTTGGATGTGCTGCGTCAGTTGTGATACATATTTGGTATCAGTGGTCACGTGAACATTCTCAAATGGTTCAAATGGCTTTGAGAACTATGGGACTTAACATCTGAGGTCATCAGTCCCCTAAACTAGTTAAACCTAACTAACCTAAGGACATCGCACTCATCCATGCTCGAGGCAGGATTCAAACCTGCGACCGCAGCAGCAGCGCAATTCCGAACTGAAGCGCCACAACGGCTGGCAGCATTCTCACGTATATAGACAAGGTTCTGGACGTCTGCCATGATCGGCGAATTGTAAGGGCAGCATGTAAGGGCACATGTACAGCTACCACAGGACAGATCAGAGAGCTTGTGAGCCCAGTCGTGTCTACACAAACTGTTGCGAACCAGTTACTTGCAGTGAGACTACGGGCACGCACACCTGTACCCGTCTTCCACTCAAGCCACAGCAATGACGTGCATGGCTCGGCTGGTGCCATCAGAGGATCGCTTGTAAAATGGAATGGCGCGTCGTGGCCTTGGTTGATGAAAGCAGATTGTACTTGCACGCAGGTGATGGTTATTTGCGCGTACGACGTAGACCTGGAGAGCGCTGTCTCGTAGAGTGCTTTTGTCCAAGACACATTCGCTCCACCCCAGACCTTGTTGTCTGGGGTAACGATAAGCTACAACTCTCGGTCACTTTCGTATTTCTGGAGGCGAGGCTAACCACCACTCGGTAAATGCAGAATGTTGTTAGACCCATTCTTTTGCGATTCTTCCAACAAGAACGTGATGTGTTGTTCCATCAGGATAACATTCGCCCTCACTCTGCCCTTGAAACTCAACATGCTCTGCAAGACGTGCATCAACTTCCCTGACCAGCACGATCTCCAGACTTGTATCCAGTCGAGCACGTGTCAGATATGATGGGACGAAAAGTGCCTCGTGCGACTTGTCTGCCAACTACTCTTACAGAACTACGAGTACGTGGACAGGTCGAGCAGACGTGGCGTAACTTATCCCAGGACAGTATTCGCCCTCTGTACGATTGACTGGGTGCCACTGTCAGTGCCTGCATTTCCATCTGTGGAGGCTACAATAAAACTTGAGTGAACCGCAAACCTGTGAAAGAGCGTACTAATTTTTTTCTGGCAGTGTACTTCTAATCATCCGTGCATTAACAAAAAATGTGAGGTGACATCTGAGGTCTCGGAGGGTATAGTCACTTACAGGGGAATAAACACCAACGAACCAAAAATTTTATGATTACCTGCTTAATAGCGTGTTGGTCCACCTTTGGAATGCAATATAGCAGCGTTCTGCGTGGTATAGATTCGACAAGTCAGAGATATGTTTCCGAAAGTATGAGGCAACGGATATTTAGGCAGAAGTCAAGCATTTACCTTACGTATGGGCCGCTTACATGTGGGCACGGAGCTGGAGCCTGACAGCATCCCACATTAGTTCCGTCGGGTTCAAATCAGGCGAATATGATGGCCAACATACAAACGTGAGTTAACTACCATGCTGCTCTAACCTCTTAGAACGATTCTGGTCCTGTGAGAGTGATAGTCATCCTGTAGGAAGCAGTCATCGCTATTGCGGAAGACATCAAGCATGAAGGGATAAGCGTAGTCTGCAATAATCACGAGTTCGCAATTGTCATGGTGCCTTAGATTCCTAACGCAGGACCCAGGGAACCTCAGGTGAATCTTCCACATAGCATAGCATTGCCTCCATTTGATCTGGTGACACGTTTCATTGATCCACGGTTCAAATGTAATTTATGCTGTTGTTGAGTCAACATGGGAACATGTAAGGATCTTCGGCTGTGGAGACCCATGTTCAACCATATGCACTGAGGAGTGTGCTCTGAAACACATGTTCCTGCACCAGCTTTGCACTCTTTCATCAGATCGCCGTGTATCCTGCGTTGCAGGGCGGGCAAGCCTCAGACCTCCATGTTTTGTCTTGAAGCGTGGACGTCCAACATCTAGGCTCTGTTCGAGGTTTCTCTCTCCGACCACATTCCACAGGTGCTCCCGACCGACGACAGCACGTGAACAACTGACCAGTTTTGCCGTTTCCGACGACCTCGTTCCAAGGCGGCGGGGCCATAACTATCTGCAATTCCTAACTGTCGTCTATGTCAGAGGATTTCCCAATTTGCGCCACATATTTTCGCAATAAAGATGTCCCATTTGTCTCTGCTCTGCTACCAACTGGTAGTTGATAGTTGCAGACACAACACCGCTGTAACAGTATACTAAGGAAGCCCATTCATAGATGTGGGCCACTGATGTGATTGTGTATATGATTGGAGTTCACCTCCTCAGCGTCAGCTAAGGCCTGATGACTGTGTATTGTGTCACTGAAACTGGATGCTGCATAATAAAAAAACATCAAATCGACGGCTGCAGGGGTTTCGTTTTATTGCCTAAGCGAACAGCCCAAGTCCGCAGACCTTGTCCACCCGGCAGAGAGAAACTCGCTGCAACTACACTCTTTCTTGATTGTGAGCCAGACTTCTGTCTTGCGTACGTATTCGATTCAGAATCTTCTGACCTCTTTTTAAACTACTTTTTTTTCAACTTCTGATCCATCGCGAAAACTGGCGAAACCTTGCATAGATGTGCTGCGCAGTGTCTCTACTACGCAACTACGCCCGTCTATCACTAGCATACTTTTCGGTTTGGAGCGCACACATAGAACGTAAAGAGGACTATAAAATAGTGTCTCCCGCCAAATGTGGATTCCAGCTGAGGGTTTCTCCTAACTTTATGCAGCTCACATAACGTAACTGTAATGCGTTTCTTTGTCCGTGATAATTCTCTGCCTATACTGCAGTTGCAACGAAGATGCTCCCTCAGCCATTTCGATGGGATGTTTGATCATCCTGGCTATATTACAAGAGAAAGGTACTTACCTAGTGTTCGAAGACGTTTGGCAGGGAGGTCGACTAAAACCCAGCCATCTAAGAGTACTGCGTGGCGACGGCTGCAGGGTGGGCTGGGGTCGGGGGGGGGGGGGGGGAGTGGGAGGCGTTTGGTCTGGTCCGGCCATAACATAGAAGAAACACGTTATCGCTCCGAGTCAGGAAACACTACCGGCTCACACAGTTTAAGATATTCTGTTACCAAACAGCAAACGGCAGAATCGACTCTGGAAAAGTAAACAACAGGCACAATTCATGGAACCAACTGGTGGTGAAATAGATCAGCTACCCTATAGGTATCAATAAGAAAATAACAATTAAGAAATCAAAATCCATAACTTAACTCAGCTTCACGAATCGAAGCTGATGCTTGCCGGTTACAAAGGCGGGGCCAGAATTCAGCACAGCGAAACTGGCTTCAACTCTCTCATAGGTGTGGTACGTCCCTTAGATGGCTGTCCAGACAACGCTCGAAAACGGCACTCGAAGGCAGCTACGGATTCAAATCTGCCCACAAACATGCTGAGCAACCACTCGCCGGGCTCCGTGCCCAAGACGCTTGCTCAAGTGCTCGCCTTACTCGCCGGACTGATGACCACAGATGTTAAGTCCCATAGTGCTCAGAGCCTTACTCGCCAGGCGGACCTCCCACACCGTCCTCCGTTCACACTCCCGAACTCGCCACATCACATCGCGCCCCGTCCCCCCTTCAACAACCTCGAGCAAAGACCTTAGTGGCCTCAAACCAGAGGGACATCACACGACAGATCGAGGCAGTGGCGTCAGGAATTTGAATGGCGATGTCAACATCCCTGCCATGGCTCAATGAGAAGATTAAATAGGTGTTGCGCCCGAGAAAATCTCACCTGAAGTAGACGCTTCGTGTCCTCTTGTAGTGGCCTACACGTGAATAATACTAATAATAAAAAAAAAATAGTAACTGCGTGTGGTTCAACTGGAGATTGAGACTCATTCGACTGCATGCCACTCGGTTCCCGGGTTCGATTCCCGGCGGGGTCAGGGATTTTCTCTGCCTCGTGATGACTGGGTGTTGTGTGCTGTCCTTAGGTGAGTTAGGTTTAAGTAGTTCTAAGTTCTAGGGGACTGATGACCATAGATGTTAAGTCCCATAGTGCTCAGAGCCATTTGAACCATTTTTTTGCATGCCACTTCGGCGGCTTGTGTGTCTCTAATATACCCCAGTTGTGCAACAGGGAAAATGAAACGTATAGTTTAAAGTGGAGTCCGAACCATGAGTCGTTAATGGCGACTTCCGACATCACTGAGAGGTGAAAGCTAGGCTAAAGGCATACAGAAAGTTTCCCTGGTCCGACTGAGGTTCCATCCCGTGTATTCTCAGTTTCCAGTAATGCACTTTACCGCTAGGCCACAAGGCGTGACAGGGGAGATCAAGAATGGAAGACAAAGAAAGAAGTGCTGTAATTAGAAAAGGACGTAAGGTATGGTTACGATCTTTCTTCCCTACTGTTCAAATAATACTTTAAAGAAGCTGCGGCTGAAATAAAAGTTCATCAGTTTGATTAAAATTCATGGTTAAGCTATATCAGTGATAATCGCTGATGACATTTCTATCTTCAGAGAAAGTGAGGAAGAACAAGAGGATTCGTTAAATGAAATGAATAAGCTAAACATCACAGAATATGGACTGAAAGTAAATTGGAGAAAGATAAACGACTAGCGATGAACTTAACATCGAAATTGAAGACCAGATAATAAACAAAGTGAAGGAATTCTGCTACCTTGGAAACAAGATAATACATGATGGACGACTCAAAGAGACATAAGTAGCAGACTATAAGAAGCGTACTAGGAGAGGCGTAGCGGGCATTCCCGGACAAAAGAAGTCTACTACTACCAAACATTTTCCTTAGTAAGTTTTAGATCTGGACCACAGCATTGTATGGAACTGAATCGTAGACTGTGGGAGAAAAAGAAAAAAAAGAGAGAATCGAAACGTTTGAGATGTGGTGTTAGAATAGGATGCTGAAAACTAGGTTGACTGGTGGGATGAGAAATGAGCAGGTACTACGTGGGGAGGAAGGGACCTGATGATAGGACCAATGCTAAGACATCAGGGACTGTCTTTGCTGGTACTAGAAGGAACTGCAGAGGGGAAAACGGTGTGTAATACAGAGAGTGGAATGTGTCCAACAATTCAGACTTTGGGTATAGGTGCTACTCTGAGATGAACAGATTGACGCAGGCGAGACAGTCGTCGCGGGCTGTGTCAAACCAATAAGATGACTGCTAACCGAAACAGTGCGCTTCTAGTTTCGAGAGGTGCAGATGTGATCTTATTAGCAGCCAGGGTGCAATCTGTGCAGAAAGAAGTCCGAAGAAAAGAAATGCAGACGCGACAGAGAGAGCAACGGTGACGTCTGCTGTACTGCCGTGATTTATTAACAGATAGAAATCGTAGCCTCGTTATCGTTTGCACGTGCACAGCGATACTACATCATTCTCATTACGCTGAAATCTCTTGTTAGTTTAATGAACGTGCTGTCCTGTTTGTTAAATATTTTCAATTACGTTCGATGTAGATTTCCACGGTCTCTGTCTCCTCACTGACAGGAAGTTAAAACAATCTTCCTTCGTTTTCTCTGTTTCCCTGTTAATCTCATTATGAATCTGTTTGCTAACTTATTAATTAATTTATTTCAGAAAATATTTGCTGTCTCTCACCTGTACTCTCATTTGCAAATAACTTGCCTTTGTTCATATAGGAGGGCTACTTTTTTTTCAACTGCCGACCGCTGGCAAAATAAAAATCACAGTGAAAATCAAATATGTTTTATTTGCAGCATTTAGCTACACATTCCAACTACTTCTCTACATAATCGCCTCTCCCACGTAAACATTTGTTGTGGCTTGGTATCAACTCTCCAGTACGCTCGTCATACACGGCAGGTGCCTGTGATTTCTGTCAATTCCCTACGCTGATCTGTAGCTCGTTGCCTGTGCCAACGGTTCATGTGAGCGAAGAGACGAAAATCAGACAGACCTTAAGTCTCTTGTTATTGAAGGTCTGCCTGTTCCCTTTTAGTTAAATTAAGAGCTATTTCGTAATTTGGGTTAGCTGAAACTCTTATTAATCAAGGCGTACCTGTTTTATTGCCCTATTATGGAGATCTGATATGTTACTCGATCTATTTGTAATTAATGGAAATTTTTATTGCCAAAGGCCTCCCTGTTTCCGAGCTATTTACGTCAATAAGGTAGTAACAGGAAATGACACAAGATGGCACATGGGACCTAACCTTTCGCCTTACATCCATTTATCCATAATTGTAGGTTTCACTGTCTATGCATTTTCTTTCTTTTATCTGACCAAAGCCGACCGAGCGGTTCTAGGCGCTTCAGTCCGGAACCGCGCTGCTGCAACGGTCGCAGGTTCGAATCCTGTCTCGAGCATGGATGTGTGTGATGTCCTTAGGTTAGTTAGGTTTAAGAAGTCCTAAACCCTAGAACCTCAGCTGTTAAGTCCCATATTGCTTAGAGCCATTTGAACCATTTTCATCTGACCAAATCTTGAATTTCTTGACCTCTTCCTCACTCTCCACTTGAATACTTTGTGCTGGAATGTTTGTCTGATACGCATATCTGACCCTGTTACGCCAGCATCTTTCAACTCTTTTTTGATTTCGGCCATTTGCTTCATGCTCATAATGTTTCTATGTACTCCAAGGTCCATATACTTTGTCGGGTGTCCAGCATTCTCTTGATATCTTCATAAAATACCTTTCGACGTTTCTTCATAACATGTTTGTCTTACCTAGATACGTGTTGAGTCTTTTGTCTATTCTGCAATATAAATACATCGGCTACACCACTGCAATTTCATAACCACTTCTACGACCCTCTAGATCACATAACATCAACAGATACGAAGAAAGTAAATTGGAAAAAGAAAACACTACATGGCAAGCACCCGTATCATCTAACACAGCCACACATCGATCAAGACGCATCCAACACATGGCTAAGAAAAGGCAATATATACAGTCAGACGGAAGGATTCTTGATTGCAGTACAGGATCAAACAATAAACACTAGATATTACAGCAAGCATATTATTAAAGATCCCAATACCACAACAGATAAATGCAGACTTCGCAAACAACAAATAGAAACAGTAGATCACATCACAAGCGGGTGTACAATACTAGAAAATACAGAATACCCCAGAAGACATGACAATGTAGCAAAAATAATACATCAACAGTTTGCCTTACAACATAAACTTATAAAACAACACGTTCCCACATACAAGTATGCACCACAAAATGTACTGGAGAATGATGAATACAAATTATACTGGAACAGTACCATTATAACAGATAAAACAACACCACATAACAAACCTGACATCATACTCACCAATAAAAAGAAGAAATTAACACAACTAATCGAAATATCCATACCCAATAGAACAAATATACAAAAGAAAATAGGAGAAAAAATCTAAAAATACATCCAACTGGCTGAGGACGTCAAGGACATGTAGCATCAGGATAAAGTTGACATTATACCAACTATACTATCAACTACAGGAGTCATACCACACAATACCCACCAGTACATCAATGCAATACAACTACATCCACACTTATATATACAACTACAGAAATATGTAATTATTGATACATGTTCAATTACCCGAAAGTTCCTAAATGCAGTGTAACATATACCGTACAGTTAAAAGGAAGTCACGCTTGATCAAGGTCCGCATCACTTTCCATTTTTAACCAGACATAACGCCTGAGGAAAGAAAGAAAGAAAGAAAGAACAATAATAATAATAATTATTATTATTATATACTAAATAACGGTGGTGAAATACCATCGCTCTATCTCATATCCGGAGTCTCGAATGCGTCTGATAATTCTCCCAAGAAGCTAATTTTAGATTTCATGTTTGTTGGTGCCTGTTTGACAATGTTCACTGTTTTGTTGCCGAGACCTCTATCTTCCAGTTCTCGGATCAGTGGTGATCTGTCTATAGAGTCGTTTTTTTTTATATGTACAAAGGTGCACATGGTATCTCTGCTTCTCATCGTTTGGTGTCTCAGAATTTTCTTTAAGCCGAGTATCTGTTTAGCACAGGATCTTCGTGCTTGGTATTCTGCTAACATTTTCCAGTTCGTACTTCATCCCATCTAGCTGGCACTGTGATATATTTTGTGTGACGAGCAGTAAAGATATCCCTGATATTGGCTGTCTGCCAGTCGTTGGTCATCTGGGAGTATTCACAGATAACACAGTAAATCGAAGTCCTGAAAGAGAAGGCTGTAAAGATGGTCCAAAAAATATCACAACAAAACATGCTGGGATCGACAGGGTTCACAAATCCAAGTGTTTTGGGAAGATGATGCACGCAAATGGAATAGAGAAAGAAGCTCACGAACAGAGAAATCAAAAGATGAGTCGAGCATTCTGCAAGATTGTAAAATCTACAATAAATCATGCCTATTACGTACTGTAAAAGCGAGACAATGCAACATCGTCATTAAGCCAGAACCTAATACGAATCAGAAACGTCGTCATGGATCTGGGAGGTGCACTACAAAGTATCAGGATACCAGAAAAATCCTAGAGCCCAGTAAGACAGAAGAAGGCTACAGATTGCTTTGTGTATTTTGCTAGTTTCTGCTCGTTCTAGAAAGAATTTTCTTAAATTGTCTACATGTCCATAATGTAGGTTTTTTATGTCGATAAATCCCCTTCCTCCTTCCTTTCTGCTTAATGTGAATCTTTCTGTTGCTGAATGTATGTGATGTATTCTATATTTGTGGCATTGTGATCGTGTAAGTGTATTGAGTGCTCCTAGGTCTGTGTTACTCCATTTCACTACTCCAAATGTGTAGGTCAATATTGGTATAGCATAAGTATTTATAGCTTTTGTCTTGTTTCTTGCTGTCAGTTCTGTTTTCAGTATTTTTGATAGTCTTTGTCTATATTTTTCTTTTAGTTCTTCTTTAATATTTGTATTATCTATTCCTATTTTTTGTCTGTATCGTAGATATTTATAGGCATCTGTTTTTTCCATCGCTTCTATGCAGTCGCTGTGGTTATCCAATATGTAATTTTCTTGTTTAGTGTGTTTTCCCTTGACTACGCTTTTTTTCTTACATTTGTCTGTTCCAAAAGCCATATTTATAACATTGCTGAATACTTCTGTTGTCTTTAGTAATTGGTTGAGTTGTTGATTTGTTGCTGCCAGTAGTTTTAGGTCATCCATGTATAGCAAATGTGTGATTTTGTGTTGGTATGTTCCAGTAATATTGTATCCATAATTTGTATTATTTAGCATGTTGGATAGTGGGTTCAGAGCAAGGCAGAACCAGAATGGACTTAATGAGTCTCCTTGGTATATTCCACGCTTAATATGTTTTGGCTGTGATGTGATATTATTTGAATTTGTTTGTATATTAAGTGTGGTTTTCCAATTTTTCATTAATATGTTTAGGAACTGTATCAATTTAGGATCTACTTTGTATATTTCCAATATTTGTAGTAACCATGAGTGGGGTACACTATCAAAAGCTTTTTGGTAATCAATGTATGCATAGTGTAGCGACCTTTGTTTAGTTTTAGCTTGATATGTCACCTCTGCATCTATTATCAGTTGCTCTATACATCCTCGTGCTCCTTTCCAACAGCCTTTTTGTTCTTCATTTATAATTTTGTTCTGTGTTGTATGTGTTATTAATTTCTGTGTAATGACTGAAGTTAATATTTTGTATATTGTTGGTAGGCATGTTATGGGGCGATATTTAGCTGGGTTTGCTGTGTCTGCTTGATCTTTAGGTTTCAGATAAGTTATTCCATGTGTAAGTGTATCAGGGAATGTGTATGGGTCTGCAATGTAACTGTTAAATAATTTAGTTAGATGTGAATGTGTTGAGGTGAACTTCTTTAGCCAGAAATTTGGTATTTTATCTTTACCAGGGCTTTCCAATTGTGAGTAGATTTAATTGCTTGGGTGACTTCATGTTGCAAAATTATCACTTCAGGCATCTGCGGTGTCATCTTGTATGTGTCTGTTTCTGCTTGTATCCACCGTGCATGCCTGTTATGTTGTACCGGGTTTGACCATATGTTGCTCCAGAAGTGTTCCAGGTCTGTTATGCTTGGTGGATTGTCTATTTTAATGTGTGTGTTATCTATTGTCTGGTAAAATTTCTTTTGGTTTGTGTTGAATATTTGGTTTTGTTTCCTTCTATTTTCACTTTTTTTGTATCTTCTAAGTCGTTTGCCCAATGCTTGTAATTTCTGCTTCTTTTCATCTAATTGCTCTATCGCTTCTTGTTGTGAGATTTTACCTAACCTTTTTCGTTTTTTTCTGACATTTCATTTCTTATAAATTGTGTTAGCTGTTCGATGTCTTTTCTCAGTTTTTCTTTTATGATCTGTAGCCTGTGTTGCCATGCTGGTTTTGTGGGTTTCTTCTGTGTGTTGGTTTGTTCTGATCTCTACCTAGTGTGTATATTTAGTGTAGTGAGTGCTCCTATATAAACCAGTAGTTGTAACTCTTGTTATTATTGTTATTATTATTATTATTATTATTGCTGTTATTCTCCTGTAGTTCTTGTATAGAATGTGTATTACCCGTCTGTCCTTATAGCTTACATTGGTTTTTTCGTGAATTTCACAATATCTGGCACCATTTTACATTCTCATACTCTTTTTCTAATCAACAAATCATATGTAGTTATCTCGATTTACCTTCATTGTTATCTCCATTACAAAGGGCAATGTCACGATTGCATCTCTAGTGTCTTTACCTTTCCTAAAACCAAACTGATCAATATCTAACAGACCTTCAATTTTCTAACCAATTCTTCTATACAGTGTACCATTCTTGTAACGAACCTGGATGCATGTGTTATTAAGACGATTTTGTGATAGTTCTCATATGAAATACATTTCAGATTGTGTAGACGATAGTCTTTCGAAATTCCGACGACATATCCCCCGCCTCGTAGATACGACAAACTAATATGAATATTCATATGGTTGTCACTTCCCCCAAATGGTTTTAGAAATTTGCAAGGAATTTTAACTATTCTTCTGCCTTGTTTGTTCGCAATTATTCGTCAGTTCTGTTAAACTCTTGTTCCAATAAAGGATTCCCTACGCCTTTCTCATCGACTCACACCTTCTGTTACATCAGACAAGTCGTCCCCGTCGTAGGGCCTTCAGTGTACTCTCTCATCCGTCCTCTCCTCTACGCCTAACAGTAGATTTCGTTTTGTACTCTTAACGTAGGCATCCTTATATTTAATTACGCTGAAGGTGTTTTTGACTTTTCTTTTATGCTGAATCAGTTGTTACAATGATAATTCGTTTTGGATTTTTTGAAATGTTTCCTGCAACCATTTCGCCATGCCTTCCTTGCACTAAGTATTTATTTTATACCTAAATGACTTAAATTTCTGTCTTTCCCAGAAAATTTTTGTTCTTCCTACTTTTGTAGGTCACTTGAAGTATTACTTGACTCGCCCAGTGTCTCATGGCAGTTTCCTTTCTCGTGCCATTGTCTGTCTAAATTCTATGATTGCCATTTTTAGTGATGCATATTTCTTTTAAACTGAACTGCCACTGCAGTATTCATTATCACAGGACCTACAGCCCTGAATCTCACCATTCATCATCACTTCAGTATCTCACTTCTTTCACACTCTCTGTTCCATATCATATACACACCATTCTCTTAAACTTCAGTCTGCTTTTCAGTTAACTAAATTGTGATCCGAGTCTGAATCTGCTTCTCAGTCCGCCCTACAACACAGTATATGATTTCGGTATCTCTATGTGACTACGGTGTAATCTAACTGGAATCTTCTCGTATCTCCGTGCGTTTTCTGACAAGGGAAACTCCCCAGAGCACGCCTCTCAGATTTAGTGGTAAAATAGTTCAGTGGATCGTCAGTCAAAAACTGAACACAGATCAGGCATGAACACAGGAAGAATTTGCACTTAACTGTGAAAAAAGAAGCAAAATAGAAACAGTGAACGGTCCAAGCTCAAGATATGTAACACCGAGCGAATTGCAAGAATCACGGCGTCGTGGTTATGTGGACCCGGTCTTGGACTGTGAAACGGGAGACTCCTGTTAAAGTCTCCCTCGTGCTTCACTTTTTTCACAGAATTATGAAGCTTCCTTCCGGTCATCGACATGTCTGTTCTCCTTTGGTAGTCTTGGCAATTTTCATTCTATACACTGGTTACAGAATAGGAGTCATGTGGTAAGAATATATTACAGTCGCAAGTAAATGTGATGAACAGTGAAAGCAGAAATGAAAACAACAAATAAACGGGTGTGAACTATGTTACGTCAAAGGAACTCAAAACATCCAAAACGGAATGCAAGAGTTGTAGCATGTGATTCTTGTGTAACAAATAGGATGTACGTACGTCTGGAGATCCCTTAGTTACCTCTCGCTGTTTCAAACGTACATTACACGACTACACAGACACAAATTTGAATACAGCGAACAGGCCCGTCAATGACTGGACGGACAGTTAATAATTTTGTGAAAAAAAGAAAAGTACTGGGCACGAGGCAGGTTTGAACACGGATCTCCACTTCACAGTCCAACACCGTGATCACATAACCACCACACCGTGGCTATTCAAGTTCCCTCGATGTCGCACATTTTGAGCTTGGACCGTCAGTACACCTTCTTTCTGTTTTCGTGCTTGACCTACGTTCAATCTTTGACGGTCTATCCACTGGGCCGTATTACTACTGAATCTGAGGGTGGTGCGATGCGGAGTTTCCTTTGTAAGTGAACCTACTCCAATTTTCATTTTTGAACAGTATATCCGCTATTACTACTTGAATTTTATTTCAAAACTCAATTAGTCTTTCTCTTTTGTTATTCCTACTACCGAGTTCCTGTTGTCCCTTATCACTTTCTTCTATTCTTCTTCTTGCTACCGGGTTCCAGTCCCTCATGATTATTAGATTTTTTTCCCCTTTACATACTGAAGTACCCAATCAGTACCCTACCCTCATATACTTTCTATATTTTATATCTCTTTCTATATCTCACTTATATCTGAACTATTGTTGTTGGCGTTGGTTTCTGTCGGTTCCGACGAAAACAGTCCTCTCACTGGACTATTCACAGTAGCTCAATTTCTTCCGATTTGTAACGATTCCTTTTCCCATTACACCATTTTCTGCTACTGTTGTTATCCTGTATTCGTCTGACCAAGTTTTTCTATATGTTCTATATACTTCCCCTACAACTTTTGCCCTCTACATCTCCAGCTAATACCACTGCGGTTGTTTCCCTATGTCTCAATACATTTCCTATGCAATTTACAATTTACATAATGTTAGATTACGCTGAAGGACAATTTTCTGTATAGTTGAGCCCCTCATAATAGACACTGCAGTCCCTCACCTAGTGTCACTATTAAAGCGGTAGGGAGCTGGCTGGAGAGTGGAAACGTACTGGAATCACAAATAAAGTGTCTACACAATAGTTTATTAAAAACAACATCTTACAATGCGAAAACTCACCAACAAGGGGATCACAGTAAGCAAAACCACTTTACAATTTCAAAAACATGCAGCACAAGTAGTTAACAAGGAATTACACGAACAACAATCCAAAAAATGGCTTAACCGCAAAGGACAAGTGGCTTGAAAAACCAAACAAAAGTTCTGAATCAATGCTGTAGTGATAAAGAATCACAAATCAAATTACTGCTAAATAATTAATCACCTTGTGGCTTTCTTCATATACAGAAAAGTAAATTAAATGACAAATTTAGCTAATGCAAAATTGGCTTAAGCCCCAATTAAAAGTATGTTTCATTGGTAATTTTAACAAGTTAATTGTATAGGGCAAACCCGAAATTGTTCTTGGCCACTGCACCAACAGCTTAAGGCCCAATGATAAAAGCTCGTGATAATAAGATACACAAATTACAGATTAAAAACGTAAATGCTGAAACCAGTGATTATGCTTGACATTTTCACCAAACGGCATATGCCCCAATAACACCAACAAACCACGAAGGAGGCAACACCAAATTTTAAGGGGCCACTAATTTTACAGACACTGATCTTCAGCGGTATTCAGATAAGTAAGAATATGTACAAGTTATCTGAATTAATAGCCTACGGCCACGCAAACATGTTTACAATCGGTGAAGGCTGCTTAAGGCTTGCGTGAAGTTTCCCCAAAACTGCACGGAACTCGTTAATAACCACAGTGAGAATTACAGCACAATGATAAAGCAAGCACTAGACGGAACTTATATTTCAGGTCGCCTCTAAGCGGCGTTTCTTTACTTAAACATTCAAAATATATATATATTCATATAACCACGCATATATTAGATACGTGAAATATTCAAGCGAGGTAAGCTGTTACATTGAGAGTAACAAGAACAATTACAAATTATGAACATAAATATTAAACACACATTATATAGTCAGACCCAAATTTAAAAATTTAAGTGAAAAGAAACTGTAACAGTATTTTAAAAGAAAGTCATGTACTGAATTAACCACCAGCGGTCATGTAAAGAATGTTTACAAATGGTGGAGGAGTTTCAAGATTTGCCTGGAATTTTGTGAAAACACAAGGTTCCTGTGACCCCGTGGCCAAGTAAAACGTTAGCCTGAACTTATACCAAAGGACGCCTTGTAAGAAAAACCGCGTATAAATTGAATAACTGAAAAAAGACCAACGCTTAAAGTTAAGGACAGCAAACAACGGTAGTAGCCGCTCTAATATACAGATTGGCCAAGGCTCAGTGGGCAGCGTGCCAAAACAAACAATTGAAAAATAATTAACGGACGAGGTCTGGTTAAAAGAAAAAGACAAATGGCAAATAATACGTATTTAACGTGCTCAGCTGGCCTGCTGTCTTACCGAAATAGATCTCTTTTAACGAACTTGTTACTAACTCCATGTGGCGTCACTTCACTAAAGCAAACAGTGAGGTCCCTGAAAATAAAGCTTTAAGTAATGGTTAATGTGTCCTGCAACAGACGCATAGAATTAAAGATTATGAAATTGAAGCCAATTAACAAGCACTGAAAGCACCAGCAAAACAAACTAAATAGTCTATTAAATTTCGGGCATACAGCCGTTCAAATAAAATTTCTTCTGCTGATAATTCAGCCTCGTATTGTCCGGCCATATTCAGAGTAAGTCGCAAGACTTGCTTTTAAAATTGCTGGACGATATGCGGCCGAAATATCAGTGGGAGAAATTGTATTTGCGTGGCTGAATGTCCGAAATTTAATAGACTATTCATTACGCAGTGAGAAGTTGAAATGCACAAAACTAAATAAACACAATTTTCATAAAACGCAGAAGCCTCATTAACACGTGAGCCTAGAACACTTTAAGTAAAACAGCAAACACATGAAAACATTGGCAAGCGTCAGACAAAAGACAGGATAAAAGTTTATAACAGATAGCGCCTCTTTCGCACACTACAAAGCACCCACACTGCTCAACGACGTGGTGAGTAGATTTTTCAGATTTAACGCACATTCACCATAAGCTGCGAGTTATCTAATACAACCGAGCGGATTCGGCCCACAATATCAGACCGAGGAAATGGTAAAAATACACTCCTGGAAATTGAAATAAGAACACCGTGAATTCATTGTCCCAGGAAGGGGAAACTTTATTGACACATTCCTGGGGTCAGATACATCACATGATCACACTGACAGAACCACAGGCACATAGAAACAGGCAACAGAGCATGCACAATGTCGGCACTAGTACAGTGTATATCCACCTTTCGCAGCAATGCAGGCTGCTATTCTCTCATGGAGACAATCGTAGAGATGCTGGATGTAGTCCTGTGGAACGGCTTGCCATGCCATTTCCACCTGGCGCCTCAGTTGGACCAGCGTTCGTGCTGGACGTGCAGACCGCGTGAGACGACGCTTCATCCAGTCCCAAACATGCTCAATGGGGGACAGATCCGGAGATCTTGCTGGCCAGGGTAGTTGACTTACACCTTCTAGAGCACGTTGGGTGGCACGGGATACATGCGGACGTGCATTGTCTTGTTGGAACAGCAAGTTCCCTTGCCGGTCTAGGAATGGTAGAACGATGGGTTCGATGACGGTTTGGATGTACCGTGCACTATTCAGTGTCCCCTCGACGATAACCAGTGGTGTACGGCCAGTGTAGGAGATCGCTCCCTACACCATGATGCCGGGTGTTGGCCCTGTGTGCTTCGGTCGTATGCAGTCCTGATTGTGGCGCTCACCTGCACGGCGCCAAACACGCATACGGCCATCATTGGCACCAAGGCAGAAGCGACTCTCATCGCTGAAGACTACACGTCTCCATTCGTCCCTCCATTCACGCCTGTCGCGACACCACTGGAGGCGGGCTGCACGATGTTGGGGCGTGAGCGGAAGACGGCCTAACGGTGTGCGGGACCGTAGCCCAGCTTCATGGAGACGGTTGCGAATGGTCCTCGCCGATACCCCAGGAGCAACAGTGTCCCTAATTTGCTGGGAAGTGGCGGTGCGGTCCCCTACGGCACTGCGTAGGATCCTACGGTCTTGGCGTGCATCCGTGCGTCGCTGCGGCCCGGTCCCAGGTCGACGGGCACGTGCACCTTCCGCCGACCACTGGCGACAACATCGATCTACTGTGGAGACCTCACGCCCCACGTGTTGAGCAATTCGGCGGTACGTCCACCCGGCCTCCCGCATGCCCACTATACGCCCTCGCTCAAAGTCCGTCAACTGCACATACGGTTCACGTCCACGCCGTCGCGGCATGCTCCCAGTGTTAAAGACTGCGATGGAACTCCGTATGCCACGGCAAACTGGCTGACACTGACGGCGGCGTTGCACAAATGCTGCGCAGCTAGCGCCATTCGACGGCCAACACCGGGGTTCCTGGTGTGTCCGCTGTGCCGTGCGTGTGATCATTGCTTGTACAGCCCTCTCGCAGTGTCCGGAGCAAGTATGGTGGGTCTGACACACCGGTGTCAATGTGTTCTTTTTTCCATTTCCAGGAGTGTATTAAGAAGGTGCGAGAGAAGCCAGACTGCACGAAATTAATGCCTGTTATCAAAGGATCTCACCACAGTCCACAGTATGAGCAGGCAACAGTTCCCCAACCGGGCTCACTTCCTTTGCTAGTCAGGCAGACGAGACTCCAGTTCCCAATGAGTACGATGGCGCCCATAACTCCCTACAGCAGGCCGCCGCCTTCCAGCAACGCACGGCCAACGCGGAGAGCCGACACATCCTCGTGCAACACGGACCTCCTACGCCACTGCTGCGAGCCGGTCACCCTCCTATAGCAAGCCGAGCACGGGCGTACATCTCGCCCGTGGCTGCTCACACTTGCACCCTCGCAGCCCAGCAATGGCCCAGAGGCAAACCTAGCGCAACTACGATCGATACCAGCAAAGATATTACGTGCGCACGGCACAGTCGTACATGCATGAAGATCACTGATTAAAGCGGGGTCACGTAAGGACAAAAGGACTAAGGACTGCAAAACATAATTTATCATAAAATTTCTAAATTAAGAGTTGAACGGTGTGAAAAGTTGTCATTGTGTATATTAAACGACTGCATTCGATTTTAGAATAAGAACCTGTAAAAGGACTTTGATCGTAATTTATTTTTATTGACATGATAATGAATTCAAATATCGTCTTTCACGACATAGTTCCTGAATCGAGAAGCTCTGATTGCCTGCTTCGACGGGGATAGCTCAATTGTTTCAGAAAGGCATTTTTTTTAAAACAGTATCAGTTAACGTGGATCAGTGTTTTCATATCAGGCTTGATGAGATCATCTCCTTGTATCTACCTGTAACAAAATTTGTTACCAGACATTTGAATGAAACGTGATGCTCACTTTCAACAAACGTCAAAAAAATTAGGCACAGTCTAATACATAAAAATGAATATTTCTTTCTTTGTTTGTTTCCTATTCGTTCCTACACCGTTCACTAGAGTGTGATGAAACTGTTGATTTGTTGTGAGCACGCATGTTAATGTTTCTGAGCGGGTAAGAATCACCTACCGCCAATAGGGGTAGGGGTAAAAGGGAGCGACATAGAAGCATAGCTCAGACGTAATTTTGCATGTACGTGACTCATTATTTGTACGGGACTAGTGTGAAGTAGTGTACCCCTATCACCCCTACAAGTGGATATGGGGGTGAGAACCCGTGATGTAAAAATATTCGATAACATGCAGTATTGGTTTTTGGGGTCGTTAGGTTCATTGGCGACAGTGCCTACAGATTACGACCCCTAGTAGTGTAGGTGTGAGGAGGCGAGGAGAAGTTGCAAAGATAGTGACAAATCAACATACCTCTGTAACGACTGAAGCAATTTCTACTAAGCTTGTTACATGTATCACTGGAAAAAAATACTGTGACACCCCTAGCAACCCTATGGCTGAGAGTTGGGATGAAGAAGGGAGAGGAAGGGACTTGGAGGGTTGACATGTAAAAATGTTTATTTATTTGACATAGAATAATTTCGAAGCATGAAGCATCTGTCTATTGTGTTGCAACGCCTCATTTTCTTGCTAATTAGTATACTTAGTCAAACATACACATGTACATATACATAAAATTAATGAAGGACAGTGGGTTTTGTGCGCCTCATTTTCTTACTAATTAGTATACATAGCCAAACATACACATGTACATACACATAAAAATGAATGAAGGACACTGTGTTTTGTGCTTTGGGATATAAAGTAATATTGAACCTGAATGATTTTTTTCAAATTTAATTTAATGCACAAAACATTATGCTCTTTCACTTATTTTGTACATCTAAATGAGTGTGTTTTGTGTATGTGTACTGCATGGAAAGGAAAAGAGGCGTTGCAATGTATGTCACGCACAGCTAGAAATCTGTAGAAAACAAACCAGAAACAAACGTTTGAAACAAATTCTGAGATATGATAAAAGAGAATATAAGTAAAATGTGATTGTACAATTTCAGACAGTTTGATGTTGCTGACAGTGTCTGATGACTATAAAAAGGTTTTCCTTGGAAAGTGTGTGTTGTGTTACGTGACAGCGAACTTGTGAACAAAGAGCTTTCAGTCGAAAAAGAATCGACTGGATGTCGATCGGGAGCTTGTTATAGATCTTTGAGAAACAGCGTTGAGATAAAAGTTTTCTGGATCCACTGACCCAAAGAAGGCCACTGTGACCCTGATCGAAACGTTGCTTTCTCCAGTAATATTAATTTGCAGAATGACACGGTACCATTCCCAAAAACTTTCACATCAACTGGCTCTAGCCGCAGAGGCCTACGCAATTATAAACAGTGGTGCGTTCAACGGAATCTTACGATGCTCATATATTTGATGGACGTAAGGAGCATAATTCTCCCTGATACTTTTTTAAAATGGAAATAGTGTCTGTCTTTACACGCGTATTTCGTTATCTTACATGTACACCATATTGAGGAGCATTTCACTGTGCATCACAAAGCAGTCTCTACACGAGCAGTGCGAACAGCGTGGCCACTGCCAGACTGCTTGGTATATTCAACAAAACGCCTACCATTGATACGGCAAAATATGCTGTGTAACGCTGTGCAGGCAGCTGACTCATCTGCAACGAGCAGGCCCTGAAATGACGCTTCCGCTGTGTCATCCAGCTCATCAGGCCCAACAAAGTAGCTGCAGCTGCGATGCAAATTTGTGAACACAGATTGCAAATAAATACGCTTCTCGAAGTCCTCTGGAAAAATTAAAATAGAAAAAAAGTGACTGTACTCTGTATACAGTGATGCAATCCTTGGCAAATCACCTTCAGCTTAAAGTTAGGCAGCAAAGCGATGGAACATGAGGGACTGTTTGTTGTGTCCTTCACGCTTGACCTTATAACGCTAGCCGGTCCTGCCTTCCTGTGGGAGAGGGTGCACCGCAGACATCTACTGTGCGCTGCACTGCCCCGTGTCCGCAGGCAGTGCAGTGCGCTGCTCTTATCGCGTAGCCGGGGTCCTACATACGGTCCATCAATGCCTTGACGGGTCACACCAGTGCCAGGGGGCGGCAGGAAACTCGATAAGCGCGCGCGGCGGAAGTGACTTTTCCACTGACCTGGGCGCATGCAACATAACGCACTATCGCCACGCTGCCTGCTTCTACACAAGTTAGACAGAGAACTATTCGACTTGTACTTCATCTCAGCTTTCAACCGACCATCTATGCGGTTGGTACACTGCGCATGTTGAGAAGAGGTTTAAGCAGTTACACTAAAAAAAAATTATCTCTGTACTGAAACCACGTTCATTTCCCATTACTTTTGACGGAAAATTGAATGTAACGTAACAAAGCTGCAAAGCAGGGGCTAACAGGTGAAGAGACATTGCTTGCAAAGATTCATCGAATAAACACTCACAATGCACTGTTCCACACGCGGGAAATGTGGCCGTCTGGAGGCCATCGTTCATGTACACCACTGGCCATTAAAAAGGTTACACTAAGAACAAATGCAGATGATAAAGGGATATTCATTGGACAAATATATTATACTAGAACTGACATGTGATTACATTTTCACGCAATTTGGGTGCATAGATCCTGAGCAAAAACTACCCAGAACAACCACCTCTGGCCGTAATAACGGCCTTGATACGCCAGGGCATTGAGTCAAACAGAGCTTGGATGACGTGTACAGGTACAGCTGGCCCTGCAGCTTCAACACAATACCACAGGTCATCAAGAGTACTGACTGGCGTATTGTGACGAGCCAGTTGCTCGGCCACCGTTGACCAGACGTTTTCAATTGGTGATAAATCTGGAGAATGTGCTGGCCAGGGCAACAGGGATCGAAAGCAGGGTAGAGCCACGGGTCGTACCACATCTGAAATGTAACGTCCACTGTTCAAAGTGCCGTCAATGCGAACAACAGGTGACCGAGACGTGTAACCAATGGTACCCCATACCATCACGCTGGGTGATACGCCAGTATGGCGATGACGAATACACGTTTACAATGTGCGTTCGCCGTGATGTCGCCAAACATGGATGCGACCAACCTGATGCTGTAAACTGAACCTGGATTCATCCGAAAAAATGACGTTTTGCCATTCGTGCACCCAGGTTCGTCGTTGAGTACACCATCGCAGGCGCTCCAGTCTGTGATGCAGCGTCAAGGGTAACCGCAGCCACGGTCTCCGAGCTGATAGTCCATGCTGCTGCAAACGTCGTCGAACTGTTCGTGCAGATGGTTGTTGTCTTGCAAACGTCCCCATCTGTTTACTCAGGGATCGAGACGTGGCTGCACGATCCTTTACAGCCATGCGGATAAGATGCCTGTCATCTTGACTGCTAGTGATACGAGGCCGTTGGGATCCAGCACGGCGTTCCGTATTACCCTCCTGAACCCACCGATTCCATATTCTGCTAACAGTCATCGGATCTCGACCAACGCGAGCAGCAATGTCGCGATACGATAAACCGCAAACGCGATAGGCTACAATCCGATCTTTATCAAAGTCGGAAACGTGATGGTACGCATTTCTCCTTACACGAGGCATCACAACAACGTTTCACCAGGCAACGCCGGTCAACTGCTGTTTGTGTATGAGAAATCGGTTGGAAACTTTCCTCATGTCAGCACGTTGTAGGTGTCGCCACCGGAACCAACCTTGTGTGAATGTTCTGAAAAGCATTTTCCTCCTGTCGGTTAAGTTTCGCGTCTGTAGCACGTCATCTTCGTGGTGTAGTAATTTTAATGGCAGTAGTGTAGTACGCTCTTATCTTGATGTAATGGTTTCCCATTTATTAGGGTGGAGAGAGCACAGCATGAAAATGGTTTTAAGGAGCTTCTCAGTTCAAGGAGCATCGTTTTGATATTGGTGACTCTTCACGTTCAGGAAGACATTCGGGGTTGGATGAAGACTGTTTAAACGCATTACTCCACAACGATCCGCGTCAGTGTATTACATAAATGGCAAAAGTGACGAACTGTGATCATTCCACCATCGTGCGACATTTGTATGCAATGGGGAAGGTTCAAAAGTCGGATGTATGGGTGCCGCACGCTCTAAGCCAAAATCACAAAAATCTGCGAGTGGCCATATGTGCATCACTGCTTGCTTGTCATCAATTTCCTCGTGAACGACAGCGGCCGTTCCTATCCGGCATCGTTACTGGTGACAATATAAGGGAATGAAAGGAATGGTTGAGCCCAAACAAAGCGGCAACTCCCAGTAAACAGACCTACGCGCATCCGCAAAACCTAATGTTGGAACACCGACGCTCTGGTGTACTACGGATTGCTTCCCCGAGGTGTAATCATCAGTGCTGACATTTACTGTCAACAACTGAGACGTCTTGCAAACGCAATCCAAGAGCAACGACCAGGAATACTGCGTGAAATGATGATACTCCACTACAAATTTCGCCAACATTCTGCTAGATTGACAAAAAACACGATTCAGGTACTGGATTGAAAAGTCATTCCACACCCATCTTATACACCTGATCTTGGGCCGTCAGATTTTCACCTTCTTCAGTCTCTGCCCAACAACCTTCAAGGAACTTCCTTTCTGGGTGAAAATGCGCTCCGAAAATAGCTCGATGAGTTCTTCGCCTCAGAACCATGTGACTTCTATAGTCGCGCAATAGGAAAGTTACCCCGGCGTTGAGAGACTGTTATAAATAACAAAGTAGAATATATTACTGGCAACTAAAGTCTCTGTTATGTTTATCTGTAATGTTTATTTAGAAAAAAGCTACGTACTTATGCACCGACGTAATACATAATGGAGTATAATCATTAAAGTTGCCTGTCACGAGTAATAGCTGTTTTAGCTTGTCCATCAGTGGTCTTTCTTCTAAGACTTCTATCGAAGGTCCCTGAGAATCCCCGCTACTCCCTGATGCTGAGTGAACAAATTGTTTATAAATTATCTACATGCCGCCGAATTAACCTCTATCTCCTCTTATAATAAGATTTTTCGGGATTTTATTAATCGGTTTTATACCGTAATACTCTCGGAATACTCTATATTTCAAAATCTCCAATAAGTTTCTTCATTGTTTCCGTCAATCAGCAAGCATGCGGAATCATGCCTTTATGAGATCACCAGCGAGGCGATAGAGCGTCACTTACCCATGCATCACAACATTGCGCAACAATTCGACACTCAAACTCGAGGAAAAAATTACTCTTTGAATACAGAATAACCGTTACAACGATAACCGTAGATGAAGCGTCATCAAACTGTGAGGGCACTCATATGCCAAGTTCAGAAATGGCGAAGCAGGATATCAGTTGCGTGTTTCCGCCACTGAAGGGCGAAAACCGAGTGATTAACATGCCCTTGCTCTCCATCTCAAATTAAGATAAATCCACCTCACAAATTCTATGTACATTTTGTTCACAGCGTACATGATTGAATTCCTTGTGTGCTGCTCTCTTGCTAATGCAGATCGTTTGGTGTACTAGCTGTACACTGATCTATTTGGGTGTATTTCACTGTGGTGATGCCCTTTGGTAGAGCTACATCTTTTCCGTTCACAATCCCAATTGTTTAACACTTCCTTGAATTTGATTACGGTATCTGGTTATGGTACTTTATATTACACGGGTTGTTACGGCATAAGTGCAGATATTGTTCATGGTGACTGAGGACAGTATAGTGAAGAACTTCATTTTCAGATTAATAATTATAGCGCTTAGGAGTAGTACGTTTTTACGTTGCTTAGTACCTCCAAGTACATGTGGCAAGAGCAAGCCATCAATGCTTATTATCCCCTGGCAGCAGGTCTGGTGTTGAAGTGTGGACGTGTGGACGCCAAACGGTTAGTCTGTACTGAAAGGCGTAGACCACTTAATGATGCCGTTAAGACTGTGCAGAATACATCAGATAGTAAACAACACTGTGCCACAGAATTAATGGCTCACTTTTTCGTTACGATAATTAAGGTTAAAATTTTGTTCAAAAGTGCATAAAATCTTCCTCTGTAATGATTCAAAAGTGTGGTGCGCTGCGGCATCACCCTCGTGCTCGGCAACGCTTCAAATAGCAACGTGTCGATACATGCGAGAAAAAGGCCACAGCTCAGAAGTTCATGTGACGTGTAAAGTGAGTTAATGATGCCACATTGGCACCAAATTTCACCAAAATCCTGCCCAACGCCACACTATTAGGAGGTCGTCACACCCCTCCTCTTCCCCAAATTTCACCCCTTCTTTTGACGCCTCCGCGACGGAGGCCAGAACCGCGACACACAGCGTTTCAATCAAGCGGTTTTCTTATTAATGGTCGAGAAACACGTTCTAGACACATTGCCGCTCAGAATAGGTACGAAAATGCTGCAGGGTGTGGCATGAAGGGCATCAATGAAACAACCCCTTTACCTGGGCCGTTGATTCTCACATATTTCGCGGTCGAGAACGACAGTTATCAGCGCGAGGAGCAACAAGGCCATGTTATTCACAACCTTTTACTTGCTAACACTCTCGGCAGTTTCAACACTTCTTTAAGGACTGTTCGGCTGCACCAACATCGAATATGATCGTACCCGTTTGGAGCGCAGCGCTACCGCAATTGTGTACACGTTGGAACCACTAGGGACCGTTCAAGACCATTCGGAGAATATGAACGTGATTGGAAGCAGAAAAGGGTTCTTATGCTTTTTTTTAGCGCTCCTACTTTGTGTTCTTATGTGGCGTGAGCACAGGGGTATGCGACATTGACACATGCGTGAATAAAACGGCAAAAAGACCTTGTTAGATTCCCAGTTAGGCAAAATCCTCAGTGGCACCCGCCCACCTTCACTGAGAATTTTAAGCATAAACTTGTACATACAAAACTCGTGACAAAGTCATACGCGCCATCACACTGCTGCTCTTGCACCTGATAGTAGGCTATCCGGAATCAGAGGGTGTCGAAGGGGTTGCCAGTCTGCTAGCCGATTCTTTGTAGTAATTTCTGATTTGTTATCTTACTATTCCACCCAATTTTCAACATCTTACTATGTCACCACAACGCAGCCGCTTACATTTTCTTGTTTTCCGTTTCTATCATAGCCCATGATTCACTTCTTTACAGTGCTGTTCTCCAAATATACATTCTCACAGATTCCTTCTCAAATTAAGTCAGTGTTTCAAACGAAACAACTTTTTTTAGCTTGGGGTGCCGTCTTTTCCCGTGACAGTGAGCTTCTTATATCCTGCTCATTTCACCCTTCACGCACCATATTGCTTCCAAGGAAGCCGAAATGGTTCGTTTACTTCGTGGTCCAAAATCCTGATGTAAGGTCTATCGCTAATTTCATCTCTGCTACTCCTCATTACTTTCGTCTATCTTTCGTATCTTCTCAGACCATACTGTGTGCTCATTGGGTTTCCATTCAATAGGCCCTGTAATTCTTTCACACTTTCACTGAGTTTGGCAATATCACCGGCAAATCTAATCAGTGATAACCTTTCACCCTGAACTTCAACCCCACACTTGCATCTTTCATCATTTCCGTCTTTGGTTCTTCGATGTACAGGTTGGACAGCAAGCAGAGAAAGACCGCATTCTTGCCTAATGGCCTGTTTAACCCGAGCAGGTACTATAACACTCAATTAATATGGTCTCATGTGTTTTTATATTGTTGGATAACATATACACTCCTGGAAATTTAAATAAGAACACCGTGAATTCATTGTCCCAGGAAGGGGAAACTTTATTGACACATTCCTGGGGTCAGATACATCACATGATCACACTGACAGAACCACAGGCACATAAACACAGGCAACAGAGCATGCACAATGTCGGCACTAGTACAGTGTATATCCACCTTTCGCAGCAATGCAGGCTGCTATTCTCCCATGGAGACGATCGTAGAGATGCTGGATGTAGTCCTGTGGAACGGCTTGCCATGCCATTTCCACCTGGCGCCTCAGTTGGACCAGCGTTCGTGCTGGACGTGCAGACCGCGTGAGACGACGCTTCATCCAGTCCCAAACATGCTCAATGGGGAACAGATCCGGAGATCTTGCTGGCCAGGGTAGTTGACTTACACCTTCTAGAGCACGTTGGGTGGCACGGGATACATGCCGAGGTGCATTGTCCTGTTGGAACAGCAAGTTCCCTTGCCGGTCTAGGAATGGCAGAACGATGGGTTCGATGACGGTTTGGATGTACCGAGCACTATTCAGTGTCCCCTCGACAATCACCAGTGGTGTACGGCCAGTGTAGGAGATCGCTCCCCACACCATGAAGCCGGGTGTTGGCCCTGTGTGCCTCGGTCGTACGCAGTCCTGATTGTGGCGCTCACCTGCACGGCGCCAAACACGCATACGACCATCATTGGCACCAAGGCAGAAGCGACTCTCATCGCTGAAGACGACACGTCTCCATTCGTCCCTCCATTCACGCCTGTCGCGACACCACTGGAGGCGGGCTGCACGATGTTGGGGCGTGAGGCGGAAGACGGCCTAACGGTGTGCGGGACCGTATCCCAGCTTCATGGAGACGGTTGCGAATGGTCCTCGCCGATACCCCAGGAGCAACAGTGTCCCTAATTTGCTGGGAAGTGGCGGTGCGGTCCCCTACGGCACTGCGTAGGATCCTACGGTCTTGGCGTGCATCCGTGCGTCGCTGCGGTCCGGTCCCAGGTCGACGGGCACGTGCACCTTCCGCCGACCACTGGCGACAACATCGATGTACTGTGGAGACCTCACGCCCCACGTGTTGAGCAATTCGGCGGTACGTCCCGCATGCCCACTATACGCCCTCGCTCAAAGTCCGTCAACTGCACATACGGTTCACGTCCACGCTGTCGCGGCATGCTACCAGTGTTAAAGACTGCGATGGAGCTCCGTATGCCACGGCAAACTGGCTGACACTGACGGCGGCGGTGCACAAATGCTGCGCAGCTAGCGCCATTCGACGGCCAACACCGCGGTTCCTGGTGTGTCCGCTGTGCCGTGCGTGTGATCATTGCTTGTACAGCCCTCTCGCAGTGTCCGGAGCAAGTATGGTGGGTCTGACACACCGGTGTCAATGTGTTCTTTTTTCCATTTCCAGGAGTGTACAAATGTATGTGCTTACTCACTTTTCTTTCTCACTTAGTACAACAGAGCATACTTGTTTAATTTCGATCAGACGTCCTCCCAAGTACTCCGTTGTTTCATTTTGCATACCTATATTACATTCTGTTTTCACTACCTCATGTCTGTCTGTATATATTATTTCTAATTACCATTTGCTTTATAGCTCCTAAGGGTTTCATTTCGATTTGCAAATTCTTCCTAACGTTTCATGTGTCATCACACGCAGTGTTGTCTACATTTGACCCGTGTCGCCTTCCATTGTGCTCCTGCTTTCTCAGGAACATTTCAGTGGCTTTGAACAGACTGTGTTAATCTCGTTCTGTGTTAACGCTCTTCTCTTCTCTTGCGTTGATATTTCGTCTACTTTTCTACTGCAATCTTCCGAGTCTACCGTCCTAAGATCCCACGGATATCTTGGATAGTTTATTGTAGGAGTGGTTTCTAAAACTGATAACTTAATTATACAGTTAAGTGGTCTGACCTTATCATTTAGCACTTCACGTGACATTTCTAAAACCGCTGATTAAAGTGAGTATCTGCCTGTTGCCAGATGTAACTGTGACTGTGTCCGGATTCGTGTTGTTCTTCCGTCATTCAGGAGTATAAGATTTTCTTAGTCCATTAATTCAATACCTTTTTCTTTCATTTCGCAAGAACACCCTGGTCGTGAGTAGTAGGGCTACCAGCTCTTCGGCTCCCTTTGACCTCCAAGTGTCTGATGAGACTCACCACCAATCTATCATATACACACACATGGAATCGTCTATTACCTCAAACGAATTACGTCACCAAGATGGCGATAGCGGGAAATTTAAAAAATATGAGATGAAAGTGGCAGGAAGTTTAAAAAAGCAAGATGGTACTGGTGGGAAAATTTGACAAACTTTTTGTGTCAATTAAAGTGAAACAGCCAATGACGGTGTAGTATTCCTTATTTAAAATGAAACAGCCTAATCAGTACTTAGGTGTTCAAAAGTATGTGTTTTTTTATTTTTATTTTTCATTTTTTTTTCTTCATGTATAGTATTACAATATTACAAGTTGGTCATCACAGAAGTTAAGAGCTTATCAGATGCATGTTTCTTCATACTGTATAATGTTTACGCATAAGATATAATTCAGTATAAGTACAATTTCGTAAGACAGATACAGCCTTTAAAACTTTGTTAGCTGCATGGGATGTTCCAAATATTTACTCGAATTTTAACAACCTACTGTTGTTGTGGTCTTCAGTCCTGAGACTGGTTTGATGCAGCTCTCCATGCTACTCTATCCTGTGCAAGCTTCTTCATCTCCCAGTACCTACTGCAACCTACATCCTTCTGAATCTGCTTAGTGTATTCATCTCTTGGTCTCCCTCTACGATTTTTACCTTCCACGCTGCCCTCCAATACTAAATTGGTGATCCCTTGATGCCTCAGAACATGTCCTACCAACCGATCCCTTCTTCTGGTCAAGTTGTGCCACAAACTTCTCTTCTCCCCAATCCTATTCAATACTTCCTCATTAGTTATGTGATCTACCCATCTAATCTTCAGCATTCTTCTGTAGCACCACATTTCGAAAGCTTCTATTCTCTTCTTGTCCAAACTATTTATCGTCCATGTTTCACTTCCATACATGGCTACACTCCATACAAATACTTTCAGAAACGACTTCCTGACACTTAAATCTATACTCGATGTTAACAAATTTCTCTTCTTCAGAAATGCTTTCCTTGCTATTGCCAGTGTACATTTTATATCCTCTCTACTTCGACCATCATCAGTTATTTTGCTCCCCAAATAGCAAAACTCCTTTACTACTTTAAGTGTCTCATTTCCTAATCTAATACCCTCAACATCACCCGACTTAATTCGACTACATTCCATTATCCTCGTTTTGCTTTTGTTGGTGTTCATCTTATATCCTCCCTTCAAGACATCATCCAATCCGTTCAACTGCTCTTCCAAGTCCTTTGCTGTCTCTGACAGAATTACAATGTCATCAGTGAACCTCAAAGTTTTTATTTCTTCTCCATGGATTTAATGCTGACTCCGACTTTTTCTTTTGTTTCCTTTACTGCTTGCTCAATATACAGATTGAATAACATCGGGGAGAGGCTACAACCCTGTCTTACTCCCTTCCCAACCACTGCTTCCCTTTCCTGTCCCTCGACTCTTATAACTGCCATCTGGTTTCTGTACAAATTGTAAATAGCCTTTCGCTCCCTGTGTTTTACCCCTGCCACCTTTAGAATTTGAAAGAGAGTGTTCCAGTCAAAATTGTCAAAAGCTTTCTCTAAGTCTACAAATGCTAGAAACGTAGGTTTGCCTTTCCTTAATCTTTCTTGTAAGATAAGTCGTAAGGTCAGTATTGCCTCACGTGTTCCAGTATTTCTACGGAATCCATCTGATCTTCCCCGAGGTCGGCTTCTAGTAGTTTTTCCATTCGTCTGTAAAGAATTCGTGTTAGTATTTTGCAGCTGTGGCTTATTAAACTGATTGTTCGGTAATTTTCACATCTGTCAACACCTACTTTCTTTGGGATTGGAATTATTATATTCTTCTCGAAGTCTGAGGGTATTTCACCTGTTTCATACATCTTGCTCACCAGATGGTAGAGTTTTGTCAGGACTGGCTCTCCCAAGGCCGTCAGTAGTTCCAATGGAATGTTGTCTACTCCAGGGGCCTTGTTTCGACAAAGGTCTTTCAGTGCTCTGTCAAACTCTTCACGCAGTATCGTATCTCCCATTTCATCATCATCTACATCCTCTTCCATTTCCATAATATTGTCCTCAAGTACATCGCCCTTGTATAGACCCTCTGTATACTCCTTCCACCTGTCTGCTTTCCCTTCTTTGCTTAGAACTGAGTTTCCATCTGAGCTCTTGATGTTCATACAAGTGGTTCTCTTATCTCCAAAGGTCTCTTTAAGTTTCCTGTAGGCAGTATCTATCTTACCCCTAGTGAGATAAGCCTCTACATCCTTACATTTGTCCTCTAGCCATCCCTGCTTAGCCATTTTGCGCTTCCTGTCGATCTCATTTTTGAAACGTTTGTATTCCTACTGTTAGCAACAGATAATATTCTGAAAAGTATAGAAGCAAAATAAATACGTTTAATTTTTTGATGATCAAAGAAAGTGATGTAAGGTTTTTTTGTAATAAACTTATGTTTAGAGTATTTTGTATGGTTTTTTTGTCTCCCCTTACCGCTCTGTAGCATATAATATGGTTGATGCCTCATTCAAGTTACCATTACAGGAAGAGAGATGAAATTTAACATAAATATTTTCTTAGTAAAGTATAATACAGAGAGACAGAGGGATGTAATTTACTGTCGAGGTGGATGACATATGAAATTTACTAGCACTGGCAAGACATTACCGTTTACTTTTACAAAGAGTTCATGTGTGGGGCAACGGCAACTATACAAGTCCATTTTGTAAACTAAAGAAACCGCACGACAGTAGCTCAAATTTATGCTACTTACCAGATCGGTTTCAGAATATTAAAATTCCTTTATGTGTGAGATAATAAGAATGTGTTACAACACTAGGGCCAGCAGTCCTCAAAAAATTAAAAATGTAATGGATAACCATTTACACAAATTTAAGAACTTCTAAATGAATCAATAAAAAAGGAGACGGGTCGTTACTCACATCAAAAACAGTAAACGGGCTTAAGTCATATTCCTAATTTTCTCTTGGAACAAAAGCTCCGTGTCTAAATTATGTGAGGGAGAACCTGGGAATTTACCAAAATGACATTAGAACGAGAAAACAAGAATCGGCTGTATGACGAAGCATCTGAGTTGCGACAAAAAATGAAAAAGTACACATTATGTAGAAATACTCAGATTCCATGAACAGTTCCTGTGCTGTCCGACTGGTTCCACAAACACGAAAACCGTGAATAGTAAATAGTTGCTGGACGTGAGTAATGAGGGTTCGTGCGGCTCATAAAGCATAAATAGTTTGAACAAAAACTACTACATCTCTGTTGGTCCGTCATGGACAGGGGACATCAGTTGGTTGAGTAATTGTCAATGTCAATGAAATTCACCAACAGCCGTGTAACTTAAGATGTTATTTCATTTTAGTTTGAAGGCTACCAGTTTCAGCATTTCAGCATGCCATCATCAGGCCCCACATGCATCTCTCCAAATAAACGAAAATGTCATATACACTCCTGGAAATTGAAATAAGAACACCGTGAATTCATTGTCCCAGGAAGGGGAAACTTTATTGACACATTCCTAGGGTCAGATACATCACATGATCACACTGACAGAACCACAGGCACATAAACACAGGCAACAGAGCATGCACAATGTCGGCACTAGTACAGTGTATATCCACCTTTCGCAGCAATGCAGGCTGCTATTCTCCCATGGAGACGATCGTAGAGATGCTGGATGTAGTCCTGTGGAACGGCTTGCCATGCCATTTCCACCTGGCGCCTCAGTTGGACCAGCGTTCGTGCTGGACATGCAGACCGCGTGAGACGACGCTTCATCCAGTCCCAAACATGCTCAATGGGGGACAGATCCGGAGATCTTGCTGGCCAGGGTAGTTGACTTACACCTTCTAGAGCACGTTGGGTGGCACGGGATACATGCCGAGGTGCATTGTCCTGTTGGAACAGCAAGTTCCCTTGCCGGTCTAGGAATGGCAGAACGATGGGTTCGATGACGGTTTGGATGTACCGAGCACTATTCAGTGTCCCCTCGACAATCACCAGTGGTGTACGGCCAGTGTAGGAGATCGCTCCCCACACCATGAAGCCGGGTGTTGGCCCTGTGTGCCTCGGTCGTATGCAGTCCTGATTGTGGCGCTCACCTGCACGGCGCCAAACACGCATACGACCATCATTGGCACCAAGGCAGAAGCGACTCTCATCGCTGAAGACGACACGTCTCCATTCGTCCCTCCATTCACGCCTGTCGCGACACCACTGGAGGCGGGCTGCGCGATGTTGGGGCGTGAGCGGAAGACGGCCTAACGGTGTGCGGGACCGTATCCCAGCTTCATGGAGACGGTTGCGAATGGTCCTCGCCGATACCCCAGGAGCAACAGTGTCCCTAATTTGCTGGGAAGTGGCGGTGCGGTCCCCTACGGCATTGCGTAGGATCCTACGGTCTTGGCGTGCATCCGTGCGTCGCTGCGGTTCGGTCCCAGGTCGACGGGCACGTGCACCTTCCGCCGACCACTGGCGACAACATCGATGTACTGTGGAGACCTCACGCCCCACGTGTTGAGCAATTCGGCGGTACGTCCACCCGGCCTCCCGCATGCCCACTATACGCCCTCGCTCAAAGTCCGTCAACTGCACATACGGTTCACGTCCACGCTGTCGCGGCATGCTACCAGTGTTAAAGACTGCGATGGAGCTCCGTATGCCACGGCAAACTGGCTGACACTGACGGCGGCGGTGCACAAATGCTGCGCAGCTAGCGCCATTCGACGGCCAACACCGCGGTTCCTGGTGTGTCCGCTGTGCCGTGCGTGTGATCATTGCTTGTACAGCCCTCTCGCAGTGTCCGGAGCAAGTATGGTGGGTCTGACACACCGGTGTCAATGTGTTCTTTTTTCCATTTCCTGGAGTGTATATAGCCGTAAATATCTGGATGTTGTGAATTGATAGCAACTCTTCAAGTCTTCGAATGAAGCACTAGTGTGACGATTGAATTCACGACATCCAGATATTTACGGCTATTTATGACGTTTTCGATTATTTGGAGAGATGCGTATGGGGCCTGAAGATGGCACAGTAAAATGCTGAAACTGGTAGCGTTCAATATAAAATAAAATAACATCTTAAGTTACACGGCAGTTAGTGAACTTCGTTGACATTGACAATTAGAACTACAACAGGTAGGACGGTTTACACCGTAAGAGCAGGAGAACCGTAGTTAAAAAAAGAGGGCTCGAGAAAAAGCCGCAACACCAAAAAACAAAAAACGATATCGTACAACTGACATATAACCAAAAACAGAAAAAAACGTCAGTTGCTTGAATTATATCATAATTAACTAAAATATTTTTATCATATAAGTCTGCGCATTCATTAATAGTCTCAACAGAATGTAGTGGAAACATCTTAAAATTTCGATTTCTTCCAGCACGTTAAATATGCGACCTTTCTGTGCAGTATGTATGACAATTACGTTATCTCTAACCTGCTGCAGATAACGTTCGTTGTCAATCAAATGCATGATCAAATCTGACCTGGAACTGTCAAGATCTTCCAGTTCTTTGAATGTCATATGAAAATTCCCTCCTGTTTGATCACTGTATCTACCGTTACACATCTGACCTGTATTTCTCTCAATACGAACGGATTAAAAAGAAGGAACCGTTTTGAACGCTTCACCTTTCTTTAACCTGTTAGCAAGAATTTTCGATATAAAATATGGGGGATTATGTTAGTTGATGATAGTTTCCTCCAAATCCTCTAAGATATAGATCAACGATATGGGATCTTAGAGAGCCTGTTCTTTGATTCACTCTGTTGGGATAAGCGCGATGTCCTTCCCTGTTTCTACGGCTTTCACTTGAATTTTTTATTCTATTTACCAAACACAGCTTCTGAAAACGCATTACGCGCAGCAGTATACGAAATTGCACCCAGTTCCCTTCCATATGCTTCCGATGTGAGGGGAACGCTATTTAATCTGTTAAAGAGAAACCTGAAGGCAGCAATTTTATATTTGAACGGTTGGGTTGAAGTCGCATACAGGACTAAATCGTAGTAGACTCCCTTCCATAAATGTCAGACTCCACCTTATTGCCTTTCAGTGTGATATTTTATGTAAGTATGGCAAAGCCCCATTGACCTGATGTTGAACCGAAAAAGTAATCTTTCCATGAAGTGTGTTGGGTTTCTTGTGTAAATAGTCGTACTCTTCCTTTCTGCCCTCATAGAGAACAAACAAATATCGTCAACGAAACGCTTTCAGCTTAGTGGCGTCCTCTGGGTGCTTCTTAAAAAAAAACATACTCAAAACGCGACAGAAAAATGTTAGCCAAAATGCATGCTAGCGGGGAACTCACGGTCAAATGCTGTTGCTAACTGTACACCTGATGTGAATTGATTGAACATCTGTACACGTTTTTCCCAGATTTAGAATAATTAAAGTTCAAGACAAAAGTTAGAATATTAATGACATAATTGAAGGCATAATGACTTGTTATGGCACTTTATTCGTAAAGCTCCGTCTTCATCACATAAACTGTACAATTCACAATTGTCGGTTTCAGCCATTGGCATCTTCAGATCTGTTACAAATAGAAAAACATTCTTGGAACCAACTAAGTTCAATTATCTGAAGTAAAATCTACAACAGGCCTAGTGATATATAACAAAAATAAAAATATTAACGTGATTAACAGCAATGCAAACCAGCACTATACATTCCATGCAAATATTGTGATGTATGTATCAACGTCAAAATCTGTTTACCCAGGTACACAGTAAGTGCTGGTGATGTCCTGGATACGCCAGCATTTATACAAATAATTAACACCAGCAGATGGCACTAATGCTAGGTTACATTGATAACCAGTATGTAAATTCAACAGTCTGCGTACTCATTAACTAAAATTACTTCCTACGTAAATATGAGCGCCTGACAAAAAAACGTCAACTGCCATACAATATGTGGACGCGTTTTTGTCGCATCTTAGATCCTCTGTGATTCAGCTGACTCCTGTTTTCTCGTTGTACTGTCGTTTTGGTAAATTCCTAGGTTTACCCGTATATACTCAGACAAGGAACTTCTGTTCCATAACAAGACTGAGGTGGAAGGTGACCTCCGTCGGTTAAGTGTTTTTTTATTGATACATTCAGAAGTTCTTAAGTGCGTGTAATTGATTGTCCATTCCATTTTTAATTTTTCCAGAATGGCTTAGCTCTGGAACATTGTGAAGTGTGTATGTGTGTGTGTGTGTGTGTGTTTCTCGAATTATTTTTTTAGGGTTGCGACTTACCTTATGGATTGAATTCAAATCCAAATCCAAATCCCCGTCGAGCAAACCATATGTAGCATACTTCCATCTCTAATGACTTCAGTGTTGACGTGACCTTAAATCCTAATAATCCTTCTGCAACATACGTTTGGGGATTGATACTTGGACGAGGTACGGCTTTATTAACAAATGTAGTTCGATATAGTCACAGGGTCGAGCCGTACACATCTGCTTTCAAGCCTAGCAGTAAATTTCGCGGGCAAATTGCAGTTGATCTGCGATCTTGCAGCACAAGTACCCTAATACTGGCATGTAATGCGAATTATTAAGTAACACAATTTGAAACATGTTAAAATAAGAATAATAAATGAAGAAGGATTGAATTCAAGTAAGTAACTGATGTAGGCGGCAACAAATATGTATGTTATAAGTACTAATTTATTCAGCCGAAGTACCGAAACTGATAAACGGCGGCATTTAGAGTATCATTTAAATATGTAACTAATTATGCCGTAAAATATGTGTAAATGCATGAACTGTGTGATAAGAGAATCCCCTTGGGCTAACCAAATAACATTGGGCAATAAAACAGAGATTCTGAGTCCCATATTACTCGGAAAATTTATAAGTTTTAGCCAAAGTTAAAGTATATGCGAGTAGGAGGGACTTGCGGCTATGAACGCAATTTTTATATCAAATTGATATGCAGATTAATTAAATTGATCAATTGATCACCTCCACCCACGCCCACCTCCGCCTATCCCCGCCCCTGACCACGCCCACCACCACCCCCAGATGACGACATGTGTTTTCTCACTCTCCACCTGTGCCCCAGCCTCCTCCCACCCCTCCACCCTCCACCTCCACCATCCTGTGCTGACCTCTTCACCTCAGAGTAGCACTTGCAACCTACGACCTCAATCATTTGCTGGATGTATTCCAATCTCTGTCTTCCTCTACAGTTTTTGCCCTCTACAACTCCCTCTAGTATCATGGAAGTCATTCCCTCATGCCTTAACAGATGTCCTATCATCCTGTTCCTTCTCCTTATCAGTGTTTTCCACATATTCCTTTCCTCTCCGATTCTGCGCAGAACCTCCTCATTCCTTACTTTATCAGTCCACCTAATTTTCAACATTCGTCTGTAGCACCACATCTCAAATGCTTCGATTCTCTTCTGCTACGATTTTCCCACAGTCATGTTTCACTACTATACAATGCTGTACTCCAGACGTACATTCTCAAAAATTTCTATCTCAAATTAAGGCTGATATTCGATATTAGTAGACTTCTCTTAGCTACGAATGCCCTTTTTGCGATTGCTAGTCTGCTTTTGATGTCCTCCTAGCTCCATCCGTCATTGGTTATTTTACTGCCTAGGTAGCAGAATTTCTTAACTTCATCTACTTCGTGAACATCAATCCTGATGTGAAGTTTCTCGCTGTTATCGTTCCTACTACTTCTCATTACCTTCGTCTTTCTTCGATTTACTCTCAACACGTACTCTGTACTCATTAGATTGTTCATTCCGCTCAGCAGATCATGTAATTCTTCTTCACTTTCACTCAGGATACAATGTCATCAGTGAATCGTATCACTGATGTCCTTTCACCTTGAATTTTAATTCCACTCATGAACCTTGCTTTTATTTCCATCATTGCTTCCTCTATGCACAGATTGAACAGTAGGGGCGAAAGGCTACATCCTTGTCTTATACCCTTTTTAATACGAGCAATTCGTTCTTGGTCGTCCACTCTTACTATTTCCTCTTGGCTGTTGTATATATTGTATATTACCCGCCTCTCCGTATATCTTACCCCTATTTTTCTCAGAATTTCGAACATCTTGCACCACTTTACACTGTCGAAGGCGTTTTTCCAGGTCGACAAATCCTATGAAAGTGTCTTGATTTTTCTTCGGTCTTGCTTCCTTTATTAACCACAACGTCAGAATTGCGTCTCTCGTGCCTTAACCTTTCCTAAAGTCAAACTGATCGTCATCGAGCGCATCCTCAATTTTCTTTTCCATTCTTCTATATATTATTCTTGTAAGCAACTTGGATGCAAGAGCTGTTAAGCTGATTGTGCGATAATTCTCGGACTTCTCAGCTCTTACGATCTTTGTAATTGTGTGGATTATGCTTTTCCGAGAGTCAGAAGGTATGTCGCCAGACTCATACATTCTACACACCAACGTGAATAATCGTTTTGTTGCCACTTCCACCAATGATTTTAGAAATTCTGATGGAACGTTATCTATCCATTCTGCCTTATATGATCTTAAGTACTCCAAAGTTCTTTTAAATTCTGATTCTAAGACTGGACCCCTATCTCTTCTAAATCAAATTGTTTCTTCTTCTATCACAACACACAAATCTTCCCCCTCATAGAGGTTTTCAATGTATTCTTTCCACCTATCCGCTCTCTCCTCTGCATTTCACAGTAGAATTCCCGTTGCACTCTTAATGTTATCAACCTAGCTTTTAATGTCATCGAAAGTTGTTTTGACTTTCCTGTGTGCTGAGTCTGTCCTTTCGACAATCGTGTCTTTTTTTATGTCTTCACGTTCTTCCTGCAGCCAAATCGTCCTAGCTTCCCTGCACTTCCTATTTATTTCATTCCTCAGAGACTTGTATTTCTCTATACCTGAGTTTCCCGAAACATTTTTGTACTTCCTCCTATCATCGGTCAATTGAAGTACACTCCTGGAAATGGAAAAAAGAACACATTGACACCGGTGTGTCAGACCCACCATACTTGCTCCGGACACTGCGAGAGGGCTGTACAAGCAATGATCACACGCACGGCACAGCGGACGCACCAGGAACCGCGGTGTTGGCCGTCGAATGGCGCTAGCTGCGCAGCATTTGTGCACCGCCGCCGTCAGTGTCAGCCAGTTTGCCGTGGCATACGGAGCTCCATCGCAGTCTTTAACACTGGTAGCATGCCGCGACAGCGTGAACGTGAACCGTATGTGCAATTGACGGACTTTGAGCGAGGGCGTATAGTGGGCATGCGGGAGGCCGGGTGGACGTACCGCCGAATTGCTCAACACGTGGGGCGTGAGGTCTCCACAGTACATCGATGTTGTCGCCAGTGGTCGGCGGAAGGTTCACGTGCCCGTCGACCTGGGACCGGACCGCAGCGCCGCACGGATGCACGCCAAGACCGTAGGATCCTACGCAGTGCCGTAGGGGACCGCACCGCCACTTCCCAGCAAATTAGGGACACTGTTGCTCCTGGGGTATCGGCGAGGACCATTCGCAACCGTCTCCATGAAGCTGGGCTACGGTCCCGCACACCATTAGGCCGTCTTCCGCTCACGCCCCAACATCGTGCAGCCCGCCTCCAGTGGTGTCGCGACAGGCGTGAATGGAAAGACGAATGGAGACGTGTCGTCTTCAGCGATGAAAGTCGATTCTGCCTTGGTGCCAATGATGGTCGTATGCGTGTTTGGCGCCGTGCAGGTGAGCGCCACAATCAGGACTGCATACGACCGAGGCACACAGGGCCAACACCCGGCATCATGGTGTGGGGAGCGATCTCCTACACTGGCCGTACACCACTGGTGATCGTCGAGGGGACACTGAATAGTGCACGGTACATCCAAACCGTCATCGAACCCATCGTTCTACCATTCCTAGACCGGCAAGGGAACTTGCTGTTCCAACAGGACAATGCACGTCCGCATGTATCCCGTGCCACCCAACGTGCTCTAGAAGGTGTAAGTCAACTACCCTGGCCAGCAAGATCTCCGGATCTGTCCCCCATTGAGCATGTTTGGGACTGGATGAAGCGTCGTCTCACGCGGTCTGCACGTCCAGCACGAACGCTGGTCCAACTGAGGCGCCAGGTGGAAATGACATGGCAAGCCGTTCCACAGGACTACATCCAGCATCTCTACGATCGTCTCCATGGGAGAATAGCAGCCTGCATTGCTGCGAAAGGTGGATATACACTGTACTAGTGCCGACATTGTGCATGCTCTGTTGCCTGTGTCTATGTGCCTGTGGTTCTGTCAGTGTGATCATGTGATGTATCTGACCCCAGGAATGTGTCAATAAAGTTTCCCCTTCCTGGGACAATGAATTCACGGTGTTCTTATTTCAATTTCCAGGAGTGTATTTCTTCTGTTACCCATGGTTTCTATGCAGTTACCCTCTCTGTACCTATGTTTGCTTCATAACATCTGTGATGGCCCTTTTTATAGATGTCCTTTCCTCTTCAACTGTACTGCCTACTCATCTATTCTTTATTGCTGTATCTATAACCTCAGAGGACATCAACCGTATCTCGTTATTCCTTACTACTTCCATATCCCACTTTTTTGGTTATTGATACTTCCTGACTAATGTCTTAAGCTTCAGCCTACTCTTCATCACTACTACATTGTGATCTGAGTATGTATCTGCTCCTGTGTACGCCTTACAATCCAGTACCTGATTTCGGAATCTCTGTCTGACCATGATGTAATCTAACTGAAATCTTCCCGTATTATCCGGCCTTTTCCAAATATACCTTCTCCTCTTATGATTCTTGAACAGAGTATTCGTTATTACTAGGTGAAACTTGTTACAGAACTCAATTAGTGCTTCTCCTCTCTCGTTCCTTGTCTCAACCCCATATTCGCCTTTAATGCAGTGGTTTCCATTGCGTTCTACATCCTCATGCCTTTGATCATTGCATATTCTTCCGCCTTTAGAGGCAGTTTCCCACCCCTAGGACAAGAGAATGCCCTGAACCTCTGACCGCTCCACCGCCCTCTTTGACAAGGCCGTTGGCAGAATGATGGAGACTTCTTATGCCGAAAGTCTTCGGCCGCCAATGCTGATGATTAATTGAAATTTAAGCAGCCGCGGGGTTCGAACCCGGGACCTAATATGTTTTGATTATGAATCAAAGACGCTACCCCTACACCACGGATTCAGTCAACCTACCCTACTGGCAGAAATTTTTAATTTTGGCGAGAATTTCTAATTTTGGTGGGAATTTCTTTGTCCCAGGGCTGTTCTGACATCCAACCACACCCTCCTACCCGAGAATTGACGGGAAATTAAAATTGGTGGTGCCCTTTCCGCGACCTGATCCCTGACCCTACTGGATGGAAGTCCCAAGTGACCCCCTTCCCCCCACCCCCCACCCATAACACAATTATAACCACTGAGGCGCTTGTAGCCAGTAGGAACGCAGCATACGATCACAACGGAAATGCAAGGAGGGCCCAGGAACTATGCAGCCTCAGTTGAGGTCAGTCACCCAGAATGAAGCGCCAGTCGAGATTGTCCAACGAGCGAGATAATACGACGACGACGCGGAAGAGTAAATATCCCCTCCTTAATGTCTGTGTCTACTGCCGTGTGAGAGTCTTTGCGCTTCTCTTGTAACGGGTTTTCTTCTTTGCTCATCAACGGATGCGATGTCCTCCAGCCTGTTGGGGTCTGCAACAGCGACGTGATCCCATCCTGGTATCCTGTCGCGCACCTGGTCTGCTTGATGGAACAGGATAGTCAGCTATTATTGTCGGTTGAAGACACCCAGCCAGCCCCTGACTTGTTGAAAAGACTAATCAGCATGACGCAGGTCGGTACTGGCCTCCATCATACGCGCCATCGCAGAATATTACAGTGATTCTGCATGGACAAAGTGAGGATGTAGTGGATGAGACGGTACCAACTAAGCCCTGTGTACCACTACTCTTCTCTTCAGTGTATAATTTAACCACTAGTTGTTAGAAACGTTTAGATATTGGTATAGAAGCAACCACAGACACAGAGTGGCGTATTGTGATAGAGATCGAGACTGCAGGTAAAAGTATTAAGGTGCGGTTTACAGAGGTGGAATGGGAGAACTCTGTCGTGAAAAAGCGTGTATCATGCAGCAGTTGTCCGCCGAGTACCACCCGATCCGTCCTCCTCCGGGCATTTACCGCGCTGCTCTAACTCTATCCATTACGACAGTGTACAATGACTCTGCACTCCGTGTGAAATTAGGTAACACTTCCATTTCTCTACATCACTCCACCGCTCAAAACTTTTTCGATCGACAAATGGTGCTATCCACTGTGTTGGAAAGACTAAACGGATGGCTGCCTTGTGTTAAAGCTGTGTATAGAGACATTGCAGAGTATCTAAGTATCAACAGTGTCCATGTAGATGACTTCGAATAGTGGGTCAGTGTCGTGCCGACGAAAACTAATATCCTGCCAATAAGTTTGAGAGAATCACGTTCTCAATTCTGTGTTTACAAGAAGGCTTTACTTTCTATATTCTCTACTGGCGTTAATATAAAGAAAAAACCAGTTGATGTACTGCATCCTGTGTATGATTACTGAATCAAAAAAATGTGTATATCCATGGGCATGTTTTTTATTTCTTACTTCCATATTGCAAGTACTAAAGCTATTGCCCCAGCATTTTCACTGAAAACATGCAACAGAAGAAAATTATGTTATTTAACTAAATTCTTCGTAAAAACCCATTGAACGCCAGTACCTGAAATGGTCGGTATCATGGAAAGAGAATAGTGTTCATTTTTTCTATAAAAACCCATTGAACGCCAGCACCTGACGTAGTGGGTATCATGGGAGAGTGGGTGAAGCATCAAGACTTTGTTGTAAGCGACTGGAACTGTGACAGTGCGCAAGAACACCGGAAGAAGAAGAATGGCGCACTCCCCGACAACATACGTGCAATAATTGTAGGTCCATCCAACCACGGTAAGACAAATGTTCTCATGTAGCTGCTAACACATCCGGATGGAGTCCGTTTTAAGCATGTATGTGTATTTTCAAAAAAACTGTTTCAGCACAAATACCAACTATTCGAGGAGATTCTGCAGGGTGTAGATGGTGTGACATACACGATATTCAGTGAGAGCAGTGATATCCCTCTACCGGAAAAAGTAAAGCCAAACACAGTGTTCATATTTTACAAGTCATGCGGAACCCATCGTTATGCAATTTTTCGCATGCCCAGGCGTTCCTTCAGGATGCGAAGCACAGTCGTATGTGGAAAACCAACATCAAATTAGGCGATACTTCTGTTTCGGTCGCCATATGGCTGTTGGTGTGTTTTATCTGTGTCAGACATATTCCAGAATCCCAAAACAGCTGGAGAGGGATAATGCAAACATAATTATAGCATTTAAACAGGACAATCTGAATTTAAAACACATTTACCAGGCTCATGTAGGAACCAACATGTCGTTCAATGATTTTGCGAAGATATGTGCAGAATGCTGCAGTCACAGTATGGGTTTCTCTTCATCGATAAAACAAGAAAACTGAATGATAGCAGGTACAGAGTGAACTTCCAGGAGTTCCTATATATATATAGACATGCAAAGAGGTAAGTACATCAGTATATGCATCACTATGGATAAATTCGCACGCATGCCGAGAGCTCAGTTTGACAGGATGGGTGTGCATAGACAACATATTCGCTTGTACGTGGACGAGAAAATTCAAACTCTCGAACACAAAGTTGGAGGTGTACGCAAGGAACTAGAGAGGTATTTTCAAACCCTTCTGTGACTGAACAATAACTGAATGATCGGATTAATGCAATCGAGAAGAAAGTAAACGGTTTAACTGAAGAGGGAATAGCTGTCATTGAGAACGGGACATTGTACGAACGGTTTAACGCAATTGAAAAGAAATAGGCAACTTAACTGAAGGTAAAATAGCTCTTACCTAGAAGGGGGAGCAGCATAAGAAGAAGAAGAGCGGATATGTAAAACCTCACGCTGCACAGAAGTCTGATTAGTATACACCGAGATGTCGACTAAGCACAAAGTCATCGAGGCACGGAAGGCCGTTCGCGAGAAGTTACGGTTGCTGAGGTTTGGACATTTGAAGCGGGAGCAGACACAGAAAGAAACCTTTAAACCAGTAACTGATTCTCTCGGTGAACTCTCAGCGAAATTCCACAACGACGACAATAACGCTATTGCCGATTTCATAAAGCGTCACAGCGACGCCAGGATAGACAAAACATTGGGTGTTAGTGGTGAGAAACCATACGTGTTGTGCACACAGCCTATAACTTTAAAAGAAAACACTATACAGATCGGTGATAAACAATTTCAAAACACCCACAAAAACTGTAAATTATTCACCTAAAGATCTTTTATCTGATCTGCATAAGAATATAAAAAGTCGAAGCAATGTGAAATACAAATCCATTATGAGACCTATTTAGGATGGCGAAAAAAATAGTAGTGGTGATTGTATTGACGTTCAGCATAAAAGAGTGAGTAATCGCCTCCCGCATTATATGCAAGGGTTGGAACTTAAATACTGGCAACTATTTATTCACAACCTAAACAAAATAGTTATGTGTTTTCACCTGTTACTGTCCTTCAAAGTAGTCACTAGTGTTGTGCATAACCCGTTGCCAGAAATGTGGAAGGCGTAGTATACCGTTAGCGGAGCCTGTTCTGTTGATGGCGAGAATGGAGCGGTCTACAGCCTGTCGAATCTCTGGAAGAGTTCTGAAGTGGTTCCTTCATCTTCGGAATCATATCAAAGTCACAAGTAAAGTCCGGGGAGTATGGTGGACGGCGCAGTACGAGTACTTCCCAGTCCCCTCGACCGAACAGAGCGGCAACAGCTTGCGCTGTATGTGCCCGCACATTGTGCAAAGTGATGGATGGGTTGCGCAGAAAGTGTCGCCGCTTCTTTTCGCAAAGCTGGTCGCAGGTGATGCTCCAGAAACGAACAGTAATACTGCGCATTGACGGTCTGCCATGGAGGAACCTAATGTATTAGGATAACACAATCACAGTCGTACACGAGAAACACCATAACTTTCACGATACCGGGGCTCTGACGCACTTTCGACTTTCGCGGCGACCCATAATGACGCCATTCGTTGGATTGGCGTTTCAGTTTTGACTCGTACGATGTGGCCCATGTCTCATCCAGTGTTATGATACGGCGTAAGAAAGCCTCTCCTTCGCGCTCATAGCGCTCCAAGTGCGTCTGAGCAGCGTCGTAACGCATCCATTTCTGCATTTCCGTCAAGTTATGCGGAACCCATCGTGATGCAATTTTTCGCATGCCCAGGCGTTTCTTCAGGATGCGAAGCACAATCGTATGCGCTAATTCAGTTTCGTGGGCGAGCTCACGAATCGTATGGCGTCGATCACTGTCCACTAACGGGGCAACAGCATGCACTTCTTCAGAAACGCTAGGACGACCTGCCCGATGCATGTCTGCCACAGTTTGCCGACCTTCGTTGAAGGTTTTACCCAACGTGCCACTGTTCTGTACGGCAATGCCGACTCCCCGAACGCCTCTTGAAGACCCTGGTGACACTGTCGTGCTGTACGACCTCTGGTACATTCAATCTTGATCCAGCTCCGTTGTTCCTGTTTCAAAAACGTAGTGACACCGTTACATTAGACCGCTCACTCACAAGTGACATTGTTTCCCTCGATTGTGAGCACGCCGGTGACGTGGGATGGGCGAATCCATTTGCTCGGAGGTAAGGTAGGTATGTCAACAACGTGCGCTATCAGCGACAATGGTAGATTCCATTACATAGTGTCTCCACAGCAGTGTTGCCACTATTTAAGTTCCAAACTACGTATATTTCGACGACCCCAATCAGCTAATAGACCGACTACAACTGCTCATGGCATAAGCTGCCGCTGGTAATACAGCTCATTCGGATGAAGTTATTTCAGCAATTTCTGAGCTTAGAGAGAGAGGCGTCATCGAACAAGTATGGGGACTAGTTCGAGAACTGCACAAACCAGCATGCAAAACATACCCCAGAAGATACGTTATGATTAAAGGTTTGACGACCTGTGGCAGCCCGATCATGTCGACAAGATTGAATATTCACTTGTGAATAATGGATTCAAATATATTTTAATGGTCATTGATACTTATTGTAAATATGCGTCGGCATTACCTATGAAAGCGAAAACAGGGAAGGAAGTCACCCATGTGTTTGATGGATTGCTGCAGATGGGAACGATTCGAAGCCCAGACAATCTTCAAACAAATCACGCGGTGAGTTTCGCAATAAATATTTCAAGGCTATGATGGAACGTTATAGAATACATCACTACTCGACGTTCACCCACCTGAAGGCGAGTATCGGGGAACGTCTGAGCAGAACAGTGAAATCCCAGATGTGGATGCAATTCTATCTTCGTGGATCACACAGATGGATCGATATCCTCCTGTAAATAATTGCACAGTATAATCGAACCATACACCGCAAAATAAAAATGAGAGCAATCTATGTTCCTGATAATAGACTTCTAGATACAGTACAGAATCATATTAAAATGGTAGATCCGAGCAAACAGCAATTTAATGTTGGTGATTTAGTACGTATTTCAAAACACGAGACAATATTTGAGAAGTCATACATGCCAAAATGGTCAACCAAAATATTCACAGTTTCCAAAGTGCAGGGAACGAGTCCTAGAACCTATCTCTTAAAGGACAGCAGTGGTACTGAAATTGCAGGATGCTTTTACACGCAAGCGTTACTTAAGAGCTCGGAACCAGATGTGTGTCTCGTAAAGAGGGTCATACGGCGTCGAGGGAATAGAGCGTTAGTTTAATGGTTTGGTTTTCCCGCATCACATAACAGCTGGATCGACGCTGACGATTTGTTACATAACAGGGAGGGCAGACCCCAAGCACCTCAGTAGCTATATATATGCGTGATAGGAGACGCATTAGAGGAGGAGGCGGTATTCTCGACAAACTACCAGTCGAATTACCTATCCTGTGGACCTGGAACAAAATTTCAAAATCGATTGGCATGCGGTGATAAGGATATACATCTACACGACGAAGCGTGTATGGAACACATCGCTTTCGCAGCAAATAAAGAACGTCGCACCGCCGATCGGATTTTAGCTGATAAAGCTAAGGCAATACGTTCGAGAAAAGATACTGGTGTAGGATGCATTGCAGCATTTGAAGTTGAAGAAACTACGCGTAGTAAAGTTAAGTTGGGTTTGGGTGTGAAGAAGTTCAACCAAGTTATCAGCGCTGCACGTAGGGAGCTAACGAAGAAGATTAAAACCAAAGGGTGCGTGAAAAACTGTACACTGACAGCGTTGTATGCAGCTAAAAGCGGCCTGAAGCAGAAAGGAGTGAGAAAGAAAGATCGATTAAACTACCCAGGGCTCTACCAGTACCCAAGACGTTGGGTGTAATTATTCCCTTCCTCATTCTTGATTTAGCCGGTCTATCAGCGGTTGGTTCACTGGCTGGGGGTGCTGCGGCTATTGCCAGGAACAGCCAAGAATGCACAAAGCTCACAGAAGCAACTGCAGGAGGCACGAAGACATAACCGCGTGATGGAGGCATCAGCCATTGGAAAAGGCTATACTTGAAACCATACAAGAAAGGACTAGGTCACATCATAAACAAAAAGAAGCCCCCTAGCAGCCCTGACAGACAGGGCGCTTACAAATACAGATCTGCTTGAGTTTGTTACAAAGAAATTCAACATTCCGAGATGTATTTATGCGGAATACATTACCGAAGACCACGTTGAAATCAGGAGAATGCGGAATTGTGGATGTGGATGTAGCGGGAGGACCCGGAACTCACTGGGCAGCATACTATAAAAAAAGAAATACAAATAACGTCTACTCATTCGGCGAATTGCAACCCCCAGAAGAATTACAACGATACTTCACAGGCAGAAGACAAGTGTTCTACAATTTTCGACGCTGCCAAGACTTTAATACATTCCTGTGTAGTCACTATGCATCACGTTCCTTCTGACTTTTACGACTGATACATAAGGCCGGGTATTAAGCACTCATTCACCAGCCGATGTTAAGATGCAATGTCGTACACACTGACATTAAAAGAACGATCGTCTGTACTACGTGCGAATTACTTCCCACCAATTGATGTAAGCGTTGGAGAGTGGAGCATCGCACTGATTGGACTGGAGACATACAACACCATCCCAAATATCACAGAGGCTAAAAATTAACTGCATCTGGAAATTAATGGTAAAAAATAAATTGAACCTGGTCCATACGATATTGACGATTTAAACGAAGTTTTAAAACAATCTGGAAAAGGGATTGAGCTCCAAGCAAACATCAGTACACTTAAATCTGAAATAAGGACGGTCAATGCTTAGATTGACTTTAAGCAGAAAGGTTCAATAGGCCCACTGCTGGGTTTCCCAAAGGGACAGGTTTTGAAGACGGACCCCAGTAAATTTTACAAATCTGATCAGACAGTGGATATTCTCGCTGTCAGAACAATCCGTGTTGAGTATAATATTGGAACGAACTCACATCTCAGCGCTATTGACCGGTGATGCTGTATTGTAACATATCACCCAGGACTACAAGTCCATTAAAATAAAAATAAAATCATCTCAGCGATAGATTGGTTCATTCAATTTACGGATTCTACCAGTCAGTTGGAACATTGTACAAGTTTGTTGAGACTCCTACCACCGTTATACACCTTTCAGCGACAGTTCCGGAGCTGCGTATTGTGGATCAGAATAACCAACTTCTTGACTTCCGTGGTAATGAAATCATTGTACGACTACATCTACGACGAGATTGGCGTAAGATACAAAACCAACGCATGCAGCGCACAGCACAGCACTTCACAGCAGAACCGCAAGGTGATTACACGTGCGAATTACAAGTTTCTTAAATTAGTTGGCTTGAAACCTCGCAATGACGTCATCGCTCAATATATCTCACCAAGTGGAATATGATGAATCATACGCCAGGAATCCGTCTCGCATAAATCTTTTGCTTCAATGATATTTAACAAGAACGATGAAATTAGGATTGTCAGCCAGAATTAAGAGGCTTTAACTCTTCCATGCAGAGTTTCCTATGTTTGGATGGATCCTTTCAGAAAAAAGATGGTAGGCAGACAGTGGGATCAAGACTTACACGTAATGCTTTGGCATTCCTGTTCCAGGAAATACGTTATGAACTTAATGGGGTAGAAATTGGTCGTACACATAACGTTGGCATAGCATCAACCCTTAAAACATATGTCTCATCATCACCCTCGGATTGGAATGGCTTAGAAAATGCAGGATGGTTCAAAGACGAGCCTGTGGGCATAACAGCAGAAGAGTACCGGCGATTTACTGCAAACATATCTCTAAAAATGGTTACGGGGTACTTTGAGGAGATGCAGCGAATTATTATGAAAGCTAAACAGAAGCTTATTCTGGTACAATTGTAATTTAACTAATGCCAGAGTCTAATTGAATTCTGAATTCTATCCGCATCACAATTTACTGCTACAGTGAGATCAGAATGTATACAGTCTAGCATTTGACATGTATGCAAGGATCCGTGCTTCTTACTGTGAAGGTGTTGAAGAGGAAGGATGCCTACTCAGTCCATGGAAATTCAAGGAGCTGGCACCAATCATCGTAATAGACTGTTCTAAGCAGAATGAGATAATTAAATCAGGACCAATAGATGTACGAATCGAATTTGAATCTTCATCAAATTTCCCAGAACACACTGCAGCGTATGCTCTAGTTCTACATGACTAAGTGATTAACTATTGCCCACTTACTGGTGTTGTGCAGCGTGCAGTATAAATGACGAAGTGCTTTGGCATGCCCTCAGCATTTCACAATGACAACTTGGAGTGTGAACGTCGTTGCCGACATTCAAGGTTTCTATGATGATTTGTTTTTAAAGATGTTGCACTCACGGTATACACAGAAGATTCTGGTATAATAGAGACATTCTCAGCACGAATTGCATCACCGAGGCCTTTCAAGGAAGTGAACTGCACTGAAACACGGAGTAGTGCAAAGTGGTTAACATGTTTCTTTCAAGGAACTCCACTGGGATGATACTGGTGTACCTTATAAAGAAATGATGACGTCACTTCGAACATTCCATCATCCTGAGACCTCCATCTATGTCAAAGGAGATGAGAAGATCACATGGATACAGCGAATCTTCAAGTTTGCATCTATTCAAGACCTAGAGTTCTACCAGTGTCCTGCTATCCTTCAGCTCAAGAAGAAGAAAGTGTGTGAAAATAGTGTTGTGTCTGCTTATAAAAATGTAATATTACTTTTAAGTTGGATTAATGATCATAAATGAATTTTTACGTCACATTCTGTGGTTTTTCTTTCTTTCTACCTAGCTCTTACTTAGATAGTACGTAGCTTTGCTCAGATCCTATGTCTGTGGCTTTGTTCAAGCACAGGAGATATAATTTCAGCCATGTTTGTTATATGTCTTCGGAAGTGGACACGATCACGCGCCGCCGGTTCCAAAAACCTATACGTGCAGCACGATAGACGAAATCCCATGCAATCATGACATATATTTTGTTTTCATCCATCTTAAACGTCACCACCCTCATGCTTTAAACTAATGTCTTGTGCATCTTGCACAGCCTTTATATACATTCGTAAGCGTAGGGATTTGAGAAGTAACAACAAAGACATATGGTAACGAATAACAATTTTTTATTCAGGCATAAATACTCAGAGTAGTAATACAGCTTTACATCCGCAAATATTGTTGGTTTTACAATACACGAAGTAATAATACTTTTAAATTCACAGTTCTTGTTATTGTTTGAATTTTTTTTATTTACATTTCTTGGTTTTTAAAAATAATAGTACTGATTGAAAAAAAATCTTGGTACTTTACATTGCAGTACTGTTTACAACTATTGCAGAGGTATAGTTTCACTTACACCAATACTCTTACTAGTGAAATTCTACCCAACCAGAAGACTTAATTTATACTTTGAACTGGGTGGCTCAAAACATTTTGTACCTCAAGCAGCTGATATGTTTGGTAATACAATCAAGCGGATGGCCCTAAAATGTTCATCCCAAACAGATGCACTAAGATGAACAGGGTGGAACTCACACTTAAAACTAGTATGACTTGGATAGCTAGCAGTAGGTGAAAATTAAAACTAATCTATTTATACTTGCACTCATACAATCAGACACGCACATGAAGTGCAAAAGCAAGAAATACGGTAAAATATTTTTTCTTTCATTTACAATTTTTAACTTTTTTGATGATTTTGTTCATTTCCAATTTTTTAACTTTTTTGATGATTTTGGTTCAATTTTTAAGTTTTTTCATGAATACATTGCACATTTTAAATTTTTTTTAATAATTTTTTTATCATTTTTCCCTGCTCATACTGCTTATACAGTTGTGTCTAAATATTATGGTACTTATTTATAACAAAAAAAATATACAGGGTGGTACAAAAAGGTACGGCCAAACTTCCAGGAAACATTCCTCACACACAAATAAAGAAAAGATGTTATGTGGACATGTGTCCGGAAACGCTTAATTTCCGTGTTAGAGCTCATTTTAGTTTCGTCATTAGGTACTGTACTTCCTCGATTCACCGCCATGATTTCCTACGGGATACTCTACTTGCGCTGCTAGAAAATGTGCCTTTACAAGTACAACACAACATGTGGTTCATGCACGATGGAGCTCCTGCACATTTCGCTCGAAGTGTTCGTACGCTTCTCAACAACAGATTCGGTGACCGATGGATTGGTAGAGGCGGACCAATTCCATGGCCTCCACGCTCTCCTGACCTCAACCATCTTGACTTTCATTTATTGGGGCATTTGAAAGCTCTTGTCTATGCAACCCTGGTTCCAAATGTAGAGACCCTTCGTGCTCGTATTGTGGACGGCTGTGACACAATGCGCCATTCTCCAGGGCTGTATCAGCGCATCAGGGATTCCATGCGACGGAGGGTGGATGCATGTATCCTCGCTAACGGAGGACATTTTGAACATTTCCTGTATCAAAGTGTTTGAAGTCACGCTGGTACGTTCTGTTGCTGTGTGTTTCCATTCCATGATTAATGTGATTTGAAGAGAAGTAATAAAATGAGCTCTAACATGGAAAGTAAGCGTTTCTGGACACATGTCCACGTAACATATTTTCTTTCTTTGTGTGTGAGGAATGTTTCCTGAAAGTTTGGCCGTACCTTTTTGTAACACCCTGTATATACACACAGGCATACATATTTACACAGACATCCACACTGAAACGCACTCACAAGCTTACACACGAACACACATAAGCACTCGCGCATGCAGGCACACCATGCATCAGACATATAATATTTAAACCATGAATAAAGAGCCATGCTATTAGGTACATGCTCTCACTCAGCCAATCACTCACTCTCTCTCATTTACACCGTCGAATTCCCCTGACCCCTCTCGCACTTCAAGTAAATAGTGTGAGTACGAGAGGCTTTTACCATCATGAGGTTACAATCCGACTTTAGATTGCAGCACAGTGTACATCCCGTGACCTCGCAATCGAATACTATTAGGTGCAAGCTCTCATTCAGCAAGTCACTCACTCACTCTCTCTCATTCACACCGTCGAAGTTCCCCTAACCCCTCTCGTGGTACAGGTAAATGTTATGAGCATCGGAGGGTTTCGATCATATCATCACAAATTGTTCTGTTATCGTCATGAGGTGACAATCCGACTTAAGATTGCAGCACAGTGTACACCTCGTGACCTCACAATTGAATACTAGTTTGCGTTACCAAATGTGGAGGTTGTTGCAGAGCACCGCGAACTCCACCATACAGGCACTGCAAGTAGTCTTCAACCGTGAGGAGACGTGATGCCGCATTTCGCACACCCTTAGCTCACCTCTGGGTGGCTCCATCTATTGTACGATATGCATATGTTTTGGATCTTAAACCCATAAAATCCAGAATCGGCAATCCATCCGCCTCATCTTTTATTAAGCCGATAACCTTCTTGTTCTGAGGAACAATACCGTAAAGATTATCAGCTGCATATCCTAATGTGTTGAATGCATTACTGTGACACCTAATTGCTTCATATGGATTGCATTTCTTCACCCTGTAGATGAAGCTACCTGTATCCATATAAAGTAACTTTGATTCCACGAAATGAAATTTAGCAAACTCATAGTGGAAGCAGTACATGTGGAGTTTGGAGATGTTCAATATAAACATACCAAAACAGATTGGTTTCGTAAACTCTACTAAACTTTCGACATCTCCACAGCAACAAAGTTCTCACTGGAAATTGTGGTCCACTTAAAATTTGGTCTGGCAATGCACTTTCTTACGCCACACAGCCCATCCGATTTGGTCCTAATCAAAATATCGTGCTCATTTCTTACATTCTGCATGGTTTTACCGAAAATGGAATTACTCGTCAATTTGTAAAAGTCTTTTTCGAAACCACTAGTCGCGCCCGCCATCTTTTCTGTGTTTAATTCAATATACTCCTTCAATCAGGGGGACTAATTGAAGGAGGTAGCTGGGTGAGTCTACCTAGCTCCATCCCTAAAGTAAGACACTGCTGGAGATTACGATAATGTATTACATACCTTGCTAGTGTCCAACAGCGGTCATCACTTTAGGGATAGTGCTTCCTTGCGGAACTTGTTGCTCTGGATGTAACGGCAAGTCACTTGTCATTTCATGCAAACTAACAGAATATATGAGGTCTGCCTCCACCACATATCCTACATCAGAATCAGCCATCAGAACCAATATTTCTCCACCTAATCCTCCAATTCATTTTCGGGCACCCATTGAAACCCAGCAACCGGCAGTGGTTGCGTCATGGCATGTGTGTATAAATTATTCAGATCCAAATATACACACATCAAAAAACGTTTTGCATCACCTCGGTTCTGAGAGTTCCGGAACCTGTACGAAACATTGGAATAGAGATCAACATAAACATCATTTCCGCCCTTTTTATTGCTCATGATAATCACACATTTCATGTTGTACCACCATACAGCGAGACCTTCAGACGTGGTGGTGTAGATTGCTGTACACACCGGTACTTCTAAAACCCTGTAGCACATCCTCTTGCAGTGATGCATGCCTGTATTCATCGTGGCATACTATCCACAAGCGGCATATGTTGGCCCCAAAACAGCAGGGAACCTCCACCTTGCTGAACTCGCTGGACAGTGTGTCTAAGGCATTCAGCCTGACTGAGTTGCCTCCAAACAGTCTCCAACGATTGTCTGGTTGAAGTCATATGCGACACTCATCGGTGAAGAGTACGTGATGCCAATCCTGAGCAGTCCATTCGGCATGTTGTTGGGCCCATCTGTACCGCACTGTATGGTGTCATGGTTGCAAAGATGGACCTCTCCATGGATGTCGAGAGTAAAGTTGCGCATCATGCAGCCTATTGCGCACAGTTTGAGTCATAACACGACGTCCTGTGGCTGCACGAAAAGCTTTATTCAAAATGGTGGCCTTGCTGTCAGGGTTCCTCCGAGCCATAATTCGTAGGTAGCGTTCCTCCACTGCAGTAGTATCCCTCAGGTGTCCTGAGTGAGGCATGTCATCGACAGTTCCTGTCTCTGTGTATCTCCTCCATGACCGAACAATGTCGCTTTGTTTCACTCTGAAACTCCTGGACACTTCCTTTGTTGAGAGCCCTTCCTGGCTCAAAGTAACAATGCGGACGCGAACAAACCACGATATTGACTGTCTAGGCATGGTTGAACTACAGACAACACGAGCCGTGGGATGACTGGAACTGTCTAGCTGTCGGACCTTCCCTGTCTAATAGGCACTGCTCATGCATGGTTGTTTGTGGGTGTAGTGACGTCCCTGAACAGTCAAAGGGACTGAGGCTGTGATACATTGTCCACAGTCAACGTCTGTCTTCAGGAGTTCTGGAAACTGGGATGATGCAGAGCTTTTTTTGATGTGTGTAGAATATAACTTGAATCAAGAGATGCGTTAAACCCCACACCCATACGTGAATTATTTACCTTGGCATGTCTATGGACCCACTGGCAAAGTCTTCCATGGTTCCCGCGCTCAAAGAAATGGAGACTATCGACATCCGTCAAAAGTTCAATGCTATGCCTCGTTTTCTTGAGCATTGCGTCCCAGGACAACACAGGTGGCGTGTAATAAAAGGCCATGGCCATACATACACTCAAGAACTTTTCAAAAACATCTGCAAGCAAGCGAACTTCGGTGACCATGAGTATTCACCCAAATTTGTAATGTTGAATTCCTGCCAGACATTCAAGGCATGCTGATAATCTGTATTAGTTATAGCATCGCCTATGAGAATACTGATAAATGCAGATATGCCAGGAAGCCTTGTTTCTTCGAGTTTCGGCTTACTATCCAGATACTCTTAAGGGAAAACTCCTTTCCTAGTAACAAGCTGAAACGTTTCCTCAATGGGTTAGGCAGATCAAGTGATATGCATATCCTCCCAATGTAGAGTTTCTGGAGTGGTGCCTGGATAAAACGTAGTGTATCAAGGAAGCACAGCATAATTTTTGGCGTCATTCGTTTGGAGAATGAAGTGTACTTCTCAACACTCTCGGGCAGGACGCTGACCTGATTTTTTTTTTCAACCGAAGTTAACCACTTAAATTATGGAAAAAGACGGGTATGTGTCATGGCAACTGATACTTCAAATTGCATGCATTGTGAGCTGCACTGCGGAGCTTCCCGTGAGATGACAATGATCTCTACAGGGAGTTTCAGCTTCTCTATCTAATGGCAGCCCACCATTGTATAATTTTTTATCCTCCTCCAATTCGATCATGGGGATGTTGTTGCTCTACAGGCCATCAACAGCTTATGAGAAGCTTTGTAATTTAAAAGTCAAATTCAAAAATTTGTTAAGAGACAGTTGATTTCTTGTCAACCATTCATTCCAGACACTAATGTGTTTCAAGCACAGCGAGCAACCAAACCGCAGGATTATCCCCAACACAAGATTCATAGCAGTTAACATTTGAATCATATGAACATGCAATTTGGTACGCTGCTGCGTACAGTACGTGTTTTCGAGTGAAGGTGGTATGTGAGGCTAAGGGGGTCCCTTCACAGCGGATAATAGGGGCAAGGAGACATTCAAAGTCTATGTATACAACAAATGGACATCATTCCTGGTGGTGAGCATTTTGGAATGTAAGGAGCTTCTTTTCTTCTGTAGGCATAACAATACGTACCAATTCCTTGGATCCACAGTCCTCCAGATGCCTTTTTAAATACTTTTCTTCTGAAAGTTATTTAGACAGCTGAAGCAAATATGTTTCTTATCTTTATGTTTCGCCAACTGGCTGCAAAGGAGGCGAGACATGTTTTTGATCCAGACATAATGCTGATTATCACCTTCAGAGAAGAGCAGCATGTTTACATGAAGATCATGCTCACCTGCATATTTCGAAAAATGGAGTGGTCCAACTATAGTAAGCTTGTCCTGCTGATCTGGCTTGCTTTTATGCTTCTTCTTCATGCCATAAATGTGAACTGATATTCCGGGATTCTGTGCCTCAAATCTTGGTATGTCCTGAATCTTTACGGGGAACTCGATAACATCAAAGTTATAACATCCACGAATGTTAAGACCTGTTCCATATCGAGATGTTCACTGCGGATCTTTTGTGTAATTTCTCTCACAAGCCAGAATTGACCATTCACAACAAGCATTATCTTTTTTCATTTAGAACATTAATGCATCCCTGCTTCTTATTAAAATCCTCAGGGAGTGTAATATAACTGGATCCTCCGTTTAACGGATCATAGACATGAATATGGATGTCGAGGTGTGGTATCTGGCTGAGTGCTTTAGCTGACCCTATTACTTCCATCTTGAAAAATTGGGCCAGTTTGGTACCCAGGGTGGATTCACAATATCACTCTGCGGTATAACGCCATTATTATCCCAGGTGTAGTGTAAGGTTTTCTCCTTAACAGTACCCTGCTGTTTGGGTGTGTGGGTCAACTCGCACCAGAGCACTTTATTACATTTAATGGCAATATATGTCGGATTGTCTAGGGCTTTCAGGAGCTCTGCCTATAAAACATGGAGGCACACTTCTAGAAACCTGCCCAGGTCACGATACCCCCCAGCGAGATCCCCCATCTTAGTAAATGAGTTACGCCCCTCACAGGCCCTATCAATCTCCGAGTATTCTGGAGGGGTCATGACGCTGCTAATTTGATGTCCTTCACTGTCAGGACGGGATAGAGCACTACCACTAGCCACACGTTCATTAATACTACAGCTAGGCGACGACTGCGTCCAGCCAGTGGATTAGGGCGCTGGGGATGAGGCACCTTCAGGGGGAAGGGGTATCCACCGAGGCACACATATGTTTCGTTGTCGGCGAGGGCATGCAGCTGGAGCATGAGTGATAGGGGGCGGTGCCGGTGATCTCCTGTGGGAGCAACCAGGCTGCAGCGAGGGTGATCCTTGATACTCTTGCATATTGTAGCCTTCACCATCTCCAGCCTGGGAGGTAGGAGATCGTTGCTCTGACTGAAGCACCCAAGGACGCCAGATGGTATGCATTGGTTTGGGAGCAGCCGCGGCCACCTCTTGCGCAGCAAGAAACAGCGCTTTGAACGGCGGTGCACGCCGCTTGGTTGTGTGTTTTGACACCGGCCCCCACAACTATCGCTCTAGGTGCATGTACCACCGCAAGGTGGCGGTGTTGGTGTCACCTCTGTAAAATACGAATAACGGGAACAAATTAAGCACAATGCTCAAGAAGAAATTAAATAAATAAGTAAAAAGTTCATACCAGATGGAAGTGGCGACTCCTGGTCATCATTCTCGACGCATACCCCTACAGGAATCTCATTTTCCTCTTGAGCAATAGCAACATCTGCAACAATGAATCATATATGCCTCACACAACTGTATATGATGAAAACAAAATTCTAATAGTAATGTATTACAACTGTACTTATTTTCTGTTAAGTCCCTTAAGATATCACCACATTTGAACATTTTGAACTTATTTTCTTGCTACATTTCAGACTCCAGAGGAAGCATCTCCATGTCCATTAACTGCTGCTGTAATGCTGCAACGGCGAGATCAAAAGTTTTATAACACTTATTATGATCTGAATACATCAAGAGCTGTTTTCTTAACATGCAGACTACCACACATAATTTGGAGATGTACTTAACATGATGGTAGCACAAGCTCTTCCACTTGCTGGAGACTTTCAGCTTCCAGATGGCGTTTTAATTCCAACAACATTTCGGGAATGAATGCAGTAATACACTCCTGGAGATGGAAAAAAGAACACATTGACACCGGTGTGTCAGACCCACCATACTTGCTCCGGACACTGCGAGAGGGCTGTACAAGCAATGATCACACGCACGGCACAGCGGACACACCAGGAACCGCGGTGTTGGCCGTCGAATGGCGCTAGCTGCGCAGCATTTGTGCACCGCCGCCGTCAGTGTCAGCCAGTTTGCCGTGGCATACGGAGCTCCATCGCAGTCTTTAACACTGGTAGCATGCCGCGACAGCGTGGACGTGAACCGTATGTGCAGTTGTCGGACTTTGAGCGAGGGCGTATAGTGGGCATGCGGGAGGCCGGGTGGACGTACCGCCGAATTGCTCAACACGTGGGGCGTGAGGTCTCCACAGTACATCGATGTTGTCGCCAGTGGTCGGCGGAAGGTGCACGTGCCCGTCGACCTGGGACCGGACCGCAGCGACGCACGGATGCACGCCAAGACCGTAGGATCCTACGCAGTGCCGTAGGGGACCGCACCGCCACTTCCCAGCAAATTAGGGACACTGTTGCTCCTGGGGTATCGGCGAGGACCATTCGCAACCGTCTCCATGAAGCTGGGCTACGGTCCCGCACACCGTTAGGCCGTCTTCCGCTCACGCCCCAACATCGTGCAGCCCGCCTCCAGTGGTGTCGCGACAGGCGTGAATGGAGAGACGAATGGAGACGTGTCGTCTTCAGCGATGAGAGTCGCTTCTGCCTTGGTGCCAATGATGGTCGTATGCGTGTTTGGTGCCGTGCAGGTGAGCGCCACAATCAGGACTGCATACGACCCAGGCACACAGGGCCAACACCCGGCATCATGGTGTGGGGAGCGATCTCCTACACTGGCCGTACACCACTGGTGATCGTCGAGGGGACACTGAATAGTGCACGGTACATCCAAACCGTCATCGAACCCATCGTTCTACCATTCCTAGACCGGCAAGGGAACTTGCTGTTCCAACAGACAATGCACGTCCGCATGTATCCCGTGCCACCCAACGTGCTCTAGAAGGTGTAAGTCAACTACCCTGGCCAGCAAGATCTCCGGATCTGTCCCCCATTGAGCATGTTTGGGACTGGATGAAGCGTCGTCTCACGCGGTCTGCACGTCCAGCACGAACGCTGGTCCAACTGAGGCGCCAGGTGGAAATGGCATGGCAAGCCGTTCCACAGGACTACATCCAGCATCTCTACGATCGTCTCCATGGGAGAATAGCAGCCTGCATTGCTGCGAAAGGTGGATGTACACTGTACTAGTGCCGACATTGTGCATGCTCTGTTGCCTGTGTCTATGTGCCTGTGGTTCTGTCAGTGTGATCATGTGATGTATCTGACCCCAGGAATGTGTCAATAAAGTTTCCCCTTCCTGGGACACTGAATTCACGGTGTTCTTATTTCAATTTCCAGGAGTGTAGTAAGAAAAAAGAACTTTTACAACCACTTGTTACGAAAATGTATCACACTCTCGAAAAATTTTCAATACTTTGCTACGAAATTTTATAACTGCCGCAATTTGTACTCATACTTTTTTTATAAACACTTACATGGCAATTGATGCAAGTTTGGCTGTTTCTCAACAGCACTGCCGCTGAGATCACTGCTGGCTGAGCGTTTCATGGTGCAGGAATCACACTGCCACAACAAAGAACTGTCAAAAACTGATGATGATTGTGGCGGGGGTTGGGCTTTATATAGCAATAGACTCCACCCTCTATTTTGTAGAGAAGCAATACGAACTCAGAGTGCCATAGCAGCAACTTATTACTTGCCTTCTTTTCTTTCTTCATGCAGGTTTGGTGCAGCTGTTTGAGGAAAATATCACGTCTATGGGGCGAGGCAAGAAAGATCTGAAACAAAGATCCTGTGTTTGCCGCCAAGTGGATGGAATACTGGATGCAGCTGCTAGCTTTAGAAAAACGCTCTTTGTTCATTCTGAGACAGATGGATAGTCTGACATGCTCAATGCCAGCTGCATCCCTCTAAATATATGTTGCTGTTTTCCTTAGGACAGAGCTGAACGGGAAGACGCTAACCTTTGAAACCGGTAATGACCAGCAAAGCGCGCCTTGAGAGTGGAATTGTATATCGATTCCAGCTGCTGGCTGCCGCCTCACCTCCCCCCCCCCCCCCCCCCCCTCCCACCCACCCTAACGGAGGCAGACAAGTGGTCATCAGTAGACTGCCGGACACGTGGCCGAGTGGCATGTGTCGCGGTTGTGTCGTTAGGCCGCCTGAGCGTTTCAAGCTCACGTGGTGTGGCGGGGTCCGGCAGTGTCGCGCGAGACACCGCTACTGCAGACCAATAACTCTACATGCACGTCCGATACGTTTCCGCGAGAAAGTCAAATACCTCGGTGTCTGGCTGGACCGGAAATTACTCTGGGGGGACCACATACAACACATGACCAACCGAGCTAGTGCGAGGCTCAAACAGCTCTATCCTATGCTCAACAGGCGTAGCACACTGAACAGAAGGGTGTCGAGGTCCATGTATATGACACTTATCCGACCCCTGATGACGTACGCAGCTCCTGTCTGGGGATACGCTGCGCCTACACGCCTGCGCCGTCTGCAGCTCATACAAAACAAAGTACTCAAAATCATAAGCAATGCTCCACGATACACACGCATCGCGGAGCTTCACCGGGAATACCAACTTGAGACTCTCACGGAGGTAATCCACAAATTCACCACAAGACTATACAGAAACTCCAGACATTCGCAGAACCCGTTTATTCTGAATCTGGGGAACTACGACCACAACCATAGATGGAACCATAAAAGACCAAAAGACATACCTGTAAGGACAAAACATCTATGGCCAAGCATACGCAAACATAACGGCACAGGCGAGCCCCTGTTAATCAGACGCCATTACTGGATATCCAGCTGAAATACACTGCCGAATAACTGGCACCACACAGGGAAGCTGTACCGTACACTGCATGCAAACAAGCTCCACACATCCCCCACACAGTGAGATGATCTATGGCCGATCTCCCACTACTGTATAACGATCTTGATTGTTCCAGGAATGTAGCAGCTGCGGCAACTGGGACACATCGCCATCGCTTGTCACGGTAATGATGCATGATACCTATACTAACAAATCCAACCTTGCATGAGCTATCGCAGCTAGTAAGCCACTACTGCTCTTACTACCCATCCCACTGTCGCAGAGGTTTTTTTCCCACGGCACGAACCATGGCACTTTTTTCCCTCTGCTCTTCAAATCGCTACCCTCACTCGCGTTTGGTCCACTATCTATCACCTGATGGACCGTGTTAATGCGTAGACTTACCCAGACGCACGGACAACATCACAGCCCAGCATCCTGTGATCCACTTACTAGATAACTAACATGTTTACGGAGGTGACAGTAGAACTTTTGGTTTGGTCACCACGTAGGTGCGGGAGTGGAGGGGCCCCATCTCTATTATTTTAGCCGTGATGAACGTCACAGGGGCGGCTAGGTTAGGGGACTGCTACTATCTGATGTTGGGTGGAGGGGTGGGAGGCTGGTGACGTGGAGGCTACAAGACGGGACGGCAGTAATGTGCGAGCCCCGCAGCGCACCGCCAAGCATCTTAATGACTTTGCAACCGCACTATACGAAGTGATGAAGTGATCAGAAGTTAAACAAGCGTACCCATATCCTATAAAATGCAAATTACTGTATGCTCTTTTCAGAGCACAATTGTCAGATTATCCGTTCTCTGAATTGTTTTTTTTTTTGCGATTTCTACAAGCTATTCTCGTTTTATAAACAATTTCCATCAATAATTTCCATTAATGTTGTCCTCTGAAGCGACAATTGATCTGTACAGCGAAAATTCGGAATTGCCACCAAAATTCGAAATTCCCGCCAAAAATTCGAAATTCCCGCCAATACGGCAGGTTGGGGGAGAGGTGGGGGTGGGGGGGGAGGGGGAGCAGGTGGCTGAGACACACGTACAGACTGAGAAAAACACGTGATATCATCTGGGGGCAGGGGTGGGCGTGGTGGGTGGGGGCAGGGTTATTTATCAATTTAATTAATTTACATATCAATTTAATACCAAAATTGCGCTCGTAACCCCAACTCCCTATTACTTATGCGGCCTCTTGCCGCGCAGAATTCAACACTTGAGCCACATTCGACTCCTCCAGAGTCCCCAGACAGAGTGTACTTCATACAGTTTCTCACCCCAGTGTATCTTTCCAACTTCTCCACGAATCCTTCTCGCTTCCCAGAATAAATCAGAGCGCTCGAGTGTTAAAGCCCTCGCACCAATAAAACAGTCGTTCCCCCAGTGTTACTGCACAGTTTTACTTAAACTCTAATAAATGGACGACTATTTGATTGTTATTAAATATACAAATTTAGACATATGTTTAAGTGACATTTCATTACCAATCACTATAACCTATTTATAAATGTTTACACACAAATAAGTTATAACGTAATTAGTGCATTCGTATGTGTAACAATTGAACATGATAAAACATGTAAAATATATGAATAAATCATCTTGACCTGCTCGGCTGAAACGTTCTCTCACTCTGAATCTACTATCATCACTTCACATGGATACTGTGCAGTCTTTAAATTACAGATGTTTTTAATGCTGACAAAACTGAATATTCATTAAATATTATCATTCTTGATAAATACAATACGGTAATGTATAGTACAATATGAAACTTGCCAAGCTTTATTCAATTACTTTGTGACTGCAGTAGTGTGGGATGATCCACACACGTCATTAAATAAAGTTTTAAAAATAGTAATAGCACCATAAATAAAACACTTACAAATTTAAAGGTTTGGGGAATGATAGCTGTATTGCCAGGCTATCATCACACACCTAGTTTATTAAGATATCATGTGACATTCAGCAGTTATTAATTTTCATTGATTAGCATGATAATATTTATTTACTGTGAACACTAAGTCCTTTGGGTTTTAGACGTATACAGTATTAAATTCCAACAGATGCCTGTTACTACTGTGATTATTCTGATTTGTTACATCTGTGCTACAATGAACTATCAATTATTACCTAATCAAGAATGGTTGAATGTCATCATATTCTAACAAATGGCTAACACTGTCACTAAACATTTTTCCTACATTGTCTCTTTCGCATTGCTGGCGACCTCACCGTGGCCGTCAGCTTCCATGGGGAAAACAGTGGATTACCTGCCTCTGGCTGTCCCTTTGCTGGCGAGAGTAAGGCTGCCCCCGCCTCCTCCTCCCCCCCCCCCCCCCTCACCAAACTGCTGTCCGCACCCGAGAAGCGCAGCCCAGTTAAACCTTAACTGTGATATCTTAAACTTCAGTGTGACCGAATCATCGCTATCAAGTCCGTCATCTCACAAGGTTTACTACGTTTTTCTAGATCATCAAGTAAATGTATGGAAAAGAGAAACTGTCCCGCGACGTTAACGGAACTGTATCATCTTGCACCGACATGGCAACCTCACTCTACTAGGAAACTTCGGAAGCTGACACAGCGACAAAGGACATAATCGTGGTGTAGTGCGTCTCGCCCTTATCCCTCGCCTAGTTTTCGAAGAAAAAAAAGTCATGCGTTACTCACAAACTAACTGGGCATCCTAAACAACAAATTAATCCTGTCTGCCGAGGAGTAGACCAAGGGGGCAGTCACTAACAATCTGCTTAACAGAAGAAATGAGAATGTTTAGCTAAAATCCAGGAAACGCAGACCAATTGCAGTTAAAACTGAAAAACATCATCAAACAGTATCTTCATAAATTTGTACCAAGAGAATTTAAAAAAGGTTCACCGTTATTAATGGTTCCTCTCAGCGACTATTCCAGAGAATCTGAAAACGTAAAGCGTGAAGCGTACAATTAAGTCCATAACCAGACCATGGCGAAGTATCTATTAGGAATCTTGAGAAATTTTGATCATCTCTAATGAAGGTTCCGAATATTTCATTCGACCGGAGATCAGTCTGCTGAGGGAACTGACGAGAAATAAAGCATTTAGTTCAGTCTTGACAATTGTATTGATAATTGAGGATACCACTGCGCCAAACTTCGACCGCCGAACACACTTCAAAATGAAAAAAATTAAAATAAGCTTCGTTGGTATTAAAAATGCAACTAAGAAAACTAAAAGCGAACAGGACACCAGACCCTGGTGAAATTGCTGTTAGATCCTACAGCGGTACATTATGAAATTAGCTCCTTTAACTGCTGAAATTTATCGAAAATCCCTCTCGCACAGAACTGTCGTTTATGACCAAAGAAAGCAGATCACTCGTATTCACGAAAGTAGTACGAGGACGGATGTACGGTATTACAAATATTACCAATGTCGATCTGTTACAGAATTCTAGTCCATATTCGGATCACCTGGATGTAAAAAATATTCCCTCAAGTCGTCAGAAAGGGTTCCGTTCCACTCGTGCGGAAAACAGCTTGCTTCATTCATGCACACTATCCTGCAAATCGCAGATGTATGTGTCTTTCTGGATTTCCAAAATCTACTAGACACATCGTCGACAACTACAATCATACGAAGTATCTTCACAGATATGTGATGCGTTCAATTATTTTTCCACTAAAAGAATCCGCTCCTTCATACTGCACAGTCACTGCTCGTCGGAAGCAAAACTAACGTCGGGTGTATCCCAAGGAAGTATGATAGAACCAATGATGAACTCAACAGACATCAATAACTTATCTAATCAACACTAACAGACTGCTCACTGCCATTGCTATTGTCTATAGAAAAGCATCACTGTTGCACAAACGTAAGGAAATATAGAAAGACCTGGACAAAATTCCCACTTAGTATTGAGCCGTGGCTTGCAATCTTTCGATTAAGCTTGTGGCGAGAAAGAGATATTTGCTCTTGATCGATAGGTGGATTTTCGGTAAAGAAGCAGGTGGAAGATGGCGGATGTAGAGCCGCGCATGCGCAAGCAGTGCTCTCTGGCGACAGTACTCTCAGAGCACTAACAAAAAGCAGTGCTTTCATCTGCAAGTACGAGTACTGAGAGCGCGGTGTTCTCCGCAAGAAACCTCAGCTGTTTTTTCGGGCTTGGCCTAGTGCAGAAGGACAGTGCAGCACGGAGTGCAGCCCTGTCACGAGACATGATTCCTTTGGCGGGTTCGCCTGCCAGTAACAGAGCGGACGAATTTATCTCTACTACAGTGGAGTGCTTTGGGACGAGCCGTTGCGAGAACAACACGGCTGTTGGGCCGTATATTCAAACCTGTAGTCGATCTCGCTCTCTTTCTTACCAGGGTATCACACCAGCGTACATCGAGCGGATTACGTCGCTGTTAGAGTCGTGAGAAACTGCTTAACTACATTCTCTCAAGAAGTTAGCCGATTTGTTCTTGGGAGTTACCAGTCTGTATCATCCTTGTTTCCAAACTCATGAATGTTGGTTTACTAAGAGCTCCCTGAGAGAGCAGCGCACTAGAAGCTGTACTTAAGAGTAAAGTGTAATATCAAATAATGTGTTCCACTGCTTTACATGTTGAAAGTTTTCTCATTTATTAAAAGTGGCTGTGTAATTCTGACCTGAGTGATGGGCGAGTGCTGTTGCCACTAAGTTACACTACGACTAATCACTACTTCTTGTTTCTGGCCTGTAAATTTCCTGAGCCGTTGGAAAATTATTTCAAGCAAAGTACTTTAAAGTTGGTGGCTCAGTCAGCATTGGCTGTTGTGTAACGGTTGTCTTCAAGTTTTAAGAAGTTTGAACCGATGATGTTAGGAAGGATTATTTTATTGTATATGTGTTTCAACTGTATTTGCGCTTACGTATTTGATGTGTTGCACGAAGCTCATTTATTGCAGTGTAAAAGCTTTGAAACTATAAGCAGTTACGTGGGGGCCGTTGGATACTTTATAGTAAACCAAGGTGGTTTGTTGTGATCACATTGCCACTGAATCTCCACTTTGTACATGAGATATCTCATGGCCATAGTTTCTGTAACTTACATTTATAATTCTGTATTTGCTTTTAAGAACATTTTTTTAACACTGCAGGTTTAACTTTTAAATTCCATGCACTGTCATTTCCCTTGACGTTTGTTTAAGTTTTTGGTAGTAAGTTTAATAACTGCTTTTGGCTGGAGTTGCATTTAATGAAATTCATTCTGTTCAAGATAGTTACTTTCTGTTGACCGCTGCGGACGTGTTTTATTACAAAGGAAAAGTTCAAATCTATTTCCACGTTCTGAGTTTTTAAATATTTTACATAAATTTGTTTAAGGTATTACGTTTTTTATTAAATTCCAAAGAGGAATTTACGACGTAGATTCAATGCAAAGGTTCTGAGACTAGGCAGAATCCTGATGCATCACGATCATACAACGTTTTCTTACTTCCTTGCACCTTCCTCCTTGGTCAGTTATGCTATGCTATTCTTTCCAACACCATAATCTGCTGGAGCGGAAGAACTATCCCCAGACCTCTGAGTTCACTTTCCATGCAAGCTGTCGGTCAGATGCCATAGTTCTCACTTTAGTAGGAAAAAACGAACGGGATATTCTCAATGGCGTAACTTTGTTAGAGCAAGCAAGTTGCTAAACCGACTCGCGACATAGCGGTGCAAGAGACTTAAAGCTCAATAAATAGACAGTAGTTTCAGCAATGAATCTGTTACCTAATCAACTCCTTTTTTGTTTATTGACTTCTACAAGCAAACAAACACATGAATAGTATGAAGTGACACTCCTCAAAATCATCTAGATTGCGAACATGTCACATAACAACACCGGTGTGCAAAACCGAAGGACGAAAGTGACGTTCGCAAGATGCGCCATTGACAAACAAGCTCAATGAAACTTAAACCATGAACACAAAGGACTGCTACAGTATAGTATCGAAAGAAATACGTAATGAGACAAACAGAAATTACACTTTTAATCTAAGACAGTAATTATGCCGATGTCACCGCGATTAATGACGGTTAAATGTAGTTTTGCAAACGGTGGGATAGCGTTCGTAACAGGATGTCTTGATCACCACGGATGGCAATGCATGGTAATTAGTGTGCTCCCATAGTGGCCACAGAGTTGCTAAGGAGTTATTGTAGGAGGGCGTTCCATTCCTCAATCAGCTCGACTAACAGCTGCTGGATGGCCGCTGATGCTTGTTGACGCGCTGTAATATGTCTACCCAACGCGTCCCAGACGTGTTCGATGGTGTCACCAGTGCTACATGATGCCTCCCGACACCATAGCATCAGAACCACCAAAAACATCATGTTCGACAATGTTTCTGGGATCATTATGTACACTACTGGCCAATAAAATTGCTACACCACGAAGATGACGTGGTACAGACGCGAAATTTAACCGACAGGAAGACGATGTTGTGATATGCAAATGATTAGCGTTTCAGAGCATTCGCACAAGGCTGGCGCCGGTGGCGACACCTACAACGTGCTGACATGAGGAAATTTTCCGCACGATTTCTCATACACAAACAGCAGTTGACCGGCGTTGCCTCGTGAAACGTTGTTGTGATACCTCGTGTAAGGAGGGGAAATGCGTACCATCACGTTTCCGACTTTGATAAAGGTCGGATTGTAGCCTATCGCGATTGCCGTTTATTGTATCGCGACACTGCTGCTCGCGTTGTTCGAGATCCGATGACTGTTAGCAGAATATGGAGTCGTTGGGTTCAGGAGGGTAATACGGAATGCCGTGCTGGATCCCAACGGCCTCGTATCACTAGCAGTCGACATGACAGGCATCTTATCGGCATGGCTGTAGCGGATCGTGCAGCCACGTCTCGATCCCTGAGTCAACTACGATCTGCACGACCTGTTCGACGACGTTTGCAGCAGCATGGACTATCAGCTCGGAGACCATGGCTGCGGTTACCCTTGACGCTGCATCACAGACAGGAGCGCCTGCAGTGGTGTACTCAACGACGGACCTGCGTGCACGAATGGCAAAACATCACTTTTTAGGATGAATCCAGGTTCTGTTTACAGCCTCATTATGGTCGCATCCGTGTTTGGTGACTTCGCGGTGAACACACATTGGAAGCGTATATTCGTCATCGCCCTACTGGCGTATCACCCGGCGTGATGGTATGGGGTGCCATTGGCTACATGTCTCGGTCACCTCTTCTTCGCATTCACGGCACTTTGAACAGTGGACGTTACATTTCAGATGTGTTACGACCCGTGGCTCTACCCTTCATTCGACCCCTGCGAAACCCTACATTTCAGCAGGATAATGCACGACCGCATGTTGCAGGTCATGTACGGGCCTTTCTGGATACAGAAAATGTTCGACTGCTGCCCTGGCCAGCAGATTCTCCAGATCTCTGACCAATTGAAAACGTCTGGTCAATGGTGGCCGAGCAACTGGCTCGCCACAACACGCCAGTCACTACTCTTGATGAACTGTGGTATCGTGTTAAAGCTGCATGGGCAGCTGTACCTGTACACGCCATCCAAGCTCTGTTTGACTCAATGCCCAGGCGTATCAGGGCCGTTATTACGGCCAGAGGTGGTTGTTCTGGGTACTGATTTCTCAGAATCTATGCACCCAAATTGCGTGAAAATGAAATCACATGCCAGTTCTAGTATAATATATTTGTCCAATAAATACCCGTTTATCATCTGCATTTCTTCTTGGTGTAGCAATTTTAATGTCCGGTTGTGTATTTCCACTTTCGCCACATGACGGTCAGTCCAGCATTGTCAAACAGGATAGTTTTGATAGTCCACGTGTTATGACACGAGGAGGCATGGGCGTACTGACTTCTATATTTTTGAACACGGTACAATCACCTGAAAGCGATACTGTGACACTGTTTTTCTTCGCCTTTGATACGTTGCGCTTATGGCTCCAGTACCTCTCTTTGCTATCTATTTCACTTTGCCGGCCGCGATTCAGTTGTTCATCGCGGGTTCGGCTATTTAAGTCTGCAGCGTCCAGGCAGCAGACTTGGGTATCTGCATACCCACTCATAAACTAGCTTGTACAAACCAACGAATACCGGGACCGCCACAAAAGGCCGGTGGCACTCCTCCACCTCTAAAGAGTAGGAGACCACATGAAGAGGACGCTGTCTCTGCAAACGCCAACCGTGAAGACACATAAAAAAGAGAAGCACTTGACGAAAACGACCGAGAATCAGTAGGCGAAACCAACAACTGCTTACTACTACACTCACCACGGGTCAACGACACCCACAGAAGACGCTTGCGACATCAACTCTTACTGTGTGGTGTGTCGGTTGCGGTTACAACACCGTAGGGGGGGGGGGGGGGGGGTCGCCCTCACTTGGCGCGCATGCTGATTGTGCGTGGTGTTACTGAAATGCTGCTGCCTGAGACGGCGGAAAGTTTTTGAGTTCCGGCGCGTGGAGTGGTGTTTGGCTTTTCTCCTCACACAGTGCGTGTTGAGAAGAAGTGCTTGCTGGAGCGTCGCCTAGCATTAACTGTTCGGCTGGGCACATGGTGTGTTTGATTTAAACAGTGGCAACTGTGTACTTATCTACATTTGTTAACTAATGTTGTGTTCAGAGTGAATTTGTCAAAGTTATGTCACACGTGGCATGATAACGGGGCTTGGGCTTTCCATCTTAGTTTCCTACCACTTGACGAAGGATCTACAGCTATATGAAGCCCGGTGAGCTGCTAATTATTGAGTGATTGTACATCTAAAGTTGTTGTAACCTTGGTGATTCAGTACCAAAATTTGCACCTTAGTTTACGAGTAACGATATACTATACTGTCTCGTAAAACTACATCAGATTCCATGAAAGTGCAGTTCTACTAGGCTTTTGTCCGTTTGTATTAATACTCGACTGTTACTATCACGTTTCAAGGAACAATCTTATCTAGGCGTGTATTGAAGTGTTTAAATGAATTCTTAAGTGTTGATTTTAGTTTTTTTAGCGAGCTTTCCTGTTTTTATGTTATGTTTTATCCTTTTATGTAATATGAATGTGCAATTGCAAGTGAGCTGTTGTAGTTGATCTATGTTTCAGTTGTGCGGAGCGCAGTGAATTTCGTCTGGTACAGTGAGGCATGGCACCGGGGCTTGACGACTTGGCCGTTGCCAGTTGGAATGTGATTCGTTAGACCGGACTCCATGTTGCTAGCCTTCTGTCTCGATCTCGTCCTTAAGTTGAGTATTGCTGTTCTCTTTGTTCCTGGCTCTGTCAGGTCGTTAAGCTTTATAGATCGCTCTTCCGACGCTTTGGCTAATGTACCTTTCGCTCGAAATATGAATTTAAAACTGTGAAACTGGATTTCACTCTGTAATTAGTGCCCGATCAGATTGCTGGAGGCTCCACCTTATTAATTCTGTATTCCCATATCAGCCATTTGCATCATATTTGTACTTAGTATGCTGGTTGTGAAGTTTAATTTTTATAAAGGAGGGTTTCATGTGCGTGTGTTCTCAAAGAACGTTTAGATGCTGAGCCGCTGTTTTTTATTAGTTGTTTGTTATTTAATGAGTGCCTCGCTGTACTGGCATCAACTGGGTTATTCATTAGAAGTTTTTGTCCGGTGTCTTCATTGCCGAGCGCTAAAGCATTAGAAGTTGCATTTATTGTTACTTGTGTGCCTTATGTTATGCCTTATTGTTATACCTTGGTGTGAATTTATATTGCAAAACAGAAGACGTTATACAGGATAGTCTTGTGGGTTCAGAGTTTGGCAAGTTTTGATTATATTAAATACACTACTGGTCATTAAAATTGCTACACCAAGAAGAAATGCAGATGATAAACGGGTATTCATGGAACAAATATATCATACTAGAACTGACATGTGATTACATTTTCATGCAATTTGGATGCATAGATCCTGAGAAATCACTACCCAGAACAACTACCTCTGGCCGTAATAACGGCTTGATACGCGTGGGCATTGAGTCAAACAGAGCTTGGATGGCGTGTACAGGTACAGCTGCCCGTGCAGCTTCAACACGATACCACAGTTCATCAAGAGTACTAACGGAGTATTGTGACGAGCCAGTTGCTCGGCCACCATTGACCAGACGTTTTCAGTTGGTGAGAAACTGGAGAATGTGCTGGCCAGGGCAGCAGACGAACATTTTCCGTATCCAGAAAGGCCCGTACAGGACCTGCAACATGCGGTCGTGCATTATCCTGTTGAAATGTAGGGTTTCGCAGGGGTCGAATGAAGGGTAGAGCCACGGGTCATAACAAAAATGGTTCAAATCTCTCTGAGCACTATGGGACTTAACAGCTGTGGTCATCAGTCCCCTAGAACTTAGAACTACTTAAACCTAACGAACCTAAGAACATCACACACATCCATGCCCGAGGCAGGATTCGAACCTGCGACCGTAGCAGTCGCACGGTTCCGGACTCCGCGCCTAGAACCGCGACACCACCGCCAGGGTCTTAACACATCTGAAATGTAACGTCCACTGTTCAAAGTGCTGTTAGTGCGAACAAGAGGTGACCGACACGTGTAACCACCCCATACCATCACGCCGGGTGATACGCCAGTATGGCGATGACGAATACACGCTTCCAATGTGCGTTCATCGCGATGTCGCCAAACACGGATGAGACCATTATGATGCTGTAAACAGAACCTGGATTCATCCGAAAAAATGACGTTTTGCCATTCGTGCACCCAGTTCGTCGTCGAGTACACCATCACAAGCGCTCCTGTCTGTGATGCAGCGTCAAGGGTAACCGGAGGCATGGTCTCCGAGCTGATAGTCCATGCTGCTGCAAACGTCGTCGAACTGTTCGTGCAGATGGTTGTTGTCTTGCAAACGTCCCCATCTGTTGACTCAGGGATCGAGACGTGGCTGCACGATCCATTCAAGCCATGCTGATAAGATGCCTGTCATCTCGAGTGCTAGTGATACGAGGCCGTTGGGATCCGGCACGGCGTTCCGTATTACCCTCCCGAACCCACCGATTCCATATTCTGTTAACAGTCATTGGATCTCGACCAACGCGAGCAGCAATGTCGCGATACGATAAACCGCAATCGCGATAGGCTACAATCCGACCTTTATCAAAGTGGGAAACGTGATGGTACGCATTTCTCCTCCTTACACGAGGCACCACAACAACGTTTCGTCAGGCAACGCCGGTCAACTGCTGTTTGTGTATGAGAAATCGGTTGGAAACTTTCCTCATGTCAGCACGTTGTAGGTGTCGTCACCGGCGCCAACCTTGTGTGAATGGTCTGAAAAGCTAATCATTTGCATATCACAGCATCTTCTTCCTGTCGATTAAATTTCGCGTCTGTAGCACGTCATCTTCGTGGTGCAGCAATTTTAATGGCCGGTAGTGTAGTTACAACGACAGACAATTTCTTAATGTTGTATGCATTTGTTTTGCAGATTTTAACAGGTGCTTCAGAAAAATTTTTTATTGTGGTCCTGTGAGGTTGTTAGATACATCTGATTTATTGAATTGAAATTGTGGAAGGAAGTAAACATTATTTAGCGCAAGCTCTGTATACTTGGTAATTATGGCCCTGCTGCTTCCTGTCGTATTATTGGACGCAAATGCACGTACCAGGCATGCGTGTCTTTCCAGAGGTGCATTCGGCCCTGAATTCATCTTTATAGACGACAATGCGCGACGACATCGAATAGCGCAGGTGGAGGAGGTTTTGCAACGAGAGGATATTCGGCGAACGGAAGGGCCCGCCTGTTTTCCCCGACTTAAATCCAATTGAGCACGCTTTGGATGTGTTGGGGAGATATATGAAGCACGCCCACATACACCAATAACCATCCAGCAGTTGTCAACCGCGCTGATGGAGGAATGGAACTCCTTACCAACTCCTTACCAACCCTGTGGCCAGCTTGAGAGCACTTTTTTTTTTAATTCTTTATCACAAACCACAGTATTTATTCAATGTTAACCCACTTCCTTATCTGATTAGAGGGGTCATAATAATTATACAACTGATATAATTATGTTGCTGCTAATTACAATTTTCAAGTGCGCTACACTTGGTATTACATACAATGGGCATTTAATATGAAATACCTACGACTTATATCTATTCCTTGTAACTAGTCCCTATAGCCTGCCGCGTCACATGTGTGCCAGTGAGATATAAACCCACTTTGATAGCCTTGCTCATCGAGCTAAACCCGAAGAGCATGCCCCTGGCACTGGGCAGGCCAAGATGTTTATTCGCTGCAGTTCCCTAACTTAATTTTCCTAAACTAAATCCTTCAAACTAACTTATCCTACGTCATATCCGGTGCATGTCCTTATCGGTAGCATTGACCCCCACTCCCCCTAATCCTGCACGTGGATGATTCCAACTATGATGGAAAGTCGACCAGTCCACGCACAGGCGGTATGGGAATAGGACTCTGGACGCAATCGGTGTTGGTTGTGTTGTGTCTAGACAAGACAGTCTAGACAAGGCGAGGAAGCCGAAAGGGCACGCGTCAACTCACGCAGGCTTGCTTATGTCTGAAACAGGATACGTAATGAATGCTATAAAGAAAAGTACGTAGCTGCGGTACTACTTAACTTTAATCCATCATTGTGGTACATCGCTCTTGATAATACAAGTGAGACTCTCTCCAGAAATGGTTAATGGCGCCTTGCTAGGTCGTAGCCATGGACTTAGCTGAAGGCTAATGAGAGAAAGGCTTCGTCAGCGTAGTCGCTAGCAAAGTCGTCGTACAACTGGGGCTAGTGCTAGTACGTCTCTCTAGACCTGCCGTGTGGTGGCGCTCGGTCTGCAATTACTGACAGTGGCGACACGCGGGTCCGACATGTACTAATGGACCGCGGCCGATTTAAAGCTACCACCTAGCAAGTGTGGTGTCTGGCGGCGACACCACAGGTTGTCTCAGTTGTTTAGTTCATGTCCCTCAGGTATACTGTTAAAACTTCCCGTGACACCTCGTTAGCCAATGTATTTAGCAGTAGGAAAGTGTCTTCACGTCTAAGCAATTGATATGCGTCATGGTTTGGAAGTCTGTCTCGAAGTGTAGTCGCAATATCATTGAAGAGGGGGCACTCGTAAACCACATGGTCGGGAGTACCCTCTGTCACACCACAGTCACACGCGGGTGTAGCCCTCTTCCCAAATCGACATAAGTATGTCGGGTAGGGTCCATGGCCAGGGAGAAAATGGATCAATCCTCGTGTTGGCTCAAAGTATTTCATGTCCAAGCGCTCCCTAACATCTGGCATGAATTGCAAAGTTCTACGTCCAGTTTCTTCTACCTCCCAAGACCCCTGCCATAGTTCCTCCCCTCTTTTCCTTATTTCCCTTTTAACCTCCACCCTCACGCCCATGATGTCGTCAATTTTTCCTAAATCCCCCTTTTTCCCAGTACTTGGGAGAATTTTGCAGAACTTGCACCGCCGTCCGTAGTATTCACCTCTTAAGCACCGTGTCCCGCCTTTCTTAATGTCCAGGGGGTGATCATAAATCACGCTAACCTCAGTGTAACTATTGTCTTTGAATAAGTGTCATTTCTGTTCGTCCCATTGCGTATCTCCTTCAGTTACCTTCTGTACTATGCTGTAGCAGTGTATGGTCCAAGTTTCATCGAGCAACGTTACGTGGCAGCGACATATCATGCGGACGGTACTCTCGTTTTTAAGTTTCGCACACCAGTGGAGGCCTCCTACACACATAATGATCTGGTGTAATAACTACATAAAATCGTATACCAATCTGTTGAAAAGACAAACAAAATTAACACAAGAGCAGGACAAATGAGAATAGTGACTTTCTAAGCCAAATTTTGGATAGGCACTGTAACAAAAGACACGAAAAAATTATCTTCTCTGGGAAGAAAATTTCATGACGGGCAACGTAAGAAAGACTTTACTGAATTGAAACGATGTCGGAAACTTGAAAAACTTGGTTCGATTGAGCTCAGATGCATTTTAAAAAGTCGGGTGGATGAGTGAAATACGAAATATACTACAAATGAACAAATTCTACAGAGTAGCGTTTCCAGTCCAAAAACAGTAGAGGAGACATGTTGAAGTTGGTTCGCAAAGACTAAAACATCTAAAACAGATTCCGAAGAATCAAGATGGGACGGACGAAGGATTGAAGGGACAGTGACAGAACAAAGCAATCACAGGAATGATCATTTGAAAAAATAAAAATAGAAATAGATTCACAGTAGGGCTAACCGTACAATATACAACTATTTAATCAGAAATGGAGTTTTACCTCACATTGGATAAGCGCTGAAAAGTTAATCAACTGTGTCCATTTCAAAGAAATAGCTCCGATTTTTTTTTCGCGAAGCTACCTCTGCACCAAAATATGGCTTTAATATTGCCATACTAACTACAATGCAACCATGCTCCGTTGTCAAAGGAGTCATAGGTCACGTACTTCACTTTCAATTAACAAATCAAACAACTCCTCCTAGTTTCTTGGAAGTACACGATAAACAAACGCTGGGATCGAGATGGGGCGAGCTACTACAAATCACTGCGGCCTAAACCAACTGTTTGCAATAAAAATACTGAAAAATCCTGTAAGTAAAGTATTAAAGGTACTGTTCACTGGTGTATACTGTAATCCAGAACTGGAGACAACCGAACGAGGTGGCGCAGTGGTTGGCACACTGGACATGCATTCGGGAGGACGATGGTTCAAACACGCGCCTGGCCATCCTTATTTAGGTTTTCAGTGATTCCCTTACATCGCTCCAGGCAAATGGATGCTTCCTTTGGAAGGGCACGGCCGACTTCCTTCCCCATCCATCCCCAAACTGCAAACATACGAATAATTCGTTTTACACCGAAATGGGAACCCGATGCTCCACATTGGCTCACACAGCTTCGGTGTCCACCGTGGTTCACTAGTCAGTAGGACCCATATCTTTCCAGCCTCAGGCCAACCATTTACTACTCTCGGGCTGGGCTTTAAGTAGCTAATTGTCATTAGGCTCAGAATTTGCCCCAGTACAAAATTACAATTTCTATATCGTTAATACTCGGTAAAATACACTCCTGGAAATGGAAAAAAGAACACATTGACACCGGTGTGTCAGACCCACCATACTTGCTCCGGACACCACGAGAGGGCTGTACAAGCAATGATCATACGCACAGCACAGCGGACACACCAGGAACCGCGGTGTTGCCCGTCGAATGGCGCTAGCTGCGCAGCATTTGTGCACCGCCGCCGTCAGTGTCAGCCAGTTTGCCGTGGCATACGGAGCTCCATCGCAGTCTTTAACACTGGTAGCATGCCGCGACAGCGTGGACGTGAACCGTATGTGCAGTTGACGGACTTTGAGCGAGGGCGTATAGCGGGCATGCGGGAGGCCGGGTGGACGTACCGCCGAATTGCTCAACACGTGGGGCGTGAGGTCTCCACAGTACATCTATGTTGTCGCCAGTGGTCGGCGGAAGGTGCACGTGCCCATCGACCTGGGACCGGACCGCAGCGACGCACGGATGCACGCCAAGACCGTAGGATCCTACGCAGTGCCGTAGGGGACCGCACCGCCACTTCCCAGCAAATTAGGGACACTGTTTCTCCTGGGGTATCGGCGAGGACCATTCGCAACCGTCTCCATGAAGCTGGGCTACGGTCCCGCACACCGTTAGGCCGTATTCCGCTCACGCCCCAACATCGTGCAGCCCGCCTCCAGTGGCGTCGCGACAGGCGTGAATGGAGGGACGAATGGAGACGTGTCGTCTTCAGCGATGAGAGTCGCTTCTGCCTTGGTGCCAATGATGGTCGTATGCGTGTTTGGCGCCGTGCAGGTGAGCGCCACAATCAGGACTGCATACGACCGAGGCACACAGGGCCACACCCGACATCATGGTGTGGGGAGCGATCTCCTACACTGGCCGTACACCACTGGTGATCGTCGAGGGGACACTGAATAGTGCACGGTACATCCAAACCGTCATCGAACCCATCGTTCTACCATTCCTAGACCGGCAAGGGAACTTGCTGTTCCAACAGGACAATGCACGTCCGCATGTATCCCGTGCCACCCAACGTGCTCTAGAAGGTGTAAGTCAACTACCCTGGCCAGCAATATCTCCGGATCTGTCCCCCATTGAGCATGTTTGGGACTGGATGAAGCGTCGTCTCACGCGGTCTGCACGTCCAGCACGAACGCTGGTCCAACTGAGGCGCCAGGTGGAAATGGCATGGCAAGCCGTTCCACAGGACTACATCCAGCATCTCTACGATCGTCTCCATGGAAGAATAGCAGCCTGCATTGCTGCGAAAGGTGGATATACACTCCTGGAAATTGAAATAAGAACACCGTGAATTCATTGTCCCAGGAAGGGGAAACTTTATTGACACATTCCTGGGGTCAGATACATCACATGATCACACTGACAGAACCACAGGCACATAGACACAGGCAACAGAGCATGCACAATGTCGGCACTAGTACAGTGTATATCCACCTTTCGCAGCAATGCAGGCTGCTATTCTCCCATGGAGACGATCGTAGAGATGCTGGATGTAGTCCTGTGGAACGGCTTGCCATGCCATTTCCACCTGGCGCCTCAGTTGGACCAGCGTTCGTGCTGGACGTGCAGACCGCGTGAGACGACGCTTCATCCAGTCCCAAACATGCTCAATGGGGGACAGATCCGGAGATCTTGCTGGCCAGGGTAGTTGACTTACACCTTCTAGAGCACGTTGGGTGGCACGGGATACATGCGGACGTGCATTGTCCTGTTGGAACAGCAAGTTCCCTTGCCGGTCTAGGAATGGTAGAACGATGGGTTCGATGACGGTTTGGATGTACCGTGCACTATTCAGTGTCCCCTCGACGATCACCAGTGGTGTACGGCCAGTGTAGGAGATCGCTCCCCACACCATGATGCCGGGTGTTGGCCCTGTGTGCCTCGGTCGTATGCAGTCCTGATTGTGGCGCTCACCTGCACAGCGCCAAACACGCATACGACCATCATTGGCACCAAGGCAGAAGCGACTCTCATCGCTGAAGACGACACGTCTCCATTCGTCCCTCCATTCACGACTGTCGCGACACCACTGGAGGCGGGGTGCACATTGTTGGGGCGTGAGCGGAAGACGGCCTAACGGTGTGCGGGACCGTAGCCCAGCTTCATGGAGACGGTTGCGAATGGTCCTCGCCGATACCCCAGGAGCAACAGTGTCCCTAATTTGCTGGGAAGTGGCGGTGCGGTCCCCTACGGCACTGTGTAGGATCCTACGGTCTTGGCGTGCATCCGTGCGTCGCTGCGGTCCAGTCCCAGGTCGACGGGCACGTGCACCTTCCGCCGACCACTGGCGACAACATCGATGTACTGTGGAGACCTCACGCCCCACGTGTTGAGCAATTCGGCGGTACGTCCACCCGGCCTCCCGCATGCCCACTATACGCCCTCGCTCAAAGTCCGTCAACTGCACATACGGTTCACGTCCACGCTGTCGCGGCATGCTACCAGTGTTAAAGACTGCGATGGAGCTCTGTATGCCACGGCAAACTGGCTGACACTGACGGCGGCGGTGCATAAATGCTGCGCAGCTAGCGCCATTCGACGGGCAACACCGCGGTTCCTGGTGTGTCCGCTGTGCTGTGCGTGTGATCATTGCTTGTACAGCCCTCTCGCAGTGTCCGGAGCAAGTATGGTGGGTCTGACACACCGGTGTCAATGTGTTATTTTTTCCATTTCCAGGAGTGTACACTGTACTAGTGCCGACATTGTGCATGCTCTGTTGCCTGTGTCTATGTGCCTGTGGTTCTGTCAGTGTGATCATGTGATGTATCTGACCCCAGGAATGTGTCAATAAAGTTTCCCCTTCCTGGGACAATGAATTCACGGTGTTCTTATTTCAATTTCCAGGAGTGTATGATCACATAGAAAGATATAGATGCTTTCATGCTGATAAGTTTGAGGAGTTGCAGTAAACTATGTGATGGAGAGTTCGCCCAAAATTAATGAGAATATAGTTGGTAAGACAGCACAATTTTATTAAATCATTAATAATGCCTAAATTTATTACTGGCAAAATAGTAAGTCACATATCGATTGATGTTTTCTCATAATTTGAATAGAATTTAAGCTGTGGGGATTTTAGAATAAAAATACTAATTGCCTGAAAATAGCCTAATAAACCACATAAAACGAACATTGAGGTGAAAAAACGACGCACATAGATTCAAGAAAAAAAAAATACTGAGCCATGTTGCCTCTATAGCTGGCCAAAATTGCGAAAGTTTCCCCCGTGCAGGATTCTGTGCACGAACTTACCTCTCTATTATGCCCCATAAATTCATTTCGGGCGATCTGGGTGACCAAATCATTCACTCGAATTGTCCAGAATGATCTTCAAACCAATCATGAACCATTGTGGCAGGGCGCACTGTCATTCACCAAAATGAAGTCCATAAATGGCTGCAAATGGTTTCCAAGTAGGCTAACATAAACATTTCCAGTTAATGATCTGTTCTGTTGGACCAGAGGACCCAGTCTATTCCATGTAAACACAGCTCACATCATTATGGAGCTACCACCAGCTTGCACAGTGCCTTTGACAACTTGAGTACATGGCATCGTAGGGTCTGCGCCACACTCGAATGCTACCATCAGCTCTTACCACCACGGCTCTTATCAACCGAAATCGGAACCCATCTGACCAGGCCACGGTTTCCCAGTTGTCTAGTGTCCAATTGACATCGTCAGAGCGCAGGAGCGGCCATGCCGGCGATGTCGTTTTGTTAGAAAAGGCACTCGCGTCGGTCGTCTGCTGCCATAGCCCATTAACGCCAAATTTCGCAGCACTGTCCGAGAGAATATGCTCGTCGTGGGTCCCACATTGATTTCTGCGGTAATCTCCGGCAGTGTTGCTTGTATGTTAGGACTGACATCTCCAAGCAAACGCCACTGCTCTCGATCGTTAAGTGAAAGCCGTCGGCCACTGCGTATCTTGGGTGAGAGGTATAGCTGAAACTTGGTGTTCTCCGTACACTCTTGATGCTGTGGATACTGGAATATTGAATTCCCTAACGATTTTTGAAATGGAATGGCCCATGCCTCTACCACCAACAACCATTCCGAGTTCGATGTCTGTTAATCCCTGTCGTGTTGCCGTAATCACATCGGACACCCTTTTTCCATGAATCACCTGAGTATAAGTGACAGCTCTGCAAATGCACTGAACTTTAATATCTTTTCTATGCGATATTAACGCCATCATGTCGTTATTCCATGAATTTTGTCACCTCAGTATATATATATATACCAAGAAAATTGTGCGTGTGCGTGTGTGTGTGTGTGTGTGTGTGTGTGTGTGTGTATGTGTGTGTGTGTGTGTGAGAGAGAGAGAGAGAGAGAGAGAGAGAGAGAGAGAGAGAGAGAGAGAGAGAGAGAGAGAGTGAGGGAGGGAGGGAGAGAGAGAGAGGGGGGGGGGGACAGTATCCCAGGTAAGGCTGTTATGCGTAGCTGTCTTTTTAAATTTATTGAACTGCTCTTGATCATATTGATATACAAATTGTTTAATTGGTGAAGTGTGATATTGTCGAGAAAAATGTGTGTATCAGCTAATACCTCTCACCAAACTTTATAATCTCACAGCTTGATTGTCAGTGTGTAAGTAGTTATTAGTTTTACATGATCTGCGGCGATTTTATGGGCATTAGGCCGAGGTCCAAAGCATATTTCTCTGCCTACAACGGCTGGTCCGGGTGGAGGTTCGAGTCCTCCCTCGGGCATGGGTGCTTGTGTTTGTCCTTAGGATAATTTAGGTCAAGTAGGGTGTAAGCTTAGGGACTGATGACCTTAGCAGTTAAGTCCCATAATATTTCACACACATTTGAACATTTTTTTTCTGCCTACAAATATGCTTTTGCCCATTGCCTAAGAGCCACAAACGAAAATCACCAAAAACGCAAATTCCTGCCGTGAAAATATGCATTATATGAGTCTCAATTAATTCACTTGGTATCAATACAAATATGGTATCGAAGTGTTCAACACATGGCACTCTTTAGAATTATGTATCGTGCTCCTTTGCACCTCGTATTGTTTCCGTAATACAAACAGATAAGTACAATGATTCGAAAACTGGTATAGTGAAACGTGCGGTCACAGCCAAGTTTGGTAGTTTTGCATAGCCGGCTCTCACCTCTACTTGCACAGCGTGTGACTACTGGGTTCGACTCGGCTCGCCTCTTACCCCCAAGCTGCGCGCTGTTGTACCATGTCCCGTCTCCCCTTGTACTACGGAGCGTCTCATCTGTAATCTCATGGCCTACAACGGTCTTGAGAAACAGCTCAGAGAAAATTCGAAGTCTAGCTGGTGGGATGAGAATTACAATCGTGCTCCTTCCGAAAGGGTGTCCAGTCACTTAATTACTGCACCATCTTTCCAGATAAAACATAAAATGAAGAGAAAATCAAAAAAGTTGAATCGTGTGGTATTGGTGATTGGACACAGTCTGCTAGTTAGGAACATTTTGATTTCTGAGGGGTCTATAGAGTGCACAACAATTAAAATTAGGAAACGCGACAGCTTATGAAAAGCTCATACTGGTCTAAAAATAAAAGTGTGATTCCTTCACTTATGTCTCCTTTTGTAAGCTATTGATGGCCCGTCAAACAACTATATTATTTCATAGCAAAAGCCTGTAGTTATTCACATATTGCAGTACATAAGAAAGTTTTGCATGTTAGCTACGTGGTAAAATACTCTTCAGTTTGGATGCTATCATTTGACAAAGTTTGTTTCGGAATTTCAAACCTTTTACGAGAAACGAGGCATGTTACGAATACTTCACTTCCACTCTATTGTTTGCATATACGATTGGAAGTACATATAATCCTTTTTCCAAACACTGGAGATAGAGGAAGATCTCGTCTGAAGTCTAATCAAAAATTCAGTCCGTTACCTCCATTTCGTATACAGTAATATGTGATATAACATGCACCAAACGCAAACACATAGCGACCCCTATTTTTAATCGAAAACTTTTCGAATTTGTACAGTACCTTATTAAGTATATACATATCACAATAACTACGACCGTTAACGAGATAATGGACAGTTCCTCATGAAGCTAACGGACTAGGCTATGAGATGCATGATAATTATTTTTTTACCGAATAGTTTCTTTTAAAATCATCTGAGAAAAGTTGCAGTGCAACCGGGATTCCCACATTGTAGCCTAGGTGGACGGTGAATGTTCCCTCGTAACGGTCGACAGCCATCTTTGACGGCCGCCTCTTTGGAACAGAGTGGTGGACTCGCACATCGCTGAAACCGAGAATGCCAAGTGATCTTGCGCAAGATCTACTTGCTACATCCAACTATCGTATTTCTACTGCGTAGACCTTGTGGACCTAGGCAGAAACGTATGACCCTGTCAATCTTAATAACAAACGAAGAAATACAATGGTGATTCAAATGAAATCCTTAAAAGTGCAATGAAACTTCTAAATGTTGTACTGTCGGTTTGGCAGGGTGTAAGAGGTGTCCGTATGTTTCGACAAACGACCAACAGTTGGCAGCCTGTTGCATAACAGAGAAGAAAGCTGTGTCCGTACAAAGATGACCGTCCGATTATCGACTTGCACTGCATTGGAGCAGCGATCTGTGAAACGTTTATTGAGCAGCTGCAATTTGCATGACAATACTGTGAGACGACGCGGCCATCTGGATGCACTTTCAACAACTTTACTTATGTCTTTACCACACTTTTATTTCTCATTAACCTTACACGTTTCGACTTCCCGTCATTTTCAACGGCAGAGCTATGTCAGTCATATAAAAATGTTAGATACATTGTATCAAGTCAACATTCTCGAGCACGAGACAAGTGTTTTTATATGACTGACACAGCACTGCCTTTGAAAATGACGGAAAGCCGAAAGGCGTAAGGCTGATGAAAAATAAGTGTGATCAAGACATAACTAGAGTTATTAAAAGTTTTTTGAGTAGTGAAATAGTTAAACCAGCGATTATGCATCTTAGGACGAAAACACAGATCGTTGATGTGTGGTTACCTACAGCAACGGTGGGCGTGGTGCAGAAAGTTTAAAAGAAGTGTAAATTTTTTGCCAATGATACACTCTAGAACAAAAAAGCTGCGCACCACGAACGAATTACCCGAATGAGACGGAAATAGACGGATGTTATTTGCTTGTACTGCCAAACGAATGATAACAATTTCAGAAAAATTGTGTGATTTGTTCAAGAGAAAGAGCTTCACAATAATATGTTGTTCCACCGCTGGCCCTTACCCAAGCAGTTATTCGGCTTGGCATTGATTGACAACATTGTTGGATGCTTCCCTGAGAGACATCGTGCCAAATTCTGCCCAATTGGCGCATTAAATCGTCAAACTCCTGAGCTGCTCGGAGGGCCCTGCCGAGAGTGCTCCAAACGTTGTCAACTGGGGAGAGATCCGGCGACCTTGCTGGATAAGGTGTGGTTTGTCCAGCACGAAGACAAGCTGTAGAAACTCTCGCCATATGCGGGTGAGCATTATTCTGTTGAAATCTAAGCGCATGATGATCTGTCATGAAGCGCAACAACACGGGGTGCAGAATATCGTCGATGTACTGCTACGCTGTAACAGTGTAGCGGATGGCAATCAAAGGGGTTCCTGATGTGAAATGAAATCACTCCTGGCTGTCAAGCCGCATCCCATTGCGGTCTGGGGCTTCTTCAGCCAAGTCATCGACGATCACAGGGGCTCACTTTGAAGTAAGATTACAGACTGAAGACGTATCTGAAGACGCTCCAGACAGTGGTGGGATACCAACCTGTCTGTCGACCGCCATACGGGCTGACAGCCAGAAGTGATGCCCTTGGATCCCACAGCAGGGCCACTTGCGTTGTCACCCGCGGCACCCTTACTGCACAGTGGTACGTCAACGATGTTCTACGGCCCATTCCGTAGCCCTTCATGGCAAGTCATCCTGGACTTACATTTCACCTTGATAATGCCCGGCCTCACACGGTGAACCGTGATTTTGACGATCTAACTTGCTAATTGGGCAGAATTTGGTGCCATATCCCCGAGGAAGATACAGAAGAATGCTGGAGATCAGGTGGGTAGATCACATAACTAACGAGGAGGTATTGAACAGAATTGGGGAGAAGAGGAGTTTGTGGCACAACTTGACAAGAAGAAGGGACCGGTTGGTAGGACACGTTCTGAGGCATCAAGGGATCACCAATTTAGTACTGGAGGGCAGCGTGGAGGGTAAAAATCGCAGAGGGAGACCAATAGATGAATACATTAAGCAGATTTAGAAGGATGTAGGTTGCAGTACGTACTGGGAGATGAAGAAGCTTGCACAGGATAGAGTGCATGGAGAGCTGCATCAAACCAGTATCAGTATTGAAGACTACAACAACAACAACAACAACAACATCCCTGAGGAGGGCATCCAACAACTCCTTCAATCAAGGCTAAGCCGAATAACTACTTCCATAAGGGACAGAGGTGTACCAATGTGTTACTAACTTGCTCAATTTGTGAACCTCTTTCTCTCTAATAAATCATCCAATATTTCTGACACTGTAATCTTCTTTTTTTTTTTGTCTGCTCATGTACACCAAATGCAGAGATTTCCGTTTTTTGGACTGTTTTTCGTTGGTTCTGTCTTTTAGTAAATATCATTTCTATGCCGACGACCTTCACCTTAACGCAAGTGACAGACATGAGATAGCCGGCCACGGTGGCCGAGCGGTTCTAGGCGCTTCAGTCCGGAACCGCGGCACTGTTACGGTCGCAGGTTCGAATCCTACCTCGGGCATGGATGTGTGTGGTGTCCTTAGTTAGGTTTAAGTAGTTCTAAGTTCTAGGGGACTGCTGACCTCAGATGTTAAGTCCCATAGTGCTCAGAGCCATTTGAAGCCAAGACCTGAGATAGCAGTACTGTGATAGTCCATATGAATGATGATCTGTCATGGCTAGTAAGGTGGCCACAGAGATTTTGAGATAAACTAAACGCAAAAATTTCACAGTTATCTTTGTATTAAGTTCAAAATTTCGAGGCGAACATCTGCATCCTGTACTGTTCGACGGTATTCCAACACCACGTGAGGAAAGAGAAGAACTTGAGTGTAACGTTTGATGGGCATCTCATCTGGACAGAAAATGCTGTCATGTGCAGAAAGGCTTCAATTTACCTCTGTTCCCTCAAAAAGTTTCGGAATATATTTCCAGATGACGTGAAACGTAAACTGGTGCAATCGCTCGTTTACCGAACTTCCACTGTTGTGATATAATTCAGCACTGCACGAGTGTGGAAACACTACACCGTTAGAATTAACCAAGAAAGCTTGTGTGCGTCATGACTGCAACGTTCATTTATGTGACCATGTCAGTGCTTCATGCATAAGTGTGGTCGCGTCCTGTAAGTTACACGATTACCATACCCCGTGTCTGCTTCACCATTGCTCACCGTGCAATCATCCCAGTACCTCGAATCTGGGATTAAATATCTTCCATCTCACCATAATCCAAAAATCTCACTTACCTAGTATTATGTATGTAACCTCTTTAAAAAAAAAAAGATTCAGAAACTCCTTCGGCTTGTTGTTGTCCCCCTCAGGAAGCAATTGCCCTGCAATCTGTGCACAGATCTATCTCGTGCTATACTTAAAAAACTGACGCACTTTTGTCAATCTAATAAGGTTTTCCAGATATTATCGCACATGGTCAATTTTCCCTCAAACAGCAAAGTCAATGTTGCTATCGCCTCCCAGGTACACGTCTTTCTCCTGTAGCGTCTCTATGACTCACGTGACTTTCTTCTCCGTTATGTTTATTCACTGCGTGTTATCACCTTTCTTCTTCTCCCCCTCTTCTACCTATTTGCCTCATGCTGGTTGCTAATACCATTTATAATTCAGACGTACCTTACCGTAATTTTTATTTGTAGTTTTAATTATGACTATAAGCTATGTGTGTAGTTTTTTTGTACTATTGTAATTTTTAAATGTACTGTAACGTACTTATCGTAAAATGTGTAATGTAAAATACGTAGAGTGTCTTATTAGGTGTAACAGAAGGGCTGATGGCTGTAATTTGCTAGGCTAGATAAATGCATAAATAACAATAACATCTATGATGAACACTTCCTGCCAGGGTCAGGCACACTGCGTAATGACGAACGAAAACATAGGCGCAGTGGAAACTGGCGTATTCTTGCAAACGAAATAGCCTTCATTTTGGATATTGGTGCTGGTTCAGCACACAAAATTACCCACGATGTACTGCGATTCAGCTTAAGTGTCCGCATAACGGGTATCACATCAGTTGACTGCTGAATTGAGACATCGTCGCGTTGGTGCCTATGAGCAAGTACTGCGTAGTTTCCAGGTCGACGGTGATGGGTTTCTGGACAGAGCTGTTACAGGAGATGAATCCTCGACCCACTATCATAAACCTGAAGCTCAAATATCGAATAAGGGAAGGAGCTACAGATCGTGACAAAAAGCAAAAAAAAAAGAAAAGAAAAAATCCTTATTCCACTATCGGCAGGATTTTGGAATGCAAAAGAGGTAATTTTGGAGCATTACATGGAAAGGGTATTAACAGTGGTAGTAATTTTCACTACTACATCACCTTCGGCCTGCAGTTTGGAGTAAACGACAAGGAATTACAACTGCAGGTGTAAGGTTGGAACATGACAATGCTCGTTCCCAAACTGCCAGTCCAGTCGTAACAGCAATACATGCACACGAAATTTGAATGACCCGAGCACCCACCTTACTCACAAATCTCGCCTCGAGCGACTTACATGTCACTGGAAGATAAGAATTTCAGAAGCAATGAAGAGATCAAAACACTAGTGCACTAGTGGCTGCATTCACAACCGAGAGATTTTTTCTGAAGAGGCACCCATGCACTTCCGAAGCGGTGGAATGCGTGCGTTAGACATCTTGGCGGCTACACCGAAAAATGATGTATCTGTAATTTTTCCGTATTACAAATAATTAGGTTTTCATTTGAATCATACTTGTAAAATAGTTTAAATATGAAGAGGTAAAAGGAACATTTTAATTAGGTTTGTTTTGTACACCTATAATCACATCTGAGTATTTGTAATTCAACCTAATTAAATCTGTAAAATCGATATGACACATGTGTCTGTAGCTAAAGCCCAAACTAAATTTGGTGCCCATATTGTGATAACGATAATAATGAGATGGCACAAGAAGAGGAGCAGGTGTATAGAGGAAATGACAAGAGTTCAGAAGGTCAAAGAGATTTTTAAGAAAGTGAAAGAAATTTCTCGAATAGCCAAGATAACTGATCCAAGATGGACTACGTATATCCTTTTTTTTTAAATTCTTCACTACAGGAAGGAAATAAGTAAACTTAGAAGTATGGAGTAGGTCCAAATACGTAAAGTAAGTCAGTATATTGTGTAATAGAGATAAACGTGTCTCATACTGCTATGCGAGGAATGAAAAAAGCGAAGAAAGGCTGAGTAGGCAGAAAAAGATCACGGCGGAAGTGACATGCTCGACATATACAACCACAGACGAAGAGCATTGGAGCCATTCACAGGCGCTAAGGTACATTTTATATATTGTGGTCGTGTAGTGGAATTATGCATGTGTAGCAGCAACGACAGTGTAATCTTTCATTTTGTAGTTGAACTGTCAGAGGGAAGCAAGCAGCTTGTGCATGAATATTTACATTCATCTGACGGCATGATGGGAATTGACTAGAAGAGGATGAGGTCAGCTGTCAGTAGACGAGTATGTAGTCCAGCATGATGGGCATTATGAGCACCTCATAAATTTGCTACTTACTATGCCGACGTTGCTACGAAGCCGGTTTCGACAGATGTTCAAGGACATCTATGTCGTCATCGTTAATCTATGATAAAGATCAAAGTCCAGCATGATGGGCATTATGAGCACCTCATAAATTTGCTATTTACTATGCCGACGTTGCTACGAAGCCGGTTTCGACAGATGTTCAAGGACATCTATGTCGTCATCGTTAATCTATGATAAAGATCAATTTTAGTTTGCTCCTTATTTCTGCAGAGGACTTTGCTCTCTTCCAAGGCCTACTCGACGAGATTTTTTGCTCCTCTAGCTGGATTAAAAATGTGAGGAGAAAATCACGGAGCCGCGCCTTGTAATTTGCCGGTCATGTGTGTCGATTCGGCAGTGTAAGTGTTTGAATCACGCTTGGCAGGCCCTTTTATTGCGATGTGCACGGTCATTCATAAGTTCCCGACACGGTGCTCGTAATTAATTCCCAGTGGGGGGGCCCTGCTTTCTTGTCCTTTCGTTCGGTCTCTCAATATGCAACATCAGCAAGTACTTCTATGAATACGACTCCTAGTGATACAGTTGCTGTAAAACGTCCGGCAGAAAGCAACGTTATTACAGATGGAGGCAAGGCAAAGATTTGCGAAGTAGAAAAAGGGGAAAGGAGTGAGGGGGAGGAGGGAGGGGAGCAATCGATAGTGATCTGAGGACGACAATATTCCGTCATCTGTCTGAAGCATTTGACGGAAAAATCATCTCATTGTTCTGGAGAATCTTAAATTTTATAGTAATGAAGGCACAACTGTGAAGTGATGTCCCTTATATTTATCTAACTTCAGCGTGTCGTGTTACTGACTTCATCAGTTCGCGTAATGAATCATATTCTGACTACTGCCGAACAACCAGTGGCATGGCAAGGAGATCGATAATACGTTCTCTCCTAATCACATTCATTCTTGTCCATAAATCGGAAAGCACTCTCTTCATTTACAATACAAATCTTACGTAGTAATCAAGCCCCCAAAAGGGCTATGAGAGAAGTAAAGAAAAATGCAATTTCCTTGAAATTATTATTTTTCTGTAAATGGACAATAATTTAGAAACCAACTGATTCAGTTCTCTGCTAGGTACAGCAATAATAGCACAACATGAAGATCAGGTAATTCATAAAATAAAATGTTCAAACGATGCCCATCTGCTTAGCTGCCGATCACCATCTTTTATTCCGTGTGTGACTGTTGATTTAGGCGATTAAAATCTCAAAAAATCAGATTGTTGTCAATTTTCATGTCACATGCAACAACATTTTGTAGCACGTCTGAAACTTGACACATAGTATTCATTTAAAGAACTGTATTAAGTATAATATGTAACGTACATCTCCAAATTCTTGTACACTGAAGCGCGAAAGAAACAAGTATAGGCATGTGTATTCAAATACAGAGATATGTAAACAGGAAGAATACGGCACCGTCGTCGGCAACACCTATATAAGACAACAAGCGTCTGGCGTCTAGCTGCTGCTACAATGGAATGGTATCAAGATTTTAGTGAGTTTAAACGTAGTGTTACAGTCGACCCATGAACGATGGTACACATCATCTCCAGTTAGGGATGAAATGGGTATTTTTTCGTAAGGTCATTTCACGAGTATACTGCGAATATCAGGAATACGGTAAAACATCAAATCTTCGACATCGCTGCGGCCGGAAAAATAACGGGGCCGACGACGACTGAAGAGAATCGTTCAACATGACAGAAGTACAAATTTCTGCAGATTTCAATGCTGGGGCATCAACAAGTGTCAGTGTGCGAATCATTCAACGAAACATCATCTATATGGGCTTTCGGAGCATAAGGCCAACTCGTGTACCCTTGATGACTGCACGACACATAGCTTTACGCTTCGCCTGAGCCCATCAACACCGACGTTGGACTGGGACGGGAAAGATGTAGCCTGGTCGGACGAGTCTCGTTTGAAATTGTATCGAGTGGATGGACGTGTACGCGTATGGAGACAACCTCATGAATCCATGGACTGTGATGTGGGATCCCTAATACGTCTAAATACGGCTCTGTCAAGTAACACGTATGTAAGCATCCTGTCTGATCACCTGCATTCATTCATGTGCATTGTACATACCGACCGACTTGGGCAATTCCAGAAGGATATTGCGACACCCCACACGTCCAGAATTGCTTCAGAGTGGTTCCAGGAACACTATTCTGAGTTTAAACATTTCCGCTGGCCACCAAACTCCCCAGACATGAACATTATTGAGCATATCCGGGATGTCTTGATACGTGCTGTTCAGAAGAGATCTTCACCCCCTCGTACTCTGACGGATTTATGTGCAGCCCTGCGGGATTCATGGTGTCAATTCCCTCCAGCACTACTTCAGACATTAGTCGAGTCCATACCACGTGCCGGACGAGGTGGCCGAGCGATTCTAGGCACTACAGTCTGGAACCGCGCTGCTGCTACGGTCGCAGGTGTAACTAACCTGTTTCTACGGGTTATTACGTTATTATTGGGAATGTAAATACTTATTGCTTGGGAAGTTAACGTGACAAGATTAGGGTCGCCACCGACTCTAACCATACAACTAATCGAAGGTTTAATCGGGTCGGAAAATAAATTAATTTGATCACAGACCAAAAACTCAAAAAAATGCATACGTTGTGATGTCGCTCATAGCGGTTTCGCAGGAGAGCTTCTGTAAAGTTTGGAAGGAAGGAGACGGATACTGGCAGAAGTAAACCTGTGAGTACCGGACGTGAGTCGTGCTTCAGTAGCTCAGATGGTAGAGCACTTGCCCGCGAAAGGCAAAGGTCCCGAGTTCAAGTCTCGGTCGGGCACACAGTTTTAATCTGCCAGGATGTTTCGATACAATGTAATTAATAGTATTGCCCGCGCACTGTTCACGACAATCAAACATTTAAAATAAAATAGAAAATGCATGAACACTGCATAAGATCAGCTCCCAGAACACACCTGAAAATAAGACTTAATCTAAAGCACTTGTTTTAAAATAAAGAAGGAAACTAATCACTGGACCTGTGCGTAAGGAAACGCGTTGGATGTGCTAACGGAAAAGCTATGAGGTGAGTGGCTTAGGAGCAAAAACGTAGCCTCGGAACACAAGAGAAAATTGTGGATAAAATCATTTATTCCTCAGACATTAAGGAAAAGCATCGATACATTCACCGTTATAATCTACTCCTAAAATCATTGATGTGAATCGTTCATACCACTGCTGTTGCCTGACGCAATAACTCGTAAAGGGGTACACGTTTCGCAGTACACCCGCGTGCCCACGTGGTTTGTGGAGACGCACTTCGTAGGTATCGTGTCCAAGTTGCAACAGTATCACATCACACAATCATGAGCGGTTAAAGTTCTTTAAAACAAGCATGAGACCGGACAGTTACTGATGACGGTAGCCCAACAAAACTTTAATGTTCAACCACGTGGTCGGCTCCCCACGGACGAAAGATACATTAAGCAAGGAAAATTTACGAGAAGGCAAAGCTATTAATATTTAGAAAAATGAAAGCTTATACAGGCACAGCTGAAGGCAAGCAGAAGCGAGTGCTCACTTCTTATCGACACCTTTGTGTGGCGCTCTTCCTGTGGATCAAGTCTGCTATAGAAATTTACTAAGTGAAACATCTTCCAAAGTTTTGCATTCCTTGCTGCGACAAGGCAAAGCAATCTTTCACAGTTGAAAAGCGAGACCAAAAGCTAACAGCTCTCTCCTCGCCAAGTAACAACGCGCCACGCGGTCAGTCTAACTCACCCTTCTTTGACTGGAGCACAGCTGTGGACGCTTCCCGTACCGGCGGCAGACTGCCTCCCGCTTCTTCTCCAGCCTCTTCCACGCTCCGTGTGGCCCGGAAAACCCAAAGGTACCATTTCCGCCACCAACCTAACGCAGGTGGATTTCTCACCAGTAGCGCAAACCTCTTTGCCCACTTGACCACTACGAGAGTTGTCTATTCTGTACAACTGCTGCTGAATCTGTACGACTATCGCAGACTTTCTGCAGCAGACTACGCCACCGTCTAGCAACGTGACACACACCCACATTCATTCAATCACACCACTATGATAATTATGAGAAAAGAGAAACAAGGAAGGAAAGAGAAATACTAGTGAAAATGGGCTACCGGACTAATGAAAGGTGGCTACAGGACCCTTTCATCACCCCAAACGTCCTGGAGAATACTGTGCCGCGAATTTTCTCGCCATGCTAGGAGATTCGCCAACAGTCTTCGAAACAAACATACCCTAACGAGTAACAATTGCAACAGCAAACAGCAGCACAAAAGAATTGATTACTCTCTTACATCCAAGTGAGTTTTATCTGACCTTAGTCAATAATTGTGTCCTCATGCGGTCCGCAAAGCAAACAGAACAAATTAAATTAAGCGTGATATTCTACGCTAACATCATGTCATCTGACCTACTACGACCGCAACCATGAGATATTATTTTAAAATTGCTTTAACCAATTATCAAAAGTTAACATAGAGACATAGATGAACAGGTACATAATATATATATAAATATATAAACAAATACAATGATGCAAAATCATTATCACGAACCAAAGCAGTATCAGCTTGTGCTGACATATATAAAAACATGGAAGTGAAAGTGCAAAATACAATATTCACAACAAATACAGTGATAAAAAATCATTAATGAACCCAATAGAATGACAGCTGGTAAATAATCACCTATGGAAAATAAGACATGAGTACAAAAACACATCCAGAAGCCAACTCGTTGACACGCTGTAATTTTTCAGTTTCGTCACATGGTTGTTTCACTGGGTATTCTCTTTAGGTGCTGGGGTGGGCGTCTCTTCTAAAGGCGACTTGGAGGATAAGCTACTAGGGGACCACAACACTGAACTGGGGAGTTCGCAGCGGCGTTGATTGTAACGTCCGTTGTAACCCAGGTTGTTCATCCTAGACAGCACCCCGTGACGATGCCTTGTGCCCGTTTTCACCCTCTGCGTCCATACTGTGGGATGGTTCGACGCTGCGGATTTGCAGGACATCGTCGCCTATGGGCCCTGCCTCATCATCGAGAAGGCGGCTTAGCGGTCGTCGTCCGTGGGTTGCGGAGGAATGTGTTTTACGGCACACACCCCTGTCTCCTGTCGTGTCAATGGAGAGACACGTGCTCTTCTCCGTCGCATCGAGGTCGACGTAAACTCGTGCGGGTGTCGGGCTTGAGACCCGCTTATCGCCACTTTGCACCGTCTCAGCTGATGCGTCAGTGGTGGGACCCGCGTCCCTCCGGGCAGTGGGCGTTACCTCACGGCAGTGGTCGTCTGGACTAGCGGCGCTCAGGGATCGGCGGCCTCGCCTGGCGTGTGTCGTACTTTCCCTTTCGCTTGTCAGATGACTAGCGCATGGAGTGGAACGCCGGCCATCAGCTGGCGCTGCCGTGGTGTCACGCCTGCGGGCCCCAGTGTTAGCCTGGGCTTGGGGGAAGACCAGCATCCCCTCCCCTCTGATGAGGAAACAGCTGTGACCGCTCGCCGCACCACTGCCTCGCCGTTGATAGCAGGGTTCTGCAACGCCTGCCGGTGGACCAAGCCCTGTGCTTTCTGACGCGGAGGCTCCCTAGGCAGCTTTGCACCCACTTAAGAACTGCGCTCACAGAGATCGTTACAAAATATCATGTGTACAGATTAGCACAAAATCAGCGGAGTTTCTTACTCCTGATCAATACGTGAAATATTGCCCAAAATTAACTTGACAAGAAGGGCCTTGTTAACAATACCAATAAAAAAACAATGAGGAAAATTACATAACCAATATTCAAACAAATAAAAAATCCTTTTTTATAAAATATAGTTCTAGCATTACATCTGCTGTCAATCATTCAGGGTAGATCTTGTAGAAGGTTTGGCCAGGATTTGGATAGGATTTGGCGCCGCTGCTAACTACAGACACAAAACTCTACCTACTCCTAACTACGCTCTCACACACAATCTACACAGCTCGTATCACCATATAGCCCGACTACGATTCCCACATATAAACAAAATATTGCTTTCAACACCAATACCTATATCGTTGTTCATTGACTTCTCCTCCAAGGTTTGCAGCACACGTTTGTTGATCTGTGAAAAATTTCCGAGACTTCTTTTCTATGGACATTGCATAATAAAAGTTATGATTAATGAGACACAGAAGGTTCATTCAAGTCACATCTGGAATGGTAAATGTTTCAACATCTATATCAGACTAATGCAAAAGGTCAGTGGGCATAAAAATGGAAATAAAAATCATCCTATCCTATTAGCAAACACATAAACACTTCGTCCTATAAGTATATAAAAAAATACTGTCAAAAGAATTCCATTGTCCAGGGCCATGAGTACCCAACTTACTGCTGTCATAAGATACTCATAATGATTACACAATTACTCACCACATGTCTCCAGGGGTCCTCACCTACCGTCATGTTATTTCAGCTTGGAGGTAGTCGCACTGATTCTCTATTAAATATCAAGTTGCTTGAGTTAATAAGCTGTTTCCATATACGTCTTCTGGGGTTTCACATTCTGGTGCCCTCAACCATACCTAGTAGTACGTGGCGGCAAGTTACGCTTTCCAAATATCTTATAATATGGCAACTCTGAAAATCAAACACTATTAATCACCCTTCGTATACAAATCCTTCGCCTACAAGTCACCAAGTCGCTTCATCAACATCGCAGTAAATTTGAAAAATCTCACTGAATCATGCTCACCTAAGGAGAATAAGAACATTACAACTGTAATTTATCATCAAGAATTACCTTACGTCCAATGACTCGCCACGCCAACACACCCGATACCTTTTTAGTCATCAAAAAACAAAAGCCATCTTACTGTAAAAGGAAACGCTTGATCTGAGCCTCATAATCATTCACATTCAGATGTTATAAAGCTGCACAACACTACTCTTTTCATCTCAGAAGAAGAAATAACTACACATATATTGGGGGACCCTTTACAATTCATAGAAAATATACACTTTAATTTTAATCACACCAGAGTGAATCAAAACATTGGAAAATATACACTATAAATGTATTAAACAGACACGACTGGGTTTACCGCAGGCACGCAAATACTGTGGCCCTCCCTCAACAAAACTTCCATAATAACGTCTTTCTTTATCAAATGCGCATCAGTATCATCAATAGCACCGGTCCTCATTAAGTTGACGCCAACCGAGCCAGCCAACAGTCATTGATCCCTTTGATTAGAGGCATTTGTCGGATTGTGCTGCGGGTTTGCGGGACGAATTTCAACACCAACTGTCGGACCACCCCTACTGTTAACGGCACCCCTGTTGTTGCTTGTTCGATAATTATTCTGTGGTCGGTCACGACTACCGTTCCTAGGTCCGCTGTAATTGCGCCTAAATCTCTGCTCATTACCATATCTTCTAAACTCCCGGGGGTGTCTTTGATTTCCTCTAGGCGAATGATGACCATTGGCATAGTTCGTTCTGCCCGTATTCCATGAGGAGTCGCGACGCTGCCAACGCTCGCGCATTCTGTAGCTCTCAGGCGACCCATTACGTCTGTATTGACACCTGTTTCTACGGCTGCGACTTCGCTTGCGCGGCCGCTGCTCGTAGGCGCTCTGACCGTAATTCTGCGTGGAGCCATTCGCATCGCACTCAAGCTCTAAAAGGAAATTACGAAACCCCACTACGTCATCCTTACATCGTCCTGTAAGGATAAAGTGCCGCAATTGCATTGGAAACTTTCCCAGGCAAATACGAATACTTTCCGCAGGTCCTTAAGGATCGTCAAGACGTTCATTCGCCTGCAGCATGTGGTCGAACATCTGCACAGGGCTGGAGAATTTCGATCTGTTTAACTCTGGTAGCATAATGAGTCCGTGTTTTATGCGACTCTGCGCTGCCACTGACCAATAGATCGACAGGAAGTGTAGACGAAACTCCCCGACTGTGTAACAATTGCGTGCAACTGACCTCATCCGCGCCGCTGGCTCACCTTCGAGGTAGCCGCACATATACTCTATTTTGTGCACACTGGGCCACGTAGGAGGAAGGGAGAACTCGAACTGCTGTAACCAGGCCCTCGGGTGAATCCCCGTAGCCGAGTTACGGAAGACTTCAAACTTCCTCACCGTCAGAAAATGTTTAAAGTCAAATTCGTGAGTTTCCCTTGGCGAACGTTCCTGAGGGTATCCGCGCCGTTCCCACCTGGTACGAGATCCGTGATCGCGACGATGATCAAATTCGCCATCGTTCCCGGAATCATCGTCGGAATAATGGCCCTTTCGTTCATTTGTTTCAGCCTTATGGGCCGTTAACCCTTTTAGGTGAAGTTCTAAACGGGCCTTGCGCTCACATAGTCCCTTGGTAACCCCTCTTTGTTGTATATTTATTTCACACTGTCCACGCGGACATTTCGTTATCGACCGTATTTCGTCTGCATCCGCTGATGACGAGGTAATCGTTTCCCTATTATTGTCAGACTTACGCGCCACTGCGTCTGAGATCCTGGCTATTTCTTCTCGCATCTCTCGGTGGGCCGCGTCTTGTTGTGTTTGCGCAAGCCCTTGCTCTCGCTCGAGAGCTATTATCGCCTGGCTGAAGGTTTCTACCTGCGCGCTAAGATGGACCGGGCACTTAGCCGCAGTGCCCTCTATTCGGGACACAAGAGCCTCGTGGTCACTCTGGCATTGTTCTGCTAACGCGTGGAGATCCCTGGCGGAATTTTGTCCTACTCGGGACTCAAGAGCCGCTTGTTCACTCTGGCATTGTTCTGCTAGCATACGTATATTCCCAGCGAACCTTTCTTCTTGCTCCATCACCTGCTTACTAATGACTTGCTGCCCCTCTTCTAAGGCGGAGATGCGTTGGTCAATGATAGCCAGTTTCTCCCCAATACCATGTACTATTTCACTAGTCAATCTTTTATTTGCTTCTACGATATGCCTCCTATTTTCTTCTGCTTGTTTTTTATTCACTTCCTCGATATGTCTCCTATTTTCTTCCGCCTGTTCTTTTTTTTTTTTTTGGCCGGCCGATGTGGCCGAGCGGTTCTAGGCGCTTCAGTCTGGAACCGCGCGACCGCTGCGGTCGTAGGTCCGAATCCTGCCTCGGGCATGGGTGTGTGTTACTTAGGTTTAAGTAGTTCTAAGTTCTAGGGGACTGATGACCTCAGCTGTTAAGTCCCATACTGCTCAGAGCCATTTGAACCATTTGAACCACTTGTTTTTTATTCACTTCCTTGAGATATCTCCTATTACTGTCTAGTAATTGTCGTAGCATAGTCTATAATGAATTTGCATCTATCAAATGATTCGAAATCACTACAGCGGGCTCAGGATGGATAACACTTGTACTTGCGTTTTCCAGCCTTTCGTTCCTGGTCGGACTCGACGTTTTGACCTTGTCCTTGTTCAGGGTTATTGTCTGGCAGGTTTTTCCGACCGCGGCTCCCTGAACAGCTACGCATCTCCATCATAAGGATAGTTACTCCGTGCTCCAAAATACAACAAGAATAATGCCAAAGTCTCCTAACGGACTCACAGTCCCCACAAAGCACCTAAGACTTACTATATGACACCGACACACGACACAGGACAAGAATCAACCCACACTTGTAACACAATTGAATACTAAATCACAATGTCTATACAGTAATACATATACAAGATAAAACATGTAAGAAAAGGCACACCTATATCATAAATTCACGTAAATTCTGTATTACAGAAGGACAACATACCAATTAGCACATCCAACGAAAATAACTAATCCTCACTGTGCATCAGAAGATCTCTGGTTTACCGACATCCGTGAGCAGGGTAACCCATGTGTAACTAACCTGTTCCTACGGGTTATTACGTTATTATTGGGAATGTAAATACTTATTGCTTGGGAAGTTAACGTGAGAAGATTAGGGTCGCCACCGACTCTAACCATACAACTAATCGAAGATTTGGTCGAGTCGGAAAATAAATTAATTTGATCACAGACCAAAAACTCACAAAAATGCATACGTTGTGATGTCGCTCATAGCGGATACAATGTAATTAATAGTATTGCCCGCGCACTGTTCACAACAATCAAGCATTTAAAATAAAATAGAAAATGCATGAACACTGCATAAGATCAGCTCCCAGAACACACCTGAAAATAAGACTTAATCTAAAGCACTTGTTTTAAAATAAAGAAGGAAACTAATCACTGGACCTATGCGTAAGGAAACGCGTTGGATGTGCTAACGGGAAAGCTATGAGGTGAGTGGCTTAGGAGCAAAAACGTAACCTCGGAACACAAGAGAAAATTGTGGATAAAATCATTTATTCCTCAGACATTAAGGAAAAGCATCGATACATTCACCGTTATAATCTACTCCTAAAATCATTGGTGTGAATCGTTCATACCACTGCTGTTGCCTGACGCAATAACTCGTAAAGGGGTACACGTTTCGCAGTACACCCGCGTGCCCACGTGGTTTGTGGAGACGCACTTCGTAGGTATCGTGTCCAAGTTGCAACAGTATCACATCACACAATCATGAGCGGTTAAAGTTCTTTAAAACAAGCATGAGACCGGACAGTTACTGATGACGGTAGCCCAACAAAACTTTAATGTTCAACCACGTGGTCGGCTCCCCACGGACGAAAGATACATTAAGCAAGGAAAATTTACGAGAAGGCAAAGTTATTAATATTTAGAAAAATGAAAGCTTATACAGGCACAGCTGAAGGCAAGCAGAAGCGAGTGCTCACTTCTTATCGACACCTTTGTGTGGCGCTCTTCCTGTGGATCAAGTCTGCTATAGAAATTTACTAAGTGAAACATCTTCCAAAGTTTTGCATTCCTTGCTGCGACAAGGCAAAGCAATCTTTCACAGTTGAAAAGCGAGACCAAAAGCTAACAGCTCTCTCCTCGCCAAGTAACAACGCGCCACGCGGTCAGTCTAACTCACCCTTCTTCGACTGGAGCACAGCTGTGGACGCTTCCCGTACCGGCGGCAGACTGCCTCCCGCTTCTTCTCCAGCCTCTTCCACGCTCCGTGTGGCCCGGAAAACCCAAAGGTACCATTTCCGCCACCAACCTAACGCAGGTGGATTTCTCACCAGTAGCGCAAACCTCTTTGCCCACTTGACCACTACGAGAGTTGTCTATTCTGTACAACTGCTGCTGAATCTGTACGACTATCGCAGACTTTCTGCAGCAGACTACGCCACCGTCTAGCAACGTGACACACAACCACATTCATTCAATCACACCACTATGATAATTATGAGAAAAGAGAAACAAGGGCCGGCCGCGATGGTCTAGCGGTTCTAGGCGCTCAGTCCGGAACCGCGGGACTGCTACGGTCGCAGGTTCGAATCCTGCCTCGGCCATGGATATGTGTGATGTCCTTAGGTTAGTTAGGATTAAGTAGTTCTAAGTTCTAGGGGACTGATGACGACAGCAGTTAAGTCCCATAGGACTCAGAGCCATTTGAACCATACCACGTCGCGTGGCGGCACTTCTGCGTGCTCGCGGGCGCCCTACACGATGTTAGGCAACTGTACCAATTTCTTTGGCTCGTCAGTCTAAATCTGCGTTTAAGCAAACTGTCAGATAACTTTTTTAAATCAGTTGCTACCTGTCAACATCAAATTGCTGTTTGACAACAGTAGTAGTATTCAGAACACCATGCTTGGGAAATAAATTACTTCAGGTATTCATAATATTCGTCTAGTACAAAGAAACAAAATGACCAGGTTAATAAAAAATTTAAAATATTCAAAAAAGGATATTCGAAAGCGTCACCAGTGATTTTCAAACAGGTAATAATTGTTTGTTTGTGTGCGTGTGTGTGTGTGTGTGTGTGTGTGTGTGTGTGTGTGTGTGTGTGTGTGTGAATGTGAATTAGTGCTTGCAACTGTGTTAATCGACTACTTAAATTAACCTGAAATCATTTAGATAAACTGTGAAATATGTACATCACGTCTGCCAATCTTCAATGTGAATATACTTGTTGCTAAAAATGTCTTCAGCACTCTACCACAATCCTGTGCAGAAACCATCAGCAGAAATGCATGTCTCGGGTGTTAAACCACTGCCAAAATGGCCGCATTAGATAATTTCTGATAATTAATTTGTATTATTCTGAAATCGAAAGATTTTTAAAAAATCATGTGTAGTGTCTGATATTTAGTACCTAATGTCGAAAATATTGCAAAGTCGTGTGATGTTTCTTGAACAGTTGTCAGTTTATTAACAGTTGGGAGTAAGTCACGAATGAAAGGTGTCGAAATGGATAGGACATCATAAAAACAAAAGTTATCGATGAACACCGTGTTCATTTCGAAGGTCTGAAACAAGGTACATGCGTTGCAGAAGACATAAATCTATTCTTTATTGGACTGATGGTAAGGAAAAAGATGTGTTAGGATTGGACAGAATAAAATGACAACCTCTTATAAACGTTTTCCACACCAAGTTTTCCTGATTTATCTATCGATGTTTGTACCACTGTGGATAAGATGGTGAACTCTCGTTTGGGAGAAGCAGGACTCAAACTCTCGTTTGGCCATCTTGATTTAGAAGCTCAAGTTTGTACAAACGAAAGAGGCTTTCGTTTTTATAAACTGGTGAAACGATTTTTGGAAGAAATGTAAATTACAGTGCAAAATAAAACACTTCACACTGTAGGAACATCTACACCGCTGCCCATTAAAATTGCAGATCAGAAAAGATAGCAAATAACGAATTTATTATGCATGTATATTACATTGGAAATAATATATAAATTCTGAGGTGATTTGGGGGTACACAGAATGTGAAATTTAGTGCTCTGAGCTACCACCGCTATCAGCGGCAAGAACTCTATCCCGGATGGACACGTTACGTGCCTGGCTGTATGACCCTGCAGAGTCGATCGATAAATATATCTGTCCTGTCTGGCGCTAGCCGCGCGTTAGCACTGAGCATGGCTTTGAGTAACGCCCAGCCGAAACCTTCTAGCCCACTGGGAATGGCGCTGAGTATGGCACTCCTTAACCCATTGTTTCTGTCGTGCCCACTAAGCATGGCGTTGAGTACGGCTCTCCAGAATCCATCGATTCCACTGGGCCCACTGAGCATAACATTGAGTATAGTCTTCCTGAATCCATTAGTGTTGAGTATGGCCCTCCGGAAGCCATCGATGCTTCAGGCCAAGTGCACATGGTGCTGTGCATGACCCTCCTGACCCCATCGATTCTGTATGCGATAGACTAGCGATACAGACCAACAGGAACAGCAGTATCGCAGAACGATAGTGAACACTCTAGATAGCTCACAATCCCGCCGTTGTCAAACCATGAAAGTATCGGCAGATGTTTCTCCTTCTTCCAGGAGGCATAACACGATCTTCTCATAAGAATCTAACAATCAAATGTGACTTCTGTGTGAGAAACCTTCTGTGTGATCTTTCCTTGTGAATGTAGACGGTGTTACTGCTATCTTCTTTGCGTGGTTGAAAGCAAACTATTTGCGTACCCATGCATGTAGTAGAATTCTTGTCAATTTGACGATTGATGCATGCTGCGTACATGGTGTTGATGTTTTAATGGCCAGCAGTGTATCTGTAAGCATTGTATCCTATATTAAATTTATTTTTATAATGTGTGTGGGTGTGTGTGTGTCATAATTAACATGATATTAATTGGTTGAAGTTAGATGTAAGAGATGAGATGCAGTCAGGCTTGGCAAGATACCTAGATAAATTAAGAAATAGCTATCCAATAGTAGCAGTAAGGAATTAATTTTCTTCCTGTCGTCGTCCTCCCTCACACGTCCCTCTGTGATACACTACCGTTTGTGATAACTGCAACAACCAAAAGGAACGATCTGAACGCTCCAAACCGAAGGTTGTATAGAAAAACTGAGGCGACACGCTGGTCTTCTGTCTTCCTACTGATCGTTGTCTTTTGTCTTTTCCTCCTATTTGTTTCCTCGTCGTTTTTCTTCTGCAGTTCTGGGTGGAAGTCGCATGACATCTCCCATATTCCATCAATGAAAAGTTTACTCAGCTTTTTTCTGATACAGAGGATGACCAGTCTCCTGACCCACAAGCTAACTTCTATGCCGATACCATTCAGCTGCGTATGCACCGTATGTAACATTCGATCGCTGTTCACTGCTTGTCCACGGCTTCAAGAGGCTATTAGTAACACATGTTACTCTCAGTGTGCGAAAGCGCTCTCTTTGGTGACGACTCAATGTGTGTGACAAGAAAGCTTGTGCCAGATTCGCTGCGGTCGATGTATGTTGCCACGCCTTACAATTAAACTTTGATACGTGACTGAGCCTACAGAGAGATGGCGTGCACATAGGCTCAGCAGCGTTCTCTTGTGCATGAGACAGCTCGTTGTTACGCCGCACTCAGTCGATGCAGAGCCGCCAAACGTAATGGAAACGTGCAAGCATGTGAGAGTGCGTCTAATCGTTGCCAAAGGGCACAATGTGAGCATGTGAGTGAGTTAGAACCGATAAATGATTGCTCTCCGAGAAACGGATATGTCGTTCTCTGTCTTTGCGAAACGTACAGTGCGCGCTGCGACCACAGTGATGCTTGTGTGATAACGACTGATAAAAGAGGTTCAGACACAGTGACAAACGGCTGATGGTCGTATGGCAGAACAACTTCGTCCACGGTGTTGGCTCAATGTTCGGGCAATACAACAGGCGTCGACACGTATGGGTCGATGGTTTGACAACGTCTGCTGAGGGCTTGGGCTCGTGGCACGAAATGTCATTGCGTCGGATTCCACTGACAATGTTCACGTGAATGCCATCGAACGGCGTGCAGAGTGTCAAAATTTTCTGACGAGTTCCGCTTCAAGTTGTCCTACAGTGACGGCCGCGTACTTGTTAGAAACTACCGTGGTGGAAGTAATTGGGCACATTGTACTGTCGAGCGGCAAAGCGTACAACGCCAAGTGTGATGGTTTGGAGTGCCATTCGTTGTAACATGTGCCTCCTACGTATTGAGGTAAACCCGAACAGCCCACATGCGACGAGGAGCGTAGTCTTCACCAAAGAAAACGAAGTAAATATTCCAAAATCGAGCCAAGAACAACTACCAACATGAGTGACTTAGAAGTATATACCCTCGGTGTAGCAAAGCAGCTTCAGTCACTTGATTAAATCAAGGCCTCTGGTCCTGACAGTGTACCAGTCAGCTTCCTCTCAGAGTATGCTGATACAATAGCTCCATATTAAGCAATGATACATAACCGATCGCTCACTGGAATGTTCGTACCTAAAGACTAGAAAGTGGCAAAAATCACACCATTACCCAAGAAAGGAAATAGGAATTACAGACCCATATCTCTAACATAGATTTGCAGCAGTATTTTGTAATATACGCTGTGATCGAACGTTATGAGCTGTCTCGAAGAGAACGGCTTATTGACGAACAGTCAACACGGATTCACAAAATATCGATCTTGTGAAACACAAAAACTCTTTATTCTCACCAAGAAATGAGTGCTATTGTCAGGGAATGTCAAACTGATTCCATGTTTTTAGATTTCCAGAAGGCTTTTCACACTCTTCCTCACAGGCTACTTCTAATCAAATTGCGCACCTTTGCAGTATCGTATCAGTTGTGCGACTGGATACGTGTTTTCCTGTCAGAAAGGTCACAGTTCCTGGCAGCTGACGGAAAGTCATCGAGTTGAACAAAAGTAACATCTGGTGTTCCCCAATGAAATGTTTAGGTTCCTTGCTGTTCCTGATCAACATAAACGATTTAGGAGACAATCTGAGTAGCGCTCTTAGATCGTTTGCAGATTATGCTTTCATCTACCGGCTTGTAAAGTGATCAGATAATCAAAACCAACTACAAAACGATTTAGACAATAAATTTGTATGGCAGTTGTTCCTGAATAATAAAAAGTGTGAAGTCATCCACGTGAGTCCCAAAAGGAATCCGCTAAATTTCGGTTACACGATATGTAACACAAATCTAACGGCTCTAAAATCAACTAAATACTTAGGGATTACGATTATGAATAACTTAAGTTGGTACGATCAAACAGATAATGTGGGTACAGCAAACCAGTGACCATCATTTATTGGCAGAACACGGAGAAAATACAAGAGGTCTGCTAAAGAGACTGCCTACACTACGCTTCTATGTCCTCCTCTTGAGTATTTCTGTGAGGTATGGGATCCGCATCAGATGGGATCGGCGGAGAACATCCACAAAGTTAAAAGAAGGGCAACTCGTTTAGTACTGTTGTGAAATAGAAAAGAGAGCGACATGGATATGATATGTGAACTGGAGTTGCAATCGTTAAAAGAAAGGCGTTTTCCGTTGCGGCATGATGATCTCACGAAATTTGAATCGCGAACTTTCTCCAGAGAGAATGAAAATATTTTGCTGGTGCCCTGTTGCGTAGGGAGGAATGATCATCATAATAAACTACTGGCCATTAAAATCGCTACACCACGAAGATGACGTACTACAAACGCGAAATTTAACCGACAGGAAGAAGATGCTGTGATATGCAAATGATTAGCTTTCCAAAGCATTCACACAAGGCTGGCGCCGGTGGCGACACCTACAACGTGCTGACATGAAGAAAGTGTCCAACCGATTTCTCATACACAAACAGCAGTTGACCGGCGTTGCTGGTGAAACGTTGTTGTGATGCCTCGTGCAAGGAGGAGAGATGCGTACCATCACATTTTCGACTTTGATAAAGGTCGGATTGTAGTCTATCGCGATTGCGGTTTATCGCATCGCGTCATTGCTGCTCGCGTTGGTCGAGATCCAATGACTGTTAGCAGAACAAGAAATCGGTGGGTTCAGGAGGGTAATACAGAACGCCGTGCTGGGTCCCAACGGCCCCGTATCACCCGGCATGATTGTATGGAGTGCCATTGGTTACACATCTCTGTCACCTCTTGTTCGCATTGACGGCACTTTGAACAGTGGACATTTCAGATGTGTTACGAACCGTGGCTCTACCCTTCATTCGATCCCTGCGAAACCCGACATTTCAGCAGGATAATGCACAACCGCAAGTTGTAGGTCCTGTATGGGCCTTTCTGGACACAGAAAATGTTCACAGCTGCCCTGGCCAGCACATTCTCCAGACCTCTCACCACTTGAAAACGTCTGGTCAATGGTGGCCGAGCAACTGGCTCGTCACAATACGCCAGTCACTACTCTTGATGAACTGTGGTATCGTGTTGAAGCTGCATGGGCAGCTGTACCTGTAGACGCCATCCAAGCTCTGTCTGACTCAATGCCAAGGCGTATCAAGGCCGTTATTACGGCCAGAGGTGGTTGTTCTGTGTACTGATTTCTCAGGATCTATGCACCCAAATTGCGTGAAAATGTTATCACATGTCAATTCTAGTATATTTGTCAAATGTATACCCGTTCATGATCTGCATTTCTTCTTGGTGTAGCAATTTTATGGCCAGTAGTGCAAAATAAGAGAAATAAGAGCGCGCACAGTAATGTTTGTTTTCCCCGCGTGCTATTCGAGAATGGAATGGTAGAGAAATAGCGTGAAGATGGTTCGATGATGCCTCTGCAAGACAATTGTGAATTGCAGAACAATCACGTAGATGTAGATGTAGATATCGCCCACGGAACGTGTCTAGGACATGGCATATTGTTCGTTCTGGCCTTCCTGCAACCACTGTCGACGCCTAGTGGACGCGGTTACAAAACGCGTGCCAATGTGTTCCCCGGCAGCTTATCCAGGCCCTCTTTCAGTCTGTTCCACGACGCCTAGAGGCTTTGACTGCAGCGCGTTGCGGTTTCGCAACGTACTGAACTCTCGTCGTTGAAGTGCACGGACACCTGTGTAATTGTGATCATTTGTATATTGTTGTGTCCCCAATCTGTGGAATAAATTTCATGTAATCACTTGTGTTCTTGTAGGTAGTGTAATTTTCACAAAGAACGAGAGGCTGGTAGCAGACCACGGCGATCGGCATCGACGCGAGACTCTGGGAGCGGGGGCGGTGCGGGCGGCGGCGGCGGCGGCGGCGGCGGCGGCGAAGGTCAGCACCGCCGGCGCGCAGACCCAGCACAAGGGGCGCCTCTGTGCGCGCGGATTTATGGCGAGACGCCGTAATGAGGCGGCCAGCCACAAATCCTGCCGCCGGCCGGACAGCCTCGCTGCGCCGAGCAAACAAATCCACTGCGCAAAGCCGCGGCCGGCAATGAGGCGTCACCGGCCGGCCAGTACATTTACACCAAACGAGACGCACGGGATGCTTCTCGCGTCGTTACCACCATCGACCGCAAACGCTGGTAGACGAAACGAGTACCAGCATTTTCTGTTTCAATATCCATCCGAATTTTAAAAAATGTTCAAATGTGGTGTGAAATCTTACGGGACTTAACTGCTAAGGTTATCAGTCCCTAAGCTTACACATAACTTACCCTAAATTATCCTAAGGACAAACAAACACACCCATACCCGAGGGAGGACTCAAACCTCCGCCGGGACCAGCCGCACAGTCCATGACTGCAGCGCCTCGGACCGCTCGGCTAATCCAGGGCGGCATCCGTATTAGAGACTGTGGAAAGACTAATACCAGTTGGTGGAACCCGCTTTCCTTCTTTAGTGTTCCTGAACTCAATCGGTATAAACGGAACCGCTATTGGATCATTTCGTTGTCCGGCTGTCTCTCTGCCCGACTGTTAAGACCCGTTTTTCCCACAAGAAAGTTAGACGTGTCAATTTGAAATCCGTGGCCATTAAAATTGCTACACCAAGAAGAAATGCAGATAATAAACGTGTATCCATTGCACAAATATATTATACTAGAAATGACTTGTAATTACATTTTCACGCAGTTTGGGTGGATAGATCCCGAGAAATCAGTACCCAGAACAACCACCTCTGGCCGTAATAACGGCCTTGATACGCCTGGGCATTGAGTCAAACAGAACTTGGCGTGTACAGGTACAGCTGCCCATGCAGCTTCAACACGATACCACAGTTCATCAAGAGTAGTGACTGGCGCATTGTGACGAGCCAGTTGCTCGGTCACCATTGATCAGACGTTTTCAACTGGTGAGAGATCTGGAGAATGTGCTGGCCAGGGCAGCAGTCGAAATTTTCTGTATCCAGAAAGACCCGTACAGGACCTGCAACATGCGGTCGTGCATTATCCTGCTGAATTGTAGGGTTTCGCAGGGACCGAATGAAGGGTAGAGCCACGGGTCGTAACACATCTGAAATGTAACGTCCACTGTTCAAAGTGCCGTCAATGCGAACAAGAGGTGACAGGATGTGTAACCAATGACACCCCATACTATCACGCCGGGTGATGTAACGTCCACTGTTCAAAGTGCCGTCAATGCGAAAAAGAGGTGACAGAGATGTGTAACCAATGGTACCCCATACCATCACGCCGGGTGATACGCCAGTATGGCGATGACGAATACACGCTTCCAATGTGCGTTCACCGCGATGACGCCAGACACGGATGCGACCATCATGATGATGTAAACAGAACCTGGATTCATCAGAAAAAATGACGTTTTGCCATTCGTGCACCCAGGTTCGTCGTTGAGTACACAATCACAGACGCTCCTGTCTGTGATGCAGCGTCAAGGGTAACCGCAGTCATGGTCTCCGAGCTGATAGTCCATTCTGCTGCAAACGTCATCGAAGTGTTCGTGCAGATGGTTGTTGTCTTGCAAACGACCCCATCTGTTGATTCAGGGATCGACATGTGGCCGCGCCATCCGTTACAGCCATGCGGATAAGATGCCTGTCATCTCGAATTCTAGTGATACGAGGCCGTTGGGATCCAGCACATCGTTCTGTATTACCCTCCTGAACCCACCGATTCCATATTCTGCTAACAGTCATTGGATCTCGACCAACGCGAGCAGCAATGTCGCGATACGATTAACCGCAATGGCGATAGGCTACAATCCGACCTTTATCAAAGTCGGAAATGTTATGGTACGCAATTCTTCTCCTTGCACGAGGCATCACAACAATGTTTCACCAGGCAACGCCGGTCAACTGCTGTTTGTGTATGAGAAATCGGTTGGAGACTTTCCTCACGTCAGCACGTTGTAAATGCTCTGGAAAGCTAATCATTTGCATATCACATCATCTCCTTGCTGTCGGCTAAATTCCGCGTCCGTAGCACGTCATCTTCGTGGTGTAGCAATTTTAATGGCCAGTAGTGTATTACGGTCTACAATCGCTTGACTTTGTATAAAATTTAAAATTCGAAATCAAAGTAATCACTCGATACGGCCATTAAAGTCACATACTTTGATAATCATCATTCACGCATCAAAACCTACGCTGAGGGGACAGAAGCCGTCGGATACGTTCCAATATCACGTCGGACCTTTTTTCGCCCAGCGTAGCTCAGCAACTCGACGTGACATGGACTCGACAAGTCGTTGGAAGCCCCCTGAAGAAACACTGAGCCCTGCTGCCCGTATACCAGTCCATAATTGTGTTGCCGCTGCAGGATTTTGAGCAAGAACTCATCTCTCCATTAAATTCCATAAATTTTTGACGAGATTCATGTCGGGCGATCTGTGTGGCCAAAACATTGTCTCGAACCGTCCAGAATTTTCCTCAAAGCAAGTGCGAACAATTGTGGCCCGGAGATGTGGCGCATTGTCATTCACAAAAATTTCATTGTTGTTTGGGAACATGAATACCACGTACGGCTGCAAATGGTCTCCAAGTTGTTGAACACAACCATTATCAGTCAGTGATCAGTTGGAGCAGAGGACCCAGTCCATGCTATGTAAACACAGCTCGTAGCGTTATGGAGCCACCACCAGTTTACACAGTGCCTTGTTGACAACTTGAGTCAAGGCTTCTTGGGGCCGCCACACTCAAACCCTACATTCAGCTCTTATCAACGGAAATTAGGACTCACCTGACCAGAACACGGTTTTCCATTCGTCTAGTGCCCAGCCGACATGGTCACGAGCCCAGGAGAGGCGCTGCAGGCGATGCCCTGTTAGCAACGGAATTCGGGTCGGGGTCGTTAGCCATAGCTCGTTAATGCCAGATTTCGCCACATTGTCGTAACGGATACGTTCGTTGTATGTCCCACATTGTTTTCAATGGTTATTTAACGCAGTTTTGCTTGTCTGTTAGCACTAGTCTCTTAGCATTGACTGCTCTACGCAAACGCCGCTAATCTCGATTGTTGAGTGAAGACTGTCTGTGGTGAGAAGTAATGCCTGAAATTTGGTATTCTCGACACACTTTTGACAGTGTTGATACGGAATACTTTATTCCCTAACTATTTCTGAAATGGAACGTTCCTTGCGTCTAGAACTAACTACCATTCCGCGTTCAGAACCTGTTAATTCCCATCGTGCGGCCATATTCACGTCGGAACTCTTTTCACATGTAACGTCTGAGTATAAATGCCTTGCCTTTTATGCATTATGTACGCGGTACTACTGCCGTCTTTACATGTGTATATCACTATTCCATGACTTCTCTCATCTCCGCGTATAGTGTACTTTCCGTTTACTTGGAGTCATGAAATTCGTCAAGATGCAATGTTTCACAGTACAAGTAAAGCAAAAAACCCGGAAATTGTTAGTAACTTATTAAATCACACCAATTTTTTTGTCATTCGTTATAGGACTTTGTGGTCGTCTGGTAAAACCCTTTATTCTCAGGAACAGGTAGCTGCATTAAGTTCAGTTACGTCAGTTCTGTGTGATACACCAAGGTCTATGGTCCCTTGGCGATCTAAAAAATTTAAGATTCTAAGTCGATGCAATTGAAACATAAGGCCATTTATGTCACATACTTTGATACAAATTCACTAATTAGAACCTATAGGGTACTTTCTTTTGACCAAGAATCACGAAATATGGAAAGAAGCAAGATTTTACAAGTAGACGAAAAAAATGCGAAAACTATTAATTTGTTGTAATTAATCACACGAAAAATGTTACAATAATAAATGTCACATTACACAAAAAAATTAAACTTAAAACTTAACATTAAAACAATCTCGATTGTCTTGGAATTCCCTCGCTACTGTCTATATCGACAACAGGCAAAAAAGTCGAGGTTCTTGATTAAGGTGATGGATGAGCTGTCTATATACTTAACAAAGTTTGTACGGTCCCTTAGAGCGCAGATGTACTTGCACTTGGCCAGTTTTTGTGCGTCTGGGAGGTATACGAGTTCCGCAGCGTCGTCTAGTGAACGAAATGCAAATGGAAAAAGGATGAGGGGTGGGATTGGTGGGGATGGGGGGACGACGACAGTGATACCAGAAGTACGCTCCGCCAGAAAAGGTAAGGTTTCTTTTGGAATATAGATATAGACGTATATGTAGATGGGTCAGAGTTTATCACTAGTAAGAGTTGTTGTTGCTTAACAATTGATTCCTCCCAAGTACTGGACCAGGTTCTCTGGTCTGTTGTGTTGCTTTGGTTCCCCCTTTCCTTGTGTCTTCTCCCCATGGTACGGTGTGGGTATCGGGATGGTTCGATGGTGGTGCTGCTGCCCCAGCACGTGTAGCGTTTCTGGGGCATTCCTGCTCTCCCTGTTTCCACCTACCCCCTCCTTTCCTCTTCCCGCTGCCCTGATATCCCTTCTCCCTTTTTGTTTGCACGTTATCCCTTCCTCTTGACTGGACTGTGCTGTTTCTGTTGTTCGTCCCTTGACTTCTACTATTATAAATCATGGGACCAATGATCTCGCTGTTTGGTCCCCTTTCCCAAATCAACTAACTAACCAACCAACTATCCCAACAACTATTCACCATGCTTCACGAAGATTGGAAATAAATCCTTCCTTATTTCGAACCGTCGACAGCCAACCTCGAAGATTGTACTGTCCATTAATTGTGAAAGAGTATCCTTCACGCTATCTGCTACAAGGACGTTGTCTTGAAACAACACCAATTGGTTTGCGGAGACTAGTGACCGCAAGGCACATCCAATTATTCTCTCATAGAATCAACTACACAACACAAATTATGCAACGTCCACCAGAAGCCTGCACTGACATTGTCTCTCAAATGAAAGCGATTAGTAGTCGTAAGCGCTGTCTCAATAAATACTTGCTATGCTTCTTGGGTTGGAAGTATTTTTTTTTATTTTTTTCTTTGATGCCAGATGAATGAAGTGTCATTTCATTAACGAACAGCTGTGCAGTATGGTCGCACGTAACAGTGCAGTCGATATAATGATGTTCTGCTTCCATAGCCGTACGAATTTCTCAGTTCATTGAGTATGACACTACACGGTCATTCTCAGCTAGCTTTAGGTCACAAGAGTGCCGCGAACTGAACTCTGGTGGTGCGAGATACGAATACTAGAGGAGATGATCGTGTCAGGAAATGGCAAAAAGATACATACTTCTACCGTTATTTTTCGGTTAAAGTATGCATTAGAGGGACAAATATGTCCCGATTTTTATATCTTTACTTTCCATACTTCTTTTATTTCGTTCGAATCATTCTGTCACATTTCCGGGATGTCACCGTGTGTGCCTTTAACAATCCGTACGGTAACAAGCGGGCGCTAAGATTGTGCAGATCGTCGCTTCTTAACAACTTGGTTAAAGTTCATAAACTGCGACCATAATTTTGTGTTTAACGAAAATCCTCCACCTCGTAAACCCCTCTAAAGTCCTTTGCTAACGAGGTTTCAGGTAGCATAAACTGAGCAAATCCCTAGTGAATAAACATCATATTTTTATATTTCTAATGTAACTTAGCGAACTAAGCATGAATTACTTTTGCACGTATGTAGATAGTTGAAGATTGCTAACAAAATCGTTTGTTCCACATAAACCGCAGTCACGAAAATTGTATTCTGAATAAACCAGGCGACGAAAGACTAGCATACAGAATCTTCTATTCCTGCGCTTAAAATGTAGCCACATAAATTTCGCCGTCGAATTCTTGCTGTCTGGCCAGAAATACGCTGCTCGAAAGGGCTGCGCTGCAGTACTTTTTTTATTTTTTTTACTTGTGTTTCTTCTTCACAGCATTACTTTCTAGTTTTGACGCATTCGGGGGTAATACTTCTTGCAAACCAAGTGACGCCAAAATGTGCTATACTGTATCTGAAACGGCTTTGCGGCTTCGGTGGAATGTTTTTCGGATCCAAAGTTTGACAGAAGGTAAAACTTTAAAACAACTCCTGGTTGACTTCTTTTGTTTTACGGAAATCAAATAACGCATGGTTCTGCAGTCAAGTACAATTTTCTCACCGACCGTAGTCTAGGTTAATGCACTGTACTACTCCACAGAATCTCACTGTAAATCTAAGGTGAATTGGGGACAAATGTCGAGCTAGGTGCGCAATGGTAAGACACTGGACTAGTGTTCGGGGGAGCGCCAGGGCAGATCCAAGTCTGGTCATCCCTAAATCACCGAAGACAAGAGTCAGGATACTTACTTTGTAAATGACATGAGCGATGTCCATTCTCACTGTTCGCCGGCCGGAGTGGCCGTGCGGTTCTGGGCGCTGCAGTCTGGAGCCGAGCGACCGCTTCGGTTGCAGGTTCGAATCCTGCCTCGGGCATGGATGTGTTTGATGTCCTTAGGTTAGTTAGGTTTAATTAGTTCTAAGTTCTGGGCGACTGATGACCTCAGAAGTTAAGTCGCATAGTGCTCAGAACCATTTCATTCTCACTGTTCCCGAAGCTGATTGCGTTCATTCTCTACTGACCTCGTCGTCGATGGGACGTGAAACACTAATTCTGCTTCCGTCCACAGTAAAACTAGACAGTTATAGGAAATATAATAGACGGCGACGTCAGTGACAAAAATTCCAGCTCCAGTGCGTTACGCAACGTTTCTTTCCCTATGAGTTCATCATTGGGGATAATTTGTTTCTTGTAGTAGTTCCCTTCCTGTTGAGCGAGATCAGTTGCCAGAAGAGTGAGCTAGTTCTTAGAAGAGGATGATGTATTAAATTTTTAAATATGAATAAAAAACGAAAGAAATTCAAACTCCACCATTCATATAAAAACGATGAAGAATGTGAAACTTGCATAGAAACAGAGAAAATCATTCTTTGATGTTATATTGGCGTTCAGTGTTGAGAACTGTACTTGATCGTAGCATGACACTCCTGTCAACACGCACACATACTCTTGTAGGTATGTTTCAAACCATTTCACAGATAAGATAGATAGGCTGCAGTCAGAGCTAACCAGAGATGTGCTTCTTATTCAATGTTCGACTAAAGCTGTAAGTTGAAATTTGCTTTGCAGTTATATTATTGCATGCTACTGCAGTTACAAGAAGCCTATAAATTTGTTAAAAGAACGTTGGTTGGAAAATTATACCTGTGTTTTCAACATGTATTCCAATGTTTTGGTTTTATGAAGGTATACTTTTATTTATTGCAGCAGGTGTAGGTTCTTACAGTTAGGTTGACTGCATAGAACTCACATTTTTTTTAGAAATGTCGTTAACAACGTGTTTAGTGTTGAGCGTATGCTGTGCAATGGCTGACTTTTCGAAATGATTTAACCCAAAGGTATTTATAAGCTCTTGGAAACGAGGCTGGAATTATCTGCCTGTTTTTCTGACTTATTAGGCAGAACAGCAAGGCCAAGATATTTTATATGCTGATACTGATTTTGATTGCCTGTTCTTATTGTTTGGAGTAATAAGTGTCCTAATGTATTTTAATGGAGAATAAATTGCTACATTGTATTTAAAAAAGTTGGAAATCTTTTGGTGAACTAGAGACTAGATGCGAGATGCTTCCGTCTTCTTATTATCTTTTTTTTTATTTCTATATCTTTCCTTTTATTGTTGTTTTGGCATATTTTTGTGGATAAATTAGCATCAGTCTGTAGCCACTGCTCACCGCTTTGTTATTGTTTATGCTTCATTCTATCACGGCGCTATTTTGTTCTTAATTTAATGAGTATTCTCTTGGTAATATGACCCCAACTGATAAATGTGTGTGGGTGAGTGAAATGAATTGTCTGTTATGCCATTGTGTGTATATTTCCTGTAAATACTAGACTTAGATTTTTGATGAAAACTGTCTCCTCCAGAGTTACGAGGCACCGCCACACACCAAAGGGGGCGGCACACTGTAAGTCCAGCCTCCAGAGGGACGAAACATAGTTAAGGTCAGACTCCATAGAGGGCGCACGCAGCATGAACTATATCAGGCTTCCACCTTAAGGCACAAACTTAGCTCCGAAGTGGATATCAATTTGCCAAAGTCGCACATAAGCAGACCACGGCTCCACTCAGTAATCGGCATCATCAGAGTGTGTCAACAGTCAGTGAGATAATATCCACACAGTGACTCAAGACCGCATCAGTACCTACCTCCAGTTAAATAGACAACATTACATGTCACGCATACACTTTTGCTATCTGGACACAACTGTACTTTCGTTGCAAAAGGTGCTAAAACACTTCTTCTTGGAAGTTTGATATCTGATGCCCGTGACAAGTTTCCCTTTATGCCCGTAAACTATTTTTAATAAAGTTAACGGAATTATGTGACAAAATTAGTTGTAGCATATCACTATTTCCGATATCCTACGGAAACACAACTTTGTTGTTGAATTACACAGGCCACGTAAATTTTTTTAAAACCTTTTTTTAGTTCGATAGTTGATCTTTATAGATTTTTATGAGCTGAATCCAAAACTAGCCTTAGCTTTTTCGTATCACCCATAGTTTTCGAATAATATGCTTTTTATTATATAGTATAAAAGTCCTATGCTATACGGTAAACGGGGAAGCATGAAACGCTTTGTTACAACATAAGCATGGTTTGTATTTACAGTAAGCTACATAAAATAATAATATGTGTTAACAGAGGTTTCACTTGTCAACTGGAATTGGTTTGTATTTTCTTTCTCTTTTTCTTTGAAGCTTCTTGTGTAGCTTTTTCCATGATGAATCGCTTGCTGAATTTCTCGGTGAAGTGACCAACAGTAGTCCCCCATCATGTTGGTGTTGCAGCGGCCTTGGTAGCGTTTTTCCATCACTTTAATGTCCCAGTAAAAACGCTCTCCTTGCTCCTCACTAAAATCTCCCATATTGTCCAGGAAGTAATGAAGGTGACTGTTCAAAAAGTGAACTTTCAGGCTCCTTAAACATCCTAAAGTTTTAAACTTCTTTAACATTGTAGCTATAATAGAAACATACTGTGGGACTTTTTCAGGTCCTAAGAACATTGTAACGGCTTGCTTGAATGAGACCCATGCTTCTTTCTTATTTAAGGTCATTGTGGATTTAAAGTTAACATCAAACATCAATTTTCTAATGTCAGGTCCAACAAAGACGCCTTCTTTTAGTTTAACTTCTGAAAGGTGTGGAAACTTTTGGCAAAGATACTTAAAACATGGTCCACCTTTAGGCAAAGCCTTTACAAACTGTTTAGTTAGGCCTAACTTTATATGTAGAGGTGGTAGGAGTACGTTTTTTGGATCTATAAGGTTTTTGTGTAGAATGTTCTTCTCACCAGATTTTAAAGACTCCCTCACAGGCCAGTTCTTTCTGCACCAGTGTTGATCCCTAGCGCTACTGTGCCATTCACACAAGAAACATGGAAGTTTGGTAAAGTCACCTTGCTGACCAAGGAGCATGCATGTTACTTTTAGATCGCCACATTTCATCCAACCATGAGCAGAATAGCCTATTTTATTTAGCACTATTTCTAAGTTTTCATAGCTTTCTTTAATATGTACAGAATGTCCAACAGGTATACATGCATACATGCTACAGTTGTGTAATAAAAAAGCCTTTAAACTAGTTTTGGATGAATCAGTAAACACCTTCCAGTCTTCCTGTTGTATTCAATACCAAACTCATTCATCAGACCGGGAATGTCCGAGCAGTACACTAAATCACCTTCTAGTTGAAAAAACTTGCAAAATTGTTCAAAATGTTCAAATGTGTGTGAAATCTTATGGGACTTAACTGCTACGGTCATCAGTCCCTAAGCTTACACACTACATAACCTAAATTATCCTAAGGACAAACACACACAACCATGCCCGAGGGAGGGCTCGAACCTCCGCCGGGACCAGCCGCACAGTCCATGACTGTAGCGCCTCAGACCGCTCGGCGAATCCCGCGCGGCTTGCAATATTGTTGCTCTCTCTTTCTACACATGTACAGGGCTATTACAAATGATTGAAGCGATTTCATGAATTCACTGTAGCTCCATTCATTGATATATGGGCACGACACACTACAGATACGTAGAAAAACTCATAAAGTTTTGTTCGGCTGAAACCGCACTTCAGGTTTCTGCCGTCAGAGCGCTCGAGAGCGCAGTGAGACAAAATGGCGACAGCAGCTGAGAAAGCGTATGTCGTTCTTGAAATGCACTCACATCAATCAGTCATAACAGTGCAACGAAGTTCAACAAAGATCCACCAACTGCTAACTCCATTCGGCTATGGTATGCGCAGTTTAAAGCTTCTGGATGCCTCTGTAAGGGGAAATCAACGGGTCGGCCTGCAGCGAGCGAAGAAACGGTTGAACGCGTGCGGGCAAGTTTCACGCGTAGCCCGCGGAAAATTGGCTCATGCCACAACTGGAGACCGACAGCGCCGACTTCATCTTTCAACAGGATGGTGCTCCACCGCACTTCCATCATGATGTTCGGCATTTCTTAAACATGAGATTGGAAAAACGATGGATCGGTCGTGGTGGAGATCATGATCAGCAATTCATGTCATGGCCTCCACGCTCTCCCGACTTAACCCCATGCTATTTCTTTCTGTGGGGTTATGTGAAAGATTCAGTGTTTAAACCTCCTCTACCAAGAAACTTGCCAGAACTGCGAGCTCGCATCAACGATGCTTTCGAACTCATTGATGGGGACATGCTGCGCCGAGTGTGGGAGGAACTTGATTATCGGTTTGATGTCTGCCGAATCACTAAAGGGGCACATATCGAACGTTTGTGAATGCCTAAAAAAACTTTTTGAGTTTTTGTATGTGTGTGCAAAGCATTTTGAAAATATCTCAAATAATAAAGTTATTGTAGAGCTGTGAAATCGCTTCTATCATTTGTAATAACCCTGTATATGTTGGTTCCAACTGCCAATAAGTTCTTTTCTTTTAATCTAGAGCAAATCAATTCAGATTTATCTTTCGTTAAGCCTAGACCCATAACCAAGTCGTTAAGCTCGGTCTGAGTAAACAATCTGGTCTCTAGACTTTCTATATTACAATGGAATCATCATCATTTGGTTCATCTAAATCAAACTGTACACCATAAAATACTCTGTCTGAATAGAATTTAAATCATCTGGTGGTTCAGGAACCGGCAGATCTACACCATGCCCTACTGGTTGGATGGCGGACGGAAGGTCGATTTATGACCAGTAATATCAACACTGCAAAAGTAGCAATCAACGGAATGATTCAAGGCTTTTTTCTCCTTTTTGGACCACTTTCTCAGATCTTCAACACACACATAACATACCTTATAAGGCGCCCAAGATTTATCTTGATCACCAAGTTTAAATCCAAAGTATGATAGATAAACCTCTTTCACAAAGTCTGTAATGCTTCTTTGGTGTTTTTAATCACAAATTCACAACTAATATAACAAAAAATGTCAGCAGAGTTTTTACAACCACGATTAGACATTGAACTGAGGACATGTACAGGAAACGGGAACGTGAGGTTAGGTTGACAGTAAACAAAACACAAAAGTAGAATCGACCTCTTTTTGCCAGCAAATGTTTTTAGGAGTGTTACCGTCATCTACATTCATTACATCTCCTTTTTAAATTATTTTAACTATGTAAAAGCTGTTAAATTATTTAAAAATAGCTTAATTTGATAAATTTAACTGTAAAATCTGAAGAAATCGTGGGTGATACAGTTTTTTAAGTATCATATTTGGATTTCCCATCCCAGAAAACATAAGAATAAGACATTTTCAGCAAAAAAGTTTTTCCATCGCTGGCCTGTGTTATTTCTCTTATCTCAGCAGATACTACATCCTAGCAGCTTCAGGAACTTTTGCATCCCTCATCGTAACTGGGTTTGATTTTCAAAAGTATAATACTGTTTGACTATTTCAGAAATCAGTGGAGTAAAGCCAGTCGTGGAGGCCTACGTAATGAACTTTATGCCGAGCCACTCTTAAGGCGTTACAATGGTTTCTCTCTCTCTCTCTCTCTCTCTCAGATCAGTTTCTTCTATTACACCTCTCACTGGACGATTCCAACTTCCGTCTATATAAATGGTCCACAACTACCTACACACTACATTTTCTTAAGCCGCTTGTAGTAGGAGCCACTAACCATTTTTAACTATTCTGAGATTTCGTAGAATATGAACATCATTCACTTGAGAGTCATACAGTCATTTGCGTCTACCAGTGTTAGAAGCAGTGTTCGGTAACGATGAATTGTCCACTCACTACTAATTAACGATGACGAACTGAAATCAAATCATTGTGACACTGCTCACAGCTACGAAAATCGAACGAACCTCTCACACCTGTATCCATGCAGATTTCCTGGGAAACCACTGCTGGAAGTGGTGAAGCGTCTTAGCAACGGCATAGCGATTGTGACTAGGGAGAAGGTCCTGGTTCCAGTCTCCGTTCGGCACACAGTTTCAACCTAATAAAATACTTTCGCTTCACCATTTTTTCCCTTTTTTCTCTGGCTAAGAATAAAAGAAATTCATATTTTATAGCGACTAAAAGTAAATATTGCTAGTATTAATGAGACAACAATGAGAAATCAGAGCGCTTGTTTCGCTGCTCCTCCAAATTCTAACAACTAAATGACAGACACTACACTTAACTCAAAATTTTCTCACTTTCTTTGCCATAAAACCTCAAGTCGCAAGCGATAACTAAGTTTCTGAAACAGTGAACTATTGATATATAAGTGTGTAAGAGTTTAAAAATTTGTATTGTGCCTTCCTATCAGCAAGAAAATAAAATTCAGAGCTGCAAGGTAGGCGTCAATCTTCTAATACTGTCAAAGCCACGTATCTAGTGACAATGCATTCAAATTAGATACAATAGTTATATATCAGCAGGAGCCAGAGTTAATTACGGCCAGTGTGAACGTGAGGCACCATATGTACCGCGGCAGAGTAGACGTAACCAGATGCAAACTGTCCGTCAGTGTTGTCGTATGTCTAATTTATCATTCACGTGAGAACGGCAGGAGCTAGATAAAAACTAGGAAACCTGGTGGACCAAATATATAACGATGGTAAACGAAAGATATGGCGAGACCAAAACTCGACAGGAGCATAATAACGCTCTCTCAATTTGAACACTGAATTTATCTGAAAATCTAAGAATCTACCTTTAGAATTACGACAGAACCAAGAATTATACCGGAAAGAAAAGTAAATTTCAAGCACGAATTTCTGGTGAAGTGGATTAATCGACAGTACGAAAACTTTAGTAGCCATTATTATTTTAAAATAAATATTTAGGTAATTAAGTAATTTACTAGGAAGGAAATGACATAGTTACCTGTAAGGTATCTGTGTCCTTCCTTCTTCCACAGGTGCACTTCAATAAAGGCACGCTTCCTCAGCCGACAAAGGTCTCTCCTTCAAGGGGACGGGCAAATGCATGTATCTGATTGATGTTCGTTCAAAGTTGCTGATAATGTGTTTAGATTTCAACCACAGTAAGGTAAGATACAAGCCAAATCATCAGTGTTGCTTATCTACATAATAGCTCCTAATAAACTTTCCACGTCTCTATTTTAGTTCACAATCGTTTTACCACTATCTGCTCTTAGTAAAATTTTTAATGGTTTATTTGTGTCTAAGCCCGAGTGACTATTTTCTCTCAGATGCAAACTAAGCAACGCCGAATTACTTTCACTCTGTCACATCAGACACAAGTAAAACATTAATACATCTAACTTAGTTGTTAATTTTAATGTCCTGCTTTAGGGAAACGAACATATGAGAAAATTTTAGAAGAGTCTTACCAAAACGGCAGTTAATTTTTACACAGCAATAACGAACGTAAATGATTTTATGATTTGACTGTATTGTCAATAACTTTTGAAGTTATGGTTCGAGTAGTGGCAATAGGTATAAAGACCACTTTTAGAAATGGCATATAACTAAAATTAAATTTAAGAAAGAATAACATCTCGAAGCATCCATGTAGCAGTAAAGAATAACTGATTATACTATTAAGGATTGTAATTAGTTTTAAAGTCCACTACGTAATACCTTCAGTAAGAATTAAGGGTCACTCGACTAAAGCTCCCTCTTGTGGATAAAGTTGAATCTCTGTAAGATCGCATGTGTATGTATAGTCCTTGGATGATGCACCTTTCCCGTGTTTTTGTAACAGACATGTTACCGTACTGGAAAGTAAAGAGACATGTTGCACCGTTAAGTAAAGTTGCAAGAACCAGAAACCCGTTGTTAGTTGAGTTTTTACTTACATGACGTGTTGTATAATGCTGACTTCGAAGCAGGTTGTGATCAAGACCTTACAAGCAAAGTTGGTGTTTGCGGCTATGAGTCGCTGCACTCACAATTACGCACTCCCCATTAACACCTTACAGACTAATACGTCGAATTACACAAGTTGACTTATCGAAGATTATTTTAGTTACTGGTAGTATATACAGCCACATCGCTTACAGAATTTTTTTGTTTTTGTCAAATTCACCATGGTTTCGACTGCACTAGGGCAATCTTCATCATAATGAGAAATTACATGGATTACATGTAATCATACCATGGGCAAGAAATGATAACCATAGCTAGCCACAGTGATCACATAGTGTTCCGCGAACCTCTTAGCTTCTTAGCAGTTAATTACCTTACAGGTGAACCACGGAGGCCAACGAAAAACTATTTTCGATATTTTTTGTCAGTTTATGTCTTATTCTTAATTTGGACACTGAATTTTCATCTGACTTCAGTTTTATTTCGTATCATTTACAGCTTTGTCAAAAAGTGATTAACTAGACAATTGGAAAAACGCAAGTGACTAGAATAAAAAGTATAATAACAACAATGTCTCGTGGCACACCCAGTTGATGCAAGTGTTTCGATTAGACACCACTTCGGCTACTTGCGTGTGCGTCAGCCAGCTGCACCCGGATTTCCCCGAACGGTCACCTATTCAAGTACTAACCGAGTCCAATGTTGCTTAACTTTGGTGATCGGACGGGAACCGGTGTTGCCAATGTGGCAAGGTCGTTGGCAGGTTAAAAATACTCATTTGATTTTTCAATATGAACGAATTTAAAGTGACCAAGAAACAGCCTCCTATCCAGTTCTGACATAGATCAAGTGCCTATAAATCGAGAAACTGATCTGTATCCAACACTGGTATCCATACGAATGTCTGCATATGTGCACAGTGCTGGATCAATAAACTCAACCCATGAGTTACCTTTAAATCATTGTGCTTAATGAATTAATTACTTTGAGAGTTCCAGTCTGTCGTAAACTCAGCGCGTGCAACACGTTAAATTATAACCCTCCTGTGTGTGTCTTATAAATGATTTACCCAATAACATCATAAATCTTCCGCAATAACTGTGATCTTTGATTATATTTGACACAGAGCTTCCTTTTCAATAGTGTTAACTTTTCAATTTTATATTGCAGTCCAGTGTAAAAATTTGTAATTCGTTCCTCGACAGCTGTTTTGTGGAAACACAGATTCGCTTCTTTCGTTAGACTCTAGCAGTGACCCTTTCAAACGGTACGTGTATGTTCGTTGAAGATCATCTACATCTACATCTACATACAAACTCTGCAATCCGCCATACGGTGCGTGGCGGAGGGTACCTCGTACCACAACTAGCATCTTCTCTCCCTGTTCCACTCCCAAACAGAACGAGGGAAAAATGACTGCCTATATGCCTCTGTACGAGCCCTAATCTCTCTTATCTTATCTTTGTGGTCTTTCCGCGAAATATAAGTTGGCGGCAGTAAAATTGTATTGCAGTCAGCCTCAAATACTGGTTCTCTAAATTTCCTCAGTAGCGATTCACGAAAAGAACACCTCCTTTCCTCTAGAGACTCCCACCCGAGTTCCAGAAGCATTTCCGTAACATTCGCGTGATGATCAAACCTACCAGTAACAAATCTAGCAGGCCGCCTCTGAATTGCTTCTATGTCCTCCTTTAATCCCACCTGATAGGGATACCAAACGCTCGACCAGTACTCAAGAATAGGTCGTATTAGTGTTTTATAAACGGTCTTCTTTACAGATGAACCATCTTCCCAAAAATCTACCAATGAACCGAAGACGACTATCCGCCTTCCCCACAAATGCCATTACATGCTTGTCCCACTTCATATCGCTCTGCAATGTCACGCGCAAATATCTAATCGAAGTGACTGTGACAAGCGCTACACTACTAATGGAGTATTCAAACATTACGGGATTCTTTTTCCTATTCATCTGCATTAATTTACATTTATCTATATATATAGTTAGTTGCCATTCTTTACATCAATCACAAATCCTGTCCAAGTTATCTTGTATCCTGCTACAGTCACTCAACGACGACACCTTCCCGTACACCACAGCATCATCAGCAAACAGCCGCACATTGCTATCCACCCTATCCAAAAGATCATTTATGTAGACAGAAAACAACAGCGGACCTACCACACTTCCCTGGGGCACTCCAGATGATACCCTCACCTCCGATGAACACTCACCATCGAGGTCAACGTACTGGGTTCTATTACTTAAGAAGTCTTCGAGCCACTCACATATTTGGGAACCAATCTCATATGATCCTACCTTAGTTAGGGTCTGCAGTGGGGCACCGAGTCAAACGCTTTCCGGAAGTCTAGGAATATGGCATCCGTCTGATACCCTACATCCATGGTTCGCAAGATATCATGTGAAAAAAGGGCGAGTTGCGTTTCGCAGGATCGATGCTTTCTAAAGCCGTGCTGATGCATGGACAACAACTTCTGTGTCTCAAGGAAATTCATTATATTCGAACTGAGAATATATTCGAGAATCCTGCAACAAACCGATGTTAAGGATATTGATCTGTAATTTTGAGGATAAGTCTTTCTACCCTTCTTATATACAGGCGTCACCTGCGCTTTTTTCCAGTCGCTCGGAACTTTATGTTGGGCAAGAGATTCGCGATAAATGCAAGCTAAGTAAGGAGCCAATGCAGTAGAGTACTCTCTGTAAAACCGAATTGGAATCCCATCAGGACCTGGCGATTTATTTATTTTCAACCCATTCAGATGCTTCACAACCGCAGGTATGTCTATCACTATGTCCTCCATACGGGAATCTGCACGAGATTCGAAATCTGCACGAGATTCGAATGGCGGTATGTTTGTAGATCCTCCTGCGTGATAGATTTGTCAAATGGTAAATTTAAATCAGTCTCGCTGAACATGGAAAGAGAAATGTTGACAACCCCTAGAGAAGCGATAATCGACACGTAGTTTCCACGACAGCTGCCACCAAGCATGCTGCGACTGTTTCTTGGCTTCAAGCCGTCGTTGCCTCGCACTCTTGCAATCATCGACTCTGTGTCGTGCGCCTCTGGCTAGAGGCCGGTGCTGCGTGTGTCAGCGCTGACACAGCAGTGTACTCTAATGATTATGCAAAAGCGAGGCACCAGAGAGAGAGAACCGTGTGCCTTGTTTCATCGTCTGTTTGATTCAGCTTCGGCTGTGAGGCTGCAGATACGATCAGCACAGCGTGAACAAGACGTCACGCCACGGGATAAGCTGCGCGTAGCTGTCATTGAGGCGGCGCATTGCTACAGCACCGACATCAAACAGGCACCCAGCATGCCCTTTAGGTATTAACATCAGCTCCGGTGGCGCAAGTCTTAACTTTGGAAAGTAAGGCAAACGCTCCTCAGCAACAACTGTTGCTCACAACCTGCAGACATGCAGTATTGAGTCATAAAACGAGGAAACGCACACACCCATTAATTTCGGGCAGTAAAGAAATTATGATTTTTTTATCTTTACTATAGACAGACAAGGAAGCAACAGTTTTCTTTTAAGTTCTCTGATTCAAGGAAGTGTACGATATGGTAATTCCAGTTTTTAAGATGGGATGGGGATCAAATGTCAGAAAATTAAAACCTGTGTTACTGACATCAGTTTGTAATACAATTAGGCAACACGTGCAGCCCTAACCTCTGATATTTTAGAGCTCCGCCGATTACCTTGCGAAATAATACCAGTTCCACAAGCAACGATTATGAATCGAGATCGTTGTCTGAATTCAAGAAGATCTTATACAGAGAAAACCGATACCGCGTTTCCTGATTTCCAGGAGACCTTCGAAACAGTGTTTTATACACGTGTACATAACGGCGTAGGATTGTAAGACTTCCCAAAACTCAAGGAAGGTGGTATAAACTTCGGCTTCGCTGTGTACAACTTTCGCGAATGAAAGAGCGAACTGGGTTCTTATGTTTATATCGGGCGCTAATCACCTCGCTGTTGTGCGCCCTAAAACACTAATAATCTTATGTTTATATGAACACGGCTTCAGTCATACGCCATCTGAAACAGTCCGCCGGCGGTGCAGGTGTACGCACAAAAGTCACACCATTAAAAATTGTAATTACATGATATATGAAGATAGTAACTGTTCTCGAAAGAACAGATACCATTGATGACCGTGTAGCTTGTCTAGAATAAATGATAATTAATTGAAACCTTCAGCTGCCGACAGGTTGATATACCTCGATGGGGACACCTGAAAATGTGTGCCCCGACCAGGACTCGAATCCGGGATCTCCTGCTTACATGGCAGACGCTCTATCCATTATTTTTTAAATTTATTTTCTTCGATATAGTTCGTCGCGTTTGTTCTGGGCCGACGTCACAAGTCACAAGTTCAAGTTGATGGTTGATTGCTTGACTCAGTTTTTTAATTACAGAGAGCGTGCAGTCCTCTGACCGAACACGCTGAGCTACCGTGCCGGCAATCCAGCTGAGCCACCGAGGACACAGATGAACAGCGCGACTGCAGGAACTCATCCATTGCACGCTTCCCGTGAGACCCACATTCCCAACCGTCCACAATCTACATACGTAATGTACCTAGTAGATATTTGCCCATCCACTCATTACTCGTGCCAACTAAGGTGACGATTCCCGTAAGAGTTCGGGCAACCTGTGCGCATTCACACAGACGAAGGTCAATGGCCGGGTAGCCTTTAACTATATATGAAGACAGTAACTGTTCTCTAAAGAACAGATACTATTGATGACCGTGCATCTTCTCTAGAATAAATGATAATTAATTGAAACCCTCAGCTGTCGACAGGTGTTGTTGATATGCATCGATGGGGACAGCTGACAATGTGTGCCCCGACCGGGCATTGACCTTCGTCTGTGCGAATGGGTGCAGGTTGCCCGAACTCTTACGTAAATCATCACCTTAGTCGGCGCGAGTAACGAGTGGATGGTTCAAAAAAATGGTTCAAATGACTCTCAGCACTATGGGACTTAACATTTAAGGTCATCAGTCCCCTAGAACTTATAACTACTTAAACCTAACTAACCTAAGGACATCACAAACATCCATGTCCGAGGCAGGATTCGAACCTGCAACCGTAGCGATCACGTGGGTCCAGACTGAAGCGCTTAGAACAGCTCGGCCACAATGGCCGGCGAGTGGATGGGCAAATATCTATTAGGAACATTACGTGTGTAGATTGTGGACAGTTGGGAATGTGGGACTCTAGGGGAAGAGGGCAAGGGGTAAGTCCCTACAGTCGCATTATTTATGTGTTCTCGGTGGCTCAGATTGATTGAGCGTCTGCCATGTAAGAAGGAGATCCCGGGTTCGAGTCCCGGTCGGGCCACACATTTCCAGCTGTCCCCATCGAGTTATATGAACCATACCTGTCGGCAGCTGGGGGTTTCAGTTAATCATTATGTAATTATCTGACACTGTCAGAAGGAGGGCGATCTCTGTATCAGTGTAAAAAAAGCTTTCAGGATAGGAAGTTTAATTGCCCAGATCGCAGTTGATACATATCCTGATTACTAGTTTCGACAAAGTTATTTTGCCATCTTCAGACCATGGGATACGTGAATTATAAAGCCACTACGTGTGTTACATTGCCGTCTGTCCTTTGAAAACATGGACGTAAACTCACAGAAAAGATTCTCACATGCAAGAATAAGTACGCTAAAATAAAAGCAATAATCGAATCAGCAAGGCACTGAGGTGTCAAATATATTAAAATAAAGGACATACACTACCGCGAGATACATGTATGTTGATAACCGGCTCCGTATTGCAGAAAAATTGTCAAATGAACTACATAATAGTATGTTCCATCGTCCTCGGGAGCGACTTCGACTGCGACTTTACCCCGAAGGGCCATATGTCACATTTCATCATAAGCGCAGAGCTGAACCCGCTGGTAAATGAACTGCACCTCGTAGACAGGCCTATCTAGCGACGAGTACAGGGCGACGGGTAAGACTTGACTTGTGTCACTAGCCACTCTGCGAGCCGCCCTGCCCGTGTCTATGTACGATTGCCCAGGACTTGCAGCAAAGCCGCTTGATGTGGAGCTATTCCCGACCGCTTTCTCCGACCACGTTTCTTATGTATACACATTCTCCTTACAACGTCAGAAGACGTAGCGTGGGCGGCGCTTATGGAAACTGAATATTGTGCTACCCAAGCAACCTGAGTACTGGCAGTTGGTAACAGAGAAATGGAGGGAATGTGAGAGGCGTCTACCGTCATATCCGTCCACGCTTAGGTGGTGGCTCGAATGCGCAAAAGCCCATCTTCCAACCCAGACTCATCCAATACGGCCACGAAACAATGCGTTGGCATTCGAATACTGTTTCAAGTTGCTACGGTAGAACTCTGCCCAAACGCCGTCTGATGCACGTCAATATGGAATTACGGCGGATAAAGGCGAAAATCATCAAGCTCACACGACGGCGTATGGAGGGCACAATCTTACGTGCGCCTTGTCAGGCTTAGATAGGAGGCGAACATCCGTTCACGCACCGCATCATCCACGAAAAACAGCGACATCGGAGAAATTCGGTACATGCCCTCGGCATACCGGACGGCTGAAGCCCAACGGCCCAAATGGACACCGCAGATGTATTTGTGGAACATTACCGACCGCTCTATGAAGCAGAGGACCATGACGCCTAGCGACGGACAGCGTTCTCCATTCACTGACTGGTGTTCCCCATGGAGGGGCTGGGGTGACTTTAACAGACCCGATCACGACCGATGACGTTGAAGATGCTTTACTCAAATGGGCTGCTAACAAATCAGCAGGCCCGGATTGTTTGCCGCTAGAGCCTTATGGCTCCACGCTGCGTAACGATATGCCGGGATCTGCTGACCGCCGGCGTCACCACACAACCTGAATTCGTCGAAGGCCTTTTTCTACCGATCCCCAAGCCGTAAGGCGGCAGGGGCTTGAATATCATTTCCCTCTCACTATGGTTCAAACGCTTTCCCCGGATTCTAGACACTCGCGTTCGTTGTGTCCTGCCCCGAATTGTTTCCTCGGACGAAACGTGCCGGGTAATAACAATAATATACAGACTCGGAGATTATACGTACGTCATCGCCATGACAGAGACTTGTCACTTGAGTGGAGCTTTGGTATCGGTGGACTTCGATGACGCTTTTAATTGCATCACGACTACTTCGGGGCGTTGTTGCGGTGAATGGCCTTCCTCCCAATCTTCATGTACGTTGTCATGCGTCTAGTCCGAGGTGCTACGTCACAAGTGATGATCAATGGACGCACGTCAGACTCAGTTATCATCTCCTGATCAGTATGGTAGGGACGCCCGCTATCAGTAATTCCTTACGCCATCGTCCTAGAGCCCTGTTACGTGCGCTGCGATGTCAGGTGACTGTAACTGCGTTCAGAGGGCGTGCCTTCATAGGCCGAAAGTACGCGGACGGTCTGGTGCTTTAGGCACGATCGCGTGACGAAGTGAAAAGGTCGCTGCGGGTCTCCTGGAAGAAAGTGTGGCCCCCTTCCAAGTTCAAGATACACTTAAATATCTGGGGACTATCTTCAAACTCGACGTCAGGAAGAACTTCTTTGAGGGATACACACAAGCGCCCGAGAAAATCTACTCTGGACGCTTGGCTACCATTTTATCGATGCCGAAGACAGATTATGGCGGTCTTCGGCTACTTCGTGAGCGCGGGTCTGATACTAAGAGTACGGTATGATACACTCATCCTAGCCACCAGCGAAGGCGGTCTAGGTCTCACCAGCGTCTTTTCTATGTCAATATGATGATAAAGTTGCTTAACGGGTACTCTGACCGAAGAGCCGGCACCCTCCTCCCGACTACAGCCCATTGTAGTGGCGCATATATTCTCATCGCTTTCCCACACCAAGATCTTTCTCGTTAACTACAGTTAGAGTCACGCCGATTTCCCACGCACCTGCCGCGCGGGGTTTGCCGAGCGGTCTTAGGCGCTGCAGTCATGGACTGTGCGGCTGGTCCCGGTGTAGGTTCGAGTCCTCCCTCGGGCATGGGTGTGTGTGTTTGTCCTTAGGACAATTTAGGTTAAGTAGTGTGTAAGCTTAGAGACTGATGACCTTAGCAGTTAAGTCCTATAAGATTTCACACATATTTGAACTTTTTTCTTTTCCCAAGCACCTGGGCCCCTACGGCGCGTCATGTTTTCCTCCTGATGAAGAGACGACATAACCGGAATGTGATGGAACGACGTCAACCTATGGTAGCTTGGTCTGGCTTGCAGTACACCGCCCCTTCTCGTCTCGAACGTCCGGGCGACCTGGTATCTGGTAACCAACCAAAAACATACGACGCGGCAAAGGCTCCAACCCATTAATATGACCGACTCTCCACTTTGCCGACAGTGTCGTCTGCACCACACAGATGAATGTCGCATGGAATGCGGATCTTCTGCGGAAGTGTGGCAGTTGTTAAGGAAAATGCTTGCCCTTCTTCTTCGCATGGCCCCATGCACAATGGTCGCACAGTCCCTTTTATTCCCAGATGAGACGTTTTTCCCTCGCACTAAGACTAGTGCTGTGACATGAATCATAGAAATGACGGTATCTTATCGTTCCACGACAGAGATGTTTGGGCTTTTCTATAGGAACGTTTCAATCGTCTTTAGCACCACCCACACTATTGGCATTACCACACCAATTTTTTGCCAGTGTGTTTTGGATCCTCTCCGCAGCTAGTGTGCGCCGAGCACAAGAAGGTAACTTCATAGTGAATGTTTAACTTCAGCACAGGAACAGTGACAGGGACATGTGGCATTATTCTTCGAGACGACGTGCCCGGGCCTCGTCCACAGGACACGGGGAGCACCTTGTAACCACGAGCAAGCAGCTGTGGGTGTAGAGCCTTTTTGTTTGCTATGCAGCGAGAGCGGTCTAGTTATATTTTTCATTATTGTGCAATGTGTTGTTTTTTTTTTTTCCTTACCACAAGGAACCAGTTGCGTCATGTGTCTCTATTTCCTAAAACTTAAAAAAAGCATGCGGAAAGTCCGGATAGAATTTTTTTTCAATCAAATTGAACTGATTAAGAAAAGCGGCTAAGACGACCGCTCGCGTAAAGCGGGAAGTCGGGGTTCGAGTTACGGTCCGGCCTAATTTTATCAGTGTCGTCATTCCCTTACACAGCTGATGGTTGATCTTATTCGCAACCTCGAATCACACACAGGCACAGAAAAACAAGCAAAAACGTCCACTTTAATGAATCCCATAAAAACAAGCAAAAACGTGTACTTTAATGAATCCCATAGCCCCAAGACTGAGACTTCAACCGAGGCCCATAAACTCCATGTTCCACTGAGTTCTATTGTAAGTTCTAAAAATACACCTGGATCCAAAGTCTCCCAAATGCTGAACTAAAATCTGAAGCAGTACTATACGTTTGATAAGTCATACTCAGCTAAGAACACAAATGAATTAGCAACTAAAATCAAAGACATAAATATTCCTGCAGGTGCCAGGTTTGCCTCTTTTGATGTAACTGGCCTATTTATGTGTCAACTGAAGAAACAATAAACATAACCTTACAAAACTTAGTAAAACATAAAAAATAGTCAATTGCAGAAATATCAGAAGTAAAGGACTAATATTGTCTCATAATTACTTTACTTTTAATGGGAAAATTTACCAACACAAAGAGGGTCTTGCATTGGGGTGTAGCTTATGAAGTTTTCTGGCAAACATACACTACTGGCCATTAAAATTGCTACACCAGGGGAAGATGACGTGCTAAAGAAGCGAAATTTAACCGACAGCAAGAAGATGCTGTGAATTGCAAATGATAGCTTTTCAGAGCATTCACACAAGGTTGCCGCCGGTGACGACACCTACAACGTGCTGACATGAGGAAAGTTTCCAACCGATTTCTCATACACAAACAGCAGTTGACCGGCGTTGCCTGGTGACGTGTTGTTGTGATGCCTCGTGTAAGGAGGAGAAATGCGTACCATCACGTTTCCGACTTTGATAAAGGTCAGGTTGTAGCCTATCGCGATTGCGGTTTAGCGTATCGCGACATTGCTGCTCACGTTGGCCGACATCCAATGACTGTTAGCAGAATTTGGAGTCGGTGGGTTCAGGAGGGTAATACGGAACACCGTGCTGGATCCCAACTGCCTCTTATCACTAGCAGTCGAGATGACAGGCATCTTATCCGCATGGCTGTAACGGATCGTGCAGCCACATCTCGATCCCTGAGTCAACAGATGGGGACGTATGCAAGACAACAACCATCTGCACGAACAGTTCGACGACGTTTGCAGCAGCATGGACTATCAGCTCGGAGACCATGGCTGCAGCTACCCTTGACGCTGCATCACAGACAGGAGCGTCTGCGATGGTGTACTCAACGACGAGCTGGGTGCACGAATGGCAAAACGTCATTTTTTCGGATGAATCCAGGTTCTGTTTACAGCATCATGATGGTCGCATACGTGTTTGGCAACATCGCGGTGAACGCACATTGGAAGCGTGTATGCGTCATCGCCATACCGGCGTATCACCCGGCGTGATAGTATGGGGTGCCATTGGTTACACGTCTCGGTCACCTCTTGTTCGCATTGACGGCACTTTCAACAGTGGACGTTACATTTCAGATATGTTACGAACCGTGGCTATACCCTTCATTCGATCCCTGCGAAACGCTACATTTCAGCAGGATAATGCACAACCGCATGTTGCAGGTCTTGTACGGGCTTCTCTGGATACAGAAAATGTTAGACTGCTGCCCTGGCCAGTACATTCGCCAGATCTCTCACCAACTGAAAACGTCTGGTCAATGGTGGCCGAGCAACTGGCTCGTTACAATACTCCTGTCACTACTCTTGATGAACTGTGGTATCGTGTTGAAGCTGCATGGGCAGCTGTACCTGTACACGCCATCCAAGCTCTGTTTGACTCAATGCCAAGGCGTATCAAGGCCGTTATTACGGTCAGATGCGGTTGTTCTGGGTACAGATTTCTCAGGATCTAAGCACCCAAATTGCGTGAAAATGTAATCACATGTCAGTTCTAGTATAATATATTCGTTCAATGAATACCCGTTTATCATCTGCATTTCTTCTTGGCGTAGCATTTTTAATGGCCAGTAGTGTATTTCTCAATCATCTGGAAAGTAAGTTCTTAAATGAAAACAATAGACTCAAAAGTAAAATAGTACAAAGAAAAGTTCAGTATCACCTCGGTTCCGAGAGTTTCGGAATCTGTACAGAAAATTGGAATAGAGATCAACATAAACATCATTTCCGCCCTATGTATTGCTCATAAAAACCACACATTGCATGTTTTACCACCATACAGCGCGACCTTCAGAGGTGGTGGTCCAGATTGCTGTAAATACCGGTACCTCTATTACCCAGTAGCAGGTCCTGTTGCATTGATACATGTCTGTATTCATCATGGCATACCATCCACATGTTCATCGAGGCACTGGTGGTCCAGATTGTCTCAACACGCCGGCCGTTGTGACCGAGCGGTTCTAGGCGCTTCAGTCTGGAACCGCGCGACCACTGCGGTCGCATTACCGAATACTGTCTCGGGCATGGATGTGTGTGATGCCCTTAGGTTAGTTAGGTTTAAGTAGTTCTAAGTTCTAGAGGACTGTTGACCTCAGACCTTAAGTCCCATAGTGCTCAGAGCCATTTGAACCATTTTTTGTCCCAATGGCGACTCGGAGTACATCCCTATGGTGGTTGGTGGATCACGTCGTCCATAAACAACCATTTTCAATCTACCCCAGGCATGTTCGATAAGGTTCATGTCTGAAGAACATGCTGACAACTCTAGTCGAGCGATGGTGTTATCTTGTCATTCACCAGATGTCCACGATGGAAGCACGAATCATCATCCATGAAACTGAATGCCTCACCAGTATGCTGCCAATATGGTTGCACTATCGGTCGGAGGATGGCATTCTCGTATCGTATAGCCGTTATGGCACCTTCCATGATCACCAGCGGCGTATGTCGGCCCACATTATGCCGCCCCAAAACAGCAGGGAACCTCGCTGGACGATGTGTGTAAGGCATTCAGCCTAACCGGGATGCCTCGAAACACGTTACCGACGATTGTCCGGTTGAAGGCATATGCGACACTCGTCGGTGAAGAGAACGTGACGCCAATCCTGAGCGGTCCATTCGGCACGTTGTTCGGTCCATCTGTATCGCGCTGCATGGTGTCGTGGTTGCAAAGATGTCCCTCGCCATTAGCGTCGTGAGGGAAGTTGCGCATCATGCAGCCTACAGCGCTCAGTTCGAGTGGTAACACGACGTCCTGTGGCTGCACGAAAAGCATTATTCGACGCGGTGGTGTTGCTGTTGACGCCAGGGATCCTCCGAGTCACAATCTATAGACAGTGGTCATTTGCTGCAGTAGTGCCCCTTGGGCGGCCTGAGCGAGGCATGTCATCGACAGTTCCTGTCTCTCTGTATCTCCTCCACGTCCCTACAACATCGCTTTGGATCACTCCGAGATGCCTGGACACTTCCCTCGTTGAGAACCCTTCCTGGAACAAAGTAACAATGCGGACGCGATCGAACGGTGGTACTGGCCGTCTACACATGGTTGAACTACAGACATCACGAGCAGTGTACCTCCTTCCTTGCGGAATGATTGGAACTGATCGGCTGTCGGACTCCCTGTGTTTAATAGGCGCTGTTCATGCATGGTTTTTTACATCTTTGGGCGGGTTTAGTGACATATCTGAACAGACTGTGTCTGTGATACAATTTCCACAGTCAACGTCTATCTTCAGGAGTTCTGAGAACCGGAGTGATGCAAAACTTTTTTTTGTGTGTATATATTACTGCAGATGTGTTGATGATACCTTACTGCTCTTTGGTGGAACAAAAGATGAGATTGAAGAACTACTAGCAATATTGAACTCTTTCCACAAAAACATAAAATTCACAATAGAACAAGAGGACAACAAAAGCATAAATTTCGTGGATCTTAAAATTACCAACCACCATCAAAAACATAAGTTCAGTACACACAGAAAACGCACATACACAGACAACTCGTCATACCATCCCACCAGACACAAACATGCTGTATTAAGGTCCATGCTACACAGAGCATGATTTAGAAGAAAATACCCTCAAAGAAAAGGTAAATACAATAAAGAACATTGCCATAAGCAATGGCTATACGGCGATAACAATTGACAATTTTGACGTACAAATACAGAAAAGTAAGCTAACGAATGGCCACACTGTGAAAGAAGAGAAAATATTTGCTAGTATCCCATACCTGGGTCCCATATCACAAAAATTCGCTAACCTTTTCAAAAAAATATCTGATGTAACAGTCGCATTCTCAATTGATAATGCGTTAGGAAACTTACTCGTCCGTAACATAAAATTAAATAAGTAAACATACAACAAAAGTGGAGTGTACAAACTATCATGGCCCAGTTGTCCTGCCTACTGTGTAGGGAAAACAGGCAGAAACTACAAAACCAGTACAAGAACACCTAAATGCTTTCTGGCTCAACCATTTCGAAAAACCAGGCAATGCACAACATATGTTGGAAATGAAACAGGTCAGCAACAGTCTAGAAAACAAGTTGATAGTACTACATAATGAAGCCAATGGTAAGACCCTAAATCTGTTAGAACAACTGGAGATATACCTCCACAAAACCAAAAAACCAGAATCTATGTTAAATGAACAAACAGGTATCGCAAGCCACAGTTATTTCAGTAATTTTAAAGACCTGTTCTAAAGTTCTTTCGTGCAAATGTCAATTGTTTAATAATTATATCTTTGGCACTACTAATAAACTCATCTTGGATCACACCAAGTACAAAAACATCTATGAAGTGTTTACAAACATGTGTATACAAATGTGCCTCTTGAATGAAGTGATGTGTACGAAAACGATGGAGAAAAAATTTATACTGGTGGTAAAGTGATGCTTTTCTGGGATTATGTGGTAAGTTTATGCTGTTCATCTTTTCCACTATTGCGCATATATTTTCGGCGTTTTACTTACGAAATTCATAACCTAACACCAAACCTTTACATGACAAGAATATGAATTTCAACTCATTCAAGGGAAAAAATAAAGCATGTATTAAGACGAATTACACCTGATGATGGGCCCACAGGACCAGAAATGCATTGTGGAGTTAATAAAACACGACAAGTTGTGACCGAAGGCGTTTGTTGATTCATACTTCCAATTCATTGAATACAGTAACATTTGAAGCTGCGAAATATGGATAAAATTAGACTTTAAACATGTATTTTCGTGAACATATCGATGGTTGATTGATATCAGCACCAAGTATGATTCTATGAGTAGGGTAGCTATTGGAAATGATAGTTAAATCTTCTTTGAAGTGGTCAGAAACTGTATCATCTAAGCCGAGAGACGTGTAAAATAATTTATTCCGGTTGTCAAGTATAACCTTTACCCAAACTAACTCACAGGAACAATCTACCTCAAATTCGCTAGAAGGCAGACCACTGCTAACCAACAAAGACGCCACCATCAACATCCAGACGATACGACCCATCACACAAGTTATCAAAGTTTTCTCCCGTTCCATTAATGTATGAAGCGCGGTCGGAATTACTGTGTAAATGCCTCTGTGCGTGCTCTAATTATTCTTACTTATCCTCACGATCCCCCTATGAGCGATAGGTAGGAAGTTGTAGTACATGCCTAGTGTCATCTTTTAATGCCGGTTCTTGAAACTTTTTAAGTAGGCTTTCTCGGTACCTATCTTCAAGATTCTGCCAGTTCAGTTTCTTCAGCATCGCTGTGACACTCTCCCACGGGCCAAACAATATCTCATGTTAATCGTACTTGGTACAGGCCACACACAATTGAACAACATTCTAGGATGGGTCGCACATCTACGTCAACATGATTACTATGAACTTCACAATTAAGTACATGGCAGAGGGTTTATCGAAGCACCTTCAAGCTATTTCTCTATCGTTCTACTCTCAACCAGTGCACTGGAAAAACGAACACTTAAATCTTTCCGAGGGAGCTTTGATTTCTCTTATTTTATTACGGTGGTCATACCTCCATCGGTAATTAGACACCAATAAAATATTTTTACACTCTGAGGCCAGAGTTGGTGATTAAAATTTCACGAGAAAATACTGAAGCAACTAAAAACGCCATTGCTTTAATGATTGCCACCCCCATTCACGTATTATACCCGTAGCACTTGCTCTCCTTTTTCGCGATGATACGAAACAAGCTGCTCTTCTTTGAACTTTTCCAAAGTTCTCCGTCAATCCTATCTGGTTCGAGTCCCACATCTCCAACAATACTCGAGAAGAGGGGGATAAGTGTAGTGTAAGCAGTCTCGTTAGTAGACCTGTTACCTCTTCTAAGTGTTCTTGCCAATAAATCGCAATCTTTGGCTTGCTTTCCAATTAAGTAATTCCTAACAGTAATCCCTAAGTACTTAGTTGAATTTACAACCTTTAGATTTGTGTGTTTTATCCTGTAACCGTAATTTAGTGGATTCCTTTTATTACTCATGAGTATGACTTCACACTTTTCATTATTTAGATCCAACTGCCATTTTTCGCACCATACAGATTTCTTGTCTAAATCGTTTTGCAATTGGTTTCGATGATCTGATGACTTGGCAGCATCATCTGCAAACAATTTGAAAGGGCTACTCAGATTGGCTCCTAAATTGTTTATGTAGATCAGGAACATCAGTGAGCCTGTAACACTTCTTTGGGTAACGCCATATGTTACTTTGTTTAAGTTAGTAGGAACTGTGACCTTTCTGACAGAAAAACACGAATCCAGTCGCACAACTGATACGATACTCCATAATGATGATGATGATGATGAAGTCCCATATTCTTTGACAGAGCGTAGGGGACGATGCGAGAGACCCGCACCGCCGTACTAGGCAAGGTCCTAGCGGAGCTAGTTTGCCATTGCCTTCCTCCGACACTCCATAGGCGCGCAATTTGATTAAGAGTCGCCTGTGAGGGAAGATGCCAAAAGCATTCTGGAAATCTAAAAATATGGAATCAATTTGACATCCCTTGTCGAAAGCACTCATTACTTCGTAAGAACAAAGACCTATTTAGGTTTCACAAGAAGGATATTTTCTGAATCCTTGCTGGCTGTTTGTCAATAAATCGTTTCTTTCGAGACCCAGGTATTTGTACGAGTTTATCGATTCCAATTGTGATGGTTCAAATGGTTCAAATGGCTCTGAGCACTATGGGACTTAACTTCTAAGGTCATCAGTCCCCTAGAACTTAGAACTACTTAATCCTAACTAACCTAAGGACATCACACACATCCATGCCCGAGGCAGGATTCGAACCTGCGACCGTAGCGGCCGCGCGGTTCCAGACTGTAGCGCCGTTAACCGCTTGGCCAAACCGGCCGGCTCCAATTGTGACTCACTGACATTGTACTCATGGGATATTACGTTTTTTCGATTTGTGAAGTGCACAATATTGCCTTTCTGAACGTTTAAAGTAAACTGTCTATCTCTGCACCATTTTGAAATCTTATCAAGATCTGACTGAATATTTATGCAGCTTTTTTCGGAAAGTACTTCATTACAGATAATTGCATTATCTGCAAAAAGCCTGAGGCTACTATTAATACTGTCCGCAAGGTCTTTAATGTACAACATAAATAGCAAGGGTTCCTTGTTGGCGCGCACCAGAAGTAGCTTTTAGATGTGTCGAAGAAACAACCCCCCTCCCTCCCCCCCCCCCCCCCGCCAGAATAACATGCTGCATCCTCCCTACCGAAAAATTCTCAATCACTCACGTATTTCGCTCGATACTCCATATGATCGTACTTTTCATAATAAGCAATCATGTGGTACTGAGTCAAATGTTTTTCGAAAATAAAGAAAAACTGCATCTGTTTTATTACCTTAATCCAAGGTTTTCAAGAAATATCAAATGACAATAGACTTAGCGACGTAGATTTTGCTATAAGCAAAACATGACTGACAGCAGTAAACGTTTTCCACGCAAAAAGATACACAAAGAAACATGAATGTCACCAGTCGGACAAACTAAAAATCAAAACTGATCGGAGACACGGATCGGACGCAATGGATTCTTGGAGCCAAATTGGTGCTGACTGAAGTTCTGACCATCATCTAGTGAGAATTAAGTGCAGGCAAAGGATCTCACTGTTCAGTAAAGGAAAAGGTCACAAGCACAAGAGTTTTGACATTAATAAACCGAAGAAATACAGAGAGGATGTCAGACGAAAATAGAAGAGGGGATTAAGAATGATATCTACACATCAAATGAACATATAGAAATAATCTGTAAACGATGTAAGGGTGTAATCCTCGAGGCAACTGGAGAGGTTTGGGATACGTTCGGGCTCAAAGGAAGGCGAATAGGTTTGACGAATAACGTTTCAGAAGAACTCAAGAGCGTAACGTAGCACGAAGGAAATTATTTCAGAGAAGAACTAGAGCAAATCTGAATAAATATATAGAGAGGCGCCGTGTAGCAAAGAGGGTTTGCATACAGAAGAAAAGAGCACTAGAAAAGAAAAATTTGAAAGAAATTGAACAGCTAGGAGAAGAGAAGCAGGCACGTGAAATGTACCAAAAGATTAAAGAAAGAGAGGCCGGGTTTCTAGCCAGAACAAATACGAGTATATGCAGCAGTAAAGAAAGCGATTTGATAGGGGAGAGTAACATAATACTTGAAAGATGGGCAGAATACTTCCAAGAGTTACTGAACCCAGGCCGGCCGCTGTGGCCGAGCGGTTCTAGGCGCTTCAGTCCGGAACCGAGCTGCTGCTACGGTCGCAGGTTCAAGTCCTGCCTCGGGCATGGATGTGTGTGATGTCCTTAGATTAGTTAGGTTTAGTAGTTCTAAGTCTAGGAGACTGATGACCTCAGATGTTAAGTCCCATAGTGCTTGGAGCCATTTGAACTATCTGAACTGTTGGAGATAATTTATTATGGACCAGAGGTCCTAACATCAGAACTCACAATGGAGGAAGTGATGCAAGCCGTTAAGACCTTAAAATAACCACAAGGTACCTGGAGAAGATGAGATCCAGGCGGAACTTCTGAAATGTAGTGGGGAAACACTGTGGAAAGCAATATACAGGGTTATTACAAATGATTGAAGCGATTTCACAGCTCTACAATAACTTTATTATGTGAGATATTTTCACAATGCTTTGCACACACATACAAAAACTCAAAAAGTTTTTTTAGGCATTCACAAATGTTCGATATGTGCCCCTTTAGTGATCTGGCAGACATCAAGCCGATAATCAAGTTCCTCCCACACTCGGCGCAGCATGTCCCCATCAATGAGTTCGAAAGCATCGTTGATGTGAGCTCGCAGTTCTGGCACGTTTCTTGGTAGAGGAGGTTTAAACACTGAACCTTTCACATAACCCCACAGAAAGAAATCGCATGGGGTTAAGTCGGGAGAGCGCGGAGGCCATGACATGAATTGCTGATCATGATCTCCACCACGACCGATCCATCGGTTTTCCAATCTCCTGTTTAAGAAATGCTTCTGCTTTAGCCTTTTCCGTAAGATTTTCCAAACCGTCGGCTGTGGTACGTTTAGCTCCCTGCTTGCTTTATTCGTCGACTTCCGCGGGCTACGCGTGAAACTTGCTCGCACGCGTTCAACCGTTTCTTCGCTCACTGCAGGCCGACCCGTTGATTTGCACTTACAGAGGCATCCAGAAGCTTTAAACTGCGCATACCATCGCCGAATGTAGTTAGCAGTTGGTGGATCTTTGTTGAACTTCGTCCTGAAGTGTCGTTGCACTGTTATGACTGACTGATGTGAGTGCATTTCAAGCATGACATACGCTTTCTCGGCTCCTGTCGCCATTTTGTCTCACTGCACTCTCGAGCGCTCTGGCGGCAGAAACCTGAAGTGCGGTTTCAGCCGAACAAAACTTTATGAGTTTTTCTCCGTATCTGTAGTGTGTCGTGACCATATGTCAATGAATGGAGCTACAGTGAATTTATGAAATCACTTCAATCATTTGTAATAGCCCTGTATAAAGTAATACTGATCATCTGGCAGGAGGAGAGTATCCTAATGGAGTGAAAAACGGCTGTAACGTGCCCCATACATAGAAAAGGAGATAAACTGCCAGCACTATCGAGGAATCTCCCTAATAAATACTGCAAATAAAATGTTCTACAAGATCCTAACTATGAGGCTTACTTCCTATGTGAAAGAGAGAATTAGAGGTTATCAGAGTGGCTTTAGGAGAAATATATCAACAACTATCCAAAATTCACACTGCGCATACTACCTGAAAAATATTATGAACATCAAATAAACGTACACCGGCTTTATATCGATTTTAAACAAGCTTATGACAGCATCTCGAAAGTGGCATTGCGGAATGTAATGGAAGAGAGTGGGATACCTAAAAAGCTCGTTAAACTTGTTGTGATGACGCCCAGTGAAACCAACCCTAAAGTAAAAATACAGGGCGAAATCTCTAGGGAAGTGGAAGTGAAGAAGGGACTGGGACAGGGTGACAATATCTCCTCACTGCTGTTCAACCTCTGCCCCGAAAAAGTCATAAGTCAGATAGAGCTACACTCCAGTACCCTGCCAACGCAGACGAAACACTGCTTTTCTGGCCGATGCCTATGAACAACTGGAGAGAGGACAAGGAAGTCAATGTCGAAAAATTCAAATATATGACAATCACCAACCAAAGAAACAAATCAAATCTCAGCATAGGAAACAAGGAGTTTGAAAGGGTGAGAGATTTCAAGTACCTCGCATCGACTGTCACAAAAATAAATGATATCAGCAGCGAGGTGAAAGCTAGAATTGCAGGAAGCAACAGATGCTACTTTGCCGCACTACCCATGCTTAGGAGCTCGCTTCTATCATGAAAATCTAAACTCCTCATTTACAAAACAATTATAAGACCTATTGTTATGTATGGTGCCTAGATGTGGACCATGACTAAAGATGAGAAAAGGATCCTTAGCATTTGGGAGAGTAAGGTTCCGCGTAAAATATATGTCTCAATATGCGATCAAGAAGGTTGGCGCATCCATACAAATGTAGAACCTGAAAAACTTTTTGAAGAACCTGACATTGTCACTACCATTAAAATAAGAATGCAGAGAGAGCACCACGACACCAGCGCTGGCGCGAGTTGGCGTGGGAGACCAGCTGGGCACATCGGGCACAACTGGAAGTGCTACAGAGAGAGTAATTTGAGAGGTAACCCTGGAGTACCACTGAACAGCTGAAGAGGACGGCTTTGATTGGACGCCTGGTTAGCCATGGTCTAGTCTGTGACCGATAAGACGAGTGTGCCATCCGAACAGGGGAAGTACGGCACACCTGGTGATGTTTGTCATAGAGCAAGCTGTTCCAGGAGGTTCCTGGAAGGCACGAACAGGGTCAGTGCCTGGAGCTGTGTGGGTGTGTTGTCATGCAGCGAATCCTTCATTTCTGGTACAAGTTGTTGCCTCTCTCACCCTTATACAACTGTTATCACACTTGTACGAGAGAGAAGACTGTGTTATCGGTATGTACGTAGGTTCGTAGACTGTGGAATGGTGACTACTTATTCATGAGTGGCTGTTAAGCGTTTTGGAAATACACTCCTGGAAATGGAAAAAAGAACACATTGACACCGGTGTGTCAGACCCACCATACTTGCTCCGGACACTGCGAGAGGGCTGTACAAGCAATGATCACACGCACGCCACAGCGGACACACCAGGAACCGCCGTGTTGGCCGTCGAATGGCGCTAGCTGCGCAGCATTTGTGCACCGCCGCCGTCAGTGTCAGCCAGTTTGCCGTGGCATACGGAGCTCCATCGCAGTCTTTAACACTGGTAGCATGCCGCGACAGCGTGGACGTGAACCGTATGTGCAGTTGACGGACTTTGAGCGAGGGCGTATAGTGGGCATGCGGGAGGCCGGGTGGACGTACCGCCGAATTGCGCAACACGTGGAGCGTGAGGTCTCCACAGTACATCGATATTGTCGCCAGTGGTCGGCGGAAGGTGCACGTGCCCGTCGACCTGGGACCGGACCGCAGCGACGCACGGATGCACGCCAAGACCGTAGGATCCTACGCAGTGCCGTAGGGGACCGCACCGCCACTTCCCAGCAAATTAGGGACACTGTTGCTCCTGGTGTATCGGCGAGGACCATTCGCAACCGTCTCCATGAAGCTGGGCTACGGTCCCGCACACCTTTAGGCCGTCTTCCGCTCACGCCCCAACATCGTGCAGCCCGCCTCCAGTAGTGTCGCGACAGGCGTGAATGGAGGGACGAATGGAGACGTGTCGTCTTCAGCGATGAGAGTCGCTTCTGCCTTGGTGCCAATGATGGTCGTATGCGTGTTTGGCGCCGTGCAGGTGAGCGCCACAATCAGGACAGCATACGACCGAGGCACACAGGGCCAACACCCGGCATCATGGTGTGGGGAGCGATCTCCTACACTGGCCGTACACCACTGGTGATCATCGAGGGGACACTGAATAGTGCACGGTACATCCAAACCGTCATCGAACCCATCGTTCTACCATTCCTAGACCGGCAAGGGAACTTGCTGTTCCAACAGGACAATGCACGTCCGCATGTATCCCGTGCCACCCAACGTGCTCTAGAAGGTGTAAGTCAACTACCCTGGCCAGCAAGATCTCCGGATCTGTCCCCCATTGAGCATGTTTGGGACTGGATGAAGCGTCGTCTCACGCGGTCTGCATGTACAGCACGAACGCTGGTCCAACTGAGGCGCCAGGTGGAAATGGCATGGCAAGCCGTTCCACAGGACTACATCCAGCATCTCTACGATCGTCTCCATGGGAGAATAGCAGCCTGCATTGCTGCGAAAGGTGGATATACACTGTACTAGTGCCGACATTGTGCATGCTCTGTTGCCTGTGTCTATGTGCCTGTGGTTCTGTCAGTGTGATCATGTGATGTATCTGACCCCAGGAATGTGTCAATAAAGTTTCCCCTTCCTGGGACAATGAATTCACGGTGTTCTTATTTCAATTTCCAGGAGTGTAGATAACCTCTGATTCTGAGTAACTGTAGTGTAACCATTGCACTGCTGTACTCTAGTACTCAGTGAACCATCGCGTTATGTTGCTGTTCCTTCCGTTGGGAGATATAAGCACGTCGAAGTAAAGCAAAATTTTGGCATATTTTGGTGTCTTCCATTTAATGTTGTTGTAATTATCGCTCTGGTTCCTTTTTCAACGAGTGAGTTATGAACCTTGAACATTTTTGGCCTAAAGCTATTTTTTTGGGAAGTTGTGTTGGACTTTTAATTTTAACGAAATTCTTTGTGCTTATTACATTTCTTGTCACTGTGTTATGTTTCAGAAATTGTAGGCACGATTATTTAGAGCATATTTTCATACATACAGTATGTTCTCACTGTTATAGTAGATTGTATTTGGTGCTATGACCCGTGTGCAGTCAATTCGTTTTTCAATCTGGTTTGTTTTTAAATTATTATCATTCTGTTGGTAGCTCCAGTGTAATTTCATTTAATACGGAGTGTATGAGTTAAGCATATCATATATAAAATGTAATGACTTGACAAGTAATCGAGATATTTATTGACGGTATGTTTCTACAAGTATGGTAACTCAAAATGCTTTTTTACACATCAAATACACCTCTATCTGAGCACCATTAGTGATACGACAGACATCTAATCTATATTTCACTTCTCTCCAAGTGTTTTTCTGCTCTGCATGTGTAACATCAGCGATAGCTGCACGAATGCTATGGCGCAGGTGTGGTAGATCACGAACTGGTAGCCAACATACCTCATTCTTGTATGCTCACACAGAAAAAAAAATAAAGTGGCGTAATGTCTGACCTTCTAGGCGGTCAAGCAGTCGGTGGACTGCCTCTCCCAATCTAGACATCTGGCAACTCATGAGTCAAGAAACCCCTCAAAATATCCGCAGACAGCGTGCGCCATCTTTTAGAAAGTTGTGGAACAGCAAACAGCTCCAACATGTCTCCGTACGTTGTTGCGTTAACTATGGGCTCCGTGAAGAAGAATGGGCCTATTACACTGTCCTTCTAGAATCCACACCACGCATTCACTTTTGGAGGGCCACGTTCGAGCTCTTATCGCTACATGGGTGGTGGAGGGGAGAGGAGGGGGGCGGCAGCGTTCAGTTCTTCACAACAGGCAAATGAGCCTGTTTACCTTTCCAGAAGTGTGGAAGGTAGTCTCGTCCGAGATAAAGCTGAGGAAGGCCTCAGTTTTTTCTAGCATTGTCTCCGCGGATGCCCCCTTGTGGCCTGTCCTCAGACTTGATTTTGTGAAGAAGCTGCTGTTCGTCCGGCCGTAGGAGCAACATTTTATGGTGTAAGTAGGCTGTTTAGTATGGTAGTGAAACATGGACTGTGGGAAAACCGGAACAGAAGAGAATCGAAGCATTTGAGATGTGGTGCTATAGACGAATGTTGAAAATTAGGTGGCCTGATAAGGTAAGGAATGAGGAGGTTCTACGCAGAATCGGAGAGGAAAGGAATATGTGGAAAACACTGATAAGGAGAAGGGACAGGATGATAGGACATCTGCTAAGACATGAGGGAATGACTTCCATGGTACTAGAGGGAGTTGTAGAGGGCAAAAACTGTAGAGGAAGACAGAGATTGGAATACGTTAAGCAAATAATTGAGGACGTAGGTTGCAAGTGCTACTCTGAGATGAAGAGGTTAGCACAGGAATGGAATTCGTGGCGGGCCGCATCAAACCAGTCAGCAGACTGATGACCAAAAAAAGGCTGTTTAGGTTTTTATGTTAGTAACGCCATGTAGCGCTCTATATGAAAATCTGTGCTGTGTGCAGTCTGTGGCTGGTTTGCATTGTTGGAATTTGCTATTGCAGTGTTGGGCAGTTGGCTGTGAGCAGCCGCGACCTCTCTTCTTTACGCTGATAGGAGGGCGCGTGGCTCCGCACATGAGTTAATGCGCTGATAATCTCCTGAAGTTACTTCGTTTCCTCGAAGCAAAATGTCGCTTCAAACAGTTGATGGTTCATTTCAGAAAAATCTTCTGGGTGTGTCACTGCATCCAACTTCGGAAGTACTTTTTACATTCATCTTTATCCAGAGCGACGGAGATCACGCTGATGAAGGCTGCTTGCAGTTGTACCTCAGAGTGTGGTTGTTGTACCACGTCATGATGCAGTCATACACACAGATAATTTTATTGAAATCGATTCTGGTGTTGAAGGCCTACATGTTTATTTTCGATTTTTCACTAGTTAAAACTGGCGCTGCTCGCTGGAATAAATAGAACAGGACATGCATGGGTTTACATTTCTGAAAATAAAATATTCATGCTTTCACACTCACAAACTAGTAATAATGTAGATAAGATCTTCTTGGTTTTCAATCTGCGTCAATTCCAATAAAGTTCTCGAGCTTCCCATGGCTAGCTCCACCATCGTCGTCAGGAGTACAACTACTGACTGTACTTTTACTCCTGACGACGATGGCGGAGCTAGCCATGGGAAGCTCGAGAACTTTATTGGAATTGACGCGGCTTGGAAAACGAGAGGATTTCATCCAGTCATGCCGCCGCGAAAGACTCCGAGGACACATAGTAATAATGTGCACCAAGAACGTTGTCAACACTGAAGAAGTAACAATACTGGGTTTTTCCAAAAAGTTGAAATGTGCGGTTCACCAAGTTATCGTTTACACTCTATCGTTTACACTCTTCACATTATCCGATGAAAAATATCCGGACACACATTAGCGATTAATAACGTGTGGTGTGTCCACCCAACGCCTTTACGAGGGACTGAACCCTTCTGGGGACACTTTCAGTGAGATGTCTCCATGTCTGTGGAAGTATTCCAGCACATTCTTCCACTATAGCCGAAACCAGAGAAGTGAGGGATGTTCGATAGTGGGGTCTGTGCCGAAGTCGACGTTCTGACTCACCCAAAGGGCGTCGAACTGGCTTCAGGTCGGGACTGTGGGCAGTGCAGCCACTTTAGGAATGTTGTCTCACAGATGCTACTCTGTGAGAGGGTGCATTGACCTCGTTATATACACTCCTGGAAATTGAAATAAGAACACCGTGAATTCATTGTCCCAGGAAGGGGAAACTTTATTGACACATTCCTGGGGTCAGATACATCACATGATCACACTGACAGAACCACAGGCACATAGACACAGGCAACAGAGCATGCACAATGTCGGCACTAGTACAGTGTATATCCACCTTTCGCAGCAATGCAGGCTGCTATTCTCCCATGGAGACGATCGTAGAGATGCTGGATGTAGTCCTGTGGAACGGCTTGCCATGCCATTTCCACCTGGCGCCTCAGTTGGACCAGCGTTCGTGCTGTACATGCAGACCGCGTGAGACGACGCTTCATCCAGTCCCAAACATGCTCAATGGGGGACAGATCCGGAGATCTTGCTGGCCAGGGTAGTTGACTTACACCTTCTAGAGCACGTTGGGTGGCACGGGATACATGCGGACATGCATTGTCCTGTTGGAACAGCAAGGTACCTTGCCGGTGTAGGAATGGTAGAACGATGGGTTCGATGACGGTTTGGATGTACCGTGCACTATTCAGTGTCCCCTCGACGATCACCAGTGGTGTACGGCCAGTGTAGGCGATCGCTCCCCACACCATGATGCCGGGTGTTGGCCCTGTGTGCCTCGGTCGTATGCAGTCCTGATTGTGGCGCTCACCTGCACGGCGCCAAACACGCATACGACCATCATTGGCACCAAGGCAGAAGCGACTCTCATCGCTGAAGACGACACGTCTCCATTCGTCCCTCCATTCACGCCTGTCGCGACACCACTGGAGGCGGGCTGCACGATGTTGGGGCGTGAGCGGAAGACGGCCTAACGGTGTGCGGGACCGTAGCCCAGCTTCATGGAGACGGTTGCAAATGGTCCTCGCCGATACCCCAGGAGCAACAGTGTCCCTAATTTGCTGGGAAGTGGCGGTGCGGTCCCCTACGGCACTGCGTAGGATCCTACGGTCTCGGCGTGCATCCGTGCGTCGCTGCGGTCCGGTCCCAGGTCGACGGGCACGTGCACCTTCCGCCGACCACTGGCGACAACATCGATGTACTGTGTAGACCTCACGCCCCACGTGTTGAGCAATTCGGCAGTACGTCCACCCGGCCTCCCGCATGCCCACTATACGCCCTCGCTCAAAGTCCGTCAACTGCACATACGGTTCACGTCCACGCTGTCGCGGCATGCTACCAGTGTTAAAGACTGCGATGGAGCTCCGTATGCCACGGCAAACTGACGGCGGCGGTGCACAAATGCTGCGCAGCTAGCGCCATTCGACGGCCAACACCGCGGTTCCTGGTGTGTCCGCTGTGCCGTGCGTGTGATCATTGCTTGTACAGCCCTCTCGCAGTGTCCGGAGCAAGTATGGTGGGTCTGACACACCGGTGTCAATGTGTTCTGTTTTCCATTTCCAGGAGTGTATATGAACTATGCTTTTACTGTACGCAGTGAACACCACTGTAAAATATGTAGATATCCTTCCACATACAGCGTTTCCTTAAGTGCAATGGGGAGACCGCACTCTAAACACGAAAACTACCCTCATACCGTAACACCACTTCCTCTGTTCTTCAATGTTCGCACTACACATGGTGACAGGCAACGTCTTCAAGGCATTCGCGAAACTCTAACGCGTCCGTCGGACTGCCACAAGATACGGTGTGAGTCACGACTCCAAATCAGTCGTTTCCAGTCATCCACTGTCCAGTGCCGTCGTTTTATAGAACACCAAGAGCCTCTCAGCACTGATTATAGAAATACATGGGTTACGGGGAGCTGCTCGACCACAGTACCCCATTGTGCTAGTTGCACTGCTGGTAACACTTTGGAACTCTCGAGTGATCCCTTCTGTTGACTTCATGCGACTTTCTACCACAACCTGCCGCATTGCTCGATGGTCCCTATCCATCAGTACGTGAGGCCTGCCAGGTCTTGGTTTGGTTGTGGCTGTTCCTTCGCGTTTCCAGTTCACAGTCACATCATCAGCAGTCTACTTCGACAGCTTTAGAAGGGTTGAAACGTTTCTGATTAATTTGTTACTCATGTGAAACCCTATGAATATCTCACGTTCGAAGTCACTGAGTTATCCTAACAGACCCATTTTGCTGTTACTGCTTCTCTTCTGACAGTACTCACCACCTCCTTTTATACTAGCTGATCCCCCAATATTGACCTTTAGTGGTCAAATTTGCATTACCTTTGAGTGCCGGGATACTTTTCATCCGATAGTATACATTCAGTCGTAAGATCTTCCAATTGTTTCCCTTTTCTTTACAAAGAAGTTCATCATTTTTCTCAGTCTGAATGCGTACATTACATGCAGATCGTCTACATGGACTGCACTTACATTATTATTTTGTACGAGGGCTGTTTGGAAAATAAGGTCACATCGGTCACGAAATGAAAATCGCAGTGGAGATCAAAAATTTTTATTCGCAACAGTTAGCCAGACGTTCCAGATACCTCTCTAAATAGTCGTCGCTCCGACATAGGCATCTATCGTGGCGTTGTACAAACTTTCCTGTACCCTCGTCACGGCAAGCAACCGCCTGTGCTTTCCGCCAATTCTCTACGCTGGTTTGCCTTTCGTCGTTTGTGCCAAAATGTTGTCTTCGTAGCCAGGAGTTCATGTAAGCAGAGATTAACAACGGAGGGAGCCAATTAAGGGCTGTATAGTGGGTGAACACTTCCCATCGAAAACGCTGCAGGAGCATCTGCATTGCCCCTCCAGAATGCGACTAAAATTGTCTTGAAGAAAGAAACGCATAATAATTATGTTTTTTGGACTGCGTAGATTCAGGCGAAATCTCTCACCAGATCCACATACTTGGCGAGAGACTCTGTTGTTTCAGGCATTTCTACGTGACCACTTTGCGTTCTGAACTGAAAAGAGCGACGCGAAGCGATCGGCGGGCACACTAAAGACACTGCCCAACACGTCTGTGCAAGTTCCATCGGATTTTCACAGTGGTTTCCATTTCCCGCCTAACCGGACCTTACTTTCCGAATACGCCTCTTAATTTGCAATTATGTAATAGTAGACGAAACAAGACACTACTTTCAAACTGCATACATCTCTAGTGTTTCATTCTCGAATAGCACGTGGGAAAGTGAAGTACATCTCTCCGTGGGAGCCCTCATTTATTTTATATAGTGTTATTCCTATGTATGTCAGTGGCAACAAAATATTTTAGCACTCAAGGGGAAAAGTTGTTGACTGAAAATTTGTGAAATGGTTTCGTGATAAAACAAAAAACTCGCCCTTCTTTTAAGTTTTTCTATGGATTCTACCAGTTCTATCTGGTAAGTATTCACATATCGCATCAACAGTCTAACAGAAGAAATATCAACGTAGTGTAAGCAGTTTCAGTGGCGGATTTTTCGAAACTTCTAATAATAAAACGGATATTCTCCATCAGAACTTCCAATTTATGTTCTTCCCAACAGCACTCATAACGTGTTTTGCTGCATAGAAGAAACTCTAAATTTACGTCAAACTTTTTATTGTCCATGGTTGACTGCCACTCTTCGTATGATTTAGAAATTCTCTTTAAACCATTTTTTAATTACTTTTGATTTTATGTTGACTTCACTACAAAGTAAACATCGACAAAGCCTGAAAATTTGCTAACATAACTGCTCAGATTGTGTCGTAAATCATTTACAGAGATCAAGAACAGAAAGGACCTATTACAATTCCTTGGCGCGCCAGATATAAATCCTGTTTCTCTATAATTCCTGCCAATTACTTTGTACTGCGACCTTTCCGAAAAAGAAAACATGAATCCAGCCCGTCATTATGAGGTTACTGTCGGATGGGTCTATCATCTCCAAGCCTCTTAAAAGCAGAATCAGGAAGGTGGCATGATGTTGCGTTTTTGAAGCCTTTATTTTTCTTGTCGAACAGAAGTGAAACTCACTTTGTAATATTAGCTATGAGCGCGCCACTCCAGATAGGTTTGCTATTATCGGAGAATTATGCAATGTGGGTTGTTATGTGATCGAGGTCTGACAATAGCTTCTTGAAACAGATCATAGAAAATTACTAATTACTCAATTTTACATAATGTTCCTGAAATGCAGTCCGTTTTATGACTTTCGCCCTTCGTCTTTAATAGTTCTTCTGTTCCATACCACTGATTCAAACTATGAAAAATGTTTTGCACCATCCTCATGACTAGCACTGCGTGAACCACGTTATTCAGAAATTGCATGTCAGCGTTCACTGCTCACTTGCTCTCGACGACCGCGCGGATGGACACGTGGTACGTAGCGGATGTGTGGTTGATGCTCCAGTTTCAACTTCTCAAGGCATTTTGGACTGATTCATGAGCGACAGGAAAAGGTCAGTGAAATGTCTTACAAGTGTGGTTAGTATAAACCCCAATCTGGATGGCTGAGCGGAACTGTGAGCAGCCTTCCTCTCAAATACTAGCCCAGCGTGTTACGACTACACCCCATCGCTGATTCGGATAGTAACTTCGAGTGACAGTACAACTTCTTGATAGCGTCTACTTGGAGGAAGGCAACAAACTGAGAACATGTATTCATAAGGAGGGAGAGAGAGAGACAGAGAGAGAGAGACAGACAAGTCACAGAATCCACCTGGAGGATGATTTAGGATGTGAGTTGGCAAAGACGAAAGTGACTATAAACAGCATTGTTAAAAATAAGCAATACCTAACGACTCAGTGATACATTATTGCTTAGTTCTATAAAACAGCTAAAACATGACAGTTTTTTTCTGAACGCTAAGTAGATTTTACTTGCATTTTGTAATTTTTAAAATATAGGCGTTCGGAAACACTTTTCGGGGTTAGTATCTGATCTCGTTCGTCGGTAATGGTCTGAGAAAGGTTGGGAGCCGCTGCACTAAACATACAAAAGTCATGTAAGGCTTCTAACTGCCATTACTCATTTGCTGCTTCAATTCCACAGAGGGTCTCCTAACGTGTAGTAAGGACAGGTTTAAGCAGACTTCTCAGTGTGCCCGTAAGGCTGCACTGGAAACGTACTGCTCGCGAAACATGGATGGACAAGTTCGAGATCTGGTAAGATACACAGGTTTAATATGGTGTGTATTGTCTTCACACTATTATTGCTCCTCCTTAACTTTTTATCGCGTTCTACAATTTTCTCTGACTGATTTTTTAACAGTTGTTGCAGTTATGTGTAATCCCTTCCTCTCCCCCCCCTTTTTTTAAAGACCTTGTCTTTTATGGCTTTTTCCTTACATTATCACCACTGTTTTCTCAGACAATGTATTTACCTCTTTCGTCTCTGTGCTGTCTGTCTGTTTCATCCCAGGACTCATCTCCTACAATAATAGGGGAGACCAAATGCCTAACAGCTATAGTCAAAATATGCATTTTTCGTCTTCACATTATTTAGTCTTTCTAAATGATACAAATGACTCTGAGCACTATGGGACTTAACATCTGAGGTCATCAGTCCCCTGGACTGACCTAACTAACCTAAGAACATCACACACATCCATGCCCGAGGCAGGACTCGAACCTGTGATCGTAGCAGCAGCGCAGTTCCGGACTGAAGCGCCAAGAACCGCTAACAAATTTATATTGTCTCAGGGATATTTAAATGACACTAAATCTTGTCTTCAGATAAAGACGACTTCATAACTAATGTCACCTACTTAAGTTCATTGTTTTCTTCCCATACCCCACCATGTTGTAGAACTCCGTTCTTACCAGACAAACCTCAGTTACGATTGTTGTTCCGCGAAAGGCAAAGGCCCCAAGTCCGAGTCCAGAACCGGCACACAATTTTAGTCTGCCAGAAAGTTTCAGGTCAGTGCACATGCCGCTGCAGAAAGAAAATTCATTCTGGAAATATAATTCTGCTTATGATGTTGGGCATTAGAATAACAATTTTACAGTGTTTTCACATGCAATTTTGTTTCCCAGAATGGGAGCTACCTGTAAAGCTGAGTCTTGATTAAAACGTATTTTTTATTTCTCTTACAACAAAGTGATGATACGGAAAATAAATTTATCAATAAATTTATTCACAGATGCAAAATCCTGTGTAGTTACTTTCAATTCTTAGATTTAGTAATTAAAAAATTAACAACGAATTTTTTAGAGTAGTGTGTTACTGCGGTATATTACTGTCGAAAAGCAGAAAATATGCAGCGACGTCTGACACAACTGGCGTACGCCACCTAAATGAACAAAATATGTAAAATGCGAGTAGGTTATAACTGGGTCCTGTTTCGCTCGAACTGCATAATTAATTGACATCTTGAAAATGAGTGATTCGTTAACTACATCAGTGCTCTACATCTACATTTACATCTACATTTATACTCCGCAAGCCACCCAACGGTGTGTGGCGGAGGGCACTTTACGTGCCACTGTCATTATCTCCCTTTCCTGTTCCAGTCGCGTATGGTTCGCGGGAAGAACGACTGTCTGAAAGCCTCTGTGCGCGCTCTAATCTCTCTAATTTTACATTCGTGATCTCCTCGGGAGGTATAAGTAGGGGGAAGCAATATATTCGATACCTCATCCAGAAACGCACCCTCTCGAAACCTGGCGAGCAAGCTACACCGCGATGCAGAGCGCCTCTCTTGCAGAGTCTGCCACTTGAGTTTGTTAAACATCTCCGTAACGCTATCACGGTTACCAAATAACCCTGTGACGAAACGCGCCGCTCTTCTTTGGATCTTCTCTATCTCCTCCGTCAACCCGATCTGGTACGGATCCCACACTGATGAGCAATACTCAAGTATAGGTCGAACGAGTGTTTTGTAAGCCACCTCCTTTGTTGATGGACTACATTTTCTAAGGACTCTCCCAATGAATCTCAACCTGGTACCCGCCTTACCAACAATTAATTTTATATGATCATTCCACTTCAAATCGTTCCGCACGCGTACTCCCAGATATTTTACAGAAGTAACTGCTACCAGTGTTTGTTCCGCTATCATATAATCATACAATAAAGGATCCTTCTTTCTATGTATTCGCAATACATTACATTTGTCTATGTTAAGGGTCAGTTAATTATATCTGTGCTGTGGAACATAGCTTGCGAAATGTTTACTTCGTAGTGGGCACATTGACTGTCGGTGCTATCAAAGAAAGTTTCGCTGTATGATGCAGCGGATTGTCGTTCTGGGAAGTGCCAACGAGTAGCTACAGGCTAGTTCTGACGCGCACGTTACCTCGATACGCCGGAATCGGTTATATGCGCATCGAAAATCGCGGCGCGCTGCTGTCCAAACTGCGAATTTTGCGTTACTACTTCATACGGGTTTTAGGAGCTTCAAGAAGGGAATTCCAACCTGGAATTGAAAAATGATTTGTCCCATCGGGCACTTTCCTTCTTTTTAATACAAAATTAAAATTTGACTTACAAATAAGAAATGTCCTTCGAAATGTCCCATCATCATGCGTTTCCAAACCACACAATCGCATGAAGTAGCTTCACAAATATTTCATAGTCTCGAAGAATTTCTTCTCTCTGTACTTAAATGACACTAAATCTGACGTTCAGAAAAAGGACACTAAATAACAAGTTAGTCAAACATTGGAGTTAATGGAATTTCTCCCAGCCCAATACGCAGGGAGGGCCTATTCGGGCCTCGTCAAACCACAGCGAGATGGGACAGAAGTGTTCCAGTTACGAATATGTAGAAAGTCACACCAAGACTGCGAAATCGCTGCGACTGGAAACGTTAGGAATAAAACTCTTCCATTAGCGCATTGCACTGGACAGTGCATATTCCACAGGAATGAAAATAGTATCGGGCTTACTCCAAATTGGCATTGTAGGATTACTAATGTTCTCTATATACATAAACAATTTATCAGATAGCTTGAGCATTACCCTTAGATTAACCAATTTTTATTCCATCAGGAACCGTTGTGCATAGTGACCGTAGTTTGTATGTCCCTCTACCTATACAGGTCCTTGTGTCCGTACACCTGTAAGAACATAAGGTAACATTAACTGTTGAATTGTCACGGAAGTGCACTGAGAATGGCTATTTAAAGCCGAAATCTAGATTTGCAAACGTAGTAAAACTAATGGGGTTGCGACTGACTGCTGTGTGCCTCTCCTTCCATTAACTCAGATTATCAACCGACGACACTGTTGTCTATAGGAAGGATAACACTGTTGGAAGAATGAAAATCACTCGGTTCACTCTCTTTAAAGGATCATAGCTGGCCGGCCGGAGTGGCCGTGCGGTTCTAGGCGCTACAGTCAGGTTCGAATCCTGCCTCGGGCATGGATGTGTGTGATGTCCTTAGGTTAGTTAGGTTTAATTAGTTCTAAGTTCTAGGCTACTGATGACCTCAGATGTTAAGTCGCATAGTGCTCAGAGCCATTTGAACCATTTGATGATAGATGAAACATAACATCTTTAATAACGGAACTACACAATATTATTTACAAGAGTTGTGTCAGTCTCCTGAAGCCTGTCATAGAATTGAAATTTATGTGGGTAATAAGACAAAGTAACATGAAATGCGACGAAGCCATAAAATCAATAGTGGTGAAGGGGACAAGAACACTTAGATTTGTCTAGAGCAGTGTTTTCCAAACTGTGTTCTGCGTAACACTGGTGTTCCGCGGGATGTGAATAAGTGCTCCGTCACATAAAATTGAAGAAATCATTGAATGAAACAAGTTTTCCTCATTTCTTAAAAGTTTTATAAACCTTCAAAGTAAATGTGAAATTCCATCAAATTACCACAATTCTCAAAGCGATCCGCAGGATGAAAATCTTTGAAACCCTTGGTATAAAGGGTTCTGGTAAAGAACCCTCAAACAACACACTAGAGCTACCTATTACACAATACCGCTCCAGTGTTTGGAATCCTTACCGGGTACAGAATAAATACAAACAACTTTAAAATTACCTCATACAACAAGCTAGTATGACCAATTATGCTTGGAATCCTTATCAAGTACGCACGCTAACGATCAGTGAACGATACTAGAGCGGCACTGCTAGCATTATAACAGGTCAGCGCAACCCATATGAAAGTGTAATGGAAGCACGTAGGGAATTTAAATGTGACTCTTTGAAAGAAAGTTATTGCCATTATTCGAGAAGACAGCGCGACAATTCTACTGCCGCCGTTGTATGTCTCGAATGAGTCTCATGAAAATAAAATAACCGAGATTAGGGCGTACATCAAGGCATATGGGCAGTACTTTTTCCCAGCCACATTCGCGTAGGTAATGGGACAGAACGTCCGTAACATAAATCCGTAGCAGCATAGCGCATTGCTGAGCATAAATGCATAGAAGCGAGTTTTAAATGCCCAAGGTACCAATCTTATTTATGTTTCCCACGGTGTGTCTGAATCACTCCAAGTGAAATTTTCAGTGGTTATTTCAAGTAAGACACAAAGTATACAAGGCATGGGTGCTTTCTCCGAGTTTTGGAGCGTTGGGTGCTAGACACGTCACAGCAAGAGTTTTGCCGCTGAGTTGTTCATGTCCTCAGAAGTAACTATCAGCATTAAATGGGAAGCGCGCGATTCCGCAATTGCAGCAACTCTTCTGCTGACCCTTACAAAAGCTGGCACTGATCGTTTGGTGGCTCTGTACTATAAAGGATGTGTTCCTCAGCCTATTCTGCCTTCGCTCCATGCGCCTTCCCATTAATGACGAGAAAAGGAAAAGGGTAAATTAGTGCTCGACCTAAGGAAATGTACTACACTATAGTTGGCATCTGTATTAGAAAGATAGTCATTTAAAAAAGGTCTCGGGTTAGATGCCCTGTCAATCCGAGCATATTTTCTGTAACTTTTAACTTATTTCATCTCTGCCAGTGTTTGCTAATGTGAGAAGTCCCGAGTGGCACCGTGGTGCAGAATCCACGTTAACCTGTAGCTGGCTGGGTAAGACACTTCCATGGTAAGTGGAAAGCAACGCGATACCACATCTAATTGGACCTCATCTAGTTCAGCACTATAGTGTACAAACGAATCCTCGTGTTTTACTTTTTATCTTGTTTTGAATGACGTAGATATTGACAACGATAGCGAAAGATGTATTTGATAAACGGAAATAGCTTCTCTGTATTTCAAATCTCACCGGGAAGCCCAGGAGTTCGATGTCACAAAATATACACTTAGTGTCTGTCAGAGACCTACATTTGGAAAGTAACACTCATCTTTCACGAGTAAACAGGGACAATGTTTAGAACCAATATATCTGAGATGGGAACACCTAAAATACATTCCCTTGCTTACACTTTGAATTGGAGCCGACCGCTGTGGCCGAGGGGTTCTAGGCGCCTCAGTCCGGAACCGCGCTGCTGCTTCGGTCGCAGGTTCGAATCCTGCCTGGGGCATGGATGTGTGTGATGTCCTTAGGTTAGTTAGGTTTCAGTAGTTCTAAGTCTAGGGGATTTGATGACTTCAGGTGTTAAGTCCCTTAGTGCTTAGAGCCATTTGAACGATTTTAATTGGCTAGTCACTTGATAATGGCAGCCGTAAAAGACCTAGTGACAGTTTTCTTTTCTCTATAGCCTTTCAGTTTCAGCAATTAATTTTCAAGAGCATTCAGCCGATGGATGGAAATTTTAAATCGTTGTCGAATCATCTGGAAACTGTGAAGAGAATATAATATCAGACTGACGATCCCATACAGAAAGTTCTTGTCGAAAATAGTATTACATAGTGAATACAGAACTTGAACAACCTGCTTCAATTGTCGTAATAGTGTATCCTCCATGTCTATAAATACAGACTCATACCACAAATCTCCTTCTTCAGAGGGGAAAATCTGAAGCATTCTATAGTGTATTTAGAGAAATACACTGGAAATTCCAGTCAAAGCACCTTATCTTCAAGAGTAACTAATATTCTTACGCACATCCACACGAAGTAATTACAGACCTGCTACATTGCAATAATTAATTTGGATATGTCAGACACAAATGTCCGTCCTCGTTGTCTCGCGGTAGCGTTCTCGCCTCCCGAGCACGGGGTCCCGGGTTCGATTCTCGGCGGGGTCAGGGATGTTTCCTGCCTCGAGATGACTGGGTGTTGTTGTGTCGTCTTCATCATCATCATTCATCCCCATTACGGTCGGAGGAAGGCAACGGCAAACCACCTCCTTTAGGACCTTGCCTAGTAAGGCGGTGCGGGTCTCCTGCATCGTTCCCCTACGCTCTCTAAAGAAACATGGGACTTCATTTCCATTTTTTCCAAGACACTAATGATAGTTAAAAGTTTAGTGTTGTGGCTTCCTAATTGTGAGCTGCTTCTTTATGTTTTTATACTGAGAGAACACCATATCGTGCAAATAATTTCATTATGACAGTAAAAGATTCCCCCCCCCCCCCCCCCCATGAACTATGGAGCGTGGAATGTCAGATCCCTTAATCGGACAGGTAGGTTAGAAAATTTGAAAAGGGAAGTGGATAGGTTAAAGTTAGATACAGTGGGAATTAGTGAAGTTCGGTTGCAGGAGGAACAAGACTTCTGGTCAGGTGAATACAGGGTCATAAATACAAAATCGAATAGGGGTAATGAAGAAGTAGGTTTAGTAATGAATAGGAAAATAGGAATGCGGGTAAGCTACTACAAACAGCATAGTGAACGCATTATTGTGCCTAGAACCGCTCGGCCACTGCGGCCGGCGAACCATTTGAAGTTAAACCAGAAACTAGAATCTATTGCTACGGAAAAGATATTGGAGCCAACTGAGCTGATGATTCAGGATGCAGATTTGTTTCGGAACGATAGTTTTTAGGGGTGACTGGAATTGTTGGTTGGATAACTCTTATGGTCATCTGACTCATTCTTTGAAACGACTAAAATCTTGAAACTAATCACTTGTTCACCTGTGTCTTTCCATGTTTTCCTCAGTTCTGACGTTGCGATTGGAAGATAGTTTAACCATCCAGAGCCAAATAAACTTACAATTTTGTAAATGAGTCATGGAACAAAACTTCTTGTTGCAACCGGACAATCCGAAATTTGCTTTGATACTGCAAACTTAGAGTTACGATAAGAACTTCTAAAAACGAAGAGATTTTGCTTATTTATGAACACTTACTCTGAAAATATAGTCGGTAACAACTATACTTTTTTAGAGAACAAGGCTAAGACGCTTGTTAAGGGCCGTAAGATAATTAACATAAAGCGATATAAACTTTATGTTCCGCCAAGAAACAGGTGTACAAAAAAGAAAACAGGATGACAGATTTAAACCAAAGAGAAACCCTGCAGTAAAAGCCAATACTGAGCGTGCGAGAAGTGTCTCATTCTGAGGGGTAAAGACAAGCAGTACCCGAAATCCCTACTTTTTTTTTTATCAAAGACAAATTGAGAGGCACCTGCATGCCTTGCTAATACTGTGGCATCAGGCAGTCAGGCCTGCAAGATGAGTGGTCTGCCAAGCGAGTGGATTCATTTTTTATTTATCAAGTAACATGAACTCTAGTACTCACAATTAAGTTAAAAGTTATTCTCCTGCTTGGATATTACGCAACGGAAACGCACTGCATATGAATGGCGCACACATTATAAATTCTGGGTATCATGGCAACACACTATTCGAAGGAAAAGGCCACCAATCTTTTTCTTTTCACTATCTTATTTATTCCGATAAATTCTATAACCTAAACACACAAATTCCATAACCTACAACAATAACACATGAGAAATTCCGCCCAGTGGGCATGGCTTTACATTGGTGATTCTCTATCTTATGGTCTCGTAATTATTTAACGCTACAGTGCTCTTTCTGGATAAGATGGTGGATCTTTTGCTATATCTCACACTTCGACTCTCACAACCATCATCACGAAACTTTCCTCCAGACCGAGCGGTACAAAAGGAACATGCATAACCCACTACCTCTGAAACTACCTTGCTACTCTCCCATGCGAACCACACATACTTAAATTACATGACATACACCACACTGCAACATGGAATACAACACAAGGAATAGTCACAACATTATCACTTTCAGCTCTCCCACTTCAATTAGTATTTATCCCAGTTTCACACGACGCTGCCCCACTTCGTAATTTTTCTTTCCTACTATGAACTCTGGGGGATATATGCACGTCTTCATGTGCAATGCAAGCCAAGTGGCGTTGCTGGATAGACGGCTGACTCACCTTGCTTCTCTCTCAGAGTATTATAGTTTGCATCAAGCGTCACACGGAAACATAACACGCAATGTAATATTAAGAACGTATTCATCACACACGCGAGTCCTCAACTGATACCATGGACGAGTACTTCTCTTTATCCTTTGTCTCATACACAGATTGAGACTCATACAGTACTCACCACGTGGAAGTACTCGTCTCTAATGTCAAGTCCTGCCCACGCCATTTCTTAAATATTTCCAACTTATAGTAGACACGCTAGTAATTCAGCTTAACTTAAGCACTCGGAAGTATTTCAACTTATTGCTACACGTGGTTTCATTGTGACCATTAGTCACTTCTGAAGATTACTACAATCACCTTAATATTACCTGCCTGGCATTTAATTCTCCCCACAAAAGTTCCTGAAATAGAGAAATTATTATTCCAAACTACTCTTAAGTACTTCACATGCATACCATGTCTCCACTCTTTTGTCTTTATGGACCACACCTAAGACAGGTCTTACCAACACTAGATCCTGTGACAGAGTGCTGAAACATGGCCGTTCTTCAGGTCCTCTCGCACCTCTGCCGAAGTGGGGGAGCACCTTGCTACCGTATTGGTCAGCCACATTTCAGGCGCTCAAAGCTCCGGTAAGTTTCATCTCTTTGGTTCCACCAAAGGTGACCAAAAGAACGTCTCAAAGATGATCATATATTCACATTCACTATCTGCGGTTAGCAGACGACCATACATTCATTCATTTCACAGATCTCACCAAACTGGATGTAGGGATTTATTTTGTGGGAGTGCACATGTGATCAATTAAATAAATAAATTGTCATTCTTTCCCACACTGGTATCCGGCTTCGCTGTATTAATTGAAATTGAATCATTATTAGAAAAAATATGTTGTACTGACAAGAATAATGAAGTATGTTGTACCTATTTTCAATGTCGGGTGGTACTGTACCCTTTCACCACCGGCTACCCATGCAGAAAAAAATGGCACGGTACTATCCTTGCAATGCGAGGGTAGTTCCGAACATTTTTTTAAGAAAGCTGTATTAGAACAAACGTAGCAAGTCATCATAATAACCAGGAGGAGACCTTAGCCCCTGGTGACCTCAAATAGACGACCAAATGCTGTTACTTTACCAAATTATTGAGACAGTTGTTGCATTATTGTACTTTCCACAATCCGGAGTAACGTACACATACATATTTACAACAATCCAAATGACAAATAAAACATTACATCATACAAATAAAAAATAATGGTGAGATAAAAATTTGTTTCGTTACCGGGATCTCCGTTATTTTTAGGAGTAATCCAAACTTCAATAATTCTAAAACAAATAAAAAATACTAATTGTACTCATAAAATTTTAAATAGCTCACCGTCCAAACACAGAACAAGTAATCTGACATTCATAAATTGCGTTGTAATAATCTTTACACAGCAATGTCTAAATACAAAACAAAATCAACAAAAGAAAAAAAAATTGTGTACACTAGTTACATGTAGAATATCAGGCTCCATACCATTACTCTAAAATGTACATCAAACCTACAGAGAAATTAAACTGAGAAAAAAAACAACAATGAAATATACCGCAAGTTACATACCGGTTACGTAATATAGTTCATCTAAGACATCATGTCATACCTCATTAACTATCATCACTTAAGCAATTGCCACCACTACTCGACTGTGAGTTTAACCTCATCCTTGCCCACCAGTACAAATACCTGCTGCTGAGCTAGTCAGTCCATCAACTTTGATCAATACACGCAGTAAATAGTTAGCAATAAGTGCTTGAATCCACCAGTAGCTCTCGTATCTTACTCTATTGCTCATTTCTCTGTTGATACACGTTTAGACGACAAGAACTTGCATTTTGACTAGCCTTCGTTCACTTTAATGTGAAATATCACCACTGTGATAATGCAAATAAGTGGCTTCAGCCAACACACCAACAAGATCATTACTGTCCACGACATCAAAATGCATCAGTTAATTCCGATATTTGTTGTGCAATGCAAACTCTTGTCCACTGTGACAACCTTACTGACCAATGCAACAAGAGCCGCTACGTTAGTGTTACGCCACTGACTAATAATTAAAGCATCATTGTACCAAATATTCTAATAAACATGCTACGTGAACTTGATAACCCAGAACAAACAAAAAAAAAAACACTAACTATTCTAAACACAAATGTTAGTGAAATACAATGACACTTGCTGTCCCTTCAGGAATAAAACATATAAAAAAATTTACACAATTACAAGTACAAATACATTATTCTCTATCTTGCGAGTCACACGGAATCATTTCATTCTGTGATTTTCTTGGGGTCAAAAAGTTACTGATAGCTTTCCTATAAACACTGTCTCGGTGTCAAAGCTCTCCCATGGTTACCCGGACGAAAGTCTTTAAGTCACTCAAATCGGCAATTTGAACACATTAAACACAAATGTCATAGTCACTCTCAGAGTACCATCCACACGAATCTGGTCGTCCAGAAATGGCCCTACAACTACTATTACCCATGGTTCTGTCCTTTCAGTTCATGGTGTAATTAAAAGTCGTAAGTTCCAACCACCAGCACTTATTCCCGCACCAATTAAAGAAATGTCTCCTACTACAAATGCAAATGTCAATGTCCCACTTTAGTTTCTTGCGTTCATACAATAATTAGTCACGAAACGACAACTGTCCTCTTTAAGTATACCAAGCGTCCCACATGCAATTTACAAAGCACACTTAACAAGCCACTGCCAAAAGTTTATGGATCCCACCGTTCAGTGGTCAAACAATCGTCCTGTCTGCTAAAGACAAAATCTTTTCCGCGATTCACAATGTGGAAACACCAGTCCTTCACTTTCCACCTTATTGAGACATACAACCAGTCATCTTGTTTCACGGCTCCACAGCCCAGTACTAGTTAATAGTTGCCGTTAAAAAATGCCCGCCGGACTCTGCCACGCGTCGTTCATTCTGCCGTCGCGTCGCCGTTGAGCAGAAGAAACCACCCGCTGTTGCCTCCGCGGAATACTGTCCCCAGTCGTAAGGGTGGTGCAACTTATGAATGGCAGCCAGTGGTAGGTGCGTGTCGCCCCAGGCCGTTGACCTGTTGTAGCGGGCGGGTGGAGTGTACCCCGACCGACAGTGGAATGGGAAGTGCCGTGGCTCTGTCGCCTCTCCCATGGCGACGTCAGCTTGGCCTCCCGCTTTGTTTTTGTGTAGGTACGTGCGCGTTCTGCGTGGGCACCTCAGCGCTATGACACCCAATCAGTCAGACCCTTCCGTGCATCTCGCAACATTACAGACAAAAGGATATTCTTACAGTATTTAAATACTCATTGATTACATATATGAGCTATTAGATACATTGGTAATAAAAGAATCTTTGTTTTAAAAAACATAAAATCATACACCCTAGTTTTCTACACATACAACATCAACATTTATGCCTTTTCTATATACAGCCCACACTTGTCCTATTGATTGTACCTGTCGTCCCTCATACAAAACATGAAAGTGTTAAAAAAAAACAAAAGGAATAAGAAACAATCTACACAGCTCATAATTACAATATCAAATAGTAGACTACTCTAACATCCTATCACAGTGAAAATATTAGAGACTGTTGATTCTAAAACTACAATATACAATGAACCTTTGTGCTTGTGACAGACTGAAATTAATACCCCTTGAAAGTGTTCTAACAAAGAAATAAGAAATAATCTACATAGCTCACAATTACCTACCACATGATGTTAAATAGTAAACTACTTTAACATCCTAACACAATAAACATTTTAGAAACTGATGACTCTAAATCTACAACATACAATGCACCTTTGTGCTTGTGACAGACTGAAATTAGTATCTCTTTATATATTTTACGTTTTTATTATATATAACAACATTTCTAGGACAGGTATGTACCATCCACATGATGTCAGATCCTGACCTGCCATCGAGGTTCATCCAAATCAAACAATAAAGCACAATAATGTTTTAGTTATGGATCGGTAGCATCCCCTTTACAGGAGTTTGCACATTGATCACACTACTCTACGACTCTCACTCAACTGACACCACATTTTCCTTCTCACTCAATCCATTAATACACCAACAGAATAGGTCTAGAAGTCAGCTAACCTTAACACCACCACACTCACGTCAACATACCATACCTTTACTCCCTTATACTCGACGACATAACACATGGAGTTGTTTCGGAGATAGCATTCCAGTCTCCGATTACGTTCTTTCACTCTGGCACCTCTCTCCATTGGCTTACCTCTGCATTCACTTTACAGATTATTCATCCTGCTAAATATCACTTTAGAATTGCGACATTTCATCTAAGAACAAAAAATACACAAATTATTCATCCTGCAAAATAACTGTACACATTCTTGGTACCGTTTTGATTAGTTATACTGGTACCAGGTTTCAACAACAAAAACAAAAATTATTTTTTTCATATTGCAAATGTTATGGTAAGAATTAGATTTACACTTATATTACATCTTACGTCAATATTCCACAACGTTCACCATCTGGATCTCATACTCCCTTTATTTCCTTTCACGTTGTGCAGTTGTCCTCATCTCTTCATTCGTATTTCGGCTCACCGTCCGTCCATTACTCCATCATTTCCTGGTCTTCCTTCGCCATTGGCATCAATCTCGATTGCAGCATACACAGGCCTCTCTGTAACATACATCTAAGACATCTCCACATTATTAATTCTACTCACCTTCATTTACCACTGTTTCATCACGTCGAATCTCTCTTTATTAATCACACTGCTTCACGTCGCTTCTCACCTTAAATATCACCTTTATCCACTACTATTTATCACGTCGCTTCTCTCTCTATCTACCATCTTTATCCACTCATTAATCATCACGTCCTTTCTGCTTGATCCTTATTCATATGACAAAAAATACGTACATACACCACTCTGTCGACTCCTGTTCATGACTCATTCGACCAGTCTATTCCGTCATACTTCCTGACATCCCGCCTGAAAATTCTTATGTTCGATTTGACCCTGCACAACGTTACACACCACAAATAAATACACTGACTATCTACCATAAATTGCCTACTTTCGATCTATCCTAACTTTTCCATAATTTGATGTTAGAAATGTGATGAAGCCCACGAGATTGTTTTCCCTTGATCGTCTCAATCAGTACAGCATTTTCATGGACAATCCGCCTCACTCTGAATGGTCCACTATACACCGTAAAGAATTTGCTAGTTAGGAATCTGTGCTTCTTTGATAATCGATGAGTTTTAATTAGAACCTTGTCTCCTACTGCCAATTCGATCTTACGGGTATTTCCTCTCTGCTTCTCCTGCCTATCCTTAGCTGCTTTCTTAATACTCTCTATCGCAACCTTGACAATTTCTGTGTGCCTCTGCTTTCCTGATCGCGGAAAACCTACCAGCTCCCTGACTCGATCTGGTGGTGGTTCATTCTTTAGTACCGTAATTGGTGATAAACCAGTTGCTCCATGTGGTAGCTCATTGAGGATGTCCTGAAAATCTTTGAGAAAAATACTCCAACTTCTATGTTGCCTATGGCAATAGATCTTACACAACTTTCCCAGTTCTTTTACCACTCTTTCACTGGGGTTACTTGCAGCATGGTATCGGGATGTGAACACCGGTTTTATCCTTCTTCTCTTCAGTGTGGTTAGCCATTGTCTGGATCTATATTGTGGTCCATTGTCAGCTATGAACTTTTCTACAGTTCCTACTTCTCGCAAAAAGTTTTTAACGAACGCTGCTGCTACTGTCCTTCCCGTCGCACGTTCAAATGCGGTAAAAGTCACATACTTTGACACCAATTCCACTGCTACTAAAACATATCTGTATCCCTGCACTGACTTAGGTAGCGGGCCAAACAAATCTGTTGCTCCGAATTCTCTCAATCTACCTGGCACTATCGGAAAAAGCGGTGCTTTGCATGAGATAGTTAACGATTTTGCCTTCTGGCACAATTTGCAACTACCAAGCACGTCCTTGATCCTCTCTCCATACTAATGAAATAAACTGATTCCCTTAATTTCTTACAGCATTTCCTTGCCCCGTAATGCCCGTAACTTAGGTACGTGTACCAGATCAGCTTGTTGACTATTTCATTTGGTATACACAACACCCAGTCCTGTGTGTTCGGATTTCTACGGTAGAAAAGGACCCCATTCTGAATTGTATAAAAGCGCGCTATATTGGCATCTAAGTTTGCTCTAACTCTGTCCTTCACCATTCTCCATGACGCGTCTATATCCTGCTCTTTCGTGATATTTGTGAGTACCGCCCCTATGTATTTCTCGAACGGCACGCCCTGCATAAACAATATGTCATATCTGTTCTCGTTTACCTCCTCATCAAAGCATTGACCATGACCTACTGGGTTCCTTGACAACGCATCTGCCACTATATTCTGTGGCCCAGGAATATACATGATCGTAAACTGAAACTCCTGTAAATAGAGTGCCCACCTAGCGAGTCGTCTATGGTTAAGTTTGGCCGACATCAGAAACTGTAGTGACTTGTGGTCAGTATAGACTTTAGTATACCTCCCATACAAATAGTATCTAAACTTACTAAAACCCCATACTATTGCCAAAGCTTCAAGCTCAGTTACCGTGTAATTTCTCTCAGTTTTGCTAAGCACTCGGCTCGCAAATGCAATAGGTTGTTGTATTACTTCTCCTCCTTGCTCTTGCTCTTGGAACAATGTTACCCCAAGTCCACTACGAGAACTGTCTGTGGCCATACAAAACTCTTTCCCTTGGTCTGGATGCCCGAGAAGAGGTGCCGATAGCAGTGCCTTCTTTAACGCCCCATACTCTTCCTGCGCGACAGGATCCCAATTCTTTCCAGTCAGCTGACATAGCCTGGGTGTCGCGGCACCCCCAATCTTAATAAACCTCCTGTAAAAATTGATTGATCCTAAATAACCCCGTAGCTGACGTTTTGTTCTTGGCACCGGAAAATCTCTGATTGCTTCGAGTTTGTCTGGACTTGGTCTTATTCCCTCTGGTGTCACAATGTGACCTAGAAACTCGATTTCTTTTCGTCCAAATTCTGACTTTCCCAGATTCACGGTTACCCCATGTCTCTCCAATGCATCGAGCAGTATGCTTAACGTTCTATTGTGGTCTTCCCAGTTTCTTTCTGCTATCAGGACATCATCCACGTACTGTATTACCTTATCTTTTATTTCATTAGGAATGACAGTATTTAGCGCTCTGATAAATGCCGCGGAAGATACATTTAACCCAAATGGTAATTTCCGGAATTGGTACGATTACCCGTAGCACAAGAAAGCAGTGTATTTTCTACACCCCCTATCTAACTCCACCCGCCAGAAACTCATTCTCAAATCAACTGAGCTGAGAACTCTGATCCCGTGAAACCATTGCAGCAATTCATCAAGTGTGAGAGGCCGATCTGTCTTTGGCTCTATTATCTTATTAATCCTTCTCGCATCCAAAACTACACTCCTGGAAATGGAAAAAAGAACACATTGACATCGGTGTGTCAGACCCACCATACTTGTTCCGGACACTGCGAGAGGGCTGTACAAGCAATGATCACACGCACGGCACAGCGGACACACCAGGAACCGCGGTGTTGGCCGTCGAATGGCGCTAGCTGCGCAGCATTTGTGCACCGCCGCCGTCAGTGTCAGCCAGTTTGCCGTGGCATACGGAGCTCCATCGCAGTCTTTAACACTGGTAGCATGCCGCGACAGCGTGGACGTGAACCGTATGTGCAGTTGACGGACTTTGAGCGAGGGCGTATAGTGGGCATGCGGGAGGCCGGGTGGACGTACCGCCGAATTGCTCAACACGTGGGGCGTGAGGTCTCCACAGTACATCGATGTTGTCGCCAGTGGTCGGCGGAAGGTGCACGTGCCCGTCGACCTGGGACCGGACCGCAGCGACGCACGGATGCACGCCAAGACCGTAGGATCCTACGCAGTGCCGTAAGGGACCGCACCGCCACTTCCCAGCAAATTAGGGACACTGTTGCTCCTGGGGTATCGGCGAGGACCATTCGCAACCGTCTCCATGAAGCTGGGCTACGGTCCCGCACACCGTTAGGCCGTCTTCCGCTCACGCCCCAACATCGTGCAGCCCGCCTCCAGTGGTGTCGCGACAGGCGTGAATGGAGGGACGAATGGAGGCGTGTCGTCTTCAGCGATGAGAGTCGCTTCTGCCCTGGTGCCAATGATGGTCGTATGCGTGTTTGGCGCCGTGCAGGTGAGCGCCACAATCAGGACTGCATACGACCGAGGCACACAGGGCCAACACCCGGCATCATGGTGTGGGGAGCGATCTCCTACACTGGCCGTACACCACTGGTGATCGTCGAGGGGACACTGAATAGTGCACGGTACATCCAAACCGTCATCGAACCCATCGTTCTACCATTCCTAGACCGGCAAGGGAACTTGCTGTTCCAACAGGACAATCCACGTCCGCATGTATCCCGTGCCACCCAACGTGCTCTAGAAGGTGTAAGTCAACTACCCTGGCCAGCAAGACCTCCGGATCTGTCCCCCATTGAGCATGTTTGGGACTGGATGAAGCGTCGTCTCACGCGGTCTGCACGTCCAGCACGAACGCTGGTCCAACTGAGGCGCCAGGTGGAAATGGCATGGCAAGCCGTTCCACAGGACTACATCCAGCATCTCTACGATCGTCTCCATGGGAGAATAGCAGCCTGCATTGCTGCGAAAGGTGGATATACACTGTACTAGTGCCGACATTGTGCATGCTCTGTTGCCTGTGTCTATGTGCCTGTGGTTCTGTCAGTGTGATCATGTGATGTATCTGACCCCAGGAATGTGTCAATAAAGTTTCCCCTTCCTGGGACAATGAATTCATGGTGTTCTTATTTCAATTTCCAGGAGTGTAGTTTAATTGACCCATCCTTTTTTTCAACACAGACTAAGGGGCTGTTGTACGGACTGGATGCTGGTTCGATAATCCCTTGTTCTAGCATGCTTTCGATCTCAGCTTTTACTCTTTCTTTGTACACAACAGGTATCGGGTACACTTCGGCCCTAAACTCTTTATGGGGCTTGACCTTGAATCTATACACAAAATTTCTTATTGTACCCGCATCATGTTTAAATACCTTCCTGTTCTCGTATAAAATTTTCTGCAATTCGCCGTAGACCGTGGTCCCTCGTAAATGCCATATTTTCTGCTTGATATCCTCCTCCAAACATTTATGAATTTCCTCCTTCTCTTGTTTGAACCCCTTATTCTGTGCCTGTCGACCGGACTTTACCGCGAGACATAATGCTAAGTGTGCGTTATCTTTAGGACATAAGCAATCGTCGAATCTTAATGTAATTTCCACCGAATCTCGTTTTAACTCCATCAAACCATTTCTCATGTTAACGACTGCTTTATATTGGTTCAAAAAATTTACGCGTAATATCCCTTCAACAGTTAGTGACGACACAATCATGAACACTGTACTAAACCTCTTCGCATGGCACACAAAGTCTACCTGCGCTTGTAACTTCACCTCAATTCCCTTTCCTGTAACTGCCCCTCTCACTGTTGTCCTTTGCAATGGCAACGTTGGCCATGGTTTTGTAAGACTACAACACTTAAACACATCTTCCCTCAAAATACTCATTACACTGCCTGTGTCGATGACACATGGTACGATTACATTATTTGTTTCTACGCTAATTATTGGGTGGACTTCACTCTCCACATCTCCTACCTCCTCTTACAGATTCTCTCTTAGTTTTCCGTAACGATATACCTAATATTTACATCATTAATAGTCCTGGCTTGTACCCCTCTATCATGTAGTCACCTTCTTGTCCCTCGGTCATTGTGACAGTGATTGTCCTGTCGTGAACCCAATGACTGCCTATCCTCTCTTCGCCCATCATTTTCATTTTCCCTTCTTCTTCCATCTCTGTCCCATCTTCTATTTTCCCGGTTTACCGATCGATATCCCCATGAATTCTGTCCCCTATTTCCTCGCCATCTTCCATTTCCGTCATTCCTCTGATTCCATGCTCTCCTGTCATTCTGATAGTTTCTGCCGTTCGTATCCTCGACTCTGTCTGACCTATGAATCGTGTCTCCGTTCACAATGTTGCTCTCATTACCCAGTTCCTGCAACAAGTGTTGAAATGACGCAGAATCGTCTACGCCTCTGCCTGCTATCACTATATCTTTGCGCAATTTCACTGCCAACTTCGTTATACAGATCCTAATGAGTTTCCCAGTTTCGTATGGCACATCCAAATACCTATTTCGTCTCAGCATTTCCTGAGAGCACGCCACTGGATCTCTTATACCACCTTCGCTACAATTTGGCATCATCAATATGCTTTGCTTAACCTGGTCCTGTTTATTTTTCGACCAGAATTCATTTAAAAACTTGTCACAAAATATCTTGTAGCTACTACAGTCTTTAATAATTTCCTGCATTTCCGCTCTAGCCTCGTCCCTCAAATGGTTACACACAAACTTCATTTTGAGAAGCGGTCCCCACGATGCAGGTAATGAATCTTGAAATTGATACAGCCACAGGCATGGATGTTGGTAGTTATCAGGATCAGGAAAACAAGTGAACGTTTGTACCGACACGAAGTGACTCCTACATTCTGCTTCTGCATTTATGGTTTTCGACCTTGGGCTATACCCAGTTGGGTTTGCCACCTGTTTTATCCGACACAACCGTTCTTCTAACTCTCTGAGTTCGTCTTCCTCTTTCTGCCTATTTTCTTTTTTTGAATTTATCTCACTCTCCCTCTGCAATCTACCTGGTGGTGTGTCACCTTCGCTACTGCATGCTAATTGCAACTGTGCTAGTTCTTCCCTATGTTTCCTATTTATTTCTAATTGCACCTCTTTAAACTCTAATAGTGATTGTATCTCTTCCTGCTCGGCATAAACCTCTCGCTGCGTACTGTCAAAGCCTGTCTCGCCTCTTATACTAATCTTTCCTACATCTGCACTAATTGTATTCATTCTGACCACAACCTCCACAACTTCATCCCTGTATTTATTTAGCGCCACTTCATGCCAGGTGATTTGAGCTTCCACACTGTCTAATGCCCCTTGTTTATCTGCAAGTAAGTCCTCCACTACCTCTTTGATTCCCTCATCCGGCAACACGTCCCTACGTTTTGTGACATCCCTCTCTATTGCAATTATTCGTACCTCCAAATTATTGGCTTTTTCTTTCACGGCGTCACATACTTGCTTCAACGCACCCAGATTCTTCTCCCCCTCGTCTAACCGATTATTAACTGTGGACAGACGCTCATCGATAACTGAGAGTAGCTTCCTCATTGCCTCTTTATTTCCCTTATCCATTGCCTCCAATCTTTCCTTACTATCTTTATCCATCGCTTCCAATATTTCCTTATTATCTTTATCCATCGCTTCCAATCTTTCCTTATTATCTTTATCCATCGCTTCCAATCTTTCCTTATTATCTTTATCCATCGCTTCCAATCTTTCCTCATATGCTTCCCATCTTTCCTTATTATATTTATCCATCGCTTCCAATCTTTCCTTATTATCCCTATTAATCGCTTCCAATCTTTCCTTATTCTCCCTGTCTCTCTCCTTATTATCTCTATCCATCCTCTGTAAAAAATGCAATAACACATTGTTATCTGCTACTTTCGGCGCGCTCACCTCGTTCGCCTGAGAAACAGTAGCTTCGCTAAGGGTAGCTACACTTTCACTGCATACCTGACCTAGTTAAAGCTCGCCCGCGTCGTCGGGAAAAGCCCCCGATTGTGGACAAAGCCCACCGCTTAAAGGATCACCTTGCCGCGGTCCACTGACAAATTCAGCCCCTTCTGAGTGTTTGCCGTTCTCGCTCATTAAGCCAAGGTCGACACCTACTTCCTGCTACACTGCTACATTCATCCCAGAATCACTATTCTCCATGGTGACTACACTTTTAGATTGCGACCTAGTTACTACGAACATTACGCAAAAAAAAAAAAAATTTATACAACAATCTTCCAGCCTTGGACGATATAGCAATTAAATACATAAAAAAATAAAAGATCCTCACCATTCCAGAAAGAAATTGCAAACAAAAAAATTTTTCTTCTTAGCGCTATCACAACATATTCCATCAAAAAAATCTTAACAGCAAACCCTAACAGTAAAATCCTGGCAGGGTTGAATTATGAGAGGCACCCGCATGCCTTGCTGATACTGTGGCATCAAGCAGTCAGGCCTGCAAGATGAGTTGTCTGCCAAGCGAGTGGATTCATTTTTTATTTATCAAGTAACATGAACTCTAGTACTCACAATTAAGTTAAAAGTTATTCTCCTGCTTGGATATTATGCAACGGAAACGCACATCTGACTATTAGTAATTTACACAACTCTGACTGTTCACTACGCACTGGCAATACCACATTTTCGTTCTTATTCAATGGCTTTGATCAACACGTGGCCATCGCACTGCATATGAATGGCATACACATTATAAATTCGAAGGAAAAGGCCACCAATCTTTTTCTTTTCACTATCTTATTTATTCCGATAAACTCTATAACCTAAACACACAAATTCCATAACCTACAACAATAACACATGAGAAATTCCGCCCAGTGGGCATGGCTTTACATTGGTGATTCTTTATCATATGGTCTCGTAATTATTTAACGCTACAGTGCACTTTCTGGATAGGATGGTGGATCTTTTGCTATATCTCACACTTCGACTCTCACAACCATCATCACGAAACTTTCCTCCAGACCGAGTGGTACAAAAGGAACATGCATAACCCACTACCTCTGAAACTACCTTGCTACTCTCCCATGCGAACCACACGTACCTAAATTACATGACATACACCACACTGCAACATGGAATACAACACAAGGAATAGTCACAACATTATCACTTTCAGCTCTCCCACTTCAATTAGTATTTATCCCAGTTTCACACGACACTGCCCCACTTCGAATTTTTTCTTTCCTACTATGAACTCTGGGGGATATATGCACGTCTTCCTGTGCAATGCAAGCCAAGTGGCGTTGCTGGATAGACGACTGACTCACCTTGCTTCTCTCTCAGAGTATTATAGTTTGAATCAAGCGTCACACGGAAACATAACACGCAATGTAATATTAAGAACATATTCATCACACACACGAGTCCTCAACTGATACCATGGACGAGTACTTCTCTTTATCCTTTGTCTCATACACAGATTGAGACTCACACAGAACTCACCACGTGGAAGTACTCGTCTCTAATTTCAAGTCCTGCACACGCCATTTCTTAAATATTTCCAACTTATAGTAGACACGCTAGTAATTCAGCTTAACTTAAGCACTCAGAAGTATTTCAACTTATTGCTACACGTGGTTTCATTGTGACCGTTAGTCACTTCCGAAGATTACTACAATCACCTTAATATTACCTGCCTGGCATTTAATTCTCCCCACAAAAGTTCCTGAAATAGAGAAATTATTATTCCAAACCACTCTTTTGTCTTTACGGACCACACCTAAGACAGGTCTTACCAACACTAGATCCTGCGACAGAGTGCTGAAACATGGCCGTTCTTCAGGTCCTCTCGCACCTCTGCCGAAGTGGGGGAGCACCTTGCTACCGTATTGGTCAGCCACATTTCAGGCGCTCAAAGCTCCGGTAAGTTTCATCTCTTTGGTTCCACCAAAGGTGACCAAAAGAACGTCTCAAAGATGATCATATATTCACATTCACTATCTGTGGTTAGCAGACGACCATACATTCATTCATTTCACAGATCTCACCAAACTGGTTGTAGGGATTTATTTTGTGGGAGTGCACATGTGATCAATTAAATAAATAAATTGTCATTCTTTCCCACACTGGCATCCGGCTTCGCTGTATTAATTGAAATTGAGTTATTATTAGAAATAATATGTTGTACTGACAAGAATAATGAAGTATGTTGTACCTATTTTCAATGTCGGACGGTACTGTACCCTTTCACCACCGGCTACCCATGCAGGAAAAAATGGCACGGTACTATCCTTGCAATGCGAGGGTAGTTCCGAACATTTTTTTAAGAAAGCTGTATTAGAACAAACATAGCAAGTCATCATAATAACCAGGAGGAGACCTTAGCCCCTGGTGACCTCAAATAGACGACCAAATGCTGTTACTTTACCAAATTATTGAGACAGTTGTTGCATTATTGTACTCTCCACAATGTGAACTGTGATACATACTGAGTGATCACTGAAGGACATGGAGAAGCAGCGAAGTCGGGTGACAGAGCGTGATTACCACCTGACATGGTTTGGAAGAGGCCTCATTGTGGGTCACCATTTGGCCTACTGGTTGAATCGTGCAATACCCAGATATATAGGTATTCAGATGTGACAGTGGTCCGATATTCCAGCAAATTTTTAGATGCAGTTTCCGACTTTTAGGCAAAACACTGCTTTTTATTGTTATCTAAACATGTTTCAGCACCTCTGTGCCATCATCAGTGGGTTTTTGTTTATCAGACAATAGTAAACGTGAACATATTTTAAGCTGTTACTGATCTAACGAAATGAAGCCTAAGACAGTTTTTGTTCATTTTTGTTCTTACCTTTATTAATACACTACATGCAGAATCATCAGTATGGTAAGCATATAATGTAAAATCAAGATAAGAACAAAAACTGTCTTCAGGCCTCATTTTGTTAGATCAGTACATTCAATTTTACAGTTGTTCAATAAACGAAACCTACTGATGATGGCACAGAGGTGCTGAAACATGTTTGGGTAACAAGAAAAAACAATGTTTTGCACAAACCGCGAAACCTATATCCAATTATTTAACTGTAAACACGGAAAAAATGCAAGAGCTGCAATTCCAATAGATGGATATTGGACCACATGGGAACTGGAGGGCAGGCATACTCGTTGTGGAAGTTCCAGTCGACACCATCTGACCACCATAATGGAGGATCGCTGTACAGTGAACCAAGCACACTTTAACCTATTCGCCTCTGTGACTGACATCCTAGAACAAGTAATGGACTCTTTCGACATTTCACGTCATCCCACACCATCGGCCGGAGAGTAGGAGCAGTTGATTAGGGAATTACTGTTGCATGCGTGACTACGACACAAACGGCTTTGTCTGGGCTGGTGCCGTGACCGGGAAGCATGCACTGCTGATGAACAGAGACGCATTGTGCTCAACGATGAATCGCTTTCCGCACTACCCCGGGCGACCATAGTCCGCGATTAGGGCGACGATCTGCTGAGAGGTTCCATTCTTACAACTTTTTTGGAGAGGCACAGCAGTCACTCCTGCGTCATGGTGTGAGCAGCCGTTGGGTGTGACGTCAATTGACAGCTGGTAATGACAGAGAGAACTCTAACGGCACAACGGTACGTTACGCACATCCTGCGTCCTCGTGCGTTACGCGGTATTAGGCGGCTTGTCCCGGTCCGCGTGGCCACCCCGTCGGAGGTTCGAGTCCTCCCTCGGGCATGGGTGTGTATGTTGTCCTTACCGTAAGTTAGTTTAAGTTAGATTATGTAGTACGTAAGCTTTGAGACAGTTGACCTCTGCAGTTTGGGCCCATAAGACCTTACCACAAATTTCCAATATATATATTTTTTTTCCCACGTGTGTTATCTCTCACGCGGCAGTATCGTGATACCATTTTTCAGCACAACAAACCTTGTGCACACATGACATGTGTCTCTATGAACTGTCGGACTGTCTGCGACACTCTCGTGATTATCAAGGTCAACAGACAGGTCACCAATAGAAAATGTGTGAGGCAAACTCGGACGTCAACTCCATCGCAGTGCCAGTATCCAGGACATTAATGAACAGTTACAAGAGTTGTTGGCTAGCTTGCCTTAGGAAAGGATACAACTGTAGGCATCCAGCTCACAGTTAATGTAACGCCATACTGCCAAGTTCCCTGTAAATTTGGGAATAGTCTCACATACCCTCTCAACTCAAGTTTCATTTCGTTCCCTCGTCCCCTTCCAGGCGCTGAACATTCTTTTTTCAGGCAGTACATTATTTACTCGAACTACTTCTATTTAGAGCTCACTCGTAATGTTGTTCTTAAATCTTTTACTGTTGTTGTTGTTGTTGTTGTAGTGGTCGTCATTCCAGAGACTGGTTCGATGCAACTCTCCACGCTACTCTATCCTGTGCAAGATTCTTCATCTCACAGTACCTACTGCAACCTACATCCTTCTGAATCTGTTAAGTGTATTCATCTCTTGGTCTCCCTCTACGATTTTTATCCTCCACGCTGCCCTCCAGTACTAAACTGGTGATCCCTTGATGCCTCAGAATATGCCCTATCAACCCATCCCTTCTTCTAATCAAGTTGTCCCACAAATTTCTCTTCTCTAAAATGGCTCTGAGCACTATGGGACTTAACATCTGTGGTCTTCAGTCCCTTAGAACTACTTAAACCTAACTAACCTAAGGACATCACACACATCCATGCCCGAGGCAGGATCCGAACCTGCGACCGTAGCGGTCACGCGGTTCCAGACAAGCACGTAGAACCGCAAGGCCACACCTGCCGGCAACTCTTCTCTCCAATTATATTCAATACCTCCTCATTAGTTATGTGATCTACCCATCTAATCTTCAGCATTCTTCTGTAGCACCACATTTCGAAAGCTTCTATTCTCTTCTTGTCTAAACTACACTCCTGGAAATGGAAAAAAGAACACATTGACACCGGTGTGTCAGACCCACCATACTTGCTCCGGACACTGCGAGAGGGCTGTACAAGCAATGATCACACGCACGGCACAGCGGACACACCAGGAACCGCGGTGTTGGCCGTCGAATGGCGCTAGCTGCGCAGCATTTGTGCACCGCCGCCGTCAGTGTCAGCCAGTTTGCCGTGGCATACGGAGCTCCATAGCAGTCTTTAACACTGGTAGCATGCCGCGACAGCGTGGATGTGAACCGTATGTGCAGTTGACGGACTTTGAGCGAGGGCGTATAGTGGGCATGCGGGAGGCCGGGTGGACGTACCGCCGAATTGCTCAACACGTGGGGCGTGAGGTCTCCACAGTATATCGATGTTGTCGCCAGTGGTCGGCGGAAGGTGCACGTGCCCGTCGACCTGGGACCGGACCGCAGCGACGCACGGATGCACGCCAAGACCGTAGGATCCTACGCAGTGCCATAGGGGACCGCACCGCCACTTCCCAGCAAATTAGGGACACTGTTGCTCCTGGGGTATCGGCGAGGACCATTCGCAACCGTCTCCATGAAGCTGGGCTACGATCCCGCACACCGTTAGGCCGTCTTCCGCTCACGCCCCAACATCGTGCAGCCCGCCTCCAGTGGTGTCGCGACAGGCGTGAATGGAGGGACGAATGGAGACGTGTCGTCTTCAGCGATGAGAGTCGCTTCTGCCTTGGTGCCAATGATGGTCGTATGCGTGTTTGGCGCCGTGCAGGTGAGCGCCACAATCAGGACTGCATACGATCGAGGCACACAGGGCCAACACCCGGCATCATGGTGTGGGGAGCGATCTCCTACACTGGCCGTACACCACTGGTGATCGTCGAGGGGACACTGAATAGTGCACGGTACATCCAAACCGTCATCGAACCCATCGTTCTACCATTCCTAGACCGGCAAGGGAACTTGCTGTTCCAACAGGACAATGCACGTCCGCATGTATCCCGTGCCACCCAACGTGCTCTAGAAGGTGTAAGTCAACTACCCTGGCCAGCAAGATCTCCGGATCTGTCCCCCATTGAGCATGTTTGGGACTGGATGAAGCGTCGTCTCACGCGGTCTGCATGTACAGCACGAACGCTGGTCCAACTGAGGCGCCAGGTGGAAATGGCATGGCAAGCCGTTCCACAGGACTACATCCAGCATCTCTACGATCGTCTCCATGGGAGAATAGCAGCCTGCATTGCTGCGAAAGGTGGATATACACTGTACTAGTGCCGACATTGTGCATGCTCTGTTGCCTGTGTCTATGTGCCTGTGGTTCTGTCAGTGTGATCATGTGATGTATCTGACCCCAGGAATGTGTCAATAAAGTTTCCCCTTCCTGGGACAACGAATTCACGGTGTTCTTATTTCAATTTCCAGGAGTGTATTTATCGTCCATGTTTCACTTCCATACATGGCTACACTCCACTTTCAGAAACGACTTCCTGACACTTAATGTTCATAAATTTCTCTTCTTCAGAAATGCTTTCCTTGCCATTGCCAGTCTACATTTTATATCCTCTCTACTTCGACCATCATCAGTTATTTTGCTCTCCAAATAGCAAAACTCATTTATACTTTAAGCGTTTATTTCCTAATCTAATTCCCGCAGCATCACACGATTTAATTCGACTACATTCCATTATCCTCGTTTTGCTTTTGTTGATGTTCATCTTATATCCTTCTTTCCAGACACTGTCCATTCCGTTCAGCTGCTCTTCCAGGTCCTTTGCTGTCTCTGACAGAATTACAATGTCATCGGCGAACCTCAAAGTTTTTATTTCTTCTCCATGCATTTTAATTCATACTCCGAATTTTACTTTTGTTTCCTTTACTGCTTGCTCAATATACAGATTGAATAACATCGGGGAGAGGCTACAACCCTGTCTCACTCCCTTCCCAGCCACTGCTTCCCTTTGACGTTCTTCGATTCTTATAACTGCCATCTGGTTTCTGTACAAATTGTAAAAAGCCTTTCGCTCCCTGTATTTTACCCCTGCCACCTTCAGAATTTGAAAGAGAGAATTCCAGTCACCATTGTCAAAAGCTTTCTAAGTCTACAAATGCTAGAAACGTAGGTTTGCCTTTCCTTAATCTATTTTCTAAAATAACTCGTAGGGTCAGTATTACCTCACGTGTTCCAACATTTCTACGGAATCCAAACTGATCTTCCCCGAGGTCGGCTTCTACCAATTTTCCCATTCGTCTGTAAAGAATTCTTGTTAGTATTTTGCAGCTGTGGCTTATTAAACTGATAGTTTTCTTTGGGATTGGAATTATCATATTCTTCTGGAAGTCTGAGGGTATTTCGCCTGTCTTATACATCTTGCTTACTAGATGGTAGAGTTTTGTTAGGCCTGGCTCTCCCAAGGCTGTCAGCAGTTCTAATGGAATGTTGTCTACTCCCGGGGACTTGTTTCGAATTAGGTCTTTCAGTGCTTTGTCAAACTCTTCACGCAGTATCATATCTTCTATTTCATCTTCATCTACATTCTCTTCCATTTCCATAATATTGCCTTCAAGAACATCGCCCTTGTATAGACCCTCGTCCTTCCACCTTTCTGCTTTTCCTTCTTTGCTTAGAACTGGGTTTCCATCTGAGCTCTTGATATTCATGCAAGTGGTTCTCTTTTCTCCAAAGGTCTCTTTAATTTTCCTGTAGGCAATATCTATCTTACCCCTAGTGATATGTACCTCTACATCCTTACATTTGTCCTGTAGCCATCCCTGGTTAGCCATTTTGCACTTCCTGTCGATCTCATTTTTGAGGCGTTTGTATTCCTTTTTGCCTGCATCATTTACTGCATTTTTATATTTTCTCCTTTCATCAATTAAATTCAATATCTCTTCTGTTACCCAAGGATTTCTATTAGCCCTCGTGTTACCTACTTGATCCTCTGCTGACTTCACTATTTCATCTCTCAAAGCTACCCATTCTTCTTCTACTGTATTGCTTTCCCCCATTCTTGCCAATCGTTCCCTAATGCTCTCCCTGAAACTCTCTACAGCCTCTGGTTCTTTCAGTTTATCCAGGTCCCATCTCCTCAAATTCCCACCTTTTTGCAGTTTCTTCAGTTTTAATCTACAGTTCATAACCAAAAGATTGTTGTCAGAGTTCACATCTGCCCCTGGAAATGTCTTACAATTTAAAACAACCAGTTTCCTGAATCTATGTCTTACCATTATATAATCTATCTGAGACCTTCCAGCATCTCCAGGCTTCTTCCATGTACACAACCTTCTTTCATGATTCTTGAACCAAGTGTTAGCTATGATTAAGTTATGCTGTGTGCAAAATTCTACCAGGCGGCTACCTCTTTCATTCCTTACTCCCATTCCATACTCACCTACTGCTTTTGCTTCCCTTCCTTTTCCTACTATCGAATTCCAGTCACCCATGACTATTAAATTTTCGTCTCCTTTCACTATCTGAATAATTTCTTTTATCTCATCATACATTTCATCAATCTCTTCGTCATCTGCGGAGCTAGTTGGCATATAAACTTGTACTACTGTGATGGTTCAAATGGCTCTGCGCACTATGGGACTCAACATCTGAGGTCGTCAGTCCCCTAGAACTTAGAACTACTTAAACCCAACTAACCTAAGGACATCACACACATCCATGCCCGAGGAATGATTCGAACCTGCGACCGTAGCGGTCGCGCGGTTCCAGACTGAAGCGCCTAGAACCGCTCGGCCGCAAAGACCGGCGTCTGGTTTAACTATATTTTCAGTATATAACTTGTTCAAAACAACTCACCATACCTTTCTCAGGTTTCCGTCAACACTCCACACCGAGTAGACATACAGCAAACCATCAGCCCTTTCCGGAACGTCTAACTCACTTTTCAGCTAGTACTTCCTATCCGCGCCTAGGCACCTTCATCTCAAGTTCCTGGACTTCGCTCTTTTTTAATTGATGTAGATTTCCGTGTACGTTGTACGCTAGCAGACGAAGGTAGTCTAAAATGCATCACTGATTCACACAGATCGGTCCAGCAGCTCTCTAGCACGAAGTTCAAGAAGTCCTGTATTCTAGAATCCTGGAATTCTCAGATATTCCCTTCATTTCAGTTACAATAAGCAGACAGCGGGCTTAACGGAAATTCCGCAAAGGAGCCGAAGGTAACCATTAATATCATGCAGCCCAGACAGCCGTTAGATTCAAAATCTGTTTTGTACCTTCGACAGCTGAGTGGATGATTCCCACGAAATACCTGCTCAGCCGGAAAGGCACGCCCATTTAATGGACACTGTAGTCATTTCCACTCGTCACATTAATTTCACCGAAAGCCGCCATTATTCGAGCCGCAAGTATTCGTCACAGACTATATTTATCTAAGCACAACAAAATAAGTCGCCACCTTCTTAAAAGGGAAACTCCCCATAGCAATAAGCAGACAGCGGGCTTAACGGAAATTCCGCAAAGGAGCCGAAGGTAACCATTAATATCATGCAGCCCAGACAGCCGTTAGATTCAAAATCTGTTTTGTACCTTCGACAGCTGAGTGGATGATTCCCACGAAATACCTGCTCAGCCGGAAAGGCACGCCCATTTAATGGACACTGTAGTCATTTCCACTCGTCACATTAATTTCACCGAAAGCCGCCAATATTCGAGCCGCAAGTATTCGTCACAGACTATATTTATCTAAGCACAACAAAATAAGTCGCCACCTTCTTAAAAGGGAAACTCCCCATAGTAACCCCTCTCAGATGTAGTAGTAAAATGGCCTAGTGGGTAGCCTGCCAAAAACTGAGCCCAGATCAAGCATGAAAACAGGAAAAAGGTGTACTGAACTGTGAAAAAAGAAGCAAAATGAAAACTGTGAACGGTCCGAGGTTAGATGTGCAACACTGAGCTAATTACAAGAACCAAGACGTAGTGGTTGTGTGGTCACAGCCAATCGGGAGATCCGTGTTCACATCTCCCTCGTGCCCCATTTTTTCCCACAAATTTATGAACTGTCTGTCCGGTCATTGATGTGTCTGTTCTCCTTCTGTAGTGTTGGCAATTGTCGTACTACACATTGGCTATGGAATGGCAAGAATATACTGTATTACTGTCGCAAGTAAATGTGATGAATACTGAGAGCAGATGAGATGCTGTATAGAACTCTCACAGAAAGGAAAACAACAAATAAATGGGTGTGAACTGTGTGGCTCCGTAAACTTTCCCGGCATGATAATTGGTTGTATTCATGTTGTGTCTCCAGCCGGAACATACCGTCATCTCTACACTAAGTGACACGAAAGGCATTCAAAATCGGAACGCAAGAGTCATAACATGTACTTGTGTAGAGCAATACGTACGTCTAGAGGTCCCTTCCTTACACCTCGCTGTTGCAGACGGACGTTACACCACGATACAAACACAAACTTGAATACAGCGAGCAGACACTTCAATGACGGACAACAAGTTCCTAATTTTCATGAAGGAGGTTTGAACACGGAACTCTCCCTCCGCAGACTAACAGCTCAACCATATAACCACGACGCCATGACTGTTCAGATTCGATCGATGTTGCTCATCTTGCGCTTTGAGCGTTCACTGTTTCTATTTTGCTTCTTTTTTGGTAGTTCAGTATATCTTCTTGCTGTTTTCATGCTTGATCTGCATTCAGTATCTGACGGGCTATCTACCGGGCCATCTTACCACTAAATCTGAGGGGCTGTGTTGGAGAGTTTCCCTTGTTAGCAGGAGAAATGTGTGTCACAGGTTGATGAAGTTTGGTTAGTGGGGCGCTCAACTGCGCGTGTGTCACAGGATTTCCTCCCTCCTTTTTATTTTACGTTTTGTAAAGCACTTGGAACCTGAAACAACATACAATAGACAAATGACTTATCCTGGGACAGTGCATCCCTGTCAGCCTATAGTGTTAAATGGGAGAGTACTGCTCAGACTACACAGCTGTTGAGGTGTGGTTTCTGAGAGATAGAATTCTTAGTAGCAGAAACGCAGAACAATTTTCAAGTAACGATAGTGTTATACTCTGCCCACTCGTCTAATATAGGGTGCCTAGGAAAGCCGCTTTCTCTTATCGCTAGACAACAATTCAAGAAAATCGTATTAATGGAGTTTATTACAAAAGGAAATGATTACAATTCTTAACTTTGTGAGAGATAGACGTGTCGCAAGCAAGGGACGTCAGACAAAGATAAGCAAGCTCTTCAGTATATACAATTCGTAATACAAGTGAACCAAAACAGTTTCTAAGTCACTGTTGTAGCGTTCGTAGGTCGGCTCGACTTCAACTCAGGTCGCGGCCAGGCGGAGCGGCGTAGATGTCGCTCCTGTTTCGGTGTCGTCCTAAAGAGGGGTCTGTCACACACTATTGGCTGACGTCGTCTCGCAGCCCTGTCTGCTCTTCCGTTTTTGATCGTCGTGCCGGCGCTTGACGTTACGCCGGAACAGATTGTAGCCCGTTTTTATTGCTAACGGAAAGAGCTGCATCGTTCGTGGAGCTGCTGTTGATGAGTTTGAAGCTAATATTCGTTGGAACTATCTCCTGGATGAAGCCACCCAGTCGCACTCGTACGATAGTGTCTTATCCAGAAAATGCCAGTTGTCACAGTGGTAGTGTTCACCAGAGAGTCCACTGCTGTTGTCGGTCAAACCCGTGCCAGCTGTTTACGTGAGCATACAGGTTTCACTCTCTTGCGTTTTATTGCTTGCATACAATCATAAACACTACACAAACACTTATCACCGTCATCAGAAAAGAATTACACTTGACACAGTGCTAATAAGTCACGATGACACAATATCCCAGCATTTCGCTATATCCCACCCCCAACATCAATGAAAATAACGTACTTTTTTCAGATATTAGAGCTCCGATCTACATACCATACAACCAATTTTCGGCGACTGGAACTCTTGCTTGCTCGAGATAACTCTTCAGATGTGAAGATTACATCCATATCGGGCAAGTAAGAACACGTTCGCCATCTGTTCTTCCCCATTTTCGATCGTCTTACCAATTTCTTGCCCGAGTTGGGTGATTTTAACTGAACGTTCCTTGTACGGTGAGTCGGTTGGTGATAACATGCAGTTAAACCAAAGAATCCTGTGGTTGCCTGTAAATTCTTTAACTACAGTAGTGAAATGATTTTCGGGCTTGGCGACTAGTTCTTTTAAAACAGCTACGTCTCGACTCACATGAGAGGTGCTCCGCTAAGTTTGCGAATATGATGCTACACAACCATCTGAAACTTCCACTCATTCCGTAGGATTCACTGAAAAAGCTTCAAGGAAGAATTATGAGCAACATATACTAAGATGACAAAAGTCATGGGATTGCGATATGCACATATATAGATGGTGGTAGTACAGAGTACATAAGCTATAAAAGGGTAACAAATTGGCGGAGTAGACGTTTGCACTCAGGTGGGTCATGTGAAAAAGTTTCCGGTGTAATTATGGCCGCAAGCCGGTAATTAACAGACATCAACACAGAATGGTAGTTGGAGCAAGACGCATGGGACGTTCCATTTCGGAAACAGTTAGGGAATTCTGTACTTCGAGATCCACAGTGTCACGAGTGTGCCGAAAATACCAAATTTCAGGCATTACCTCTCACTACAGATCACGCACTGGCCGACGGAATTCACTTAACGACGGAGAGCAGCGGTGTTTTCCAAGAGTTGTCAGTGCTAACAGACAAGCAATGCTGCATACAATAACAGTAGAAATCAATTTGGGACGTGCGACGAATGAATCTGTTAGGACACTGCGCCGATATTTGGCAGTAGAAGATGGCGAGAGTGCCTTTACTAACAGCATGCGCCTGCCTCGCCTCTCCTGTGTTCTTGACCATAACGGTTTGACCGACTGGAAAACCGTGGCCTCGTCAGAGGAGTTCCGATGTCAGTGGGTAAGAGTTGATGGTAGGGTTCAAACGTGGCGCAGACCTCACTAAGCTATGGGTCCAGGTTGTCAACCAGACACTGTGCAGGTTATTGGTGGTTCCATAACGATGTGGGCTGTGTTTACATGGAATGGATTGGGTCCTCTGGTCCAACTGAAACGATTATTGGCCGGGAATGGTAATGTTTGGCTACTGTGAGACCTTTTTGCAGCCAAACAACTATGTAATTTTTATGGATGTCAATTAGCCCCATCACCGGGCCACAGTTGGTTAAGATTGCTTTAAAGAACATTCTGAACAATTCGAACGAATGATTTGACACCTACATCGGCCAACATAAATCCCATCGAACATCTATGGGACATTATCGAGAGGCCAGTTCGTGCACAAAATCCTGTTGAGGCAATACTTTCGCAATTATAGACGGCTATAGAGGCAGGATGACTCAGCATTTCTGCAGGGACATCTAATGACTTGATGAGGCCATACCACGTCGAGCTGCTGCACTACGCCGGACAAAAGGATGTCCGACACGACAGTAGGAAGTATCCCATTACTTTTGTCACCTCAATGTAATCTACTAACCGAGCCTATGATAGACGATGCTGCTAAAACTTCAGTGACCGTACTCACCACAATAAGATGTGACGTCTGAGTAAACTACCTAGTTCAAGGCTTTTGCTTGTGACGACTGCGATCAACTAATATAAAGTAGCCCTGGTGTCCCAATTCAGAACTAAGAATAGAGAAGAAACCAACTTTCACCTACATAGAAGTTCATTAAGTTACCACTACGCCTCGTCGCTCGCTGTAAACAATTATACACTGAAGCGCCAAAGGCAATGGTATAGGCATGCGTATTCAAATACAGAGATATGTAAACAGGCAGAATACGGCGCTGCGGTCGGTAACGCCTATGTTCTGTTGGCAGAAGAGCCAACACCGTGTTACTAGAGGAGGCCGAAATGCACGCGTTTTAGCTCACGCAGGCTGGCGTGAGGAGGGAAGAACTATACTGACGTGAGGTCTGGAACATGACAAGGAATTAGAATTCAGAAAGCGGACATAATTAGTTTGCTACTTAACTTTAATCCATTAACGATGAACGTCGCTCTTGACGGTATATGATTCACAATATTATCTGTTTCAGAATACATTCATAGTAACTGAATATGGCGCCTTGCTAGGTCGTAGCAAATGACGTAGCTGAAATCTATGCTAAACTGTCGTCTCTGCAAATGAGAGCGCATGTAGACTGTGAACCATCGCTAGCAAAGTCGGCTGTACAACTGGGGCGAGTGCTAGGGAGTCTCTCTAGACTAGACCTGCCATGTGGCGGCGCTCGGTCTGCAATCATTGATAGTGGCGACACGCGGGTCCGACGTATACTAACGGACCGCGGCCGTTTTAATGGCTACCACCTAGCAAGTGTGGTGTCTGGCGGTGACACCACAGCCTATATAAGACAAGTGTCTCGCGCAGTTGTTATATCGGTTACTGCTGCTACAATCGCATGTTATCAAGATTTAAATCAGTTTGAACGTGGTGTTATAGTCAGCGCACGAGCGATGGCACACATCATCCTCAGGTAGGAATGAAGTGGGGATTTTTCCTTAAGATCATTTCACGAGTATGCCGCGAATATCAGAAATACGGTAAAACATCAAATCTCCGACATCGCAGCGGCCGGAAAAAATATCCTGTAAGAACGGGACCAACGACGACTGAAGTGACAGAAGTGCAACCCTTCCGCAAATTGCTGCAGATTTCAATGCTGGTCCATTAACAAATGTCAGTGAACGAACCATTCAACGAAACAATATCAATATGGGCTCTCGGAGCCAGAGACCCACTCGTGTACCCTTGATGACAGCAGGACACGAAGCTTTACTCCTCGCCTGGGCCCCTCAACACCAACATTGGACTGTTCCCTGATCGAACGAGTCTCTCTTCAAATTGTATCGAGGGGATGGGCTTGTACGGGTATGGAAACGACCTCATGAATCCATGGACCCTACAGGTAAACAGAGGACTGTTCTAGCTGGTATGGTGTGAGGCGTGTGCAGTGGGAATGATATGGGGCCCCTGATACGTCTAAATACGACTCTCACAGGTGACACGTAAGTTAAGCATCCTGTCTGATCGACTGCATCCATTCATGTCCATTATGCATTCCGACGGTCTTGGGCAATTCCAGCAGGACAACGCAACACCCCACACGGCCAGAACTGCCACAGAGTGGCTCGTAAACACTTCCGCTGGCCACCAAACTCTCCAGAGATGAACATTATTGAGTCTATCTGGGATGCCTTGCAACATTCTGTTCAGAAGAGATCTCCACCCCCCCGTACTCTTACGGATTTATGGACAGCCCTACAGGATTCATGGTGTCAGTTCCCTCCAGCACTACTTCAGACACTGTAGAGTCCGTGCCACGCCATGCTGCGGCACTTCTGCGTGCTCGCAGAACCGCTACACGATATTAGGCAGGTGTACAGTTTCATTGGCTCTTCAGTGTACATATCGTTTTGATCATATCTGTCCTCCAAGATGTGAAAAAAATAAACATATTTTCTAAAAGCAAATGTATTCATTGATCGATAAGTAGCAGCAATTCCAAATTTCATTTTGCTGTCAATGGGTGCTGAAACTGACAAGAGCAGGCCACGACGTTCGGACCACAGATTTACTTCAGACTTTGTAACTTTTAGAAGTCCACTAGAATAACGTAATGTGCAAGTACTGAGTCGTACTACTTACGCGATTCCCAGAAAATCGAAGAGAAGTTTTATGCGTCAGTGATGTTCTGGTGCGTTGTGACCTTAACTACGAAATGACGGCAGTCATGTGGCTAGCGTTCAAGCTACGTATGTTCGAGTCTCGGTCCGGCACACAGTTTTAATCTGCCAGGAAGTTTCATATCAGCGCACACTCCGCTGCAGAATGAAATCTCATTCTGTGCCTGTAGTGATTTCCGAAATCCCTTACAACTGCAGTCGGGTGTGGCACCGAGAACTGGTTTGCGCCTGGACGTTTCGGTCTACATACACAGATTTCAAGGACAAGGGACAGGCTTGGAAAGCATCGATAAATAAAGATATGAATAACTTTATGCAGTAATGCGAGTTACAATATGCTATAGTATGATGGAAACGTATGATTAATCGCTGAATGTGATTTCGACATTACAAGTTGCAAGACCATATTTTCCATACAGACAAGGAAAACATGAATTAAAACGGCATCTACTACATCAAATGAAGCCAATTTTCCCGGATGCACAAAGAGTATTCAGAGTTTCCAAGAAAAAACAAAGCTCGTTGACATTTTGAAAATATTCTCTTTCTTCCGACAGTTTGGATGCACACCATGTGCAGCGCAACATTTTAGTAAATACGACGTTAATCCCAAAAGTAAGGTCTCCTATTTTTTGATAAGCACAGAATCCTATTTGTGTGGCGGTTGGTCACACTGTTATGAAGAGTGCTTCACGCGCTGTGTGTAAACATGCGCACACCGCGCTGAGGCGCTCAGTCTTGGCTTGGCAGCCGTTGAGAATGGAGCTCCCGTTGGATGTTACCACCAAGTCCGAATTGCGCGCAGTTATTCGGTTTTTGAACGCAAAGGGCACTGCGCCGGTTGAAATTCATCGCCAATTGACGGAAGAGTATGGTGAGTCGTGCATGGATGTCAAAAATGTTCGTAAGTGGTGTAGAGAGTTTGCAGCTGGTCGGACCGAAATTCACGACAAACAAGAGAGCGGGAGACCGTCAATTTCTGAGGAGACACTGTTGGAGGTTGAGCAAAGCATGCGCGAAGATCGGCGAATCATCCTGGATGATCTCTGCACGTTAGTTCCTGAGGTTTCCCGCTCACAGAATTTTAACGGAAGGTGTGCGCAAGATGGGTGCCACGCATGCTGACTGAGGACCACATGCAGCAACGAGTTGATGCTTCCCGCGCATTTCTTCACCGCCTTGCAGCCGAACAGGTCAACTAGTGTCACGGGTGACGAAACCTGGGCATACCACTTTACACCTGAGACCAAGCAACAATCACCCATCCTTCGTCACCAAAGCCGCGGAAGTTCAAACAAACACAGCCTGCCGGTAAAGTGATGACAACCGATTTTTGGGATCGAAAAGGGGTGTTGTTGGTCGACGTTATGGCCACTGGGACCACAATTAACGCTGACAGGTGCTGTGAGACTCTGAAAAAACTCAAACGGGCAATTCAGAACCGGAGAAGAGGCATGTTGAGCAAGGGCGTACACATTCTCCATGACAACGCTCGCCCACACATCGCTCGGCAAACCGTTGCTCTCCTGCAACAGTTTCAGTGGAACATAATCACCCACCCACTCTATAGTTTTGACTTGGCGCCCAGTGACTATCACCTCTTACCTACGTTAAAAGAACATTTGGCCAGCAGAAAGCGATTCAGCTCCGACGACGAGGTGAAAGAAGAGATTCATAACTTTCTGAACAGCATGGCGGCGAGCTGATATGGCATGGGCGTACAAAAACTGCCACAGCGTCTACAAAAATGCATCGACAGAAATGGTGACTATGTCGAAAAATAGCTAAATGTTCAAGCTGTAAACTGATGTAAACCATTGTAGAAATAAAACAGGTCTATGAACTTATAAAAAAATTAGGAGACCTTACTTTTGGGATTACCCTCGTACTTTAGGGAAAAGACCTTCAGATAATTGTCTGTGTTATTTTTTCTTTAAAACGCATTTAACCTGTTCGCCAGTTCCTATGACTTGTTCAGTTCTTCCAATGATTTGCTTTGATTCCTTTTTATTCCAACTGCTGTGTAAATGACCTCATATGGCAAGAACATTTCGTGCAGTCTTTCTCACGTGCCATGGAGTTTATGAATCTATTTAGGAAATGTCTTTTCGGATTTAACGTTGTTTCTACTCACCATGCGTATCGGTGCGTTTGTTGGCCAACTCGTGAGGAACTGAGCACTGGGCCATGCTTCTCTCATGGTAAATTAACGGGCCGATCGAAAACAACTGTGTTCCGCATATCTCTAACGATACTTATATATGAGTATTTATGTTCCCTGCAGGGCCCCAATACCATTTGTGATTTGTTTTGTGCTTCCACATTTCCCTTTCTTCCTTACCTTCTGTATGAAAGAATGAGTGAAAGTGTGTCTATTTAGTACTACATCAGTAGGTAGTAGTACAGCACTTCTATGACTGCTGCAGCCACATGGGGAAAACATAGTGGATTCAGGCAAAGGAGAGAGGTTTGTGTGTTATAAGTGGCCCTTTCCACGGTCATTAGGTTGTTGGCGGAGAGGACCCCTGTGGTGAGTTGCGCTTACTTGCAGTTTTGTTATTCGGGGAGTGTGCAAAAAAACTTGGCGCTGGGTGGCTGGTGATTGCACATCGTAATATTAAGAGCGAGAATAGAGACTTCGTCGTAGAATGTGAATTGTGTAAGTCTTCAGGCCTACCGGAAATGTTCTAATTCATTTCACAGCGATAGCCTCAGAATGATATTCAATAGTTTATTCAGAGCAGTAAATAGTGTATTTTTCAAGCTTTCTTCTGAGAATTACTTTGTCTTACGAGAACTTGTGGTGTGGAAATGTATTCCACGATGATATTCTGAAGCTTTGAGAGAATAAATTCTGTTAAGTGAGGATGTGCATGAAAATACAATCTCGTGTGAACGTTATATCATTTATTGTCGTAAATTCATTTCTGTTTCAGTTCTGAGTAACTTAGTGGCTTGTTTTTTATGGCACCACACTCTATGGTTGAGTCATGTGACAGTAAATATTCAGTGTAGTCAGACGTGTTCGCGTGACTGGATTGTGCTATACTCTGGTTTTCGAGAACTTACTTTGGTCATACAGGTCACTCGCACAGATGAGTCCGTTTAGGCCTCAGCTCCTCACGCTTATCGTTTGTTAATGTCCTTTGCAATTCGTTTGCATTATTCTTATCGTGACATGTATTTATCAGTTTAATTTATCTCACAGACATTCAGAAAATTTGTGATTGTTCTATTTCATCAAGTCTTGCACTCACGTCTATTTTGTGCATAGACTTGTTTTGTGTGTGAAAGCTCGGTACCAGTTCATTTTTACTGCAACCTTAATATGCTGGAATGCACGAACCTCGTGGTCTGTAGTTATATGGCGAAGGGCTGACTTCCTTCAGTCTGTATTCTTTTAGTGTGAACTTAATTTGCCTGTGAATCTGTCCCATCCTTCCTTCATTTTGTACGAATTATATTCATGCAGCGCCTCAGTATTATTCATTGGAATGACAGCAGTACACAAACGCAGACAACGACCACTTTAAGTTAGGTTCTTACGTTTTGTTTGAAACTGTTCCTTTCATGCGAATAAATCGTTAAATGTTGATGTTTATTTCTCAGGCAACCCCTACCTTCTTAGAATAAGCATAGCACATCCAACCTGACATTTTCCTAAGTGCAATAATTCTTGTACGCCAGAGCTTCCTACGGTCGCAGGTTCGCATCCTGCCTCGGGCATGGATGTGTGTGATGTCCTTAGGTTAGTTAGGTTTAAGTAGTTCTAGGTTCTAGGGGACTGATGACCTCAGAAGTCTCATAGTGCTCAGAGCCATGTGAACCATTTTGAAGCCAGAGCTTGTCATGTTTCTCAGAATTTAGTATATTGTGTAGACGCTTAACTTCCTGCTACCTTTCACTCGGAACGAATATACTTCATGGATAAATCGATTTTAATTGATTAACTGCTGAAAGCAATTAAGGATATAACGTTCATTTGGATCAAATCAGTGATTAATTCTTTTATAATTAAATTTCCCAACTTAGTTGGATGACGACCCTGATAGTTAAATGAGGAACGAGCAGAGCAGACCTCCGAGCTCCCAGTATATATTTCCATCCTTCGTAGGTCTATTTCTGACTATACAATAGATAATATTCACTTCTTGCGCATTATGTTGTCCCAGTGGACTCATAAAAGTGTACAAAGTTCGAAGTCGTCGTTGTCTCCCCTAAAGTTATTTTAACATACCATGAACGGTGGCTTAACAACGGTAACTGGTGCTCAAGGCAAACTTTGACTTTGCGTCTCCCTACCCCTCAACCCCTGCCGACACCACACCATTTTTTGTTTGTCCTCATCGTTGTTCCCTCGTTTATTCGTATCAACATAGCTTTGGAATTAAGTGAAAGGTACATATGTCAACAATTTTTTGCTACACTATTAAAATAATGGAACAAACAGTCCAAAGTCGCTTTGCCTGCAGAACAATAATTCGATTCATTTTTAACAATATAACTGTACGTCAACGCGAAACCGCGACAGACAAAGATAACAAACTCAAAATGTATTGTTTACATGTGCCGGGCGGCCATAATTAAAGTGCGGCTACTCATGGAAGTCCAGTGTGCGCCGTAATCATCGTTTAGTAACGAAACTTGGAAAGTAAGCTAACGCATTAATGTAGAATAGATTTACGCTGAAAAAAATAGTTCCAATTTTGGCCACCAGGTGCTGTACACTGTTTGCATGAAGGTACGACATTCACGATATCCTTTGACAACCCATAACGTGAGTGAGCAGTATCGCCATCGAGAAGGGAGATCGTGGGCTGTTTGTGGAACTGTTTTATGTGAACGGCAGCTATTACAGCGCTGCACTGACGTAATAATGCAGACTGAAAGATCTGTGGGGAAGCCCAATGCCATTACAAGGTTTAAGGAAGATACTGAAATAGGAAAACACGGGTTAGCTTGGTGTGGCACCTGGAAGGGGAAGGCATTCTCGAGTGTAAGTTATTGACGAGATTGTTGTTACTGTAACTGGCCACGCAGTACGTGCCCCAGATAGTGCTAGTGCTTCTGCAGTGTCACGAGAATTGGCCATCCCTTGGTCAACAGCACGGCAAGTTTTGCAGTCTATTTTACACTAGTACACATACAAGATTCAGACGGTGCAGCAACGGAATCCTCATGATCCACAGAAACGCTCTGCGTTTGCTCTTCAGTTTCTGGCACGAATCGAATTTGATGATATGTGGCTGGATAATATGCTATAGAGTAACGAGGAACATTTTGCCCTACGGGGTACAGTCAATACACAGAATTGCCGAATTTGGGATACTGTTAAACGTGTTGTGTGCGAAGAACCTTAGCAATCGTCGTATGTGACTGTATGCTGGGCGCGCGGGATTAGGCGAGCGGTCTAGGCACTGTAGTCGTGGACTGTGCGGCTGGTCCCGGCAGAGGTTCGAGTCCTCCCTCGGTCATGGGTGTGTGTGTGTGTCCTTAGGATAATTTAGGTTAAAAGTGTGTAAGCTTAGGGACTGATAGCCTTAGTAGTTAAGTCCCACAAGATTTCACACACATTAGAACATTTTTGAACTGTGTGCTGAGAATTCAAAAGTACCTTCATCGTCAGTCCGTTCTTCTTTGAAGATAACGTACACAGAGGGCCTGTCAGATGTACCGTGACGTTATCGAGACCTCCTTGTATACCATGTGATTCCTGCTTTGGAAGAGCGCAACTGTGTGGAGAACACTGTTTTCATGCAAGATAGGGCAACAGTTCATGTCGCTCGCTCTGTGAAGGATCTGCTTAGTGCAACCTTCCACGAAAGTGGTAACTCCAAAGGTCTTCCAGATGCATCACTCGCAAGGTTATCCGATTTAAATCCGTGTGACTTTTGGCTCCGGAAACATCTAAAAGAACGCGTTTACCAGGGAAATGTTCGGTCTCCACCTGATCTGAAGGCCAGTCTGCAGGAACACGTTCTTCAAATTCCACCGGAACTGCTGTAAGAAATTGTTGATCACTTCGTTTTACGGATGCAGCATCCCGTCCACGTCTCTGGTGCTCATATTGAACCAACTGTGTAAGAAGCGGTTAATAATGAAATTTACATGACGCCTTTCTCACTTGTTTCATCTTTTCTGCCCATGTTCTATTTCCAATCCAACACATATGGAAACATTTCTACATTGCCAGAATGAGAATTTCACTCTGCAACGGTGTGTGCGCTGATACGAAACTTCCTGGCAGATTAAAACTGTGTGCCGGACCGAGACTCGAACTCGGGACCTTTGCCTTTCGCGGGAGAGCTTCTGTTAAGTTTGGAAGGTAGGAGACGAGGTACTGGCAGAAGTAAAGCTGTGAGGACGGGGCGTGAGTCGTGCTTGGGTAGCTCAGTTGGTGAAGCACTTGCCCGCGAAAGGAAAAGGTCCCAAGTTGGAGTCTCGGTCCGGCACACAGTTTTAATCTGCCAGGAAATTTCTACACTTATTTCTTGCATTCACAGCGCCAGATTTGCTCCTGGTGTCCAAAATTGGAACTAATTTTTTCCTGTGTAAATCGGTTCCTCATTAACGTATTAGAATACCTACCAAGTTCCACTGCCATACGATAATTACAGTCCACACTGGGCGTCTGTGACTAGCTGCAGTTTAATCATAAAGCATAAAGCGGCTCCACATAATAGCCGAAAACAAGAAACAAGCACCTCCGTTCCAGGGAGGAGTAGGTCTTATGGAATGTCGTTCGACACAGTCAAATCGGCATCATCTCATTACTCTCTTTCGTACATGTACGCCTCCTTTCATATTAGTGCCATCCAATTCATTCCCAATCATCTTCCCCTTTTCTTTAAGCCTTCTTCGTGTTATTTGTCCGCGAGAAAACTGCGCCTCCTCAGAAGAAACGCCCAAGGCGAGCAGCCTTGTTGGCGTAAGCCAGTTACGTCACTGGCCATGGATCCACTTGCAATTTCTCGTCATAATATGCAAAATTTCAATTCATATACAAAAATGATTCATTTTTCTCACTGAAATCGTGATTATGTGGCAACAGTTTATGGAATGTTTTTATAAAACTTATTGACATTTGGGAGTGCTTCAGTTGTGTTCAAATTAATTAGTCGCATACGCACATGCACTTGAAAATACGCACTCGCAGATTGCATCTAATTAAAAAGTCGTCTTGCTAGAGAAGTACTTGATTCCCGGCGACCTAATTGCCGCAGGCTACAACGCGGTAGTCGGCACGCCACTTGCTGCGACGACGTAACAAGTCGCGGCGGCGCGACGCGACGTAGGCACGGAAAATGAGAGCAGCGCCCGCCGCGAGCCGCTGCGGCGCCTGCAGCTACATCTAGCGGCGCGCGCGCGCACTGCGTCGCCAGAAGCGAGAGTGACCTCCGCGCGAGCTCGGCTCGGCTCGCGGCCGAACCGGGCCACACGGGCAGTCTCCAGCCGTCTGTGGCGCGCTACGGTCGCTCTCGCATCCTCAGCAGCCGCGACCTCGCCAGCCAGCCAGCACGCCCTCTGCCAGCAGCCACTTTCACGGGACGCTCGCTTTCGCTCTCACTACCTGTTCCTCCGAGCCACTACTGCCGCCCGGCGTTTGACAAGTGTCGCGAACGACCCTCTGTGGTTTTTTGTTTCTTCTTAAAGTGTGTCGTGTCTCGTACGCCGCAAGAGTGCGCAAGTAGCTAACTACTGTTGTTCCGCTGTTGTGCCGCCAGTTGGTTGTCGTCTGCCTGTGCACGAGCGGTGACAACATCGATGCCAGGGGCGCCGTTATAGGTGAGTGACTTACTTACACCAGTATACTATCCTCTCTTTCTCTCTCTCTCTCTTTGTAAGCAATTATTTTCGGCTCTGCCTCTCACTGTGTGTGTGTGTATATATATGTGTCTCTGTCACGCCCTCCCACTCTAGGCCAATGACAATGCATACAACACACCTTTGGCGAATGACAGAAGTGCCTAACCAGGGAGGAAGAGAGCAAAACGATTTGCTGAGCGCGGCGCAGTTTGTTTTCGTCGCGAGAGTTGTGTGTGTGGGAGAGATATCGACTGGTTGCTTGGCTGGCGGCCGCGGCGGCGGAGGCGGCCTTGCCGCTTTAACGTGCCGCGATGACAGCGTCTGCCCCCGTTACGGCGCGGCGCGGGCTCTCCGGAGAAACGGCGCGAAGGAAAGGGAAAAAGCGAGCAGTGACACGCCGCAAAGCAGGCCAGGCCTGCACTAGACGGCGCTCTGCCGCTCTCGCAGGTCCCGTTTCGGTGTCCCGCGCGCGCGTCATTTTAGCCTCCGGCGGACGCGGGCGCTGCTCATAAATAGTGCGGCTTGTGAACTCGGCCTGGCAACAGCGACGCCGTGGCGTACACTCACTCGGCGCCCCAGATACTGCGCCGCCATCCGGCCGGCCGCCGCTGTATCAATTTCGGCGCCCACGGTCGTCATTGGCTGCAGTCGCGATACAAGTTGCTGTTGCTCCCTCCTTTTTTTTTTCACTCTTTCCCCTCCTTCGAGCCACGTTATCGCGGAGGATGGCAGTTACGCTTCTAAATCTGACTTCACCTCCTCATCGATTCTGACGTTGGTGTCATTATTAGGACATCCTCTGCGGCTCCCGCAAACGATAGAATACTCTCCGATCTCTAAAATTAAAAAAATTAAAAAATAGCGTGTATATCAAGTAAAAATAAGTAGACGATTTTTCCTTCATTGTTTGCCCTTTTTCCTACAGGGTACTAATACGAACACAGTTCAGTACATCCGGTGAACTGTCAATGAAATACGTCTATTTCAGGTTATAATAGGATCGTGAAATCTCTGTCCACATTAGTCGAAAGTAACGAAACTAATAAACAATATTCCATCGTTATTTTATCATATCGTTTCTGCGGGTGAATTTGTGAATATTGTTTTCTTGAAGATATGAAGTAAGCAGCTACTTTTCCACTTTTTTCTACAGCTTTCGCGTTTCGGCCTTTCACTCATCTTCAGTCTGTGAAATTCATTTTGACGTCATCAAATTTTACGCTGCATCAGTCACGCTAAAAGTGTTTGTAGTCGTATAATACGTAAGAGTAACGAGAACCTACGGATTAAAGAGGCAGCTGCAGAGTTAAAACTACTGTCGATACAAAACGTCTTATTGACGAAGATGTCAATTTATTACCCTAAATAAAGCTATAAAAAGAATAAGTGCTTTCTGTATTCCGTCAAGTCATTTAATCCGCAGCCATAAAGTTCATCAACAATTAACATGGATAAATTAATGAGCAGTGCTTGTCAGTACATGTGGTTTTTTCATAGAATGATAAGAATATTAACAATTTGTACATATGCAGTAATTCTCGAACTCTCCAGTCGTAAACGGAACAGTCAAAATCTTAAAATACGCCGCAATGAAATGTACCCTGTGCTATCCACTTTTTAAGTGTAGCTGTAACTTTTTGTGAGGGTAGTTCGTTTGTGTTAAAAACGCACATGGCGTAATATTTAAAGGCGCCAATTCAAACCCCACTTTTTCCTCAGTTTTTCCGACGCATTATGCAAACCGACGATAATGTATAACGTAAAATTAATGTGTTCTGAAATCAAATTTATTCAGTATTTTTACCTTTCAGACCAGTTTAATTCATGCAGTCTCGTTCGGGAAGCTGTCGTCGTAATCAGTGTAACTAATTTCTTCTGAAGTTACTGACAGTTCATTCATAACAGAAAGAACATCAGCTCAACTTCCGTGTAAGCTAACTTTATGAAACATCCCATAAATACAATTCTGACACGTTTCCAGCGATCGCCAAAGCTTCTAAGAAGACCCATTTGTCACAGGTTAATAGCCTGTAGCGCCATAAACTGGACTTGATCCTCTCGTCACTCTTTTTCCCATTCAGAAATGAACTACAAATCATTATTTCTGCCATTTAGATATGGAAGATTACTGTCGTAGAGTCTCTAAGTTAAGATTTGGTGCTGAAAGTGACAGAAATTTTGCAGGCACCGTGGCTCAGAGTTTTTTTGCAGGTCTTCGCTTCCTCACGTCTCCCGTTACAAGGCGTGTTTATAACCAGCGCTCATCCTCAGGAATCTTTGCTTCGTACTTGCTTGAGATCGTTAGATTATATATAATTACAATGTCAATATACAGTATTTTATTGTGTTTCCACAGTCAAGACTGAAGCGAAATGATTGTAAGAAACAACTTAGGAGTCTTTTCCGCCTATATGTTTTCATTAATTTCTGTAGTTGATATTTCTCGGTAACTTTATGTCCCTTTCAGTTTCCTCATTAACTTGCGTTGACGATTGTCTAGCTATCGAGTCAAGCAGTTGGTGACAAACCAGTCAATGCCTTTCTTTCGCCATCGTCGGTGATTGCGCTAGGTCGGGTACAGTTCGCGAAAGTTCAGGTGGTCACCCGATTGTTTGAAACAGGTATCAATATAAAGATCCTCGTTCCGAGAAATGGACACATATTCCGGTCTTACGTTGGTGTATGAAATGTGCTGTTTAGCTTGAATCGACGTCCATTAACACTGGAATCTACTTTCTACAGAGTTTGTAAAAAGTAAGTGTGAGACATAATTGAGAAGCACTAGTTTGCTTTTGTTCTACGGTATTACTTGTATTGTGTGAACCTGTTTTCGGCTTACAGGGCCTTCTTCAGAAATTTATTGACTGTTCTCGCCAAAGAAGTTGCAATGTTTCGAAACGACATTGGAAAAGACGTTAGATATCTAGATTGAAGCAAAAACGTACAGTAAATAACATCTTTGACAGTCAGTGAATGTCTGAAGATGGCCTTGTAAGCAGAAAACCGGTTAACACAATAAAAGTAATAGTGTAGAACAAAAGCAAGATAGTGCTTTTTGTTTATTGTAACGTTGTTCTACCAAGAACCGATGGAAGATTCAATTACAGTGGGAGAAACTTTAGGGGTTTACTTTTTACGTCAATACATTACAAAAAGTTTATATAAATATGGGTCCCAAAATCCTTCGTTTCGAATATATGAAAGGATTTATTACTCATGGCACAAAAAAACATACATTTATTGGCTCAAATGACTCTAAGCACTATGGGAGTTAACTGCTGAGGTCATCAGTCCCCCTAGAACTTAGAACTACTTAAACCTGACTAACCTAAGGACATCACACACATCCATGCCCGAGGCAGGATTCGAACCTGCGACCGTGGCAGCAGCGCGGTTCCGGACTGAAGCGCCTAGAATCGCTCGGCCACTCCGGCCGGCATACATTTATTCAATACACTGGCACGTATGAAAGAATTTATCATTCATAGCACACTAATGATACATTTAACGAACATATTTACATTTACAAAAATTGCTCGGAACAACCACCTCCTGCTTGCATGCATCCCCTGAGTTTCCGTTTTATCCTTTGCTGTAAGTTGCGAAAAACTCTTGGTCTATTCCGTGTTTGGTCAGATCTATTCTGCCTACGCTCCCTCATAACGTCGACAGAAAATGAATACATCAATGATACAAAGGACAAAGATACATTGGATTACAAACCTGACTACCGGACAGGCCATGTAGTGGATCCCATTCGACCAATCGACTGTTCAGAAACTGGTTGTTCCGATACTGGCGAACTATCCGTCAACATTCGTTGGATGCTAGGTTATTCCGTAAATGTTCTGCACATTCGTTATTACAGACACTGAATACATTATTGTGATGGAAGCTATTGTTAAACAATGAGGCAAAACAAAATACATGCCATGGTCAAATGTAGACAAGAGAATGAGTAAAGTGCACATTAGAGGTAAATTAAACATGCAGGAGTTACTACAGTCATACCTCCCTAGCGAAGGCTTTTAGGATGCGTGTTCAATATGTGTTGTAATCTTTTGACGGCAAGAATAAACACTGACACGTGTTTTTATACATACTGCATAATAAATGTACGAGTGCCCACCGTAAAGTAGTAGTAAAATTGCAGTGCATTCCGCCGCATCCGGGTTTTGGTGGTACGAGCCCTGCACGCAGATGTGACTGGGACGTAACAAGAAGGCGGTCCTCGCCGTCCTTTCCGGAGAAACTTCGCCGGCGGTCCTCTACAGGGAAAATGTTGACTCAGCGCGCGTCCTACATAGGCTGCCGCTAGCGCCACGGCGCTAACGCTTCTGTTACGAAGCGTTTCGGTTGCGGCCCTCTTAACGCTGAGAATGCACCGTCCCCTTTTCCCTTTTGACCAGACCCTTGAAACGCGTATTATTTACTCCCGTTTTCACTATCTCAGTTTCCTGTAGAGAGACGAAATTACAACGCAAAGTGAACTGTTTTCCCTTGCCCTTGTAATTAGATATCAAAGCGCCGACTGGTTTGACATCATTTTATTTCTTCAGCTTTTAACACAATCAGAATCTTCCATAGTTTCTGAAACGTATCGTAATCTGTGCTGAGTTTTGTGCACTCTCAACGGCGTTCAAGACGAACTGCTGCTGAAAATATTGCTGTGCGGGTCGGTCCTATTTGTTCTGCCTCTTGGTGTACTTCCTTTCAGCCCCATCGACGGGATGAGGTTCTCCTCACGCGGTTTCGAATAGGCCACAGCCCTAGGACGCATGGCTTCCTGCTCCGGTGAGAGGGCCCTCCGATGTGTGGTGTTTGCGGCGTCCAGGTCACTGTGCGCCACGTTTTATTGGATTGCGTTTTATTTTCTGACCAGCGGGCCGCGGCTGACTTGCCGGCGGACCTGCCATCTCTTTTAGGCAACACTCGGACCAATGTGGTTTTAAAGTTTTAAAGTTCTGTGCATGTCAAATGTTTTTACAATGATTTTAGGGAGAGGATTTTAACTTGTACACTGTGTGACAAGCTCGCCCATATTTTATGTAAGTGGCCAGCCAATGACAATTTCCTGTGGCATTCTTGTTGCTATGTTTTCCCTTTCCTTAGGTTTTACTTTCTTGTGCAGCATTTTCCTTCTTTTCCTGATTTCTTTGAGTGAGTGCTTCAGTTTTATTAGGTCTGTCCAAATTCGTTCCTTTTAATGTGTGTCAGGGCGCTGATGACCTCGATGTTGAGCGCCCATAAGCCCCAACACACCACTGTTCTGCCTCTTGCAACAGTTTCTACACATTCCTCCCATTACCATGTCAAGCTTTCTCTTGCTTAGTTACGCATCTGTCCACTCAACTTTTAACGCCGTACTGTTGCGCTACAATGCAAATGCATGTGGTTACTTCTCTAGCCGAAACCGAAGGAAGTAGCAAAATCTATTGAACCGCGGATTATTATCACACGGGTGAAATTAAAACAATTGAAAGACAGTAAAAATATTTAAATCATTCCACTCCATAACTAAGGCGATGGCACTGGTACAGCAACCGTAACAGATCTTTAGATGCAGAAAAGCAGTCTTCGTTGCACAAGATAGGTTTACTTAACCTTCTCATGTGACGCGTTTCCCTTTTTCTAGGCATTACCAGACAAACTTTTGCTAACCATGATCGAGGCGTCGAACATAATTAAAAGTCCCATAGACCCAGGAGGTAACAGCCAGATAGCCACAGCCAGTGCTTCATTATATCACCAATAAAATTCTTACTACTGGTAACGAGGCGCCAAGCGTGATTCTGAGTCGCAAAGAACTCGGACGAAACAGCCAGATGGCCACTGTCAATGCTCCTTGACATCGTGATGCTCCTTTACACGATTATCAAGAGTTTTTATTGATTGTCTGATGATGCCTAGAACAGGCGAAATGCGTCACATGTATAGATTCAATAAAGCTCTTGTGCAACCAAGACTGTTTTTTATGTATGTAAAATATTTACTACTATGTAATGCGTAATATGTTTACTATTAATAACGAATGTGAACTGCGGAAGCCGGCAGCCGTGTGTTATTATTAGGAACGAGCCCAACTTTCCTACGGAACGATTTATCAACACTGAAAACAGGGAAGATTGACCAAGTAACAACCCTGATTCTCCACTACTAACACTACATTATGTAAACTCCATACAGTTTACAATCAACCACAACTAAATGAATCCTAGATATTTGTGTATAGAGCAAACGTTTACCAAGAGGAAAAACTTCAAACTGGGCAACAAAATGTGAATTCGTCATTAAGCAGCTTTTTTTCTTGTGGGGCCAAGTTTAAAATATACGGTGCAACGTAAGACAGAGTTTTCTGAAATACAGGCGGGGACGTGCCGGCAACAAACCGGTTCGCGGTAATAAAAGTTATTCATGCCGAAAAACGGTTATTTCAGTTTGTCACTGAAAACCGTGTGTGAAATGTTCAAACCTCACGAGAAATATAATGTAATTTACTAACAATACTTACTCGAAATTTAAAGGAAGCTTATGTATTTCAATACAAGTTTTACAGAACCAATTCTTTAAGTCGAGTTTTCACAAGTATTGCATTTTTGATTGTGTTAATGTTCTTGCCGGGCTGCTATATGCACTTCTTCTTTGACATATGTTTACAGAATAGACGCTTCCATTCCTCTGCCAACAGCCAATTTTTTGAGGAAGTAGACGTACTTAGTCAGCTAAAAAATAATGGCATACGTGACGTTCATGAATAAACACAAGCTATGAATTGGATGACATACTTCAGAGCCAAAAATATGATTCTGTGTATCTAATGATCTCAAAAGTGTTAACGCATAGGACATCAAGCAATGAAAACACGTGATGTAAACCAGTTTATCACAGGTGCAGACAGTGAAGAATCTCATGATCATATAGTTAATTGCGCTCAACTACTGCAGAAAGAAAAAAAAAAATTCGTTTGGGTACCTGTCGTAACATATACGTAACTTATTCAAAGAAAACAAAAAAAAAAACTGAACATTAAAATTTTAATAGTGAGCGAAGAAAGGTAAACATATCGGAATTCCTGTTGATGGTAGCCATCAAGGCACTCACCTGAAATTATGACGAAGATCCATGGAAAATTAGGCTTATAGGGCTAGTTCGTGGAAATAGCTTTCAGGGACGTATGCAGAGTTAGTTTGTTTGGTGACAGCTAACACGGAAATGATCCTATCAATTCATAAACACATATAAGAAACACGTCTAACACATAAGCAGTAATCACTCGAGCGAAACTTTCAATTTTTGAAGCGGTTCGTATCTTCTTAAGTACATTCGACTAATAAACAGACATAATTCTACATTCTGTTGCTGTAGTCTTTCCACACCTGTAAACCAGACAATATCACAGAGCTCTGTCAGTGTTTTCATATTTGCCATCTACCGTTAGAGGACAAGGAAACGTAAACTCCTTGCATCCTTTGAAGCAGCCAGCCGCCAAGAAGCGCCTATGGGCCATTTGTAATGACAAACCAGTCGGAAATGGTGTAGTGATTAAACAATTTTTGACAGAAACAAAGTTTATAGCGTCTATCAACTTTGTCTGTCAAGCACTCCTGTGACATACGAACTACGTTCTCTGTCATTAACAGATTTCCATCTTAACTGCCCCTTTATCCGAAGTCACTATCACATGCTCCTGTGGTATCGCACGTACCCGATATAGCCGGTTCACTTTTTTTCCTTCAATGTATTGTTCATCATCTGTAAGGGAAGATGTCATTTCAGATAGTTTGGCCGTCCAGAGTTAAATACCTTTTGCTGTGTCTGACGGAATGAGACCGTGCGACACACACACTTGGTGGCGATCTGATCGTAAAGTGTGGAAACTGAGGCTTGGTGCTGCTCGGCAACAGGTTACGTCATCTAAATGAGGTTCCGACTTATTTCCTAATTTCATTTCCATAAGCGTCCGAAGCAACACTACGCTGCAAAGCAATCGTCACACTCCTTCACTTCACACACGAACGTATTTGACACATCTCGCTGAAGTAGAGAGAAGTAATTGTATCTGAATATTCTCACAAAGCTCTTGCTTACTTCGGTTTCATTTATGCTTTTAGGATCTGAAGGTCAGTGCCCAGACATCAGTTTCGTGAAGCAGTACGCTTAACAAATATCATTCAAAAAATGAGTTTAAAAATTACAAGCGCTATTTAGTAAAAGAAAAAAATAAGGGTATTTAATGGAGCCACCCCCAGATCTTGATCTAGCGGTTAGCGCCGTTGTCTCCAAACCGCAACGTCCAGGGTTCGGTTCCCAGCCGGCTTGAAGATATTCTCCGCTCGGGGATTGGGTGTTCGTGTTGTCCTCATCATTTCATCTCATCTTCATCACAAAGCCGTGGACATCGCCGAAGTAGCATCATATACAAATACTTTGAACAAGAGGCCGAACGACATGTCAGGGGACGGGGGAGGCGGGGGGGAGAAGGGACACCTGGACGGACAACAACGCCACACGATAACTTCAACAGACCTGCCGGTAGTTGACTGCGAAGCGCTCTAGTCTTGTAATCGCGATGTCTTTGATTCGATTCTCGCTAGAAGAAATTAAATTCATTATCATCAAATTGCAATGTCAGTTACATATTGAGCAATATTTTAACTACATAAAACTTTTTATTTTTAATTGGAAAATGCACCAAAATGCGAGTACTTACAATACATTAAATTTGGTACAAAAAGGAGAATCGTCTTATTTTTAAATGAAAAAATATATCATTGCTGCTGTTCATTTAATTTGGCATATTTTAACACGTTGGTGGGAAGAGTGGGATTAAAATTCAAGGTGAAAAGCTATCAGTGATAAATTCCGCTGATGACATTGCTATCCTCAGTGAAAGTGAAGAAGAATTACAGGATCTGTTGAAATGAATGATCAGTCTCTTGAGTAAAAAATACGGACTGAGAATAAATCGAAGAAATAAGAAAGTAATTAGAAGTAGGGGAAATGAGAACTGGGAAAAAATATGAGAAGTGAGGATCACGAGGGTAGACGAAGTTAAGGAATTCTGCTATCTAGTCAGCAAAATAACGAATCATGGGCAGAGCAAAGAGGGTATAAAAGGCAAAATACTATCGGCAAAGAGGGCACTCCTGGCCAAGAGAAGTAGTATCAAACAAAGACTTTAATCTGAGGGAGAAATTTCTGAGAATGTACGTTTGAAGTACAGTACAGTAGTGAAACATCGACTGTGGGAAAACAGAAAAAGAAGGGAATCGAAACATTTGAGATGTGGTGCTACAGAAGAATGTTGAAAATTAAGTGGACTGATAAGGTAAGCAGTGAAGAGGTTCTCCAGAGAATGGGCGAGGAAAGGAATACGTGGCACACACTCAGAAGCAGAAGGGATAGGATGGTAGGATATCTGCTGAGACATCAGCCTTTATCCTTCACGGTACTAGAGGCAACTGTAGATGATAAAAGCTGTGGAGGAACACAGAGATTGCAGTACATCCAGCAAATAGCTGAGCACGTAGTTTGCAGTGCTACTCTAGATGAAAAGGTTGGGCACAGGAGAGGAAGTCGGTGCAGACTGCATCAAATCAGTCGCAAATCGCAACACTAATGACTAAAAAAAAAGTTGGAATTTGAGTCGTGTTTGTTGACCGTCGAGGTTGTTTCTTAATTCTCGCATTAAATGTGAACAAAAGACAACCTGAGGGAACGTGGGTCCCGAAAGATCAGCTGTTGTTAAAGACTGTCATTTTACCACTAGCTATCGGAACAGGACTGCTGTAGAATTAATTGTAGAAATATAAAAATGTTTGCTGTTTGTGATTTTCGATGTGTATGTGTGATTAATTGACTAGTATGTTTTTATTCACAACGACAGATGGTTTCGTTTTATTGTAACATTTTGGTTGTTTTCACTAGTATGTATTTCACCGCCTACGTTACGCGAGATTCTCGCGCATTACACTAGTGCCCTCTCTCATTAGATGTGTTCCATAGCGCAAGCTTCATCTGTTTGACACTAGGACACAGGTAAATTGGTTCCATATTTTCTATTTTACATAAATGTTTTTAAATGGTCTGATATGTGTTATTTATTAAGACAGAAGGTTTGAATTAGCACAACTTTTAATATTTTTTGATGCGCTTATGTAGGTATCCATGGATTTTAATATGCGCGAGTGTCTGGCACATACCACAAGTGCCCTCTCTCGGCGAAACCATCTGCCCTAGTGCTTTCCCACTCTTGTCTCGATAGTTCATAGGCGAAGTACTGGTGCTAAACTGTTCGCATTGACCCTGTGCCATAGTCACGTTGTACAAATGGAGAAGATGTCTTAATTATTGACGACGCCTTTGGCACAATTGTTTTATTAATCTCCATTTCATGATGTAATTCTGGTAAGTAACTAAAAGATTTTGTGCCTGTATTACTCTCGTAATTTCACTGTTACTTAAGTTTTTGTGTTTCTCATTTCCGATGCTAAGGTTTTTCTAATGAAAGTGTCTTCCTGTTCAGGATTTTTTATTTCTTATGAAGGTATATTTATATATACCGAAACTTTGGTCAAGAATTTTAATAAATTTTTATCCTGCAACTGTTTTGGCTGTCATCCTTTATCGTGATAGAAAAAGTACAAAAAAGTTCATAAGAATTGCGCCGGTGTGGATAGAACCAGCAGGTTCGCAATAAAAGGATTAAAACGCAAAAACCTCGACATTTTTGTAGTCAAGAGCAAAGTCGATTTTCCATTGTTTTTTAGCAGTTCATCGTACTACTCTAGGAAACAGCTCCCGAGGCACTGACCCTCAAATCGTACGAAAATGTGCAAAATCGGAGAGGGCAGAGCAGTCTGCTTATGGCCCATAACTCAAGGACACGCGTGAAGACTGGACCGCAGCGTTGTGTTGGCATCCCACTCCGGCGGAGGAGACGCAGGCCCGCGCCGCGGTGTGGAGAGCGCCGGCCAGCGGACTTTCTCCGGCGCGCCGCTCTCTTCTGGCCTACTGGCTGCCGCTCTTACTTAGCACCGCGGTCGCTGCCACGCCGGACCACGCCGGCCGGCCTTCCGCTGCGGTTTCCGCGCCGCTCCGGCACTGCCTGCCTCTGGGGGCTCCTCTGGTGGCAGCTGTACCGGTGCCGCACAGTGTTTCGCCACAGGCGGACACCTGTGGCGCGGGAACGAGTAGGGCCGGGCCGCACGCTCGCCCCCACACTCCGCCCCCGACCGCTCCACACGGCTTCAGCAGTACACACACACACACACACACACACACACACACACACACACACACACACACGCACGCACGATACACATCAAGAACAACAACACAGAATCGGTGTGCTGTTCTGAAATACTGGATTGCAGGAATAAAGACATCGTACAAGTGCAAGTAGAACTACCGCTCCGGCGGGGTTAGCACAAATATACACTACTGGTCATTAAAATTGCTACACCAAGAACAAATGCAGATGATAAACGGGTATTAATTGGACAAATATATTATACTAGAACTGACATGTGATTACATTTTCACGCAATTTGGGTGCATAGCGCCTGAAAAATCAGTACCCAGAACAACCACCTCTGGCCGTAATAACGGCCTTGATACGCCTGGGCATTGAGTCAAACAGAGCTTGGATGGCGTGTACAGGTACAGCTGCCCATGCAGCTTCAACACGATATCACAGTTAATCAAGAGTAGTGACTGGCGTATTGTGACGAGGTAGTCGCTCGGCCACCATCGACCAGACGTTTTCAGTTGGTGAGAGATCTGGAGAATGTGCTGGATACATTTTCTGTATCCAGAAAGGCCCTTAGAGGACCTGCAACATGTGGTTGTGCATTATCCTGCTGAAATGTAGCGTTTCACAGAGATCCAATGAAGGGTAGAGCCACGGGTCGTAACACATCTGAAATGTAACGTCCACTGTTCAAAGTGCCGTCAATTCGAACAAGAGGTGACCGAGACGTGTAACCAATGGCACCCCATATCATCACGCCAGGTGATACGCCAGTATGGCAATGACGAATACACGCTTCCAATGTGCGTTCACCGCGATGTCGCCAAACACGGATGCGACCGTCATGATGTTGTAAACAGAACCTGGATTCATCCGAAAAAATGATGTTTCGCCATTCGTGCACCCAGGTTCGTCATTCAGTTCACCATCGCAGGCGCTGCAGTCTGTGATGCAGCGTCAAGGGTAACCGCAGCCATGGTCTCCGAGCTGATAGTCCATGCTGCTGCAAACGACGTCGAACTGTTCGTGCAGATGGTTGTTGTCTTCCAAACGTCCCCATCTGTTGACTCAGGGATCGAGACGTGGGTGCACGATCCGTTACAGCCATGCGGATAAGATGCGTGTCATCTCGACTGCTAGTGATACGAGGCCGCTGGGATCCAGCACGGCGTTCCGTGTTACCCTCCTGAACCCACCGATTCCATATTCTGCTAACAGTCATTGGATCTCGACCAACGCGAGCAGCAATGTCGCGATACGATAAACCGTAATCGCGATAGGCTACAATCCGACCTTTATCAAAGTCAGTAATGTGGTGGTACGCATTTCTCCTCCTTACACGAGGCATGCTGTTTGTGTATGAGAAATCGGTTGGAAACTTTCCTCTTGTCAGCATGTTGTAGGTATCGCCACCGGCGCCAACCTTGTGTGAATGCTCTGAAAAGCTAATCATTTGCATATCACAGCATCTACTTCCTGTCGGTTAAGTTTCACCTCTGTAGCACGTCATCTTCGTGGTGTAGCAATTTTAATGGCCAGTGGGGTATCTTTACAGACAATAATAATAGTCAGAACGAGATTTTCACTCTGCAGCGGAGTGTGCGCTCATATGAAACTTCCTGGCAGATTAAAACTGTGTGCCGGACCGAGACTTGATCTCGGGATCTTTGCCTTCCGTGGGCAAGTGCTCTACCATCTGAGCTACCCAAGTACGACTCACAACCCGTCCTCACAGCTTTAATTCCACCAGTACCTCGTCTCCTACCTTCCAAACTTCACAGAAACTCTCCTGCAGAAGTTTGGAAGGTAGGAGACGAGGTACTGGCGGAATTAAAGTTGTGAGGACGGGTCGTGAGTCGTGCTTGGGTAGCTCAGATGGTAGAGCACTTGCCCGCGAAATGCAAAGGTACCGAGTTCGGGTCTCGGTCCGGCACACAGTTTTAATCTGCCAGGAAGTTTCAGTAATAATAGTGCTAATAATAATGTCGTGTGGTTCTATGGCCTGGCGTCACTTCGGCGACTTCCCTGTCCGTAACTCATCCCATTCATCCACCCGGGGAAAGACGACCTTCATTTTAACACGGAATCTGAACCGCGTATTATTTCTGGTAATTCCCCACATCGTTGAGAGGTTGAGGTTGGGTTAAAATGAAGACTGAAAAATCGCTGGTCCGACCGAGGTTCAATCCCGCGACCTCTCAGGTTTTCAGTGAAGCGCTTTACTCCTGCATCTCCAGGCCCTAGATATACACTGAAGCGCCAAAGAAACTGGTATAGGCATGCTTATTCAAATACAGAGATTATAAGCAGGCAGAATACGGCTCTGGTTCGGAAAAGCCCATGTAAGAAAACTACGAGGGCAGTTCAATAAGTAATGCAACACATTTTTTTTCTCGGCCAATTTTGGTTGAAAAAACCGGAAATTTCTTGTGGAATATTTTCAAACATTCCCGCTTCGTCTCGTATAGTTTCATTGACTTCCGACAGCTGGCAGCGCTGTACGGAGCTGTTAAAATGGCGTCTGTAACGGATGTGCGTTGCAAACAACAGGCAGTGATCGAGTTTCTTTTGGCGGAAAACCAGGGCATCTCAGATATTCATAGGCGCTTGCAGAGTGTCTACGGTGATCTGGCAGTGGACAAAAGCACGGTGAGTCGTTGGGCAAAGCGTGTGTCATCATCGCCGCAAGGTCAAGCAAGACTGTCTGATCTCCCGCGTGCGGGCCGGCCGTGCACAGCTGTGACTCCTGCAATGGCGGAGCGTGCGAACACACTCGTTCGAGATGATCGACGGATCACCATCAAACAACTCAGTGCTCAACTTGACATCTCTGTTGGTAGTGCTGTCACAATTGTTCACCAGTTGGGATATTCAAAGGTTTGTTCCCGCTGGGTCCCTCGTTGTCTAACCGAACACCATAAAGAGCAAAGGAGAACCATCTGTGCGGAATTGCTTGCTCGTCATGTGGCTGAGGGTGACAAGTTCTTGTCAAAGATTGTTACAGGCGATGAAACATGGGTTCATCACTTCGAACCTGAAACAAAACGGCAATCAATGGAGTGGCGCCACACCCACTCCCCTACCAAGAAAAAGTTTAAAGCCATACCCTCAGCCGGTAAAGTCATGGTTACAGTCTTCTGGGACGCTGAAGGGGTTATTCTGTTCGATGTCCTTCCCCATGGTCAAACGATCAACTCTGAAGTGTATTGTGCTACTCTTCAGAAATTGAAGAAACGACTTCAGCATGTTCGTAGGCACAAAAATCTGAACGAACTTCTCCTTGTTCATGACAACGCAAGACCTCACACAAGTCTTCGCACCCGAGAGGAGCTCACAAAACTTCAGTGGACTGTTCTTCCTCATGCACCCTACAGCCCCGATCTCGCACCGTCGGATTTCCGTTGGCCCAATGAAGGACGCAATCCGTGGGAGGCACTACGCGGATGATGAAGAAGTTATTGATGCAGTACGACGTTGGCTCCCACATCGACCAGTGGAATGGTACCGTGCAGGCATACAGGCCCTCATTTCAAGGTGGCGTAAGGCCGTAGCATTGAATGGAGATTACGTTGAAAAATAGTGTTGTGTAGCTAAAAGATTGGGGAATAACCTGGTGTATTTCAATGCTGAATAAAACAACCCCTGTTTCAGAAAAAAAATGTGTTGCATTACTTATTGAACTGCCCTCGTGGAAACATGGTTCAAATGGCTCTAAGCACTATGGGACTTAACATCTGATGTCATCAGTCTCCTAGACTTAGAACTACTTAAACCTAACTAACCTAAACACATCACACACATCCATGCCCGAGGCAGGATTCGAGCCTGCGACCGTAGCAGCAGCGCCTAGAACCGCTCGGCCACAGCGGTCGGTTACAGCTGCTACAACGGTAAGTTATCAAAATTAAAATTGTTTTGAATGTTGTATTATAGTCGGTGCACGAGCGATGGGACACAGCATCTGCGAGGTAGCAGTGGAGTGGGGATTTTCCAGTACGACCATTTCACGAGTTTACCGTGAACATCACGAATCCGGTAAAACATCAAATCTCTGACATCGTTGGGACCGGAAAAAGATTCTTCAAGAACGGGACCAACGACGACGGAACACAATCGTTCAACGTGACAGAAGTGTAAATTGGTGCAGATTTCAATGTTGGGCCATCAATAAGTGTCAGCGTGGGAACCATTCAACGAAACATTAGTAATACGGGCTTTCGCAGACGAAGGCCCACTCTTGTGCTCTTGATAACTGCACGACACAAAGCTTTATGCCTCGCCTGGCCCTTCGACACCGATATTGGACTGTTGGTGACTGGAAACATGTTACATAGTCAGAAGAGTATCGTTTCAAATTGTATCTAGCGCATGGACCTGTACAGGTATGGAGACAACCTCATGAATCCAGAGACCCTCCATGTCAGCAGGGGACTGTTCAAGCTGGAGGGGCCTCTGTAATGGTGTGGGCCTTGTGCAGTTAATAATATGGGGTCCCTGATACGACTAGATGCAACTCCGATAGGTGACACGCACGTAAGCATCCTGTCTGATCGCCTACATCCATTCATGTCCATTGTACATTCCGATGGACTTGGCCAATTCCAGCAGGACAATGCGACACTCCACACGTTCAGAATAGCTACAGGACCACTCTCTTGAGTTTAAACACTTCCGCTGGCTACCAAACTCCGCAGACATCAACATTATTGAACATATATGGGATGCCTTGCAACGTGCTACTCTTACGAGATCTCCACTCCCTCGTGCTCTTACGGATTTATGCATAGCTCTGCAGGTTTCATGGTGTCAGTCCCCTGCAGCACTACTTCACACATTAACACATTAGTCGAGTCCATACCACGTCGTGTTGCGGCACTTCTTCGTACTCGGGAGGTGGGGCGAGTGTGGGAGGGGGGGGGGGCCTTACACGATATTATGCAGGTGTACCAGTTTCTTTGGCTCTTCAGTGTACACAGACAATTCATTAATAGTTTATGACGAATGAGTTTACGAGAATTAAACTATGTGATACAGTCGGTCGTATCTTCTGATTGCACTGACTTAGAAGCTTAAATTATTTACATTGCCAAGCGACTGTAGATCTTAGATCTAACATAAACTTCAGCTCTATGTTTCTATCTGTTCCTGAGAAAAAGGTTGTCGTAACATTCGACGGACACACAGACTGATAACAGACTGCTCCTATAAGGTTCCGTTTTTAGCGACTGACGAACGGAATCCGAAAAACAATATTGTCGCCCTCATTTTAGCACCTTGTTTTACGCCATACGTAAATGATCGGACCGATAAAGCATGCGGCAATATGCAACTGTTTCCCGATGCGGATGATGCTGTGGTATATCGAGAGGTTGTAAGAATGGAAAATTGTACTGAAATGCAGGAGGATCTGCAGCGAATTGACGCATGGTGCAGGGAATGGCAATTGAATCTCAATGTAGACAAGTGTAATGTGCTGCGAATACATAGAAAGAAAGATCCCTTATCATTTAGCTACAAAATAGCAGGTCAGCTACTGGAAGCAGTTAATTCCATAAATTATCTGGGAGTACGCATTAGAAGTGATTTAAAATGGAATGATCATATAAAGTTGATCGTCGGTAAAGCAGATGCCAGACTGAGATTCATTGGAAGAATCCTGCAATCCGAAAACAAAGGAAGTAGGTTACAGTACGCTTGTTCGCCCACTGCTTGAATACTGCTCAGCAGTGTGGGATCCGTACTAGATAGGGTTGATAGAAGAGATAGAGAAGATCCAACGGAGAGCAGCGCGCTTCGTTACAGGATCATTTAGTAATTGCGAAAGCGTTACGGAGATGATAGATAAACTCCAGTGGAAGACTCTGCAGGAGAGACACTCAGTAGCTCGGTACGGGCTTTTGTTGAAGTTTCGAGAAAATACCTTCACCGTGGAGTCAAGCAGTATATTGCTCCCTCCTACGTATATCTCGCGAAGAGACCATGAGGATAAAATCAGAGAGATTAGAGTCCACACAGAGGCATACCGACAATCCTTCTTTCCACGAACAATACGAGACTGGAATAGAAGGGAGAACCGATAGAGGTACTCAAGGTGCGCTACGCCAAACACCGTCAGGTAGCTGGCGGAGTATGGTTGTAGATGTAGATGTATATCCTATGATGTAGGAAAATGCAGTTGTTGAGTGACTATAGGAGGGTACGTTATGACTTAGATACAATTTCTGGTCGATGTGATGGATGGGAGCTTATTCTAAATGTAGAGAAACAATGAGTTAATACAGATCACTGGGAGAAACAGCCGTCTTTTGTATGAATGCAGTACTGGTGGTGCGTCACGACGGTTAAATATCTAGGCGTACCGGTGCGATATGAAATGGAACGAGCGTAGCAGGAAAGCCGAATCGTCTACCGCGGTTTATTGGGAGAATTTTAGGAAAGTGTAGCTCATGTGTAAAGGAGACTGCGTACACAACACAAATGCGACCCATCTTTGAGTACTACTCGAGTGTTTGGCACATCCACGAGATAAGATTGAAGAAAGGCATCGCAGCAATTCAGAGACGTGTTGTTAAATTTCTTATCGGTAGACCGACACACGAGTATTACAGGTATTGCGGAGACCCATCGAGAACTCAAATGCGAATCCCTGGTGAGAAGTGGACTTGCTTTTCGTGAAACGCCACTGACAAAATTAAAGGTACCGGCATTTGGGGTTGACTGCAGAAGGACCGCAAAGACAAGATAACAGACATTAGGGCTCGTACTGAGGCATATAGATAGTGGGGTTTCCTTTGTTCCATTTACGAGTGTAACAGGAAACCAAGGACGACGCCATCTGTGCCACACACCGTATTATGGCTTGCTGAATATACCGGCCGATTCGAAAGTAACTGTGCACACTTTGTGTGTGTAACGTATACATGAAAATAAGAGTTAAATAAAGTTTTGTTTGAAATTGGTTTATTTCCGAGTTATGATAATATCAATTGAGGTAGGCATTACATCATGGGCCAGCACAGGCTTTTGGCCTGTCGTGTTCGCCTGCATATCGCTAGATTTTGCTTTGTACACTTCTCTACACCGCTCGGTTGATTCCAGCACAAAATGCCTTTGGTTACTTGACTTCGGTGGGGTTCGCTGTACCCTATGGCGCTTTTGTAGTGTAGCGCCACCAGACTTACTACGTACATTGATTCTGTTGGTAGTCCGTAGACTGCAGTCGTTATGTACGGTACGATGGCGTCTCAAATGGTAAATATTCGGAGATGTGTCTTCCTTACGGCGCAGCAAAAATCAATGCTCGAGCAGTAACAAGACGGCATCTGGAAATGTTTCCAAACAAAAGAACACGAAACAATCAGACTTTTACAGCTTTGGACAGGCTTTTAAGGGAAAATGGCAGTTGTTGTGCGCCACGGTTAGGTCGGTCTCAGCTTGATGGGGTGAGTGTTGGGGAAACCCTGGAACTGGCATACGAAGCCGCGACTATAAGAACCCGCTGTATAATGGCCGCTGTGAGGTTTCTCAATCAACTGTACGGCTCCTGCTTCCTAGCAGTTCCATCCATTTCAGTTGCAGAAGGTACAGGAGCTGATACCTGTAGACTACCCTAGATGTCAGAATTTCTGTCATTAGTTACTTTAACGCCATGCTGCTGATTTACTGTACTGTCGCCGGGTACTGTGTACAGACGAGATACCCGCCCGGATATCGTGAACGCTGTGAATGTATGAGAATCCTCGCGTGACTATGATACGAGGATATCAGCTTCGTTTTGCACTGAACATTTGGTGTGATATAGTGGACAGTCTACATCTACATCTACATCCATACTCCGCAAGCCACCTGACGGTGTGTGGCGGAGGGTACCTTCAGTACCTCTATCGTACAGTCAGTTACTTGGGCCGTATGTTAATCTACAGCGCCCGACTGGATGGTCTGCTTCATGATGTGCCACTCGCTACACGAACCAATTTAAGGTTTATGCCCAACGGTGCTCCTGCACATTTCAGTAGGGATGCAAGGAAGCATCTCACTGTTGCTCATCCAGATAAAAAGATAGATCGTCCAGGACCAGTTGCTTGGTCCGCCAGATCTCAGGATCTCAACCCCTGGGGGCTGTTTCGAGAAGCTCGTGTTCGGTGTTGCAGCTTAGAATGTAGCGCAACTACAACATCGAATTGGAAATTGTCGACGTTTTACTCTTATTTTGATGCATACATTACTCCTAAGAAGTGTGTACGGTTACTTTCGAATCGTCCTTTATACAAGTATACATTTAGGTGTAGTTGTGGAAACGCCGAAGACTGAAATCATTTACAATCGCACGCAGGAGTCAGTCGTCTGTCAAAGGACACCCACCTAAAAAGATTTTACGATCGCTTTGACTCAGTTACGACTTTTCTTAAAAACGAAGATGATTGCTTAGGAAGGATTTTATTGAAATTCCAGAGGATATAGCTTGTTTAACAAATTTATATAATAAATGTAACAAAATTAATCTGCAGTGATAAGAAAATTTGAATTGAATGAAGCGGAAAGTAACTTCTTCTGCATCCATGTCAAAACTTGCTTGCACAAAGAAAATTTTTATATGAGACATATCTATCACTTTCCCAATACTCCCTTTGTACAAAACAAATCATCATACCTTTCTAGTACAATACCAGTATTCGAAAGCAGTTAAGCAAACTTTAAAAATAGGTTTCAGGCTAGCTTTAACATGATCATTCCAGACTGGGTACTAGAGACTTTCTCAAACACAAGAACAACTTATTTATCATTTTATAAGAATTTGATGGCATTTACAACAAGTGAAGAGCTAAAAGTGAAATTTAAAACATGGATATCAAGAATTTTGGTTCAAATTCAAATTCCAGTATTGTATCCAGCTTTATGGGCCGCAGCAAAGAAGTTTTTCTTTGCGTTACCGTGACGATTTTTAGCCGAAATAAGATTTATTGTAGTCAGCATTTATAGAGAAAAAAAAGATTCTCAGTAGAGGGACGTGTCGATTTAACATTGCTGATGACAGATATTCCAAACAGCGAACCTTAGTGTCACTGCTTCTCAGGCCTCCCACTAATAATATCATGTTTTTAATAACATATATTTGTTATTTGTTTTTGAGTAATACACCAATATTGTTACTTATTTTAGTGAAGTTATTTTAAAGGTCTGACCTTTCTTCCAATATATATATATATATATATCACTGTAGGAAAACCTTGTGCTACGACCCTAAAATGCTGGAAAACTCTTGAGTTACCTTATAGACTTCGTGAACGAGGGTCGGTGTGTTCTTATCTTCATGATCTCTTCGCGAGGTATATGTAGGAGGACGAAATACATTGGTTATTCGTGAAGAATCGTAGGCTCTCAGAATTTTAACGGTAAAAAACACCGAAATGTACAACGCCTCTCTTGCAGCGTCTGTAACTGTAATTGGATGAGCGTCTCTGATTCTTTAGTACTTATTAAATGAATCTGTAACGAAACAGGCTGCTATTCTTTGGATCTTTTCTAACTCGATCAATTCTATCTGATACGGAACCCAGACTGGTAAGTAGTATTCAAGTATTGGTGAAAAGAGGGTTTTGTACGCTTCCTCCTTAGTGGGCGGACTACACTTAGTGAGAATTCTTTCAATAAATCTCTGTCTGGCATCTGCTGTATGTGCCATTTGTTTTATGTGGTCGTTCCACTTGAAATCGCTCCGTTCGCACACTCCCAGATATTCAATTCATGTGACTGTTTCCAGTCACTGTTCTACAATAGTGTAACCATACAATAGTTGGTTTTTTTGCCTATTTATGTCCAGTAGGTTACATTTAATTTTTTACGGATCGACTGCCAATCCCTACATCGAGCGCCGATCCTCTGCATGTGTTTCTGCATTTCGCTACAATTTTACAGTTATGACTTCTCTGTACGCACCAGAACGTTATTTAGAGTGGCTGGACCTAAGGTCTCTCTAGAGCACTCTCACCTCTTGTAGGAAAAGTTAATATGTATCTACGCAACTAAAGAACTAAGTTGGGGCCGGCCGCGGTGGCCGTGCGGTTCTAGGTGCTCCAGTCCGGAGCCGCGCTGCTGCTACGGTCGCAGGTTCGAATCCTGCCTCGGGCATGGGTGTGTGTGATGTTCTTAGGTTAGTTAGGTTTCAGTAGTTCTAAGTTCTAGGGGACTGACGACCACAGCAGTTGAGTCCCATAGTGCTCAGAGCCATTTGAATCATTTTTGAACTAAGTTGGGTTATGCTTAAAGAACACATTAATGGTGCAGCTTGTATCAGCTGTCCTTGTCTAGACCAGTTGTACGCAAAACAGAGGCTTCTGAGATGGCAACATGTAATATATACTATAAAAGAAAGAGAAAAAATGTGTTGTGGCTAGTTGCCGTGCTAATACTTCTAGTAATCTGTCGAGCCGCTGCGTTCAGTGACATTTAATACCATATTTATCATTAATTTTAGCTGACAGGGTGATATGAGAAGTAGTCCATTTCCCATTCCTCATGACACAGCGAAAATAAAAATCTCTTACTTTACGCTGTCCAAGACTTTCCTTACATTTTGGGGTGTTTTGATATTGCGCATAGGTGGTTCCAAACATCCAGGAATGTCTTATAATTCTTCTCTAAGCCCCATATCTCGAATACTCATTTTTTCTTTTTTTTTCCAACTCGTTGTCATAGTGCCTAACCCTGCGTAGTGTGCAAAAAGAATCAACGGCTACATATTGTAGTTGTTGGCTACTACCCACCTGCAGTACTTTGTTCTAGGATACTCACCTCGTTGTGCGCCAGCCCTGATATGGAGAACATGCGTTCAGATCGAGGTTGATTGTGCCTTCTCTGATTCTATGCGCCAACTGCCACCGCTCCGGGCCTTTGCCCCAGCCTGTCTGCGAAGTAGACCATTAGGTGATTACTCGTGTCCTAGTTCGTGGCACGACAGCAATAAATCTGAATAGCGATCACCTTCAGTAGACTTTTTCCCACATACATGTTTTCCTCGCAAGTCAAAAGTCGCGCAGGTTTTCATCGAATATTTCATATGTGGTTTCATGATCATTTTGTAAATCTCGATGTAACCTCCCTCTGTGCTAAAGACATATCTTCAGAGTATTAAAAACCTCTTGTGGAACGGTCTGCTCCATATTTACAGTCAGTATATTTCAATCTTCTCTTTAATTTTTTAACAACTTAAAGGAATACTTCGGCTCAAACACACTAATAATGTTAATCAACTTAAAATGGGATCTCACTGAGCCAAAATATCCTCTTAAATTGTTAAAGTACAAGTAGAACCCATAACCCCAACCTCGTTCCTACCAATCTATGGATAAAATCAATTTTTTCTTTGATTTCGTGTTTTTAATGCCATACTAACATAGATTAAATTACTTAAACCGATTTATACAGGATAAATCAGTCAGTAGTATTTACGTTACTGAAGTCCACTGAACATACGGTAACACCGTAATATCCTAGTTGTGGTTTGGCGTTTCTTTACTCTGTCAGTAAGAGTCGAATGCGTTTTTATACCACTCCACAACTGCCTCTGCAGTTTAATGTTTTTTTTTTTTTTTGTGGGCGAGTGTGGAATTGAAGAAAGGAGGACTAAATCTTGATGCTGGGATCTTGCCTACTCGTCTTTGATAGTATCTTGATGTCTACTAAGATTGACATCTGTACGCCATGGGCAGATCATTAGTAATCTGGAAGTGTCAGTCTTATTCATGTGACCGTAAATACGCTTAAATGTTTCATATATCAATGCATTTTGTTTACTTCTAAAGGAAGAACGATTAGGTTTTGACGTACACGTCGTCAGCGCCACAGGACAAGCTGATTGAACAAGGACAGTTAAGGATATCGACCGTGTCTTCTGCAAAGAAATTACTCTGGTATTCGTCTCAATCTATTCAGGTAAACCACGAAAAAGTGACGTTCCTTCCAAATTCGAGTCTAGTGGTATAACATAACAATTCCATCATGTCACATGGTTCATTATTTCGACATGTTCATTACATGTATGTGCAATTTTGCAAATACAGCACACACACACACACACACACACACACACACACACACACACACAGAGAGAGAGAGAGAGAGAGAGAGAGAGAGAGAGAGAGGAAACCCACACTAGCGTGACCCTGGACTCTAATCCAGGACAATCCCTTCACACGGCCGTGAGCGAAAACCATGACGACGCATGATGGGTATTGGCGTCATTAATGCAAAGTCTGGTGACCCTAAACATTACATCACCGTCTCTCTAAATAAACCAGCAAATGAGTAATTAAAATACCGGGTGATCAAAAAGTCAGTATAAATTTGAAAACTTAATAAATCACGGAATAATGTAGATAGAGAGGTAAAAATTGACAGACATGCCTGGAATGACATGGGGTTTTATTAGAACCAAAAAAACAAAGTTCACAAAATGACGCGTGAAAGATCTCTTGCGCGCGCCGTTTGGTGATGATCGCGTGCTCAGCCGCCACTTTCGTCATGCTTGGCCTCCTAGGTCCCCAGACCTCAGTCCGTGCGATTATTGGCTTTGGGGTTACCTGAAGTCGCAAGTGTATCGTGATCGACCGACATCTCTAGGGATGCTGAAAGACAACATCCGACGCCAATGCCTCACCATAACTCCGGACATGCTTTACAGTGCTGTTCACAACATTTTTCCTCGACTACAGCTATTGTTGAGGAATGATGGTGGACATATTGAGCATTTCCTGAAAGGAACATCATCTTTGCTTTGTATTACTTTGTTATGCTAATTATTGCTATTCTGATCAGATGAAGCGCCATCTGTCGGACATTTTTTGAACATTGGTATTTTTTTGGTTCTAATAAAACCGCATATCATTCGAAGCATGTGTGTCAATTTGTACCTCTCTATCTACATTATTCTGTGATTTATTCAGTTTTCAAATTTGTACTGACTTTTTGATCACCCGGTAGATTGCGGCACGGCACAAAAGTGATTTTGAATCAAAGCGGCAGCGCTGTGACTAAGGAACCTACACTTCCAGACACGAGCTGTGCTAACGTAGTCCCAAGTATATTGTTGGAAAATAGGAAGGAGGCGGTTTACTTGATCGACTGATTCTCGAGTACTGCTCATCAGTCTGGGGCACTTACCAGGCTGTACTCAGAGAAGAGGTAAAGAATATGCAATGAAGAGCAGCGCTTTTCGTTGAGAGATCGTGTAGTCGGCGTGAAAACCTTACGGAGACGCTTAACAAACTACTGTGGCAGCCGCTATAAGTGAGATATTCAAGGGGAAGTTTACTATTTAAATCTCGTGAAAGTCACTTTCGGATATGAGTCGGCCAATATTTTACCTCTTCCTATAAATGTCTCGCGAATGATTCGATGGCTCTCAAATGGCTCTGAGCACTATGGGACTTAAATTCTGAGGTCATCAGTCGCCTAGAACTTAGAACTAATTAAACCTAACTAACCTAAGGACATCACACACATCCATGCCCGAGGCAGGATTCGAACCTGCGACCGTAGCGGTCGCTCGGCTCCAGACTGTAGCGCCTAGAACCGCACGGCCACTGCGGCCGGCGCAATGATTCGAGAAAATTTGAGAAATTAGAGCTCATTCTGAGTTCTAACGACACTCATTATTCCCACGAGCCATTAGCGAACAGAACAGAGAAAGGGGAGAAGCACCTTCCGCTAAACGCCGGAGTATAGCTGTAGATGCAGATTTACAGGGTAGGCACGAAGTCCCCGCACACCTGTAACCACTTTTTAGTATCAAATGTTATTATGCAAATTGGTGGCCACGTTACTTCTCATCATTGGTTGGATCAAATGGTGGAATTCATATTTACATGTTTTCGCAGTCGAGTTTTAATTTGTAGCCATGGCACATGTGAGCGGTCGTAGTGACACTACCACGAAGCGCTTAGTAACGAGTGTATGGGTGCACGTACGACAAGGACAGCCAATGAGCCAGATTATGGGAGCATTCCAGGAAGGATTTACTAAGGCTCTACCTCGAAAGGCAAAGCTTCTACATTGGGAACGAAGTGCTTTCACTTTTGGCAGTGATAAAGTGACGTCGCAGAGTAGGAGCAAGAAGACGCGAGAACAAACATGTGCCGGAGTGTCTGCTTTCATTGAACAACCTCCTATGAAGTCGACACGTAAACGTGCTTCGGAACTCGGTATATCGAGGACAGCAGTGCGAGATCACATGAAAAAAAAAAAAAAAAACAAGATCAAACCTCTTCGACCGACATTCGTAAACGAGTTATCGGATACGCATCGGAATAATAGCCGTTTAGCGTGCCGTCCTTTCGTAACTCAATTTCCAAATGCAGTGAACCATCCCAAGGTTATGTCTTCAGATGGATATGTCATTTATCGCAGCTCACGTGCCAGACATATTGTAGTTTGGGTCAAAATGAATCTTCATTACACAATCGAGTTAAAGGAGAACCCACCTCAAGTGAGCAGCAGTTACGTCACATCATCTGCTTGGCTCGCACTTTTTTCAAGGGACTGTGAATGGTGCAAATTGCTTACAAATGTTACATGCATGGTTAATACCTCAGCTTGCGGAAAGGGGCTTCACAGAAAGCATATCGTTGCAGCCAGACGGAGCGCCTGCTCATTACGCTCTTGCATTGCGCGAGTTGACTTTCCAGAACGGAGCATAGCTCGTCGTTCATTAGCACCACCAGCTCCTTGGAATGGCCACCAAGAAGTCCTGACCCCAGCACATCTGACAACTCTTTATGGGAAGTCATTAAGGCGCATGTATCTGCACATCGTTATGGTACAAACGAAGAACTGCGCTATGCTGCTGAGAATGCATTCCGTAATATATAAAACATGTCAAGAGGAACATGGAGGCGCATGCAAATGTGTTTACAGCATGACAGCATGATGAGGAACCTACTGGACGTTTAATACGTAAGTACTTGTGCTAAAACAAGTTTTAAAAAATTACTATTCGATACTAGATGGTACGGGGACTTCTCACCCACCCTGGAAAAGTGCGGCAGTCACACTTCTGGTGGCGACGTTGCGCAATGCGAAAAGCACGTGGGCGTGAAACTGTCCGCATCTAGTACGCCTCCCTGTCGATAAGGCGGGACTGCTGCGTGATCTATAGCGACTGCGTCCGAAAAGGTTTGTGGAGCGCGAGGGGCACGCCAGGATATTGGCGCAAGGCGTAACTGCTGATCAGAAGGTCGTCTCAGCGCGGCCCGGTGCGGCCGCTCGATGCACTACTAGCGACTTTCACTGCCAGCGTCCACGGTGAAGCAACAGCCGCGCCAGCCGCCAGCCACCGTATTGGGGTCAGCGCTCGCGCACTCACCACCCAAGGTCGGTCGTTTCGCTGCCGGAGACGGGATTATGCCAAAGAGCCCGTCGCCGGGCACTTGCTGCAGCCGGGTCTGCTAACAGCCCGCACGACTCCGAGGATTTGAGGTCGCCGACATATTCTCGTCCCGTCCGGCACACCAGCGGTCTGTCGCCCCTGATAAGAACCAGATAAAGACCGCAGAGCGAGTGACTACCGTACACTGTGCCAACACACGCTCACCACTGCTGAGAGAGCACGCAGGTTACGCGGCTAGGCGCCACGGGTTTTACTGGACTGCGACGTTAAAATGCAGGGTATTAAAGCTTTTTGGTACTGAAAGCATGGTTCCGTGCTTGCGAGAGAAAAATTTGAAACTGTTTGTTTACTGTAAAAGAACAGGCCTAATTTAGAGTTCGTCGAGATGGTGCTGCATGTTTCGACGTACTATGTTCTTGTGAACTTTGGCAAAAAATGAAAGGAGCTGCACTCAACGAAACTTTGCGTCATTTCCACGAACTCGCTCAGCTGAAAGCCCGAGAGCTCAACTCGCCGAGACATACATCATGATAATACTAATGGTTTTACTATGCCCGTTCCACGTACATAAATAAGAAATCTCTTCTAGAGACTCGAACCCAAAATTTCATTGACGTATAGCTCTAGAGTAACAAACCATAACTTATTTAAAAAAATAGCATTTACTTTTCTTGACTACGGATATTCACCAAGCAAAAGATTTTTCACTTATTTAAAGAACAGTCATTGGCTAAATTTTAAAGACAAGCACTTGCAGCAAGTAAGCCGCCCGTTAAAGTACTTTCAGGTTGTGCCACGATTGTGGTTCGTTCAGAGTATTACTATTTATCACAGACGAGTGATAATTAAAAAAAAACAAGAATCAAGAAACAATTGTATTTCAAAGGCATATTTCTTCTAAATGCGTCTTCATCCACTTACCTGTGGCGACCACGGATTCGCAAAAACTAGGTACATTTTCCCTGGACGCTCACACTGGTTGAGTACCCAGCGTTGCGAGAGCATGTATTTACTCCAATTTTCTATTAGTCCAACTCCTCCAACTCCCTTCCCCCTCTCTCTCTATTCATCTACTCCTGTCTCCCCCCTCCCCCCCTTTCTCTGTCCATCTCCACCACATCTCCAATGCTTCTCTTCTGTTCCAGATTTCCTAAAGTCCATGTATCACTACCATACAATACTGTGCTCCAAACATACATTCTAAGAAATCTCTTCCCTAAATTGAGGCCTATATTTGATACTGTAACTTCCCATTTTTTTTTCGAGTGCTAGTCCGTTTTTTGTGTCTCCTTGCTCCGTTCATCGCGAGCTATTTTACTGCCAAGGTAGAAGAATTCCTCAACGTCGTCTACTTCCTGATCCCCTACTCAGATGTGTCTCGCTGTTCTCGTTTCTGCTACTTCTAATTTACTCTCAGTCCACATTCTGTACTCGTTAGACTGTTCATTCCATTCAACAGATTCTCTAATTCTTCTTCACTCTCACTCAGGGTAGCAATGTCATCAGCGAATCTTATCACTGATATCCTTTCACCTTGAATTTTAATCCCACTCTTTAACCTTTCTTTTATTTTCGTCGCTGTTTGTTCGATTTATAAATTGAACAGTGGGGGCGAAAACTACATCCCTGTCTTACACACTTTTTAGTAAAAGCATTACGTTCTTAGTTTTCCAGTCTTCTTGTTCCCTCTTCGTTCTTGTACATATTTGCCCTGGAGTATGGTTGACTGGAACATAATTGTGTGCAGTGATGAGCCTGCTCGAACTGAACCCCGATGGCCAGCGAAATCGTCTCTGGACACGCCCGAGACAGCAGTGAAATACCAACCCGACTGTCGCCCGACGCGACCTACGGCCCGACAACCAGTGCCATTTCTTTTCATTGCAGGACCTCTCTGGTTGTCATCCGACACACAGCTATAGTCGACGGTAATCTACACCACGTTTTGTTACCCTCTATGGCAAGCCACCTTGGGCTTACATTTCAACAAGATAATGCCCACCCGCGCACGTCGAGAGTTTCTCCTGTTTGCCTTCGTGCTTGAAGAACCCTGTCTTGGCTAGCAAAGTCGCCGGATCTCTCCTCAAATGAGAACGTTTGGAGCCTTTTGGGCAGGTCTCTCCAACCGACTTGCGATTTTAACGGTCTATTCGGATTTTGACTGTCTAACGTCCTAATTGGACTGAATTAGGCCGATATCCCTCAGGGGAACATTCAAAAATTCTATCAGTCAATTTCAAGCCGAATAACTTGCTTGCATAAGGGCCAGAAGTGGACTAACGGTTTACTGACTTGCTCAGTTTGTGAAGTCCTTCCTCTTGAAAAAATCATTCAGTTTCTTTTTTTTATTGTAATCATTTGTTTGACTGTACATCTACATCACACCTACCGATTTCCGTCCTATTAGGATAACTCCCTCGTGGTGCGTCGTTTCTTTGTTAGAGTGCATACCAGGGTTTATGAAATTTGACACTATATATAAAATTCTTTTAGCTTCACGCTATTCAACAATACATCAATTCTGAAATTTCGTAGGTTAGCTATATTTTAATGTACGGAAGGGAGATCGCTATGTAGTAGTGATTAACAGGAGAATAAGAAGCCGCACTAGAGGCTATGCGGTCTGATGTTTGCGTTTTAACAGTAGAATTGTGGAGTCTCAGGTGTATCATTGCGTTTGAAGTTCGTCACTTTTATATTATCGTGTCTTTGGTCGTTATGAAACAACAACAACAACAATTTGAAATTTTTTGTTTTATGGGGATCCACAACCTCCAGATGCTTAATAAACGTAAACATGGTCCGTAGTAGGCTAACGTAATTATTATCTAATGGCACGATTAAATAAAAATTACGTTACAGCCTACTACGGGCTATGTTTAAGTTTATTAAACAATAATTTAATTAGCCTTGACGCATAACTTATATACTACTGCCTGTGGTTGTGACATTGCTGGTTCCTAGACTATTGTCGTATACGGCCCGCATCTCGTGGTCGTGCGGTAGCGTTCTCGCTTCCCACGCCCGGGTTCCCGGGTTCGATTCCCGGCGGGGTCAGGGATTTTCTCTGCCTCGTGATGGCTGGGTGTTGTGTGCTGTCCTTAGGTTAGTTAGGTTTAAGTAGTTCTAAGTTCTAGGGGACTTATGACCACAGCAGTTGAGTCCCATAGTGCTCAGAGCCATTTGAACCATTTTTTGTCGTATACGTCAGTGTGCTTTTCTGTGCTAGGCCAGATTCCACCGTATTTAATGTATCTGCAATCTGGAATTCTGATTTTAACGGTCGACGTTACTTCAACCGAAAGCACGTGAATTTAAAACCGCCTGATGCGGCTGCAAGTTCAAGAATATTCTTGTCCTGTAACAAGTTTGTGCTTGTAAGAAATGCAGTGTAGGTGGCTCCAACGATATCTATCTGGTGTGAATAACTACTACTTTAAACAAGCCGTCACATAGAACGTCATAAATACTTGAGCTCTGCTTCATTGTCACCTGTTTAATGAGAATGCTAGAACTTCATTTTGTAAAAAGGGAACTTTTATTGTGACTTGTTTTTGATGTGTTATTTTTGTGCGCAGTTTCTTACTTTTACTATCTATTAACTTTATAATTAATTTTATATTTAATTTTTTCCACGCCCCGCATGAAACACATCCTGAAAATATGTTTAGCGCATTTCACCAGCTTCTGATGAAAAAAAGTGTTCTGCAGCTAACTGTTCTGTTGTTTCCTTTTTCCTCGTTGACTTTAGAACATCCTAATCTGTGTTGTAAACTTTGACGTTTGATAAAAAGCACTGAAACTAATGCAGGCAAGAAGAAGTAACAGATGACGGTGAATTGTGAAATGAGAGAGTTTACTACGAATTTGAGCAATTGTTATATGCATTATGTGTAGAAGTCACTAGCTCCGACGTTACGAAATGCTGTACTCTACTTCTGTCAGATGCTGATTTTTGTTTGCTTGGTTCCTGTTCAGTGGAAATCTCGAACAGCGCGCCAGATATTTAGTCGGCTGTTACCAGCATCGTCGCCACCTCCGCGACGTCTTGTCGTTTTTAGCGAAGCTGAGTGCCGCACAAGCTGCTTCTGTCAGACTGCCCACTGGCCGCTTGCCAGAAGCAACAGGTTTCACTTTTTCTCGACATTGCACACGCGTCTGAAAATTCGACTTTCACTCTTTCGCGTTTATCTCTGATTAAGAAACAAAGTGTTTCCCCCCTCCACGTTCCTGTGATCCCAATCATCCCTTTGCCAAGGACGCCTGCCCGATTAAAGAGAGTTTCAAAGTTAGATTGGAAACTTGTCATGTTTTGATGTTAACAATAATTTCGCACAAAAATTATTATATCGTTGAAAGGGCGTTGGTATTAGCTACATGTCTTGCACCATTTGTAAGAACATAGCAGACTTGTAGAGACGGTAAAATATGCACAAAATTAACCACTCAAAGTCCTTTTTTGCTTGGGTAGTCATTGGAGCGCTCCTCTAAAAAGAAATCGTTCAGATAAATAATTATCCTACGAACAGTAACAGAGTTTGAGCATATAATGTTTTTATGCTGCAAGGAAGAAAGCGAAAAAGATACTTATACGATAATTGAGAGTTCTTCGTCAGATGCGCTTTAAAAATGTCTCCGAAAAAATTTAGTTGTGATTCTGGGTTTTGTTCAGCCGCTGCAGTTAATACGTTGATGTTGTTGAAATCTTTCCCTATCTTACACGGAATTATTTCAGAAGAGACGATCTTTCGAGAAATATGCTCAGACAAATTTAAAGAACCAATACTTCAACCAGATTGTAAAATGCTCTTACAGGTTCCAGGGCGCCCATACAGATATTTCGTGGGCGAGGTGATGGAAGGGGGGGGGGGGGGGGGGGGGGGAAGGGGAGAGGTACTGCCATATTTTTAATATTGTTTTTCTTTTTTATTCATTCATCGGTGCTCTGACTGTTTTGATGCGGCCTGTTACGAATTCCTCTCCTGTGGCAACTTTTTCCTCCTTGAATAGCACTTGCAATCGTATCCTCAATTATATATTCCAGTCTCTGTCTTCCACTACAGTTTTCACCCTCTACAACTCCCTCTACGACTATGGTAGTTATTCCTTGATGCCTTAACAGATGTTGGCGACTACCCCTAAAAAAGTTCGAGTTCCAACACTGTCAAAAACCTGCGTAATACCGACTTTTAAATTATTTTCACGATAGAAAATCATGTGTCTAAGCTATATCTTTTTTCCTTTCCCTGATAGCTAGGGGGTGCCCCCCCCCCCCTTGCCATCGGGTATGGGCACCGTTGTACTGGTTCCTTCACATATCTAGCCGAAAGATCAAAAGATAAGAAAGGTTAGGGTAGGGAGGTACACAGTGAGTCACTCTTTCCACGAGATGTTCGTCAATACAGGAGGAGGAGGAGGAGGAGGAAGAAGCAGCGTTACCAAATACCCGCTTTGCAATCCTCAGTAATGAGGAGAGAGGTTCTCTAGATGCAGTCTAATTTGTTATTGATTGATAGAAAATATTTCTTTTTAGAAGTGTTGAATACGAATAAAAACGAAAATGAAATAGTAAAATGATTGTATAAAGCAGACGTTCTTCATAAGACAATGAAAGATAGTGTAAAGCAATAATTTAGAGTTTTTTTGCGAATTACAGTTAACGTTTAAATAATTTTTACTAAACTAGTTGCCCGTTTTGCAACAGTCACTGCGTATCGTTCCACGAGTAAGAATAAAAACCGACGGCGCTGGAAAGGAAACTGGAAACAGTCTAATGCTATCGAAGGAAAATGGTATGCCGCTATGAACCAGTAAGTCCCAGAAAGTTTTTCTTTACATACCCTAACAGTGGCACAAATCTTATTACAGGTCCGACAAGATTTGCGTTAATCACGACAATTACCTAACTCAATTATTCAGAATCAGTGACATCAAAAATTCCCTGTAGTGGCTGCAGTGATAACTCTAAAGGGGATATAAATAGCATGTTCTCAGTTTGCTGTAAATATGAAAATCATAGGAAATAAGTAACATTGCTACTGAAGGAATCAGGTCTCCGACTTGCTTTTGGTATATCAAATTTATTATTCGAAAAAGATTTTCATTTAATAAAAAATATGCAAATTAATCAACGTTGTCAACTTAGTCTCTCCCTGCTGTACTCTCAGTATTTCAATTTAATAGCAATTTAATCAGAATTGTTTCATGAAATGATAAATGTGGCTTTATTAAAATATGAGCAAGAAATAATTTTATTTGAGACTACGAATAAATTGCCTCTGACTGTAAAAATTAATGTCATTTTTAATTTTATTGTGTCATGACTGATTTCGAGCTACCAGTCCTATCCCCAGACGCACCAGAAATATATACGTCTAATAGATATGAGGTATGTTTCTCCCAGGAAGCTATGATCCATCACGGTGGAAAAGATAATTTTATGGTAGCTCTATGTATATTGCAGTAGAAGGCAGAAATACCCCTTGTTGTTTGGTTGCTCTATTGATCACTGGCGGTCAATCTCTGGATACAGTCACAACCATACAATTTTTAAGATTCAGAAGATAAAGCTCACGTAAATTAATTAGAAGAATTCTACGAAAATGTAATTCATTCACGAAGGAGGCAGCTTAAAAAATTGTTGCTCCACCAGTTATTAAAAAGAGAGATTGGAGGGGGTGGGGGAGTGAAAGAACGTTTTCCTTCAGTCAACAAGATAGCTTCATAGACATGTCCACCAACTACAGTGATGGACCCTACATGAGATGTTCTGCATCCTTTACAGATTTACTCCAAGACCGCACGTTACAAGAAGAATCAAGCAATGTACTCACACCTCTCACATACATGTCGCGAAATGATCGTGATGGTGAAATCAGATAAAGGTGGAATTAGAGAGATTCAACCTGATACGGATATTCACCGGTATCCGCTCTTCCCACACACCATACTCGAACACGAGGAGCACTACCTTCACAACAAGTCACGATGTGACCTTCAGAGTATAAATGTTGATGTAACTATAGACAATTACTGCATAATGGTGAATAGAAATTACTTTGAGACATTTAATTGTTATGGGAGAACTCTGAAGAAACGTGGAACTTAAATATTCTCTGGGATCTAAATAAAATTAACTTTCCTTGCGGGTGTGGCTAAGGGAACTTGGTGTACTGTTAATTCCCCCTCACCCGCCGCTTCCTGCTCCAGTCGCGAATGGTTCAGCTGTTGACTGGAGTCCGTACTAGGCTGAATATCTTCATTTTTCACCCTCATAGTCGTTTGACAAGTAAAGATAGCGGAAGCAATGTGTTGATTGATTGTATTAGGGACGGAAGCTCTCGGAATTTTAAATATTTTCTGTAGTTAGCTGTTAAGCGAGTCGCAATATCGATGAGGAATGACGCAAGCGTTGTGTTCTGCGTCATGTGGGAACAAATTCCGTCAAGCAGGCCTCGAGAGCCCCATATGATCTTAACCGTTCCCGGACTTTCGCAGGTACTGTATTGATTATAGCCGAACTAAACATGTTAGGAGTGGCCCCGGAGAGAAGTTTAAGTAAATCGTTGAGTCATTTAGTACTTCAAACTGGTGTGTTTGTCCCATCCTCCCACAGTTCTCCCACAGAACTAGATTATAAAGCTTTCGTAATTCAGTCAGATATACATTAGCATCTGTGCTTTTACATTGCAGTGCCTCAACTAACTGTAGCTAGTTCTCAGTTATCTGTAACAAAGGTTGCATTATATTGTTCACATGTATGTCAGAATTCAGGTTTCAAAGTAAAACATCCATCCAGTAATTCGTCTTTCACATATAGCACACCACACTTCACATGTTGCATAGGCTCTTGGTGTAACGAATGAGGATTTTCATAACTCTATCGCCGCTGTGAGTTTACGTAGCCCAATAAATGCAGCCGTGTTTTATCAGGGAACAAAGATAATTTCAGAATCAACCTATCTATTATGTAGATTCTGCAGTGACCAGTTGCAGGGATAACTCTGAGCAACAGTATGTCTTAATTTTATACTCTATCGTTGCTTTGTGAGATTCGATATGTACGCCGAGGTGACAAAAGTCATGGGATACCTCCTAGTAACGTGTCGGACCTCCTTTTACCTTGCATGGTGGAGCAACCCGATGTGGCATGGACTCAATAAGTCGTTGGAAGACCTTTGCAGAAATACTGACCCATGTTCCCTCTATAGCCGTCAATAACTGCGAAATTGTTGCCAGTGCAGGATGTTGTGCACGAACTGACCTCTAGATTATATCCCATAAATGCTCGTTGGGATTCGTATCAGGAGATGTGGTTGGCCATTCGAATTGTCCAGAATGTTCTTTAAACCAGTCACAAACAATCGTCGCCCAGCGAAATGACATTGTTGTTTGGTAACATTAAGTCCATGAATTGCTGCAAGTGGTCTCCAAGTAGCCGAAAATATCCATCTCAGCGGTCGGCTTAGTTGGACCAGAGGACCAAGTCCATTCCACGTAAACACAGTCCACACCAGTGTGGAGCCACAATATCTTGTTGACAATTTGGGTCCATGACTTCGTGGCCACACTCAAATCCAACCATCAGCTCTTACCAACTGAAATTGAGATCACTGGTTCACAGTCGTCTAGGGTCCAACCGACATAGTCACGAACCAAGGAGTGGCTCTGCAGGCTATGTCGTGCTGTTAGCAAAGGCACTCGAGTCGGTCTTCCTTGCGGGCGTGGCTAAGGGAACTTGGTGTACTGTTAATTCCTCCTCACCCGCCGTTTCCTGTTCCAGTCGCGAATGGTGCGCTGCCATAGCCCATTAATGCCTGATTTCGCCACACTGTAATAACAGATAAGTTCATCGTACCTCCCACATTGATTTCTGCGGCTACATCACGCAGTGTTGCTTGTCTGTTGGCACTGACAAATCTACGCAAACGCCGCTGCTCTCGGTCATTAAGTGAAGGCTGTCAGCGACTGCGTTTCCATGGTGAAAGTTAATGCCTGAAATCTGGTATACTCGGTACACTCTTGAAACTTTGGATCACACGGAATATTGAATTCCGTAACGATTTCCGAAATGGAATGTCCCATCTCTCTAGCTCCAACTACCATTCCACGTTTAAAAGTCTGTTAATTCCCTTCGTGCGGCCATAATCACGACTGAAACCTTTTCACACTAATCACCTGAAAGCCCGCCCAGTTGGCCGTGCGGTCTAACGCACGGCTTTCCAGGCGGGAAGGAGCGCCTGGTCCCCGGCACGAATCCGCCCGGCGGATTTGTGTCGAGATCCGGTGAACCGGCCAGACTGTGGATGGTTTTTAGGCGGTTTTCCATCTGCCCCGGCGAATGCGGGCTGGTTCCCCTTATTCCGCCTCACTTCCACTATGTCGTCGATTGCTGCGCAAACAAGTTCTCCATGTACGCGTACACCACCATTACTGTACCACGCAAACATAGGGGTTACACTCGTCTGGTGTGAGACACTCCCTGGGGGGGGGGGGGGGGGGGTTTGTGGACAACTGCGGCTGAGGCGGGGACGGAGCCTCTCCGTCGTTTCTAGGTCTTCGGTTAACATACAATACAATACAATACAGTCACCTGAATGTAAATAACAGCTCCACGAATGTACTGCTATTTTATATCTTGTGTACTCGATACTATCGCCATTGCAGTGCTTTTTTTATATCTTGCGTACGCGATACTATCGCCATCTGTATATGTGCATATCGCTATCCCACGACTTTCGTCACTTCAGTGTAGTTTGTACACAGATATATGAGCAGGTGGCACTTGCACAGCCGTCTGACTGGTCCAATGAACGATTTACTGAGACATCTTTTCAAAGCCGTAGCTAACTCGATTGATACCGATACGCCACCTGCCGAAGTCAGAGGAACGACCTGGAGCGCGTGTGGCGGACAGAGCCTGCTTCCCAGCTAACGGTTCACGTCATTCACACAGCTTTTGCACCATACTTGAAGCATCCTACATTTGTCAGGCTGTCACACTGCAGAAATTTCTAATGTCGAAGTCGGTAAGTTCGGCAAAGGTCACACCTGACTGTAGGAAGGCCTGGGGTAAGGCGGACGCCGCTGGGACGGCGCGGTTATGTAAAGGTCGCGCCGAGCCGCGTGGGGCGCACGGGGCCTGCCAGCCCGGGCCGGGCAGGTGACTTTCGATCCGCGCAAAATCTTTCGACATCGCGGCGGCGGCAGCGCGCACGCGCGTAGCGCGCCATAACGTATGCGTATTCGGTGTCGCAAATACGCAACTCTGCTGGTAGGCAGGCAGGCAGGTTGGCCGCCGCTAACGGGACGCCGCGCCAGGCCGCTACCCGCTGCCAGGGAGCGGCCGCGTTTCGCAACGCGCGGCTGTCGCTGTAGCTGTAGCCGCGACTGCGGCAGTCCTCAGACCCGTGTGTCGCCACGCGGCAGCCGCCGGCTCCACTCCGGCGACGCCCACTGCTCAGCAGGCACACGCTCAGACCACCCGCCAATCAGGACTGTGCAGGGAGTTCGAATGCTATGCGGCATTTTCTGTGATTATACAGTACTGGCCGTTAAAATTGCTACACTACGCAGATGACGTGCTACAGAGGCGAAATTTAACCGACCGGAAGTAGATGCTGTGATATGCAAATGATTAGCTTTTCAGAGCATTCACACAAGATTGGCGCCGGTGGCGACACCTAGAACGTGCTGACATGAGGAAAGTTCCCAGCCGATTTCTCATACACAAACAGCAGTTGACCGGCGTTGCCTGGTGAAACGTTGTTGTGATGCCTCGTGTAAGGAGGAGAAATGCGTACCATCACGTCGATAAAGGTCGGCTTGTAGCCTATCGCGATTACGGTTTATCGTATCGCGACATTGCTGCTCGCGTTGGTCGAGATCCAATGACTGTTAGCAGAATATGGAATCGGTGGGTTCAGGAGGGCAATACGTAACGCCGTGCTGGATCCCAACGGCCTCGTATCACTAGCAGTCGAGATGACAGGCATCTTATCCGCATGACTGTAACGGATAGTGCAGCCACGTCTCGATCCCTGAGTTAACAGATAGGGACGTTTGCAAGACAACAACCATCTGCACGAACAGTTCGACGACGTTTGCAGCAGTATGGACTATCAGCTCGGATACCATGGCTGCGGTTAGCCCTGAACCTGCATCACAGACAGGAGCGCATGCGATGGTGCACTCAACGACGAACCCGGGTGCACGAATGGCAAAACGTTATTTTTTCGGATGAATCCAGGTTCTGTTTACAGCATCATGAAGGTCGCATCCGTGTTTGGCGACATAGCGGTGAACGCACATTAGAAGCGTGCATTCGTCATCGCCGTACTGGCGTATCAACCGGCGTGATGGTATGGGGTGCCATTGGTTACACGTCTCCGTCACCTTTTGTTCACATTGACGGCACTTTGATCAGTGGACGTTACATTTCAGATGTGTTACGGCCCGTGGCTCTACCCTTCATTCGATCCATGCGAAACCCTACATTTCAGTAGGATAATGCACGACCGCATGTTGCAGGTCCTGTAGGGGCCTTTCTGGATACAGAAAATCTTCGACTGCTGTCCTGGCCAGCACATTCTCCAGATATCTCACCAATTGAAAAGTCTGGTCAATGGTGGCCGACCAACTGGCTCGTCACAATACGCCAGTCACTGCTCTTGTTGAACTGTGGTATCGTGTTGAAGCTGCACGGGCAGCTATAACTCTACACGCCATCCGAGCTCTGTTTGACTCAGTGCCCAGGCGTATCAAGGCTGTTATTGCGGCCAGAGGTCGTTGTTCTGGGTACTGGTTTCTTAGGATCTATGCACCCAAATTGCGTGAAAATGTAGTCACATTTCCGTTCTAGTATAATATATTTGTCCAATGAATAACCGTTTATCATCTGCATTTCTTCTTGGTGTAGCATTACAGTCACAGAACTTAGCTCATATAACTCGCATGATTTGCACTTATCATAAGAGGGAGCATTACTGCCAAATGACAAATAATTGTACTATCGTGCCTGTATGGTAAAAGTGGTGTGTCTGACACTATTGTGGCCAACCGTCGCGGAACCTGCGACGCGTCTCGCACTGTCGATGTTCTAGTTGAAAGTCCAGTACGCTAGTGCGGAAAGGGAAAACAACACCTTTAATCATGAAGAACAAGAATTGTCCACAGCGACAGTTTAGCTGTCACTGCTGACTGCAGGGCTATGGAGTGTAAGGATTTCGCCTAAGTTAACGCTGATTTCCCGCTGAAACGTTCCGCGTCCCCTTGTCAGTATGGAAACTGGTCTTCTCCTGACTGTAGACTCGTACCCCCCCCCCCCCCTCCCTCTCCGCTCCCCCATGAGTCATGTATGTGATGGGCGCCACCATACCCGACGAGACAGTTGGTGAACACTTGCTCTGTAAACATAGTTGAAAATCCGTTAGTATGTGACGGGCGTTTTCGTTTTCTTCCGTGTGGTCTGATGTGATTAGGAATCCATCGTCTGTTACCCATACACGCTGGTTTTCTTACCTACATCGTAGCACCAAATCAAGTACACTATCTACGCCTAAATACAGGATGTTTCAAAATGACATTTTAAAAATTTGGGGACGGCTGTTCAGTAGAAGAGATGTCTCACTGCAGCGAAGATGAACAAGTGCTCGTAACTCTTAAGATATGCTTTTTAAAGCCCATATTTACTGGACATTTTTTCTTGTTTTGGTCCCTACTAACTCCTCCCAAAATACAGAAAGCAAAGAGCATGCAGTGAAAGAGCTGCGGTTCGCAGTATCGAGCATGAACGAGCGCCCATAGCTCTTACAGAGGTGGAGGATAACAGTATTTAACGTCCCGTCGACAGTGAGGTCATTAGAGACGGAACACAACCTCAGAATAGGGAAGGATGGGATTAGAAATCGGCAGTGCCTATTCAAAGGAACCGTCCCGGCATTTGCCTGCAGCGATTTAGGAAAACCACATAAAACCTAAATCAGGATGGCCGGGAGCAGGTTTGAACCGTCATCGCTCCCGAATGCGAATCGAGTGTGCTGACTACTGTACCACCTCACTCGGTCCAGCCCTTAAGGTATGTGTTCTGAGCCTATGTTTATTGGACACTTTTTCCTCGTGTTGGTGTTAGGTAACTGTCCCCAAATTTTTCAATCATCATTCTGAAACATCCTGTATATCTGTAAATCACTGGAGAAGCACGATCAAGACTTCCAAATACTACTCTAGCAATTTCAAGACATTTGCAGATCTGTGGGATCAGCTCGTCTGATGTGTGAATCGTCCGCCGTGTATCCAACAACAGTTGTGGAAAGCACTGGGGACAGCCTATCACTTTATAAGACTGGAGAACTGAGAGCGCCCGACTGTCGGGAATCTATGAGTGCGCCAGTGGCTGCTACGCTGGATGACAGTACGTGGCTCCACAGTATGTATAGCACCTTTGTCAGAATGTAACATTGATCGTTCCAGTGCAGCAAATCTCGTGCGCCACTGCAGCGTTACGAAATTTATTGGTTACACGCCTTTCTAGCACAACTAGATTCTCTGAATTTTGAGGACATGCTGGAGAGCATATCATTGGTAAAAGCTTACCAAGACGTACAGGCAGGAACATTGTTCTATGTCACGGTGCTATACACCGTTAGTGGCAAGTATTTTCAGCAGAGACTAGTTGGGTCACTCAAATTATTGTTACCAAGGACCTGAGAGCTAGAGAGACTTTAGGAATGCCGAAACTAGATGAGTATCTCGAACAAACCTATTTTAGCTTTTACTGCCCGCCATTAAATATGCAAACCGAAATCACGTGACCTAACAACGTCCAGGACATTACAAATGTAGCAGAGTCGATACACGGACCAACAGTGGCCAGAGTAAATTTATATAATCAGAACAGACGTTCTTCAGGTAGTCTTCCATAGCAGATGCTTTCATGTAGAGTGAAATGCCTACACTCTCTCCGTCGTTAATTATGGATCGCTATCTCCATAACATTCGCTCGGCCTTACACTACTTAGCAAGAACGAAATACAGGCTGCGGTGTTGAACTAAACTGAGGGGGAAGAAGTCGCGATAAGGGTTTTGCCTTTTGAAAACTAGCCTTGTGCGAAGCTCGATCTTCAGTATCGCAGCGGCAATATTTCCACGTGTGCTAACCGCTGCTTAGAATGGCTACAAGCGTTAGACGAACGGACTCATGTCGCTTCCGTAGAACCATACAGGCGATCCAGAACGATTTCAAAATCCCCTACAGGCCACAGCTCAAAGTGTTATTGAAGTTTCGTGGGTTCACGGAGGAGTACTCGCTACTGACATCACACCCATTGCACTCGCATGATTTTTGGCCAGTCGGTGTATAAGGTGATCAATGGTCTCTCGAGGCAAAAATTTTGTTGTATAAAAAGGAAATAATCTTCAATTAAGGCCTCCTTTAGGCCAAAATTTGAGGGTAATTCATGTATACTTCATCTTCGTCATAGTCAAAGGAAGCAGTGTTTGTCAGTTTTCTGACCATCCACTAGATTCGTCGCACACTACGAAGCTTACTCGAGGCATTAATAATGACTCCGCAGTTCTGTGACTTGTCCTTGTAACTACCACAAATATCATACATTCACCGCAAATTTATACACAGTCATCCAGACAGAAGCTACTTGCAGTAAAGATGTTGGGTGATATTTTTATCGGGATAATCTCACCTGGTCTGACGTCTTAAGACTCCCGATTGGCTAAAAGCCAGGATTCGTACAGAGCGACCGCTAGCGGTGTTGGAGGACGGTCGCGGAAGCGTTGGCGAGCGATACCTACACACTGCCTCCTCTTCAAAAGGCTGCGGCTTCTATGGTTGACAGTTATTACGTTGCCTGCAGTAGCACCGATATTTCACGACTAGCTTTGCGATGTCGGTTTTGGGATGTATGGATCAGTTGCAGGGTGACCAGCTGCTTCGAAATGCTATACAGTCAGGCTTTCCGGCTGGGAGTGGGTGGTGTACTGTTTATGAACTACTGCGTTCTTCTGCTTTATGTTCCAACACTCTCCAAAGCTTTTAAAGAATCTTGAATTAGTTAGTTCACAGCTTGTAGCGAAATATTCTCTGCTGCGTTGAGACGTTAAACGTCGCGTGTTGCTTCGTAGTCTTCGAGAAATGCCGACTGTTTGCCGACGTATGTACTGACCTTTATCTCTTCGAACCATCATCGTTGACAACACATAACTCTAAGCAGCTGTGCCAACGACACAAGTGACGAGCTATAATTGCAGTTTGAAGGTTTAGCTGGGCCGCGCGGGGTAGCCGTGCGGTCTTAGGCGCCTTGCTACGGTTCTCGCGGCTACCCCCGTCGGAGGTTCGACTCTTCCATCGGGCATGGGTGTGTGTGTTGTTCTTAGCCTAAGTTAGTTTAAGTTAGATTGAGTAGTGTGTAAGCTCAGGGCCAGATGACCTTAGCAATTTGATCCCATAGGAACTTACCACAAAGAGGGCTAACAGCCAACATTACCGAAAGATTTGACCTGAACTGAAGGATAGTGCTTCCCTTATTTTTTGAAAAGGTTTAACAACAACCAATTTCCTTCTAAACAATAAAGTATTTCTTCTTTCCTTTGTACCGCTTTACTCCGCTTTGGTCTCTTACTAAAGAGACCGACGAGACACAGAGTAGGCCCCGTCCCCTTTGAAAGCAGTTAACAAAGTCATAGCAGTGGGGGCGCATTCAACAGGAGGGGGAACAGCTGGGCGGCATCTTTGGACGCAAGAGCCCCCTGTAGGTGAGGGCGAGGGAAAGGAAACACCTGCCCCGCGATGCTTGCGCTGCCGAGGGGGCCGACCGCGGCGATAGGCTGCCAAGCCGCTCTTGCCTAAAACGAGAAAGCTGTGCCGAGATTCCGACGACTGCTTACGCGCCATGAAATGAGTTGCGTTTTGGAGCAATGCCATTTTAATCTATTATCCAACCCGTTGTGTGCTGACGTGCGGTCATCTGATTGCAGGAATTAATGGCCGTACACTCTAGGGCAAAACCGGAAAGCAGAGAATCAAAACGGTTGAGATGTGGTGCTACAGAATGATGTTGAAAATAGGTGGGTTGATGAGAAATGAGATTCTCCCCAGAAAACTCTCACAACAAGCAGGGACAGTATGACATCAGAGGGGAAGGCTAACTAAAGACTGCTTTTTATTGGCAGGACACTTAGAAAATGTAACAGATCTACTAAGGAGACTGGCTACACTACGCTTGTCCGTCCTCTTTTAGAATACTGCTGCGCGGTGTGGGATCCTTACCAGATAGTACTGACGGAGTACATCGAAAAAGTTCAAAGAAGGGCAGCACGTTTTGTATTGTCGCGAAATATGGGAGAGAGTGTCACTGAAATGATACAGGATTAGGGCTGGACATCATTAAAAGAAAGGCGTTTCTCGTTGCAACGGAATCTTCTCACGAAATTCCAATCACCAACTTTCTCCTCCGAATGCGAAAATATTTTGTTGACACCGACCTACATAGGGAGGAACGATCACCAAGATAAAATAAGGGAAATCAGAGCTCGTAGGGAAAGATACAGGTGTTCATTCTTTCCGCGTGCTATACGAGATTGGAATAATAGAGAACTGTGAAGGTGGTTCGATGAACCCTCTGCCAGGCACTTAAATGTGATTTGCAGAGTATCCATATAGATGTAGATGTAGATAACTTCCATGGTGGTAGAGACAGCCGTATACAAGAGAGATTGGCATAGGAGACGAATTCGTGGCGGGCCGCATCAAATCGGTCAGAAGGCGAATGTAAACAAATTCGCTCTTTAAGTATCGAATGTGTGGAAGTATTTCGAGATCACATCAGATCCCCTATCTACTTCCGGGACTAACTAAAGACTGGTATTCAAACAGTTCGTTTACAAATAAACATTCGCCGGCTTGTGGAGTCTTTAAAAGAACTAGTAGAAGACCTAATTTAGTATATAGTTTCCGACTGTTAATACAATTTTATGACAGGTTTTACTCGGCGAACCGTTAACAGAGAAAGTAACTTCCGGCCAATCTATGAAACCAGTTTTACAGTTTCTTTTTTATTACTGTATTCACATGAATGACGGGAGGGACCATTAATATTGCCAGTTGTTTGTACTCGGCACAGTTATGGTGTACAAAGTGTGTATAACGCCATAATGGTGCGTGTTGGAGTATCTGTTAAATGTGTAACTGAGTAAAATCGATGTTTGCTCGACATTTGCAGTTACCTACTGTGAGACAGCTGTTCTAAAACTCATTCCATAGGTAGAGGGTAAGAGATCTGGTCATGCCGTATATGGAGTCCCGGGGGGGAATATTTGTCGCGTAAGATAAAACGTTGTTTTGTATCTCACTTTGGGAAGTGGCTCTAGTAACTGGATGGAAATGGATTCTGTCTGCTTCACTTTGAAAGCTCGCAATGTCACGACTGCATAGACATGTCAGATTTTTGTCCTGTCATATTAATAAACGCCACCTCATAAACAAGATATTTATGTTTGATCATTTGTTTACTGTATATCAGGCATCTGTAGGCTGCCGTTGTTCACACCTCAACACATTATGAGAATTTGAATCCTGCCCGGACGCAGATGTAGTCTGTCATTAATTTCTCAACATCACACGTACCTCTGACACAGAAAATCCAGCACCGAACAATATCTTTCACCCGAAACTGGGCTCTGAAATGGCGTATAACGCTGTCGTTTCGACACACTTCTAGTTGTCAAGAGGATCGATCTAACGATTTCCAGTAAGATTGTCAGACGTCTCGCTAAATTAGTTTATGTAATGTTTAATGGTTATTTCAGCGGGACCCCAATGGATTCATTCTGCCATTAGGAGCTACTAAATTTGTAGTGACATTATACTCAATGGCGATAGTCTTAAAAATAAACAATAAAACTTTATTCATCGACTCTTATGAATTTGGACCATCGTAGCAATGCTTAATCATTTTCACTCTGAGCACTCAGGAAATATCTGAGCGCTGGGACCTTACCCTTAAGTAGCACTGCTAGTAAATTAATCATTTGCTTTGCTTCTTGTACTTAATTTTGTGTGGTCAGATTATTTGAGTTACATCTTGTTAGTAAGGCATTCACTGGTCAAAGACTCCTAATTCTCCCCTTTCCCCCCACCCCACCCCACTCGCTCTCGCTCTCTCTCTCTCTCTCTCTCTCTCTCTCTCTCTCTCTCTCTCTCTCTGTCTCTCTTTCTTTTATCTCTCGCTCTCTCGCTGCAAAGAATTACTTCTTGCACATCTAAACGCCAGACAACGCTACAGCGCTAAGCACGTAAAGCTGTATGTTGGAAGAGACAGCAAGGGCTAGTAACAAACACGTGTTAAAGGTAACTACCGGGTTGTTACAGAACTGCTCCACGTTTCCCATTGGAAGATGACTCCGTTGTTAACCACTCAAGACAGTACAACAAGGTTTCCTAAACTGTGTTCCGCGGTAAGCGCTCTGCGATAAACTATTAATAACATGGATTTTTCAGCATTTTGACGATATTAGTTTTTTTAATTTTATTCTGGTTTCTGTGTTATTAGTTATGATTTAAAATTGAAGTAATCGCTCGATGAAACAAGTTTTCTCATCTTTAAAATTTTATTAACCTTCAAAATAAACAAGGTGTTCCATCAAAGTACCAGGATTCTGGATTCTCAAAGTGTTCCAACGGAGGAAAATTTTGGAAGCTGCTGCACTAAAATAATCACAGTCCCTTCGATTGTGTGTCTATCGCTTAAAGCCACTAGCAGACAGAATGAAAGTTTATGGGTTCCAGTCTCATGTTGGATGTGGATACGGATTTTAAATGTGCCGTTACTATTTTAATGAGTACATACAGAGATGTAATCTACAATGGCACAAATTAATGTGTATGTGTGTGTGCTACTGCGTATAAATTAGCAACCATAATAGCCACGGAAACCAGTGTCTTCAAAACATGTTCATCTTTCCGTAAGGTTGCGTATAGTGACGGTCGTAGTTTCACTGCAACCAACAAAATTGTAAGAGCATCCTTGTCTATTCTCCGCAAGCCACAATTGCTTCTGGTAGCACCATTATTTGCCCCCTTAACTGTTCCGTTCGCGAAAGGTGTGTGTAAGGATAAACTCGTGATAAATCTTCGTATGAGCTCTAATTACCCTGATTGTCTTGTGGTCGTTTCGTGAGACATACGTGCAAGAAAATAATATGTTGCCCGACTATTCTTGGAACGTAGACATTCAGAAATACGACTGTAACCTTCTTTGTGATACACAACACTTCCCTTGCAGCGTCTGCCAGTGAGGTTTGGCCGGCCGGTGTGGCCGTGCTGTTGTAGGCGCTTCAGTCTGGAACCGCGTGACCGCTACGGTCGCAGGTTCGAATCCTGCCTTCGGGCATAGGCGTGTGATGTCCTTAGGTTAGTTAGGTTTAAGTAGTTCTGAGTTCTAGGGGACTGATGACCACAGATGTGAAGTCCCATAGTGCTCAGAGCCATTTGAACCATTTTTTTGAACCAGTGAGGTTTGTTGTGCATCTCCGTAACGCATTCACGGTTACTGGACGATCCGTGAAGGAACGCGCCATTCTTCGTTGGATCTTCTTTAGCTGTTCCATTAGTCCAACCTTATAAGGTTCCAAGATTGGTGAGCGATACTCAGGAATCAATAAAAAGAATGTTTTGGAAGCCACTGGTATGCGATTTCCGTACAGTTAGTGTTATGACATTACGCGCTCTGGACAATCGTTCCTGCCTCTTTTACGATAGTTGTCGTTTGCTGCGATTCACTGCCAGTACCGTAGTCGAATGGTAATGGGTCTCTTTGGATATTTGTGCGCAATACATTACATTTGTTAACGTCTACATTCAATCCTTGCCCCAATCATCGATCCGCAGTAGATCTTAGAGCAATTCGCTGTAACCTTCCTATAGTTAGCCGGCCGGAGTGGCCGAGCGGTTCTAGGCGCTTCAGTTCGGAACTGCGCTGCTGCTACGGTCGCAGGTTCGAATACTTCAAAGTCTGAAGTAAATCTGTGATCGCAACGTCGTGGCCTCCCCTTGTGAGCAATGGAAAAGCCTCAGATGCGAAAGTACTGTGACGTGACTGCCGGCGGTGCACGAACAGTTCGACAGACCGGCGTCATGCAGCTCTTCTATTGCGCTCAGTCAACCCAGACACGAGGTGCACATCGGCCAATTCCATCGTCACTAAACCTACTCGTACACAGCACTCTTCACGCACAACTCCCCTCTCTGTTCACCTCCTCCTCCCCCGTCTCTCACCAACTCCTCCTCCAACCTCTCTCTAACACCCCCTTTCGCTCTCTGCCCAGTATCAACCTCCCCACATCTGACCTTGACTCTCGTTTGTTACTAAAAACGAACGTTGACTGGGAATGGCAGTCGCTTACGAATGCGTAAATCGGTCTTTATACAAGATTCAAAAAATGGTTCAAATGGCTCTGAGCAGTATTGGACTTAGCATCTGATGTCGTCAGACCCCTAGAACTTAGAACTACTTAAACCTAACTAACCTAAGGACACCACACACATCCATGCCCGAGGCAGGATTCGAACCTGCGACCGTAGCGGTCGCGCAGTTGCAGACTGAAGCGCCTAGAACCGCTCGGCCATATACAAGATTATAGAGTAAACCGATTAACTGTGAAATCACTGGTCCATCTCTTTTAGAGACAAGGGTGTCCAACCCGCGATCCACGGGCCGCATGCGGCTTAAAGCAAGTACCAAAGCGGCCCAAAAAGTAAGCATCTATCAGGCGATCAGTTAAAAAAATTTAAAAAAAGCTTTTTTGAATTAAAAAAAATCCGTAATATTTCGTTCATGTAAAGTTATGTTACGATAAATTGAATATTTTCGGTATGAAACTACCGCCACACGATGCTGTTCTCTCATTGGTCCATCCCGTCCCGGTTTTGTTCTCTTTTTAGCTAGAGTTAAGCGTATTATGTGCGGCCCAGAAATACTGGCCTTCTTCCGATGTTGCCCAGGTAAGCTACAAGACTGAAGAACCCTGTTTTAGAGACTGCTACAGAGCGCAGTAACGACAGGCTGCCTACATGGCACGCCGTGGCACGGCAATTTGGCGCTGCGTGAAGATGGCGCGGCGTGGCGGGCTGGCGGCGTCGATACGGCGGGCGCGCTCTGCCGCCGGGGAATGTTTATCGAGCCGATGGGGGCGGCGGCGGCGGCGGCGGTGGCGGCGGCCGGATGCGGGCTTGCCGGCGGCGGCAGCAGCAGCGGCGGCGGCGGCAGCGTGCTGTGCTATGCCCCGCTGCCCTGCCCTGCGCTACACACTGCTACGTTCCAGCACAACCCGCCAGCTGTTTGTAAACACCGCGCGCAGCCTTGCCCTCCCAGACACGCCGTACTGCCCTGCTTAAGGAAAAATGCGGCGCAGTTCAGAACCACCTGAGATGCGAGTTTTATTTCAAATGGTTCAAAGAGCTCTGAGCACTATGGGACTTAACTTCTGAGGTCATTAGTCCCCCAGAACTTAGAACTACTTAAACCTAACTAACCTAAGGACATCACACACATCCATGCCGGAGGCAGGATTCGAACCTGCGACCGTAGCGGTCGCGCGGATCCAGACTGTAGCGCTCGGCCACCTCGGCCGGCGAGTTTTATTTCTCACTAGCTTTGCCCAATTTTGAAAAATTTTGAAGTTTATTATCGGTGAGAAAAAGTATGTTAAAAGCTGACGGTAAAGCTGTCTAGAGGGCGCAGCGGTAAAATATCGATGTGTTTGTTAGTATAGATACAGATTGCTGAATTATGAAATACCAGTAGATTAACTTCTCACGATTGGGATTCACAGTCATATAATATTTCTTAAAAGACATCATAGTCGCCTTTGACTGTATGAAATATTTATTATTACGATTGCAATTTCGGCCTTAGGGACATTTTCAAGGAACACTGCAGGAGTTACCTAAACACAAAAAAACACAGAAATGAAGAACAGGGTGTATATACATAATATATACAAACATTTCATTAAGAAAACAGCGTAGTTATAAAAATTGGTGAGAAATATATGTAACTTATATTCTGTCAGAATATAAGAATATCTCACATGAGTACATGTCGTCGTCAAAAAGTAGCCTTTTGACTGCGAGAGTCCCATAAGATCCGATGAGTACGACACTTATTACATCGTAAAATGTTGTTAAATATGTGCTGTATTGTCAATGGTACCATCGTTCTAATAATCTATCACAAATAAAAGCTCAGGTGCACCGACATCATGTGGAGCTTAGTCTGTTGGCGCGAAAATACATTTACTAAAGATACTGCATGTGCACGTAGCAAAGATAGTGCACACCAAGGATACACCTTATAAGCTTTATATCGTAAAGTCTTTTCGTCTGTCGACATCATACAGCATTCTAAATAGTGCTATGATTGTAAGGGGCAGTACGATAGGATGGCAATATTTATTTATAACACAATAGAGGATAATCCATGTGTTATCTGCTAAAAAACTCTCACATTGACTTAAGTGCTCGTAAATGAGATGTAGACAGAGCTCTGATATATGATACTTTGTGTGCGTATACATTTTACGAATATGAATTTCGTAAAACGCTCGCCAGCAATCCAATTCACTGTGCAGCACCACAAATCGGGACAAAACATCACAATGCCTCCGCACAAATACAGAATGCATCCTTCAACCAAGCTCTATTATAGCAACAAGACTAACTAAATATGTATACTATTCTATCGGAATTGCTAAAAATGTTTTCGATAAGTGTCCAAAAATAACTGTGCAGTTCTACGAATCACTGTTGAAGTTGATTGATAAAATAACTCACATTCTTCGGATACAATGAAATGTCGAGGCTACATTTCATTTATAAAAACATACAAAAATAAAACACATTGGAGTACGCTTTTCTTCCCTCGTTATAGTCCATAAACTTTTCTTTACAGTAAAAAACACCAGGATTACTGTAAAGAAAATTTATTCGTTTTTAAAAGATATCTACAAATTCTTTAATCCGATAGAATTTCAAAATATGTGAATTTCAGTAACCAACTGCAAAAGAAACTGTATACTAATTTTAAGGCAGTAACTACTGTAAGACAAATCACGCAATTTTTAAAATATCTCTTTTGTGTCTACGACAAAAGTCGTAACCAAGAAAATCAACAAATGTAGTATTACTCAACGAGTGGAGCATGTTAATAAAAACAATAATAACGACAACCATTGTGGCAGATACTTATCATCATTCAAAAAATCTGTTTTGGACGTGGAGTCCATTCCAACTGAAGTAATGAATAACTCATTTCCTTAAAATAAGAATATATATCATCTCATCAGTCTCTAAGATTCATCCATCTTTTAGTATTTATTGAGCACACATTAATGTATGTATCTGATACTGCTTATCTCGCTATTCTTTATTTTTTTAATTCTACGTATTGCGCCTTTCTATAATTTGTCTTCGCAAATACGAAGAAATCACACAGCGACGGTAAACTTAAAATGTTCTCACGGAGGCAGGAATCGAAGTCGTGACTTCCACTTTACGAGGCACCTTTGCTACCTGGAGACCTCGGGGGCCGGAGTGGATTGTAATGAAACGAACCGTTGACACAGAGATCAGAAGCGGATGAATAAGGAAATAGACCATGCCATTGTTCGAAGGACCCATTCGAGCATTATCCTGAACGTTTTATGAAGACCACGCAATACATTTCAGGATGGCCTGACGGAGACATGCGTTGCACTCCTTGCTAATCCACATGGTAACACTAAGGCCCACCCTCTCTGTACCCTGTTCCCCTACACCCCTCTCTCTCTCTCTCTCTCTCTCTCTTAACTTCCGCGAGGTCGTGGATAATTGATGTCAGTTTTCACTCTCCTCTCGCTTTCACTCTCATCTTCATCCACAGCCATGCAGCATACGCCTTTACATAAGAGTCGCACATCTGCGCCTTTACACATGAGACATATTGCCAAAACGCCGTAAAAATTTGGAGGAAACCAACGCGGAGAAGTAATAAGTATACCAGTGAGTCGAGACACGTCGTATTTTCATTCTGTCGCTTCCGTCTCTATGCCCAGTTATTAACCAAGCCTTCTTCCACAACATTTACAAATCATAATGTTCAAAGCTTCGTTTCCGCAGTAGGCAACAAATGTTTAAACACTCACTTAGGGTAAATCTCCAACTTTAAGATTCTGTACTACATTTAATTTACAACCTGTCATGCAAGGTGTAACAAAAGTGGATTGAGACTGCACGCACTGTTGAGATACTACTTGCCGTAGCTTATTAGTGCACGACAGGTTTCGACCTTGCTCTCGTGACAAGTTTCGGCTTGTTCCATCAGCTCATTTCCAGTGGACAAGTGGTTTAATGCTGACGTGCTAAAACGGGACTAACGCAAACACGTTTGCTCTGTTTTATCATATGTTCTGTATGTAGTAATTGTGCTCCTGATGACTTGACAATTACTCACTCAGACATGATATCTGTACTTAATATGTTCCTGTAGCAAACTGCCGCCCCATTGTCTTTATTGTTGACTACGGTCTGTCTCTTTGCTTCTGCACGACTCTACTTCACTGACTGTTGTGTACGAGATCTGTCAACAAATTTCGGTACCACTCTGCTTCCGTACAAGTAATCGACCCCTTTGTATAAACTGACAAACAACTTTCCCTGGAACTGCACTGTCTCACAGGTAAGCCCACACATTTACCTCAATTTCATACACACGTACAAGGCAAACAGAACGCGGAACAAACTGTGAAGAATTACAGGACGAGTAATAATAATATCTGAATGACAGAGTGTATACGTGCTAAATCAGGCTGCGTTGAATTTCCAGTAAGATCTTCTATTTTGAATAAACATGTAGCTAATTTCGTGTATTTCAGGAATGTGTTTAATTACTCTAACCGTAATTAACACCACAGAATGAATCGATAATTTAAAATTTCTTTCTTAAGAGACCGCAGCTTAACTGTCTGCGTTTATACAGAAATTTAATACAATTTACTGCGACTGAGTGTTTGTTTTATACTGTAGCACACAAATGTTTTCCCTGCTCATAAGTTGTTCACTATATGTACAGGTTTCTCTCTAAAAAATGGTTCAAATGGCTCTAAGCACTATGGGACTTAACATCTGAGGTCTTCAGTCCCCTAGACTTAGAACTACTTAAACCTAACTAACCTAAGGACATCACACACATCCATGCCCGCGGCAGGATTCGAACCTGTGACCGTAGCAGCAGCGCGGTTCCGGACAGAAGCGCCTAGAACCACTCGGACGCAACGGCCGGCTCCATTTATTTGAAGTTTTGTCTCCAAGTATATGATATGCCCTTATAACCATAAATGTAGCTGAAGTTGCTTTGCAAATCACGACGGATCTCACAGAACCCGTTTTGTCCCCACTAAAACACAGTCTAAGCACTTATCCACTGTGTTTATTAGCACAAATGCCCCAAATAAGAATTCATCGCCACACTTACTGTTAAACCCCGTCTTTATTCTTTGCTTCCACACATTATCAATAACAGCCTAATTTATCGCTGATTTTCTTCAAGATAATATAATCGCTGTCTGCCACTAACTTTCTTGTACTATATTCTTCTCTTCTGTCTGACGTATTTCTTCTGCTAATGCTTCAGTTTATTATTCATTCTTACGGTCTTCTCTTCTTCTCTCTCGGAATGTACTCTTTCCGCTGATGAATACTTTAGAAACTTAATGTTGTGCCGAAAATGCATTGCTTCATCATACCATGAAGCCGTTACACCGTCTCCAACAAGCTCCACTGACACTATCTTCAAAAACATAATTCTTCAATTTCCCGTGACAATACTCCTTCAGCACTCCTCTCGACACTATGCTGTCCAGCCATTGCCGCAAAATACTTCTTCCTTCTATAAAATACACCTTCCTCCATTACCATTCTTCCATGTCGTAAGCTCCTCTTCCGACTTCAGCTGTCTTCGTGCTGTCTGTAACTAAAGGAGGATACATTTGCTCCCAGTTGAGCGTAGTACTCTCTTTACATGAACTACAGACTTTACGTTGACATTACACAACAGTACATCAAGATATGCACAGATAATATAACACACATTTAACCATTAGCTTCGTTTTAAGATTTGTTTCTAAAAAAGCTTTTGTCCTAAACATTTCTCTCTCTATTATTTTTTTACGGAGCACAGACAACGAGTACACACAATACCGAAAATCGCAACACGAAGAAGACGACTGGGTCAGTCATCGAAATACCGTGCCTCAAATGGAAGCAACTACTCAGCTTTATACTCGGAAGCACATCATTAGCCAAGGCTATGGCGACCGGCATTAGTCCAGCATATATTTCCTTCGGATGCAGTTTCTCAGCAGAGGTAAGCCTCTCCCTGCAAGAAATGCCTGAGTATAATACACAAAAAATAGTTCGAGATTTTTTTAGAATTATCATCTAAAGTAGTTTAGGTTTTATAAATAAGGCTTGGTTACAAAATAACCAGACTGATTGTTCAACAGACAAACACTACTCTGTCGACGCACGTGACGTCTTCCTTCTCCAGTCCCGCAATCCGTTGAACTGTCGATCCCTCAGCCGGGTCAGGCCTAAATTTGTGTCAGGCTCTGTATCCGTAACCCGCCGCAAAAATGCGTCGTGTTTGGAGAGAGCAAGGGCTTAATGTGAAATTTTTAGTAAAACTTGGAAATTCCGCCACAAGGGCCCATTATTTGTGGAAACTAGTGTCTACGGTGATGATTGTCTTCATTCGAAGAGACTGAAGATGAGTCACTTCCTGAGTGATTCTCAAAGGCAACAACGGATGAAAACACTGAAAAAATGGAGACTTAATGGCGAAAAGGCCGTCGGTTCTTGATGTCTTATCTACGCTCCGTGATCGAGTAAGAAGAAAGCGGACTGACTTGTGCGAAAACAAGTCATGGATGCTGCAACAGGACAACGTTCAACATTGGCACGCAAATCGTTTTGCGCTAAGCAGAGGATGTCTGTGTTGGAACATCCATCCTACTCACCAGATCTTGCTCCGTGCCACATTCTTCTGTTCCCAGACGCTAAATCTACACTAAATGAAAGAAGATGTGAGACAGCTGAAACCATGAAAGAAAAGGGACGGTGACCTTATGTGCTTTCAGAAGATAACTTAAACCTCTTCTTTGAGCAGTCGAAAATTCGGAAAAAGCTGAGTAAGGATAGAGGATGATAGTATGATGAAGAAAATAGTATAATATAAAGAATAATATATCCCTAAACTTTTTATTTTTTGGCAAACCTCTTATTGGTGTATGCGAAAGAAATGATTAGCTAGAGTATATTTTGTCACATTCGTTTAGCTCTTCTCATATTTTAGTGTTACTACTGTAAAATTTCCTATCTCATGATTGTGTACTAAACAGAACATTAATTACAACATTTCTCCTGAGGGTCAATTCAGCCGCACGTGGTAGCCGCATGGTCTCAGGCGCCTTACCACGGTTCGCGCGTCTGCCCCCGTCGGATGTTCGAGGCCTCCCTCGGGCACGGATGTGTGTGTTGTGCTTAGCGTACGTTATTGTAAGTTAGATTAAGTAATGGGTAAGCCTAGGGACCGATGACCTCAGCAGTTTGGTCCCATAGGAACTTACCACCAAGGTCAATTCAGCGTCACAGTTCATGCAACCTCGTAGCGTGTTTTCCATTTATGATGCTCGTCCACGGTACCTTGTCTTTTTGCACGCCCTTTGTACAGCTGTCTAGTGTGATGGTGCAAGCCAGAGAGCTAACAAGAAGTTATAGCGTGCCTGCTCGTCGGGCGCTGAAACATGTGATAAGTGATGCGACATGTGACACTGCCATCCCATCTCATTCTACCCAACCCCACCCTGTGATAAATAACGCCGCAGCTGATTTAGTCGCCTCAGCTGTTGCCACTAGCGGCCACGAAAAACGCCAGGTTCCAGCAGGCGGATTAAGTTTTTGCTGCCTCTGTAACGCTAGAACAGAAAGGCCAAAGACACGTCCTTGAATAAATACAGTCACTGCAGTGTTTGGGCAGCGAGGAAACGGTTGTCCTCGTACGATGAGTTGCGACATTAGTTGTGGAATCGTGCTCTGTGTAACTTAGAGAGAGAACGTGCTAACTGTGCGCTTAAGGTGGAACTTCCAGAAGTTTTTACACTGGAAATACTGATCTTGGAGATAAAAACGCTTGCTCCAATTGTGTGTTTGCCAGACGAAAAGTGAAGTGGCCTACTCGGAAAACAGTGATACTATATACACTGCGCTGTTGCATGAAACTGACATTTCTCAAACCGTACGAGGTAGCGCATTACTGGACATACTACATTGTTATTGTAGAGGAGTGTTACTCCATTGTCTGTTCGACCATCCTCATTAATACTTTACAAGATTTATAGCACTTACTTCACATGCACTGCAAGATCGTTCTATTATCAACACGCGATGCAAAACCTTGGTCGTAAATGACCTTGATGTCGCTGAGTCATTAAATCCTATCTTGGCTTCCTCCATTTTTATTTAGTGCAATCCTATGTAGACGTTCACAAATATAGCTCAGTCGATCTGTACACTTCTTTTTCTGTCTCCTTTCACTTTCTTCTTCTCCTTCTTCTTCTTCTTCTTTTTCTTCTTCTTCTTCAAGTCGTCACTATTAGTACGACAGAATTCAGTATACAAGCAATCTATAGTCGCAGTTACTCAAATGGCCTACTTCTATACGTCACTCAGCACTTGTATTTCCATAAGCTATACATTTAATTTTCTCTACACTCTTCTTTGAACTACTTGAAGTCAACATGATGTACCACTTAAAATCTATCAGACACACATTATAGTTGAAGCTCTTGCAACGTAAGGAGTATATATAATACCGAAAGAAAAGTCCACTTAGACTGCTTTGTTTACTATTTGATTATTTACGAATTTTTTGTATTTTCTCTTACAAAGATTTATTTTTCATCGTAATTCAAATCTGTGTTTGGAAAAATTGTAACTTCCGGCCAGATTGGGTACGTTACTACTGCACAGGATAAGAAATTCCTTTCTTCAGCTGTTACTCCTTTATTGTCGCTAGTTGTTCTACGTTTTTATACTGTTCAGTCTAGAAGGACCATCGCACTGTTTCTTTTAGTCACTACATTATCTAACGATGTAGTGCATTTTTTCGGGTACTGCATCTATAGTATTCGTAGGATTATTCTTGCAGTTGTCTTTTTTTTTTATTTTTTTTAATTTCTGAACTTTCACTACAAAGGTTAGTATGCGCATCACCTTGTACAGTGTCATTTAAGCTTTCAAAGGAATTTTAACTAGACTGATGACGTAACTGAAATCTTCAGAAACCATTTTCCGTAAGCCTCTTCAGCACTTGAACACACACCAAGGCTGCAGTAGGCATTCTGCCACAGAAAATCGCTATCCCAACTGCCAAATCTTGTGACGTATAAAGAACACAGCGCTGTGGGCAATGATTAGATCAATAAGGGAAATATTCTATCAGTATGCAAAACACAAATGCTTCTACGAGACATTACGTATTATGTCCCAATGTTTCAAACGCTTCTGGAAGTCGAATAGGTGCATGTTTAAACATCCATACGATGAAGACAACACACATTTATCCATATTACAGTCAAGAAGTATACTGTTTCTACAGATACGTCTATCTGCTATCTACCAAAACTTGTTCCATACCTTGTTCGAAGTTCGTATCATACTCTGAAGGAAAGGAACGTTCAGTCGACGTAAAAGCTAGTAACGATGGAGAATGAGTTCTCACTAGACGAGAATGAACAAGGAAACCTACAGTGCCTAACCATTGGGGAGTCGGTGGCAAGTGATAAGGGGAAAAACACAAAACCTGAAACTGGATGGCCAGGAGTGAATTTAAGTCCCTCTAACTTTTGAATGGAAAGCAGTTTCTTAACCATACCACTTCCTCGCTCAGTAACGCAGACTAGGTATGTGGTACGTGGCAGTACTATTCATACAGTGAAGTGCTTCACGTTATATCTTTCTATTTAACTTTCCTACTGTGTCAGATAGCATGATTCGCATAAATAACAAAGCTCTTTGCTTCAGTGTCATCATACGTAATTGTGTAAACTAAAGGTGCAGATCTTCATTGCAGCGATGCCTGTTGTATGAGGATGCGCTACAATTTCCGTAACTTATTAACTTTGTATTAAGAGACCAATGAAGTTGCGAGAAAAACGTCCTGGAGGCTGAAACTCTCTAAATATAGTACAATCACTGAATACATCTCCTTGAAGGAGTGATCCAAAAATGTACAAACTGCTCGCCACTTTATTTGCTGCGGCGACATTTCTGGTAGTTAACTGATGAATATTCAAAACAAAACCGTTACAGAAATGCGAAGTCTTTATTGAAGAGCACGGATAGAGAGGTCTAGACATTTACCGTGACTTCACATGGAAATTCAACAGTAGGTTAGGTTAAACAGGGTTAGTCCCTTTATGAAATCTCTCATTAAATATGCTGTCAATTGTACAATATTCAAATTTTGAGATCTGCTTACTCGTATTATACATATATTTTTATTTATTTGTTTGTTTATTTAACTTGATCAGATTTGGGCCTTTCGGCCTTCTCTCACATCAGATTTGAGTTTTATATACACTATGGATTTTACACCATAAATATGAAAATACCTTTAATAGGATAAATAGAGTAGTGATGATGGAATTGAAAATTAACTGAATCTACGTGTACATACTTTCCATCATCGATAGAACGCGGGAACGCAGTCTTATACTTAGATTAGGAATAGATTTGCCTCTGGCTGCAGAAGTGTTCTTCACATTCTTTTTATTGTGTATGACACATTAAAAATAAATTGATCATTTCTACAGTCAAAGGAAATATTATTTCTGGTCGCGAATAGTAATAAAATTAATAATATTAATACTAGCACTATGCTGCTGCTACAATTATAATAATAGTAATAATAATAATGACAGCTGTAGATAAAAATTGTATTTATTTGTGTAAATAAGTTATATTTTCTGACATACCGAGCTCTGTTCCAGAGACATTTAGGTACACTGCACCAGCTAAAGGGCTCTTGGCATTGTGGCTTGCCTGGAAAGAGAGGTAGTTATTTGCGATAGGGTTACGAGTGCGCACATGAACAATGGCAAACATTAATGTTGTTTTAGTAGATGTGTCATTAACTGTCTTCTGACGCTGGAGATATTCAGTTTTCTGATCCAGTGTAGAAGGTCATTCCAGAGTCGAGTTCGTGCTACTGAAAAGGACTGCGAGAAGCCGTGTGAGTGATGAAGTGCGAGAGAAAGGATTTTGTTCTGATGCGAACGAGCGCTTCTGCTGTATTATTCACAGATGAGCGTTAATGTCGAGGAGAGATATGAGGGACTGCGTACGTTGACAAGACGGCAGAGAACACACGGTGTACGGAACTGTCGGAGCATCTGCACATAGCCAGGGCAGCTGTGAATAACATGGTCAAATGCGGTCAAAAAGTTGAACGACAGAGATGTATCGTACGCAGGAATTCATCACCAGTTCAATGTGCCGTGAGCTTCTCAAAAAATTCCAAAATAACATTACTGTAATCGACAACGGGAGGCACAAGCGTTGTACAGCCTACTTTCTCAGTTCACACGAGAAATGGGCTTTATATATTTTCATCATTCTGATTCGACAATCATTTATCATTTTGGTACAAACATTTCAGCGAGAGCCAGTCATTCTGTTCTCTGTTGGCAGGTACAGCCGGTGCGGAGGAAGGTCACTTGAGCAGAGGTTCGGAACTCGGACATGCCCTTCCAAAGGAATCACAGCGATATTTGCCTTAATCGATTTAAGAAAAACTTCAGGTTGGACGAGGACCTCAACCGCCGTCCTCCCGAATAGGTGTGCAATGTCTTACAGCTGCGTCATATCGCTTAGTACAAGCTGGCCGATGAGAATGTAGGAGGGACGAGGACGGGTGGCGGTTTGAGGGGTACGAGAAGGGGAATTATTTGTATGGCACGCATGTCGTGTTGTCAGGCGAGGGCGTTAAGTGACTTTCAGCAATGTTCCACTCCTTAAGTTTACTTTATAATTGGTTACACACCGAGCAAGCGTCAAATACTGGACTCAGCAACAGTGATCCAACAAAGTTCGGTAGTAAATCGTTTTAGTGCTGACGGGAGACGGTGTGTTTGCGGCGTGCGCGTGACGCAAGAGGCGCCTAAGTAGCGCGACATGTTTGTACGGCACGCGCTCTGGGTGACCCCGTTGGACGCGCCGTCAGCGCTCGCTTCGCGATATTTCCGCTTACTGCCGCGTCTGCGGCTCTGCGCGTGCGCGCTTTGGCACAAGTCTTCAGGGCCGACACACAAAAAAATGGTTCAAATGGCTCTGAGCACTATGGGACTCAACATCTTAGGTCATAAGTCCCCTAGAACTTAGAACTACTTAAACCTAACTAACCTAAGGACATCACACACACCCATGCCCGAGGCAGGATTCGAACCTGCGACCGTAGCAGTCCCGCGGTTCCGGACTGCAGCGCCAGAACCGCACGGCCACCGCGGCCGGCGGGCCGACACACACACACACACTTGCCACATAGACTGAGGTGACAAAAGTCATGTGATACCTCCTAATATCGTGTCAGATGTCCTTGGAAATGACCTGCACAGATATGCCATGCTGCCTCCATAACCTGCCACCATTGCCAAAGTGTTGCCGGAGCAGAATTTTGTGCACGAATTGACCTCTCGATTATGTTCCGTAAATGTTCGATGGGACTGATGTTGGATGATCTGGGTGCCCAAATCATTCATTCGAGCTGTCCAGAATGTCCTTAAACCAGTCGCTAACAATTGTGGCCCAGTGATCTGGCGTATTTTCATCCATAAAAATTCCATCGTTGTTTGGGTATATGAAGCACATCAATGGCTAAACTGTCTACAAGGATCCGAACATAATTATCTCCAGTCAATGATGCAGTCCATTCCATGTACACACACCGCACACCATAATGGATCCACCCCCAGGTTCCACAGTGCTTTGTTGGCGACTTGGATCACGGATTCGTGGAGTCAGCGCCATACTCGAACCCTGCCATCAGGTCTCACCAACCGAAATCGGGACTCATCAGATCACGCCACCGTTTCCAGTCGTCTAGGGCCCAGACGATATGGGCACGAGCTCAAGAGAGGTGCTGCAGGCGATGTCGTGCTGTTAGAAGGGCACTCGCGTCGGTCGTGTGCTGCCATAGCCCATTAACGCCAAATTTTCCGCCGTGTCCTAACGGATACGTTCGTCGTACGTCCCACACTGATTTTTGCGGTTATTCCACGCAGGGTTGCGTGTCTGTTAGCTCCGATTACTCTACGCAAATGCCGCTGCTCTCGGTCATTAAGTGTCCGCAGCTCGTGGCCGTGCGGTAGCGTTCTCGCTTCCCGCGCCCGGGTTCCCGGGTTCGATTCCCGGCGGGGTCAGGGATTTTCTCTGCCTCGTGATGACAGGGTGTTGTGTGATGTCCTTAGGTTAGTTAGGTTTAAGTAGTTCTAAGTTCTAGGGGACTGATGACCATAGATGTTAAGTCCCATAGTGCTCAGAGCCATTTGAACCATTTGAGCCGGTCATTAAGTGAAGGCCGTCGGCCAGAGCATTGTCCGTGGTGAGAGATGATGACTGAAATTCGCTATTCTCGCCACACTCTTGACACTGTGGATTTTGGAATACTAACGATTTTCGAAATGGCCTGTCCCTTGCTTCTAGCTCCAACTACCATTTCGCGTTCAAAGTCTGTTTATATGGTCGTGCGGCCACCGGAAACCTTTTCATATGAATCGCCTGAATACAAATGACAGCTCCGCCAAGGCACTGCCCTTTTATTTGTGCACGCGATACAATAGCCATCCGTATGTGTGCATATTGCTATCTACGTGTGTGAATTCCTAAGGGACCAAACTGCTGAGGTCATCGGTCCCTAGACTTACACACTACTTAAACTAACTTATGCTAAGAACAACGCACACACCCATGCCCGAGGGAGGACTCCAACCTCCGGCGGGAGGGGCCGCGCAATCCGTGACATGGCGCCTCATATGGCTATCCCATAGCTTTTGTCATCTCATTGTAATACTATTGATAATACCTGACTTCGTCAGGTGAGGGAGGCACAACTCGATGCAGTGGAAGAAATAGAAATTTGTTGTAAAAAGAAAATCTTTCCTAACAAATAATGAGCTAAGCGAGTTTAATCGGAACTGTTGTTTTAACACTTTCAATGTCCTACTTTAAATAGCGCTAATTTGTAACGGTCAGCAAGTGTGTACATGAATAACGACACACAGTACTGTTATATCGGATTAGATGTCAAAATGGTTCAAATGGCTCTGAGCACTATGGGACTTAACATCTATGGTCATCAGTCCCCTAGAACTCAGAACTACTTAAACCTAACTAACCTGAGGACATCTCACAACACCCGATTAGATATCAAATGGTTCAAATGGCTCTGAGCACTATGGGACTTAACATCTGTGGTCATCAGTCCCCTAGAACTTAGAACTACTTAAACCTAACTAACCTAAGGACATCACACACATCCACGCCCGAGGCAGGATTCGAACCTGCGACCGTAGCAGTCCCGCGGTTCCGGACTGAGCGCCTAGAACCGCTAGACCACCGCGGCCGGCTCCGATTAGATATCATGAAATGGTTTTTGAAGCTGGAGATATTATTCAGTTCTCTGAATATCACTGATGTACCGATGGACAGATCTTGAATTTCTTCTGCAGGGTTGTTATAATTAAACTTTCGCTACTTGAGACAGTAGAGAGAGAAAACTATTTACCGTATGGGTGCCCAACTTTATAGGAATGATGTTTACAATGTGTGTGCAGAATTTGCCTAGTTCGTAGTGTTGGTGTCACGACTTGCCGCTAGGCGCCGTTACTGGTACGGTGACGTAGGGTTGAAAGACAAGCATCTGCATGATTTACAGTTGCAGGCAATCAACGTGGGTCTGGACAAGGTGAGCAGGACTTTTTTACTGGCCACGATATTACTGCGTTTGGCCTCGCGTGGCCAGTATCGGAAACACGCGGAGACGTCACAGTAAACAAGTACAGAGGTGACTAAGGAAGACGCATTGCACTGTGAATGATTTCAAGTGCGAAGTGTTTCAACAGATCCTCCTGCACGATAAAAACCCACGGTAAGCTGACCGAAGCGCTCTCATTTTCAAGTGCAATTATAATGTAGTCGACTAATAGTCGTAAAGCTGTCTTGTCAAAACAACAGCAAAAGTGCCGCTGGTGTTCTCGAGTATCGGCGCATTAAAGGAATACGGAGAGGTCCTCTTTAAGCACCGGGGTTGAAGAACACGATTCGGAAGTTCGAATTAACTAGCGGTTTGGGAGTGGCTCCTGGGAGAGGCTTACGGACAATTGCGCCAAAAACTGTTTACGTTACTGTTGCCGTGGATGAGAATGCTGAACACAGTGTGCGACCTTCAAGCAGTGCATGAACTGTCTCACGGCAGCAGAACATTCCACGGTCCACCGTTTCTTTCGGGCAGCCGTAGAGCGACCTCTAGTGCGGTTCCAGGCTGTCGTTGATGTAGACGATCGTCACCCTGAGGCATGTTTGTAACCTGGAACGTAAACGTGGTAAAACTAAACAAAAGTCCGCCCGAACAGGCCACGAAGGCCCAAGGGTACCGACCGACTGCAGTGTCAACCTCAGCCCACAAGCGTCACTGGATGCGGATATGGAAGGTCTTGTGGTTAGCACACCGCTCTTCCGGCCATATGTCAGTTTACGAGACCGGACGTAATCATGGTACGCAGTTAATAAATGTTACCGTCTCATGTGGAAATTAAAATTTGTTTACTTCAGTGGTTTATTCATTTTTTCTCTTCTGCGTGTCCTTACGATTGGTTTCCACAAAGTTTCGTTGTCCCACAATCACTAGCTTGTCACCGGGGCCCTCTCAACTAGCGAAATAATTATAACCACTCTGTACATGGAAAACTGCCAACACAGATTCGTCGTCTTTCCCGTGGCCCACCATGCTCGTGCTCTGACATGCGCTCTGCTACGCACGCCTGCTTGAAAGGTGGCGCCTCAACCGCGGTGGACGACCATTGGCAGTTAACAACGATTTTAGTATCAGATTAAAACAATATTATTATCAGTATTCATGAATCAAAAATATAGAAATTAGATTTGATGGTTTTACCCTTTGTTTTCACAGTTACAGTCTGCTGATTAATTTCTGTTCTTGTGTAATCATGACAGAGTAACGTTAATACACTCCTGGAAATTGAAATAAGAACACCGTGAATTCATTGTCCCAGGAAGGGGAAACTTTATTGACACATTCCTGGGGTCAGATACATCACATGATCACACTGACAGAACCACAGGCACATAGACACAGGCAACAGAGCATGCACAATGTCGGCACTAGTACAGTGTATATCCACCTTTCGCAGCAATGCAGGCTGCTATTCTCCCATGGAGACGATCGTAGAGATGCTGGATGTAGTCCTGTGGAACGGCTTGCCATGCCATTTCCACCTGGCGCCTCAGTTGGACCAGCGTTCGTGCTGGACGTCCAGACCGCGTGAGACGACGCTTCATCCAGTCCCAAACATGCTCAATGGGGGACAGATCCGGAGATCTTGCTGGCCAGGGTAGTTGACTTACACCTTCTAGAGCACGTTGGGTGGCACGGGATACATGCGGACGTGCATTGTCCTGTTGGAACAGCAAGTTCCCTTGCCGGTCTAGGAATGGTAGAACGATGGGTTCGATGACGGTTTGGATGTACCATGCACTATTCAGTGTCCCCTCGACGATCACCAGTGGTGTACGGCCAGTGTAGGAGATCGCTCCCCACACCATGATGCCGGGTGTTGGCCCTGTGTGCCTCGGTCGTATGCAGTCCTGATTGTGGCGCTCACCTGCACGGCGCCAAACACGCATACGACCATCATTGGCACCAAGGCAGAAGCGACTCTCATCGCTGAAGACGACACGTCTCCATTCGTCCCTCCATTCACGCCTGTCGCGACACCACTGGAGGCGGGCTGCACGATGTTGGGGCGTGAGCGGAAGACGGCCTAACGGTGTGCGGGACCGTAGCCCAGCTTCATGGAGACGGTTGCGAATGGTCCTCGCCGATACCCCAGGAGCAACAGTGTCCCTATTTTGCTGGGAAGTGGCGGTGCGGTCCCCTACGGCACTGCGTAGGATCCTACGGTCTTGGCGTGCATCCGTGCGTCGCTGCGGTCCGGTCCCAGGTCGACGGGCACGTGCACCTTCCGCCAACCACTGGCGACAACATCGATGTACTGTGGAGACCTCACGCCCCACGTGTTGAGCAATTCGGCGGTACGTCCACCCGGCGTCCCGCATGCCCACTATACGCCCTCGCTCAAAGTCCGTCAACTGCACATACGGTTCACGTCCACGCTGTCGCGGCATGCTACCAGTGTTAAAGACTGCGATGGAGCTCCGTATGCCACGGCAAACTGGCTGACACTGACGGCGGCGGTGCACAAATGCTGGGCAGCTAGCGCCATTCGACGGCCAACACCGCGCTTCCTGGTGTGTCCGCTGTGCCGTGCGTGTGATCATTGCTTGTACAGCCCTCTCGCAGTGTCCGGAGCAAGTATGGTGGGTCTGACACACCAGTGTCAATGTGTTCTTTTTTCCATTTCCAGGAGTGTAATTCCTTCTGATTATTCTACAAAACTGTATCTGTGTGTCCTTATAAGCCGACTCTCAGCGACAACTGGCAAACCAAAGTTGGCGCGGGCAAGTACGCGCGTGCGATTAGTCTCCTGCTGGCTTTATACAGGGTATCCCACGAGGAATGGTCAATGTTCATGGGTATGACAGGAAAGTTCATTTGAAGCAAAAAACTTCATATGGACACAACCCTATTCCGAAAGGCTTACGAGATGGAACATACTTAAAGAGCAGTTGTTTTGGCGCTATAGGCACGCACGTATGTGTCTTACTCACCCAATCATTTTGTTGCATTATTCTAGCCCAACGTACCGCGTTGCTGTAAACCCCTGTGTTCAGCATGCCTTTCTGCCATTAAACTAGCCCCTTAAATGAGCTGTTGTCCATGGTGTGTTGTGGGTGAAGTGGCGCGGAAGACAGACCGTATCAGAGACAAGCATCGGTTAATTGTGTTTGCTGCTCGCTGGCTATTCCGCGATGGTAGTGCTCCTGCTGCTGTTGGAGGATACCGTCGGCGGTTTCCGACACGTCGAATTCGAGGTTGTAGAGTGTTTACCACGGTTTTCAACACACTGCTTGGAGCAGGTATTCTTCCAAGTTCGCACTTTTCTTCTGAACATACAATTCAACCACGCAGGAACAACAAATCCAATGGTGCAGCGTAGTCCTACTACCAGCACATGGCGACGTGTACGACAATGCTTAGAGGTGAATACGTTAAAAATACGTATTTTTCAATTGATACTTTGAAAAACGTACATTGCAATATTTAGAAGCGCCACGTGGCCTCCGTACTCGGGTCATGCGGAGTAGTGCAAAACCGCGATTCATCGCCGAACACAATGCGACGCCTATCATTAGTAGTCAATGCTTCTGGGTCGCGGCACCTCTTCAAACGCAGCCTTTTGTGTTGTGGTGTTAACGACAGCCTACTCATTGGACGGTAATTTCCTAGACCGATCAATGGTGCGGGATGAGACAGAGTGTTGCATTATTTGTTCGCGGATGGTAGGCGCCGATCTGAAGGTACTACGAAATGTTTTGTGCGCAATATCGTGGTCCTGCCTTGTGGTGGTCAGACATGGTGGGCCGGAGGGTTGACGAACATGCGTGTCTTCACGTTCGTGCAGTCCATCACCGGGGCACTGTCACATCCGAATGCTCCACAAATATGGATATTGTAGATTCGACCAGCCCGACCAAATGGAGGCCCATACTAAAGTCCATTTCAGACTGGATCAGGTGCTGATAACGTCGCCTCATACGGGTACGTGGCATTTCCGTGGACTTCACAGTGATGACATCTGACGCTGTTCATGTCCTACATATACCTTACCATACCTGGTAACAACATAAAACAAACAGCACTAACGCATTCTGGTGCTCTTTTTACCTGCCACAAGGAATTGAAACTCTAATCACTTACATACTTCCCGATGGTGTCCACGCATGTGTACGAAGTTTCAGACATCCGACTGTTTCCTGGGTGCTGCACTTTTTTATCAGGTAGTGTAATGTAATGAAAGCATTTGGCGAAGTAATTTGCTTCGATAAACGAGTTTTCTCTGACTTCTAGTGTGCTTCTCTACATATAAATCTACATATTTACTCCGCAAGCCACCTTGCGGTGTGTAGCGGAGGATACATTGTGTACCACTGTCAATTCCCCCGTTTGGTAATCCAGTGGCGAATAATCCGCGAGGAAAACGATTGCCGGTAAGCATCTATGTGGGCTCGAATCTCTCTATCTTCATGGTCTTTTCGCGAGATATACGTACGAGGAAGAAATAATTTTTTGATTCGAACGTACGCTCTCGGAACAGTTATCCACACTGTAATGCACAACGCCTCTCTCGCAGTTTTCCACTGTCACCACCTCTCTGCATACAACAGCATCATCCTCGAAATCCCTAATAGAACTTCTGACATTATCCACAAAGTCATTTATGTATACTGTGAAAGGTAATGGTCCTATAACAATCCCAATGGGACACTTCCGAGGTTACTTTTACGTCTGAAGACTTCTCTCCATTCAGGATGACATGCTGCGTTCTGTCTGCTAGAAACTCTCCAATCCAGTCACAGAGTTGGTCTGGCATTCCGTACGCTCTCATTTTGTTCATTTGGAGGCAGTGTGGAAATGTGGCGAATGCCTTCTGGAAGTCAAGGAATACGACATCTACCTGGGCGTCTGTGTCTATTGCTTTCTGGGTCTCGTGGACGATCAGAGCGAACAGGGTTTCACAAGATCGTTACAGGGGAGATTTTCGGCGTCCAGAAACATTCTCTGTTGCCTTCTCCTCTCCTAAAACGAACTGGCCAATTAGGAGAGTTTCGTTTTGCTTTTTCTTTCTTAAGTGTATTACCCTTGGCAGTAACTTGGTTGCATGAAGAATATAAAACTGAAATCAACTTTCTGTGTGGCATGCATGTACCTGGAATTTATGCTTATTGTGTCACGTGTCTCGGCCACCCAAATCACTTAGAACACAACATGCACTGCGATCACGAACCGATGCTGTATTAGGTGGTGGTGACAGTAGAGGCAGATAGTGTACGGCCAGCAGCGTGGGTTATCGCGGTGTGACGGCTGTGACGCACGGCGGAGGCAGCTTCTGCCCGCGATGCCGCAGCACAGCTGAGCCGCTCCGTTCCGTTCCGCTTTCTGGCGCGCGCCCCGCGCTGCGCACACCGCCAGAGCCTCCTCGCATTCCTGGTACAGCCTGGCTGGCTGACTAACGCTGCCGACGCAACAGACCGAGCCTGCCTCTGACGTAGGCCTCAGATTCTCGCAGCCTCGCGCCCTGGCCGGCAAGTCTTCCGCCACCAACATCCCTGCTAACTCAGTTCACCAAAATGTTATTAAGACACAGAGGCATTGTAGGCTCCGGCTGCGAGTGGCCATTGATTTAAATCAACGACGAAAGTCCAGAATCTGGCCGCACTGGGATTCGAAACCGGATCTCCTGCTTACTAGACATGTGCGCTGACCACTGCACCATCCGGACACAGTGGTCATCGCAACTGCACAGACTACCCTATCACGCCTTCCTTCAGACGCAAATTCTCAACTTACACCACTGATGTATTGCCCCTGCTTATTAGCCTCATAACTCACGGCATTTCGCCAATTCCTGTAAGAGTTCGAGCCTGGTATATATCTGCACCGAAGAGATCATTGGCCGTCTCGCTTTAATTATATGTAATATGTGGTGTCTGTTCTTTCGGACATCTCCGTCTTTGGAGAGCCCTGCTGCTGCTGCCGCCGCTGCTGCTTCTCAGCTCTGCTTCTAATACCCACTAGCACGTCCTCTTGCATTGATGAATGCTGTATTCGTCGTGGCATACTATCCACAAGTTCATCAAGGCACTGTTGTCCCACTCCTCAACGGCGATTCGGCGTAGATCCCTCAGAGTGTTTGGGGGGGTCACGTCGTCCATAAACAGCTCTTTTCAATCTATCCCAGGCATATTCGATGAGGTTCATGTCTGGAGAACATGCTGGCCACTGGTCCTTATCCTGAAGGAAGTCATTCAAAAGATGTGCACGATGGGGACGCGAATTGTCGTCCATGAAGACAAATGCCTCGCCAATATGCTGCCGACATGATTGCACTATCGGTTGGAGGACGGCATTCACGTATCGTACAGCCATTACGGCGCCTTCCATGACCACCAGCGGCGTACGTCGGCCGCAATTAATCCCACCAAAAAAACAGCAGGGAACCTCCACCTTGCTGCACTCGCTGGACAGTGTGTCTAAGGCGTACAGCCTGGCCGGCTTGCCTCCAAACACGTCCCCGACGATTGTCTGGTTGAAGACACTTGCGACACTCAGGGGTGAAGAGAACGTGATGCCAATCCTGGGCGGTCCATTCAGCGTGTTGTTGGGCCCATATGTATCGCGCTGCATGGTGTCGTGGTTGCAAAGATGGACCTCGCCATGGACGTCGGGAGTGAAGTTGCGCATCATACAGCCTATTGCGCATAGTTGGAGTCGTAATACCACGTCCTGAGGTTGCACGAAAAGCATTATTCTGCATGGTGACGCTGCTGTCAGGGTTCCTCCGAGCCAAAATCCGTAGGCGACTGTCATCCACTGCAGTAGTAGCTCTTGGGCGGCCTGAATGAGGCGTGTCATCGACAATTCCTGTCTCTCTGTATCTCCTCCATGTCCGAACAACATCG